>NW_028288594.1:1200000-1800000 GCF_059628265.1 Tinamus guttatus
TACAGTCATTGTGTGTGTTGTGAATTCTAGGAAGGGAAATCCTGACGGCTAATAGAGTGGAAAGTGTTGAGGATTTGGCTTTTGACTGGATCTCAAAGAATCTATACTGGACAGACCCTCGCTACAGAAGCATTAGTGTGATGAGGCTGGCAGATAAATCTAGACGAGCTATTGTTCAGAATTTAAATAATCCTCGATCAATAGTGGTTCATCCTGTTATTGGGTAAGTTTAACTTTGCTTCTCACTTGAAATGCTTTGAACAATTCTATGACTTAAGCAAAATAATGAGGTTATATCCCTCTGTGGATTTATGATAGAATTTGTGTTCCTTTTCAAAATGCCATCTCTTTTGATATCTCTGTTGTATGCTCTTTTTTATTTTTTGTTCCTTTTTTTTTTTTTTTTTTTTTTTCTATCTGAGGAATTAACACCCAGAGGAAAGGGAAAAACCATACAGATTCCATGAGAAAAAGTACCCAGAGGATTTATCTTTAAAACCACTTTAGTTTCCTTTAATTTTTATCTGAATTACTCTTTTTTTTTGAAGCGTATTAGATACTACTGTCTTTATTTGAAACAGACATTAAAATATGTATTTCTGTATGCATAAGAAGCTGAATTTTGCTTTGATGGGAATATTTAACTTCAGTGATGTTTTACTTTGGCATAGCCAACATTTGGAGATGCCAAAAGAGTTTCTTTTCCAGCCTGCTTTAAGTTCCTGTAGGTGGAAGTCAAAAGAATCAAGAGAAGATTCTTTATAAAATTCATGCTTTTTTGCATCTATTATCTGGAGGATGCATCATCTTTTTGCTTGGTTCTTCTTACCTGTCAGTAATTACATTAAATCCATAACAGTTTTGGCACAGATATGGACATATCTAGTCTAAAGGAACAAAGCCCTTCCAAAAGCTAGAAGTTGTTACACACAGGACGAATGCTGTCTGTTGGTACCACTACTGTTTGAGAAAGGAACCAACACAAAATTGTACTTTTTTTAAGGTCTGCAAAAATGTGGTACAAATAAGAGTGTTGATGTTGCTCATGCATTTGGTTGTTTTAATGTATCTTATTAGCGGGTTAATGGGTCTTTTGCCATGTGTCTTTGCAGGTACATATTCTGGACAGACTGGTTCCGCCCTGCTAAAATCATGAGAGCCTGGAGTGATGGTTCCCATGCCTTGCCAGTTGTGAATACAACCCTGGGCTGGCCTAATGGCCTAGCCATTGACTGGGGGTAAGAATGATGTGAGGGGAAGCAAGAGAAACTTCTTGACCAAGTGCATTTTTTGCTTTAAACACTTAGGGATAAAAAAATTAAACAACTGTGTCAAATTATATACACTGGCATTGTGGTGCTTTCTTGTTGAAGACCTTATTTTTCAATTTGTTGAAAAGCTTGTAAAATTCAGTTCTCAGAAATCTTTTTCTGCATCCTCTCCTCTCACCCCTGGCCTCCTAACAGACTTAAGATTATTATTTTAGAAAATGTTAGTCCTATCTAATGGTCATAATACATAATTTGAGGACATTTGTCATTTTTATTATTTTTAGTTCTCTAAGGCTGTACTGGGTGGATGCCTTTTTTGATAAAATCGAGCACAGCACCTTTGATGGGCTGGACAGACGAACACTTGATCGTATCACTCAGATGACTCATCCGTTTGGCCTTACTATTTTTGGAGGTAAGTCTGGCATTGAAAAATAGGATCTATTACAATCCCAGAGTTTTTTTTCATGTCAAGATGTGTGAATATGTGAGACAAAATGCCATGGTTTCTCTAATACAGCTTTTCTCATTAAAAGTAATCACTATTGAAAGCTTTTGTAATCAGGTATATTTAGTGCTACTTGCTTTTATATGTATTTGATTTTAAATCATTTGAGGCAGATAAGTTAACTCTTGTAGTGAACACTGCAGTTAGACTGCACTAAGAATCGCACTTTCCAGGTTGGGCTGGTTGCACAAATGCACTAGCGAGATACATCACCTTCCTAAAGGTGGATCAGCAATATGAGAGTTTTATTAAATGCATGTGGTGCTCATAGTTAGATTTATGTTGCATATAAAAAAGGGTATTAGCATCTGACCCATTTTAATATGCAAAAAATCTCTTCAAAATATTCAAACATTTTCTGAAAAGTTGTCTTATGGAATGTTTTGTAATATTCTCTCAAAACTTGGATCTGTTCAATCTTGCTATAAATGAAATCTGAGATGACATGTTTTTTCTGAGTCGCATTTGCCTTTGAAGGACTCTGCTCTATCAGTGGTAAAAGTCAATTTATGCTGTCCTTTCTTATTTTTTTAGAAAAGCATTATGAAATATTACTCAATTTACATGAAAAACCTTTATCTCATGATGTTGAAGGCCTTATATCATATTATACTGGAACTACTATGTGTTAAATGTCTTTCAAAACAGGTTATGTCTATTTCACTGACTGGAGACTTGGTGGAATAGTTCGAGTGAGGAAGTCTGATGGAGGAGAAATGATTATTATTAGGAGGGGTATAAGTAACATTATGCATGTTAAAGCATATGATGCTCATTCCCAAATAGGTAAGCTCATTTGTTGCACTCATGATAGCGTAAGATGAGGAAAAAGATGTAAAATGACAGATGTAAAATGTAGGTTTCCCCTTTCAAGTGTAAAGATGGCTTTACTGAACCGTAACTGTAACATGCTGGGAAGGCATCACAGACCCTTGAAATCACCTGGTGATGTGTTTCAGTGTTCTGTGACTGCGTGCCATTTTCCTCCATTGTGTTGCGTTATTTAATAACTTCGTAAATTGTGATCATCATTCCATTGTATTCTGTGTAATTTTATCACTAATTAACAACCTTATATGTCTTGATTTCTGGTAGAAGTTCTAGTTAGACCGAACTGCTTATTTTGAAGAATTAATATTAAAAGAAATATTTTAATAATATAATATTAATAAAATAGTATTAATCAAAACACTAATCTTAAAGTAGACATCACGCGTAAAGCTCTGATTTTATTATTTTTGCTCAGCTGACCTCTATGTGTGATCATCTAAAACAAGGATTTGCTCTTGTAGTTAATCTAGTAAAACATGTAATACACTTGTCAGACAAGTGACCAAACCATCTGCTAAGATTCACTACTTTTCTAATGTCAAAATATTGGTCACATATTGTGCTCATCTGACACAAAGGACCTTATTTGCTCTAGTCTCCTCTTTTCTAGACAGGTGTCAGAGTTGGACCAGGTTTATTAGTATGTTCTTGGTTTCTTTAAACATTTGTGTTGTTGGAGATTGTGTTGTTGGAGGACATGATTATGACTTAGTACTACTACAGTGACTTTCTTAGTATCAGTGGACTTGATCTTATTCTACAGTGTGAGCAAAACCAGAATTTGTTACAATGTTTTGTGGTAAAATGTCCTAAAAGAGTAAACATTCACTGTGCATTTTTAGTAGTTTTCAAGCTCTTAGCAGTAATGTATATGTTGGTCTACTCTATCACTTTTTAAGGGTCTAACTATTGTAACAGAGGAACAAACCCCAATGGAGACTGCAGCCATTTCTGCTTTCCAGTACCTAATTTTCAAAGGGTTTGTGGTTGTCCATATGGCATGAAGCTGGCTTCAAATCACTTGACATGTGTTGAAGATCCATCCAACGAGCCACCAACTTTGCAGTGTGGCTCATACTCATTTTCCTGTGGCAATGGAAGATGTGTGCCTCGAAACTACCAGTGTGATGGTGTTGATGATTGTCATGATAACAGTGATGAACAAAACTGTGGTTCTTTAAGTAAGTAGTCCCTGCAATTTACAGTTAATACATACTGCTTGAAGATCAGAAAGCTTGGGCCAGCCTGATTTCCGTGGGATAGTCATCCAAATTTTTAGTTGTGTGTTTGTGAATAAATTGTGAAGTTTATAATCTCAGAAAATAATTACTCTGAAGCTAATTGGATAGCATACAGGAAAATGGGATTCAACACTAGAGTCATAAGGAATGCACAAAAATGCCCATATCTAACTAGTTCCCAAAATTGAATTGACTGAGTCACAGAAACGATTCTTCTCGGTGAAAAAAAAAAAGAGCCTTTATTCTCTCTTTTTTTTTTTTTTTTTAACATTTTTAAGGTATTGGGATATTATGAGCTTGCCATTTTAATGCATGGGGGTAAAAAGGTGTTGAATAAAAACTAGGACATTTAAAATAATACTATATTTATTATCTAACTGTCTTCTAAGATTAGAGCTGCATCTTTTATTTCATCTAACATCTGAATAGAAATTCTCTGGTTATTAAATTTGCATGCTGCTGAACTATGCACAAGAAAATAGGGCATGTTCATAATGATACTGCCACTTAATGCATAAGCCTAATAAAAATTAAGTATAAAATCTATGTTGTATTAGTTGGCAGCTTTAGAACAACTAGATTGTTTTTGGGGAAAATGAATAGAAGAAATGACTATTTGAAGAAATAATTTTTTCATATTCTTCAAATAATTTTGAAATGCTTGATATATATTTTTATTGCAATTTAAAAAATGTTACAATGCAGTTCTGTCATGTGCTGGTATGACTGACATTTTTACTTTAAGCAATATGTGTTTTAGAATTTTATGCATGTTCTAGACATTGCATAAGTGTGCTGAATAGACTGTCAGGGAAGGCAGTTTTGGGAGATCTTTATAATAAAGTGTCTTCCTATTTTGTGTTTTTTTTTTGTTTAGACAATTCTTGTGCCTCATCAGCTTTTACCTGTGCCAATGGACAGTGTATTCCAGGTCGCTGGCATTGTGATAAACACAATGACTGTTTTGATGGCAGTGATGAATTGCACTGTCCTACACAAGGACCCACTTCCTGCCCTGTAAACCTCTTCACCTGTGACAATAACCGGTGTATTCCTAGGATCTGGCTGTGCGATACTGATAATGACTGTGGTGATGGGTCAGATGAAAAAAACTGCAGTGAGTATCACAGCTGTCTTTTTAAACATGTATGTGTATCTCTGTAGGCATACAAATGATAAATAAAGCTAGGAAGAAAGAACTATGCTTAAGTTAGAATAATATTTGTAGTCTGCAAGATGCAGAAAACTCACCTATTTTGAACAGTCAGAGCTAAGCAGAATGCAAAAGAGTCATTTAAAAAAATTAAAGTGCAGCTGTGACAGTTGTAATGACAGTGCTGCAAAATCTTACATGTTGCAAGTAAATAAAGTCCGGATATTCTAAACACATGCTCAGTGAGTGATCTGTGTAATGACTAATGGTATAGTCAGCCTATCTAATCTAGAAGCCTTTACACAGAAGTATATGTAATTATTTTGCAGTGAAATAAGACAGTAGTTTCTCTGTTTATTTTATTTGTGATTTTTCTTTTTCCTCACTGGATGGAATTGTGTAGTTACTTTGCATAGCTTCTTGCCTGCATATGAATAAATAATTACCTTAGACTAATATTTATACTTGTAATTTATGTGATTGCCAACTGCTGCATTGCATACTGCAAGTTAGTGACCAGAAAGAAAACTAGAGGAGTTTATTATCATTCCTAACAGCTTTTGCTGGTACCTGTGAACCTGGGCAGTTTCAGTGTCCTGACCATCGCTGTATTGACCCATTCTATGTCTGTGATGGAGACAAAGACTGTGTGGATGGTGCTGATGAACATGATTGCAGTAAGTATAACTTCATTTGGTGAGTATTTCTTTAGTTGTTTCCTTAGATTCACCCCCTGAAGTGCCTTTGATCTTGTAAGAGACAGCTGCAACATAACAAAATACATAATAAATAAATGTGTAAGAAGAACCCTGTGTTTGTGATGCTTGTTTACACTTTTGCAGCGTAACCTTTGGTCTCCAGGCTGGTTATAGAGAACTAGACCTGTTTCTTCTAAGTTTTCTGTGGATTCTAAGATTATTGCATTTTATGTGTCCTGCGGAAATCACAGTCTTGAGGAACTTGAATTCCCTATATCTGGCTTGAGTACCCGTAGAAAAATTAATTCCAGTCTAGTCCTGTAAACTAAAATAGCTAACATATAATGCCTTTTATTTTGTAGTATACAACTGCAGTGCCACACAGTTTAAGTGTGCAAGTGGAGACCAGTGTATCAGTACTTATTATCAGTGTGACGGTGTTTTTGACTGTAATGATCACTCTGATGAGACTGATTGTCGTAAGTATAATTAATGCTGAATAAAAGATTTAGGTATTAGATGAAGCTCCTAAAAATGTCCTTTATCTGGTATGGCTGCTTTATTAAGCTGTAGTGATTGTAACCTCAAAGTTCTTTTTAGGTAGTTCTTTTTTCTCTATAACTGGTCTTATAGAGAGTTCGGCAGAAATTTCAAATAAAATCACCTCCATCTGAAGAATAGATTTTTCTGACAAAATGTAGAATTTTTTCTGTTTGGAGCTAAAGTTTTCTGTTATTTGACACCTGATTCTCAGGGTTTAAAAGTAAAATAAAGAAGTATGTACAGTTAGAAAAATGAAACCTTATATCCATGGTTGTAAGGTTGGAGCTTTTTCCTTTGAATCATTTCTTTGGCAACACTGGCAGGTGTAAAATGTTTCAGTAAATTCCTTCATGTTGTTTTGGACATGTATACCAGATGTAAACATCAATGTGAGCTTACTCAGAATATAAAGTAGGAGTAATTTCTGATTCTGAAATATCGTGTAGATGGGCTGACTGGGGGTCTTTGACCAGATTTACAAGTGCACAGTTCTTCATAGTACTGAAAATATTTATGCAAGGACTGAACTGAGCCTTGCATTTTTGCGTCTCCATTGAAAGCATTTAATGTCACTCTTTCAGCTACAAGACCACCAGGGATGTGCCACCAAAATGAATTCCAGTGTCAGTCAGATGGCAATTGTATTCCTGCGACGTGGGCATGTGATGGCCATCTCGACTGTGCAGACGGGTCAGATGAGCATCATAGGTGTCCTGCCAGGACCTGTCCTGCATCCCTTTTCCGCTGTGACAATGGCAACTGTGTCTATCGAGCATGGATCTGCGATGGTGATAATGACTGCAGGGATATGAGTGATGAGAGGGATTGTCCGACCCAGCCCTTCCGGTGCCCCAGCTGGCAGTGGCAATGTCCTGGTCACAGCATCTGTGTGAACCTGAGCAAAGTATGTGACAATTCTGCCGATTGTCCTAATGGAGCAGATGAATCTCCGCTGTGCAGTAAGTTACTGTTTAAGCACCTACAACAGCTTTCACTGACTTAAATATGGGGAGTTTTATATAGCAATGCGGGAAGCAGCTTTGTGTTCACTTAAATGTAGTAATTCAACAATTCACTTAAATGTAGTATGCTTTAAGTTCAAATTAAATGTGATTCAGTTTTTAATATTTTCTTTTAAATTTCTAACTTCAAGAATCATGGAAAAAAAATCCTAAAAGCTCATTTGTAGCCAAAATTTGTATTTATGTTGATTATGAATTAAGTGTAACTCTTCTCTCTTTCCTTCCTTCCTTCCTTCTCCTTAATCAATGCACGTTCTCAGATGAACCCCAGCCAGGTATGATTATAAGCAATATTAAATTATTGTCTATTAATATTATTTTAGATTCTTAACTGTACAGTAAATGACTTGTATACTTCTAGCTAGTTTTGAAAATGTTGTTATACATACTCAGCAGTCAGCCTTCTGAGATTCCTTCTGGGCTTCAGCAGTGAATACTCAACACACATACACCTTTGTGTGTGTATGTCTGTTTTTTGCATAAGCTATAATCCCCAGTAGAATCTCATATTGCATAATTGGTGCTTGTGCAGTCACAGTCTGGCACCAATTTTAGGCTTGTAATGCAATTGCCTAGTATTAAACTTAGCTCAGGAAAATGGGAAATTTTTGTTAAATATATATCTGTTTCCTTCCTCATCCCAATTCAGACCAGGAGAGCTGCTCTGACAATAATGCTGGCTGCACTCATGAATGTATTCAGGGGCCCTTTGGAGCTCAGTGTTCTTGTCCTGTTGGATATCAGCTTGCAAATGACTCCAAGACCTGTGAAGATATTAATGAATGTGACCCCCCTGGCTTTTGTAGTCAACATTGTTACAATGAAAGAGGGTCTTTTCGGTGCTACTGTGATGATGGATATGTTCTAGAAACCAATGGGAGGACTTGCAAAGCTGCAGGTAAGCAACATTGACATGAAAACCTGAACAGTGATAACAGTGTCTGCAAAATGTACATCATTGTCATTTTCATGTTGTTGTCTTTTGAAAGAGCTGATGCAAACAGCCGCTTAACAGTTCATGCCAGATGATCTGAGTATTACAACTAACAGCTGAAGGGTTAATTGGTAACTGTTACTTTTCTTGAAACAAAACCTTTAAGTTAACACACTGTGTTTTTAGTATTGCAATGATGAAAAATAACATTCTAGAGAAAAGCAGATATGCTCTTTATTTTAGAGTTCAGTGCCCACAAAATATATAAATCGCAGTGTTTCAGAAAACAAATATGCACATTATACCCTCACATATATCCTTATACCCTTACATCCCTCAAAAGCGTAACTGCCAACATTGCTCTGTATCTTTTCTGTAGCGTGCTGGTAATACACAGAAGCCATAGCACAGCTGATTTCCACAGGTTTCCTGTCTTAGGAATATCTTCAGGCTGTGGAAGACTTCTGCATTTTGCTTCCAAATAGATGACCTTCTTGCTGAGTTGAAGTTTCCAAGAGACTGCTATCTTTACAATTGCTGCTTTACAGTATGAACCTCTGCAGAGTAATATAACCCCAGCAGCCTATGTCCACCCTGTAATGCCTTCATTCTTCTCTTTGGCCTCCAGTCAGTCTGAAGAGGGGAAAAAAAAAGGAGAGTGGCTTGTTTGGAAAGGAGGAAGAGCTAGTTTGAGTAGGCTGACTGGTGAGACAGGGAACTTTTGGAGTCAGTCATCCATAGCAGCTTCTCTGGATGTTGGAGGCAAAATGGACGAAGTGGAAGGGAAAGGCCCTGGTGCACAGATATAAGGCTAGAAGGAGAGTCTGGCAACAAGAGTATATGATGGAGAAAGAGTGGGGAAAACTTAGGGTAGATCCATAGATCCCAAGGTCAGGATGGAGAGAATGAATATGATCGAATAATTTGGTCTGGAATTGATTTGAATTTCTGTTTTCTGTGTTTATATACAGTAGCACTGGTTTATTTTTGTTTCTTCTTTGGTAGAATCTGGAAATCTTCTTTTGCTAGTGGCAAGCCGTAACCAAATCGTTGTAGACAACATCACTTCTCAGTCACACAGTATTTATTCACTGGTTCGAGATGGGAGAAATATTGTGGCTATTGATTTTGATTCAGTCACAGATCGTATTTTTTGGTCTGATACAACACAAGATAAAATTTGGAGTGCTTATCAGAATGCGACAGATCGAAAAATAGTAAGTTTTCACTGAATTACTCTTGTCTTTTCATTGCGGAGAGAAAGGGAAGATCCAGTGTCTGCAGGTAACAAAGGGGAAAAGGCAAATCCCAATGTAGTGAGAAGAGGTAACAGAAAGGCAACAGAAAGGGAACAGAAAGGGAAACGATTCTGTAGATATTAAACCAACATTTTGTATAGCTTTCTGAAAAAGAAAATCCATCAGGAAAACTCTATTTTAATACCAGACTGTAAAAAGTTTTTTCCTATAATAGATGCTTATTTACTCAAAAGATCACAGAAGTTGGTAGGAATGTTGGGTACATTTTTTCTTGGCAGTTTATGTGCGTTGTCATGCACTCTGTATAACAGCTCTACAAATGATGTCATTCCCTGTTTTCTATAGTTAGGGGGGACAGGATAAGAAATTAATATCAACTTGCTTCTGCTGTCTTTCTCTATGCCTTTTTTTTTTTTTCTGTATTAAACAGGTGTTTGACAGTGGAGTCACCGTGACTGAAAGTATAGCGGTAGACTGGGTAGGTCGCAATCTTTACTGGACAGACTTTGTTCTGGAAACAATTGAAGTCTCTAAAATGGACGGGAGCCACAGGACTGTGCTGATTAGCGAAAATGTAACAAACCCAAGGGGACTAGTGTTAGATCCCAGAGCTGAGTAAGATTTTGTTTTGTTTTGTTTTGAAAATATGCATATTTTATCATGATAACAATAGAGGAAATTAGTTTATCCAATGTTTTGACAGCTGGGAGAGCAATTTTTTTTTTTAAGATATAAGATATCTGCAGATATCTTTAAGATATTTTTAAGATGATAATGTATTTACAGACTTATTTTAATGTGAATATTTAACATCAGAATCATTATTTGTAATATGTTACTTTGATTGTAATATTCCTCTTATTCTAAGGTAGATCTTCCTGCATTTAAAATTATTTTATGTTATGAAGAACGTCTCTAGCAGGTTGAGGGAGGTGATCGTGCCCCTCTACTCAGCCCTGGTGAGGCCACATCTGGAGTATTGTGTCCAGTTCTGGGCTCCACAGTACAAGAGGGATGTGGAGCTGCTGGAGAGAGTCCAGCGCAGGGCTACAGGGATGATCAGGGGCCTGGAACATCTGCCCTATGAGGAGAGGCTGAGGGAGCTGGGCCTGTTCAGCCTGAAGAAAAGGCTGAGAGGGGGCCTGATCAGTGTCTATAAGTACCTCAAGGGCAGTGAGGAGGATGGCGCTGGCCTCTTTTCAGTGGTAGCCACCGACAGAGCTAGAGGAAACAGCCAGAAACTGAAGCATCAAAAGTTCCACAGGAACTTAAGGAAAAAATTCTTAACGGTGAGGGTGACAGAGCACTGGAACAGGCTGCCCAGAGAGGTTGTGGAGTCTCCTTCTCTGGAGATCTTCCAAACTCGCTTGGACGCAGTCCTGTGCCACGTGCTCTAGGTGACCCTGTGTGTGCAGGGGGGTTGGACTAGATGACCTCTAGAGGTCCCTTCCAACCTTGAGCATTCTATGATTCTATGATCACTCAGTGTTATACCACAAACCTATCTGCAATATAAAATATATTCAACATAAAATACATAAAATATAAAAACAAATCTAAAATAATAATTTATATCATATTGAGATCATTACAACAGCACCTTTCCGTCCTGGACCACAAGAGGCATAAAATAAATGGGATGTTATGGTTTGAACTGTTCACGTACAAGCCTTTGCTTTTCTGTGCCCTTCAGCATCCAGAAGGTTGATCTGTAGCACCAACCGCATGAGGCTCTCGAGTCCAGCACTGATAGCCCTAGCAGTGTGAGCCGGTAAAGGCACAAACCTGGATCGAGTTAGTGTTCAACAACTGGAGAATGAGATTCTAATCAGCTTTGGAAAAGACGGAAAACAAAATAGATTCTGTTTTGCTCTTATGAGTTACAAATGAAAACAGCAGTAGAAGTATTTTCAAAAAGTTGTGACAGAGGTTGTGGTAATATCTTGAATAAGCATATTGCTGAACCCAGTGATTTCAGTGTCACTGCATTTGTCAAAAGTGCTGTTTTACTGTTTGGGTAAGAAGGCCTTGTCTGACATTTTTTAACAAGGAGTTAATGTTTTTTTCTGACTGGTAACCACAAGCTACTTTTTGCAGTGCTCATGTGATGTTCTGGAGCGACTGGGGCCAAAAGCCTCGAATTGAAAAAGCCAGCATGGATGGCAAAATGCGAACAGTTATCGTTAGTGATAAAATCTACTGGCCTAATGGACTCTCCATCGATTACCCAAATAAGCTGCTGTATTTTGCTGATGCCTATCTTGATTATATCGATTTTTGTGATTACAATGGAAACAATAGACGACAGGTGGTTGCAAGTGATTTGGTAAGATATTAATAAAAAAGTATTTTTTCATATGCTCTTACTGATGGTACTTAACAGCATATTTGCACTCTCATAGACTTGGATATGCTTATCTTCAAAATACTCCTGTGAGCCAGAAGAAATATTTTAGCTGCATGTTAAGCTTGGAGAAATTATATAACCTACTCATGATCTCACAGGAGATCTTTGAAAGAACCTGGACATGAATATAGGCTTAGTGCTGCAGATCACTCTCAGATACTTTTTACATGCATGAAGTGCAAAGACTGCCCTAGACACTGCTCCTAAAGGTGGTGCCTTTGCTGCAGTCAAACACACTCCAACCTGCAGGAGGGACATCTCCCCGTTGTGTCCCATGAAGGATAAGTGCAGCCACTCTCGACAGCAACAAGGGCTCCATGTTGCCCCGACTTGCTACATGTTGGGCACTTTGTGAGGACTATCGATCTTATAAAGTGCTGCTGTCATTTGGCAAGACTGTGTGTGTATCAGTGCAATAATTCATACCTCAGCTGATACACATAAGCTAGTATGCTTACTGCATGTGTATTTTTGACAGTTAAACTTTAGGGCTTGTTTGTCTTTGGCCAGGCAGCTGGTGAATCTTCAAATCTTTCTTGCTCCACTGCTAATTTTAGATAAACAACTTCATTCAACACTCTGGAAAATTACATGGCAGCTTATCAAAGATGCAAAGTCTGACACGTCCATAACTTCTAGTAGGCGTTTCCTCTTGTGCCACCAAAAATCTACAATTGTGTATTTATCTGTTTTTCCCTGTGTTCCACCCTGTATTTTGATTGCTTTATTAATTTCTTATGCTGTGTTTTAGAGTCTGTGTAGTATTTTAATTAAATATATTTTACTCATTTTCTCAGGCAATATATCAAAGATATTTTTTGAGACACAACTACTATATATTTTTAATTATGCTCATCTCTGTTGTTATTTCAGTGTAACCTTTAGATGATAGTAATCTGCTGAACTAAATTAATAAACATCCTTGCCTTTTAGATATTGCAGCATCCTCATGCTCTCACTCTTTTTGAAGATTTTGTGTACTGGAGTGACCGATACACTAATAGGGTAATTCGAGCCAATAAGTGGCATGGAGGAAACCAAACAGTTATGATTTATAACATTCACCAGCCTCTGGGGCTTGTGGCAGTGCATCCTGTAAAGCAGCCTTATGGTAAGTTCAGCAAAAGAGCTTTGCTAATTATGAAAACAAAACCATACAGCAATCACAAGTGTAAGTTCTCCTGGATTCTGTCATGTCAACAAATGCACTGTGCGGAAATGAGCAGATAAAATTTGTACTGTTGATTTGTATGAGGATCATTTCAGCCTGTCCAGGCTGCTGAATAACCTGCTGTTTAGGAAAAGAAACCTAGGCATCATATGAACATGATAAATAGACAAAAGGAGTAACAGAGAAGTGGTGCGTGCAGTCCTTCTGCTCTTTGTTTTGAATATTTAAGAAAAAAAATTCTTTTGGAATGCATTTGCATGTATAAAAGCTATATCGGACTCAGTTCCTTGTGCATTAATTAATTATATCATGCTTCATCATCTTGCTTTGCAAGCACCTCAACATTATTTCACCTAATGAAATAATAGTAAATGAAAGCCCTTCATTACATTTGAGATCCCCTCTGAGATCATATGTGTATGTGACTGTCAAGGGTATCACTTTTTCCCTCTGTCGGGTAGAGTCATATTCCAAATCAGAATTTCTGTCAGGCAGACGTGAAGTGTATTTTTAATCAGTAAGTCTTACGATAATTATTTTTTTTTCCCTGAAAATTTTCTTATAGAGGTGGACTCTATAGTATGAGCAATTTCTGTGCTGTGTTGTGTGTGTAGTATTTTGGAACACAACTTACCTGTATCGTAATCAGAGACCAAACCCCTTAGCACTGTCGTTGGAAATTGTTCAGTAATTAAAGGGAACCATTAATTTCCACAACATAGTTGTGGCTTCAGAGGTTTTATTTTACATCTCATCTGACAAAGGTTTGAAAACTAGTTTGAAAGACTTTATATAGTAAAAACAAAAGAGCAAGTGGATACTGATACTGTTATTTACAGGAAAGTTTTATCATGTTGTAAGTATATTAATATGCTTATGGTTCTTAGAAGTATTTTTTAAGTTTAAAGAAATTCTGATATAGTACTGGGATGATTTTAACAATATTGGTGGCATTGAAGGTTCTTCCTAGTCTATCATACTGTTAATTGCCAATATTTTCTTTTTCAGATATCAATTCTTGTTCATCATCCCCCTGTAGTCACCTCTGCTTGCTTTCTTCATCTGGACCACTTTTTTTTTCCTGTGCTTGTCCTTCAGGATGGACACTTTCTCCTGATAACAGAAACTGCCTAAGAGGTAGGGCAGTAATAATGAGAGATGAAAACATGATCTGATAGATGGTCAGAGCCATGGCGCTCTCAGGCATAAAGCTTACTTCAAATCTCTAGGGCACTGTCCATGAAAGCAAAGTCTGGGGCCTTTCCAGGTAGGCTACTTTAGGAAGCATGCCATCAGCTAAAGATTTGGAGACAGGTTCTAGAAAGAACTCATAGCCAGAGATTTAGATGCTTCATTTGGGGGAAGTAAAATGAATGAACTGATTTTTTCTTTTAAGCACTTTAAAAAAAGGCCTCATTTTGTAGTTTCTCAACACATTCGGAATTTTGCCATTGGAATACAACTGGAAGGAGGTGAGCATTAGTTAAAAATGAAAAATTCCTCTGGCAGATCATTCAGCCTGAAAACTGTTTTCAAGGGTCGCAAGAATATAGTATGTGACTTTGGTCACTGTATCTTTTTCCTTCCTTTCCTTGACCATTACGTTATGTTCCCCTTTCACCAGTCAAACTCCATTTCAAGATTAATTTGTTTTCTTGTCTCTTAAAACTCCAATTAAAAGGATTTATTGAACCTCACATTTTTGATATTTGGAAACCTTTTGGTTTTTAATTTACATAAATTCTTTCCTCGGTTTTGGCCTTATCCTTCAGGATAAATAACATAAGTAGGTCTTCCTTCCTTCCTAGTGTGCGTTCCTGGTATTTAAGGAGAACATCACTTTTTCTCAGTTCATATTTTGCTATGAAAGAAGCCATAACCCTTTGGTGCCCTCTAATCAGAAGAAATGCTTTGCTACCTTACTGTTCTCTTCAGCCTGCCTGAACTAGTGCATTGTGGAATTCAGATCAAAATTTCACAACTTAAGCTTTTTTCCCCAATGTAGGAAATATATTTGCAAATGCAGGAGGTCTAGAAACACACATTTGCAGGCATTACACGTGTTGCTTGAGTATTGAGGTAACTTTTGCAACTAAGTATTTCATATCAAAAACTACTGTTGAACTTTATTTGACCTGTCCATGATTTCTAAAAATCATTCAGCCAATTCATTAAAAAAAAAGAATCATAAATTGCTGGCAGACAGTTTGTGACTAGGAATTTGACCAGATTAATTTTGTCAGATAGAACATTCACTGAATTTTTCTGTCAACTCTACAGATATGAAATGTGCTTTGGTGCCTGCCTAATGAGGAAGCTTCAGGTCACTGAAACTTAAGTAGAAATTATCTCTGGAATAATCTAACACTTGAAATCTCTGTTTCTGTCAGAAGATCCTTTTCTTTTAAAACTGTCACAGTTTTAAAGGCCAAGTCACTCTTCCTCCTTGCTTGATACTTAGCATTATATTTTTTAAAGAGCCATATTTTGGTCTCCTTTTTCTTAGCAGCAATAAGAGAATTAGAAGTAAACACAGGGTGAAGTGAAATGCACATTTATTTTTAATCTGCTACAAGGCATATTTTAGGTTTCTACGCTATTTTTTGTATGTGCAGGCCTAGAGGCATCATGATGAAAATAATAGGATATGGCAGTGATGAAGCACATGTACAGATGGACCCAGGTCTATTCTCTGCCACTGAATGAATCAAGCTACAGATCTTACCTTTACTTTGCAGCAGAGATGGGTTAAGTTCCCTCAGTCTAATTAGGTACTACTGTGACCCTTTCTCTAAGTTCCATAATTGTTCCATATAGAATGAGAAATAGTAATATTCTCCTGTGAAGCATAATTTTTGAAACTGTATGGGCTTATTCTTTATTTTTGGATGGAATGTATACATTTAAGGTAGTATGTAGAAAATGCCTGCATTTTTAGTATGCTGATTGCCTTTGCTTATCAGGAAAGAACTTTATAAAACTTTGCTGATTCTTTTCATGGTATTACTAATGATTCCAGAAAAAATTGCCGTCTCTCTTCCTATTTTCTATAATCCTAATCCTTGCTGTCATAGTTTAGTTTCGTTTGCCAGCACAAGGTTTCAGCAGAAAGCTTAACCTGAGCTGCATGCGTGTGGTTGCCCAGTGCTCTCCATTACACAATGATACTGCCGGCCTCTGCATACTTAAGTAGCATATTGAATATTGCTAACATCATGCTGATGAAAAGCTGTTGATGCTAGGATTGCTCCATTTCTTGTTTTATATAAAACCAAGACTGATAATATTATAATGTTGCTTTTGTAGTTGTTTTACTTTAAGCTACTTTTTCATGTTCATTATAAAGATGGTAATGTAGCATTTCTTCAGATCGCCTGACTTTTTTATATGATAGGAGCATAAGGATATGTGTTTACTTAAAAGCAGATTTGTTATAAAGGAGCATGACTACCAAAAGAAAAACCAGCAGAATTGGTACTGTGATTATGCTCAGAACATTGACAGTGGATCATGTACTTAACCACCAAGGACTGGGCCAGCCTTGTTTGTTTCCACCTCCTTAGAATTTGCTTGCACATTTTTTTGTGATTGAGCACGGTGCTGATACTTTAAATATTCTGACTTTTACAACAGCTAACTCTACATTCCTGATGAAATAAGAAACTGAAAAACAAATAGGTGGTTACAAAACATCACCAGGGTAACGTTCTTCCATCCCCTGTCAGCATCAGGGAACAGGCTTCTAAGGAGGATATCACATTGCCAGTTTTTTTTTATCAGATGAAACATATTAGAACCTAATTCTGAATTGTATTTCATGTTTTCACAGTTGAACATCCCTTCCTTATTGCTGTAAGAGATAATATAATTTATGGAATCTCTCTGAACCCTGAAGAGAAGACTAATGATGCCATGGTTCCAATAGCAGGAGTTCAAAATGGTGTTGATGTTGATTTTGATGACACAGAACAGATGATTTACTGGGTTGAAAATCCGGTGAGTTAGTGTTTGTGTTCAAAATTTGCGCTACAGTAACACTTTCTACTTTAAAATAATGTTTTTGTTAAAAATATTTTAGCATTGAAGGCAACAGTTTTAATTGAATTGAAAGCAATAAGGGAATAAAATTTGTCTTCTCCCCACCCAGGGTAGCTTAGAGCAGCTTGTTCTCATTTGTAAATAAGTTTTTGGTTTTTTCTGCTGACATACTTCATTAATACTATATCTAGCTAAGCCAGAAAATTACTCATTTTAAAGCCTTTTCTGTGTCACTCATGATTTTTTACTTGTGCATGACGTTAGCATGCTTAGTTTCTATGGGGTATTTAAATAGACCTATTGAAGCAGATCTATTTCCCAGAGTGAAAACTAGTGTTTGGGAATCTATTTCATCATCTGGGTAGTCAGAAAACGTGTTCTTGCCAGGGCTCGGCCAGCAGCCCCAGCTGACATTTACAGAAGGTTGGAGAGCTCTGTAGGAGGTCACGGGCTCTGTATCCATTAGCAGAACTGGCAGGTGGAACGGCAGGTGTGGCTGCAGATTGGGTGCAGGAGCACTTTATTTTAGCTGGGTCCATTGCGACAGTCTGACCGAGGTGTGTTTGAGCTGTGCCCTGTCTAACCCTGCCCCTGCCCCACAGGTCGAAGCACCTATGTCACAGCCTCTTCTCTAAAAAACATATTTCACTAGTTTCTGATGGCAGAAGTGTATCGCCTACTTTTTTTCATTATAGTTCTTACCCATTACCAAGAAGACTCTTAACACCCTCTTTTGGCTTCATCTCTTGCATATTTGGGTTTCCTTGGGTTTGTCTATACTTGCATAATTTATAGCTATTATTTCACTCCCAGTGTTGGTAATAGTTAAAACTGTTAGTATAGGTAGATAGCCATCATCTTGTTCACCCTGTTTGATGTTTATTTCTGTCCTGAGTGTGCTTTAGAGTCCTACCTATTCTACTTGGAAAACACATTTCAAGTATTTCTGTCTTCAGTTATAATCTTCCATAGGTTTTTAATTGTAAACAGAAATCATGGGCAGGAGGCTAAAGAATAAACTGTATGTTGTGTGTTATGTAGCTTCCTTTCTGAAAGGACATTTTAAATTCTGCCTTCAGATGTTTCTACTATGCATTATATTGATAGAATGATAACAAAGCAATGAAAAATGTGCATGGATCAAATCATTACTGGGTGCTGATATGACCCCGATTTTGGCTTGTTTCTGTTCTAGCCTGGCATGTACAATCTGTCCTTCATGAACTGGCCTAGTCAGTGCACAGCTGCTCTCTTCTAGTGGCATGAACGCAGGGCTGTGTGGCAGGTTTTGTCCTTTTCTAGGTGCCGGGGCTCCCCTGTCTGTCTAGCCAAGTGTCAGAGCAGAACAGAGCTGGGTAGTAACTGCCAGTCTGGGTGTCTCCACTATGAACTGAAACCATCCCAGGACAGGCCCAGCTGCTCACTCATTAGGGGAAGAGGAAGGAATTGGCAAGACAGAGAAGCAGATTTCAGTCCTCACTGCAGCTACTTCAGCTCTCACTCTAGTTTGTCTCAGTTTAGTGCTTGTTGCTATCATGCTTTAGTGCTGCACACTGTAGCTAGTACCATCTAGTTTCCAAGCCACAGGTCTCTCACTTCAGGAGATACCCTTATGAAGAAAACCCAGAGGATAATTCTAGTCTCATTTCTTGGTATTACAGCTTGTTAAAAAATCATTTCTTAAATTAATATGCTTAGAGAGAATACTATTTATTTTCTTATATTAGATTACAAGTGTATTCAGGATAGTTAACTGCAGTATCCTGTTCAAAATCCTTTGAAAATAAAGTGCAACTCAAATAATGCGACTATATATAACTTTAAAATATACATTTTAATATAGCCATTTTTCCCACCAGTCAGATTAATTAGCTTGGTGAGCTGTAATTTTTTTTACAATAATTTACAATAATAATTTACAAAAATGCTTCTATCATGCTTATGCTTTGTGATTGCGCAAATACATTTCTGTATCTCCGTGGATTTTCCTTTAGCTAAGAAAAAGAGTATTAAAATAAATGCATGAGCAGTTGGAATAAAAGAGTATTTTCTTTCTGAAGTGGCTCTTGACATTTTTTTCACTTTTATTATCTTTTTTTTTTTTCTCCAAGGGTGAAATTCATAGAGTGAGGTCAGATGGAACCAACAGGACCGTTTTTGCTCCAGCAGCTGTTATTGGTACTCCGATTGGCCTGGCTTTGGACTGGATATCTGCAAACCTGTATTACACTAACCCAGGAACACAGTCAATTGAGGTAATTGTTTAGAAGACAATGGTAAAATAAAAGCTTGTGTTTTTGGCTGCTACCTATACAGTTTATATTCAGTAATGTTATTTTAGTGGGAAAAAAAAATCCTGAAATTAGACTCATTCTAAAACTATCTACTAGGGAATGCAAACAAATAGTCTGAAGAAAAGTAACCTAGTGGCATGAAGAATCATAGCTAAATTTGAACACAGGCTGCAAGATTGAAAAAAACAATGTATTCATGTACCGTTGTATGTGCATGGTTCTCTTTTTTCAAGTCAGTAGTCTGATGTTTGACACAAAAACTCTCCAAACACTAGAGTTACTTTTATTATTACTCTTGCTTGAAATCAAAGATTCCAATGCAATACCTTTAACTGTTAATTTAGTTAAATAGTTGTTAATTTCAACTCAAATTGCAATATGGATTTTTTTTGAAAATTAATCACATTGAAGAAATGGTACCATCAGCTGAAGTGAGAGCCCTCTCCCAAAGGCTTTGATATTGTATTATGCCGCTTATTGGAGACTGTTGGTATGTGAAGGAGAAAAATGTCATTTACTGTAGGGAATAAGCAGTATGTAATACAATGAAAATAATGAATAAACGCAATCATGAGTTTCCTTGTCCTAAAATATCAAGATGATGCACACACTGTTAATTAACAGGCAGCTAATTTTAAACAAGTAAAATGGAATCCTTTTAAATCATGTTTTTGTCAACCCATTCAGCCTGTAATGCTTTCAAGGTTTTTTGGAAGCTGAAAGATAAGCTATATCTATACCTAGGATAGATACCTTAATTCTTACTAGAAGAAGCTTCTGAGCTACAGGGAGCTCATTCAGGGGCTGCATGTTAGTGAAGGAGATTAAGAGCACAGGGCAATGTGCTTATTCTTCACTGTTCGAAAGTATTTTCTGCAATTTCATCTGCCTGTGAGTTTATGCTTCCTTCCTTTTTATTTAAAAGTCTGTGCCGAGTTCTGTTTTATATATTGTAAATGACTTCAATGCTTGCATAGGTCCTGAAGCTGCATGGTGAAGTAATGTACAGGAAAACTCTGATTACCAATGATGGTACTTCTGCTGGAGCTGGCAACCCGATTGGTTTGACTGTTGATCCAGCAAGAGGGTAAATTTCCAAAACTGCTCTTGTTTTTGCAAATTAGGATTTTTTTTCCACATATTTCCTGATTTTTAGGGCCTTCATATTCCAGTTTGGATTGACATTGTTATCTTTTTTTTATATATATTGGTGCAGAATTAATACATTTTTTCTTTGTCCTGCATAATAATTATATGACCACATAAATAGTTGCCTAGATCTGTATACCTAGTCTGTATACCTACATGTTAAAATTCAATTTTTAATTAAAAAAAATCTGAGAATACTATGTCTGAAAAAAAAATCTCTGCAAAATGGGAAACCAGAGTAAAGAGAATTATAAAGACTGTCTTTCTGATATCTTGGGATATCTCTCAAGACCTTTGTACAATAGAGGAATACACTACATGGGAGGAGTGACACATTTTAAATAGGATAATATTAAATAGGCTTTTTACTGTTCTCTCCCAAAATGAGAACCCTATACAGGAACCTGTATATGGGTTTTTAAGAACTGTAGTTCATCAGAGCTCCAAATTACTATATGATGCTTATTGGTAATGAGATAATTGTGCTGGTGGCTCGTCCAGCTTTCAGATGAGGTGCTGCTTGGCTTTTTTTCTGCTTTGATCTTTGTCCATAGTTGGGACTGACACGTTCTGTGTATGTTTTCACTGTTGCAGCTCAGGCCAGAGACATATGTGTATTCCCCAGAGTCAGCTAATGGAACTCTGTTTGATCCAGAATTTTTAAACAAGAAGTTTTAACAGGATTAGCGAATTGAATCAGAATTAGAGCCACTGTTGAAATCTTGCAGCCCTCTCTGAAAAGAAATATTATTCTCCTCCTTTCTTATTTTACTACTAGCAATTTATTGAGTTTATCTGCTGAGCCCTTGTGGCTCATGCAGGGGAGAAAATGGGTTTCTAAAACTAAACTAGCAAGCATTGTCTGGGTAAAACAAGATCTGTTTTTCACTGTGGGCCTAGTTCAAAAGTGATCCCTATTCAGAATGTGTTTAAAGTATTTGCCTGAGTAAGGAGATGAACTTGAGTGTGTGCTTAAGTGACTCAGGGCCGTGGATCTCTGTTACTAACTTTACTAATGACTGTGACAATGTGTGTTCCAGGAAGCTGTATTGGACAGACCAGGGAACTGACAGTGGAGTCCCTGCAAAGGTTGCCAGTGCAAACATGGATGGCTCGGGCGTACAAACCCTCTTCACTGGCAACCTTGATCACGTAGAGTTCATTGCCATTGACATTAAGGAACAAAAGTTGTACTGGGCTGTCACAAGCACAGGAATGGTAGGAGTTAGTTTTTTAATAGTTGTTTTGTTACCATATTTGTCTGTAGTTCTCATGACTAATTCAGTTGCCTCAGTTTGTTCGTATGACTGGGAGTTGAAGGACTGAGCAAAATCAGGATGATTGTTGTCATTTAGTTGCCTTGAAAAAATGTTTGGTGAATTTGAATGAAAGAAGAAATAATTATTAGCATTGTGCTGACACTTACCTTCCTGCCTATAGAAGCTACATCAAAACCTTTGGCAGGAAGAAATTTTAATATGAGATACTGTATTTTAATTTTGTATTACGACATTGAACTAATATTGAACTTTAAACTGATTTCTTAGATTGAAAAGGGCAATGTGGATGGTACAAATCGTGTGACTCTGGTGGTGCATCTTTCTCATCCCTGGGGAATTGCTGTGTATGATGCCTTTCTGTACTACACTGATCGAGACTACGAAGTCATTGAACGAGTTGACAAGTCCACTGGAGCAAACAAAGTCGTACTGAGAGATAATGTCCCAAGACTGAAGTGCCTGCGGGTTTATTACAGAGACAGTAAGTGTTTGCTAAAAAGGAATTTCAAAGTGCCCAACTTGTGAAAATGCTAATGTCTCTGAGACAGAATTTGTGCTCTTTCAAAACAAATTGTTTGATTAGGGGAAGACTTTTAGGGAAGTGTCAGAAGTATTTACCTGTTTTTAATTAAAGAGTTGTTCCACCATTCTTTTAAGGCATCTGTTAACATAAAATAATCCATGTAATATTGACTGAATAATTAATTCTGTTACTGCTAGCTTCAAATTTGACCTTTATCTGATTCTTGAATTTGTTGATCTTAGATGACAATAAATGAGCAAATTGATTATTAGCAGTTATCTACCAAAATGTGCAGTAAAATCTTTTTTTAGCCACCTAGTTGATAGTACTATGCAAGCATACTGATTTAGTTTTATATACGCAGGGGTTTCTGATAATCACAGTTCAAATATGTATGTGTAGCCATGTCTTTCTTTCACAGATTCTGCTGGTTCCTCAAATGGCTGCAGTAATAATATGGGAGTTTGTCAGCAGCTTTGCCTTCCTGTACCTGGTGGATTATTCTCCTGTGCCTGTGCTACTGGCTTTCAGCTAAATCCTGATAACAGGACCTGCTCCCCATACAGTTCTTTTGTAATTGTTTCTATGCTTTCTGCAATTAAAGGATTTAGTTTAGAGACATCTGATCATTCTGAAGCGATGGTACCACTGGCAGGAAGAGGTATGTGAATATTGTAGTAGGAGAAAATCTCATCACTCCTGATTTTTGACAATATAATACTTTACCAAATGTACTGTGTTTAGCACTGCAAAATAAATAGGATGAATGCTGTCTGAACACTATGCAGGTAACATCTGTACAAGGCAGTGACATTTACTAACCGTTATCTTCTTGGAAAGCAGTCTCTTTTTATTACAGTTTTAGATAGCAAGTTTTATTTTAGCACACAGTAGAAGTCAAACTTGAGTAGCTTAACACTCTCACATGGTGTTCAAAATACTGCATATCAGAGCTGTAATGCTGCAGTATGATGTGCATTAGAATTTTATCTGAAAATACTCAAACATGATAAAATGCTATAGCTTTATGAATTGATGGCAATTTTTGTACCATGGATATGTAAAATCTGAAGTAATTTCTTACATGCATACCACATGTTTTCTTATGAAGTACCTAATATTAAGAATAATTAACTATTATTCTTCAAAACATTCTAGGACGAAATGCACTTCATGTGGATGTTCACATGCCTTCTGGTTTCATCTACTGGTGTGACTTCAGCAGCACAGCTCCTTCTCAGAATGCAATACGTAAAATTAAACCTGATGGTTCTAATTTTAGAAATGTTATTACAAATGGAATAGGAAGAAATGGAATTCGTGGCATTGCAATTGACTGGGTGGCAGGTGAGCATACCTGAATTTTCGAAAGGATTTTTCTTTGCACCTTATAAATATTTTAGACTAATATAAACAGATAGAAAGGGAGATCATACATGGTTTTAACTTGTATATCTATGAAAGATTTTAAAACAACAGGAGTACATACGTGTGTACATACAAAAAAGAAAGCTCATCTATCATTTGATATAAGGCCTAGGTATGAAGTGTTAAATTTATGGTACATTTTCTTTTGTAATAGTGCTTTACTGTTCAGTTTGGTGACATTTTTGGTTTCTGTAATGCAGTCAGTTAGAAATCTTATAAATTACACTAAAAAGTAATTGGATACAATCCTGTGCCAAAACATGGATTTCATGGTTGTGAAGGGATAGCAATATGCAAAGGAAGCATGGTAGCTCTAATTTATTAATGCCAAATATTTTAGATTAAAAGAAATTCTAAAGAAAAAGCATGGCTAATGCAAAATATTAAATTAATTTTGAACATACTTGGCTGATTTTCCTCTTGGAAATTAAAGAGGATTTACAAATTCATTGATTTGTGTAATTTTAAGGGTTTTTTTTTATTTGTTTTTTAATTCCCAAAAGTGGAGGCAAGAACCTTATGTTCCTAACTACAGAGATTACTGAACATATAGCCATAAGCATGTATCAGCTCATGCTTCTGAAGTGTTGATTAATTTTCTGTATGTTTTTCTGCCTTTTTTTTTTAATTACAGGAAATCTTTATTTTACAAATGCTTTCCTGACAGAGACTTTCATAGAAGTTTTGCGCTTAAACACAACTTATCGCCGTGTTCTTCTTAAAACTGCAGTTGATATGCCAAGGCACATAGTAGTAGACCCGAAGAACAGGTATCTGTTCTGGGCAGATTATGGACAGAATCCAAAGATCGAACGTGCGTTTCTTGACTGCAGCAACAGAATGGTGCTTGTGTCTGAGGGCATTGTCACTCCTCGTGGTTTGGCCATAGATCACAGCAATGGCTATATTTACTGGGTGGATGATTCCTTGGATATGATTGCAAGAATTCAGCCTGATGGTGGTGATGTTGAAATTGTGCGTTACGGCAGCCGCTACCCGACTCCCTATGGTATCACTGTCTTTGGGAACTCAATGATCTGGGTGGATAGGAACCTGAAGAAAGTCTTCCAAGCCAGCAAGGAGCCAGGCAATACAGATCAACCAACTGTTATACGAGACAACATTAACTGGCTAAGGGATGTTACCATTTACAACAGTAATTTTCAGTCACGTTCTCCTCATGACGTCAACAACAATCCCTGTTTGGAGAACAATGGAGGCTGTTCCCATCTGTGTTTTGCCCTGCCTGATTTGCAGACACCCAAATGTGGTTGTGCCTTTGGGATGCTGGACAGTGATGGCAAGAGATGTTCCATTTCAACAGAGGATTACTTGATATTTGCCCTTGAGAATGCCCTCAGAAGCATCCATCTGGACCCTGAAAATCACAGTCCTCCATTCCGCAGAGTCAATGTTTTAAGAACTGCAGTGGCACTAGACTTTGACAGCATAAACAACCGAATATATTTTACACAAAGTTCTCCTTCAGGGACAGGAAGAATCAGTTACGTTAGTATTTACTCAGGAATTGGCACTCCAACAGTAGTTGCATCAGGTAAGTGCATCAAAATGTGATTCAAAGTATTTGCATATTGAGAAAACTGGACTGCAACACTTAGCCGCTATCTCAAGTGTTTTTATTCTATTGGTCAAGGTAGACTGGTTAGCTGAGATATCTGATTAATTCCTCCTTTTGACTTTTCTGATTTTTTTCTCTTCCGAAATCCTTATTTCTTCATGATTGCGATGAAATAGAAGTATGAAACTAGCTAAATATTACTGTTTGGTTTTGATGATACTTAGATTGCAGCAAGTACCATACAAATGCAAAAAGATACTTTGAGTTCTTGAGTATGAGAAAGAAAAATTTAATGTGTTAGCATAGAATTAAAATACCTATCATTTTTAGCATCTTAGTTCACTAAAATGTTTGAATGACTACAGTTATGGATGTTCTGCATACTTGCTGTTAAATGCCAATCAGATCCCTGTGGATGTTGCTGGAGGAGTAGCTCTTCAGAAGAGAGTGAAAAGAGAGGAGTGCAAGTAGGCCAGTTTATAGATGAGTCCGAGGCAATGCAAAGCAGAGCTGAGAGAGTCACTGAAAAGACCAACAGACTGTGTTTTGAGAAAGCCAATAATTTGTCCTGATAAGTGTTTGGTTAAATTCTGTAGATGAGGAAGGACACCTTACGTCCTCATTTCAGCATGCCTTGCTGCTGAAGGGTAGTGTGGAACTTCTCCTTCTCTGGAGGAGCTCAGAAGGGTTTACATCTTGAGCCTTCCCTGTTATTCTACTATCTTCAATGATAGAGCTTGTTTGTCCTCCTCCAGGAAGGTAAAAAAAGGAGGAGAGCTAGAGAATGTCTCATCTGTATCCATCACTGCTCTGTTTGGTACTGGCTGTACTGCAGTATTGCAGTACCTCGGGAAACTCTACTGAACTGAACTTTTTGTGTGTGTGTATTTGCATGTGTGTCTAAGATCTGGGGACTCCAGATGGCATAGCCTTTGACTGGATCAATAACAGAGTTTACTACAGCGACTACCTCAATCAGACTATCAGCTCAATGGCCGTGGATGGCTCTAACCGCACAGTGATCGCCCGCGTGCCACGACCAAGAGCCGTGGTGTTAGATCCCTGCAGAGGGTATGTGATGCACTTTGTATACTTGAGTTTCTTTGCAGGTAAAAGTAGTTTGGGTTTAATTAAGACTGCCTGGTACTTCCTTTTTTAAACGCTAGGTTCTAGTTGCAAATAACTGTCTGAGGTGTAAATCATTATGGTTAAGTTTTTTGAGTTGATTACAGCCTCAGAGATTTGAATATCCTTCCGAGATTTTTAGAACATTTCAGAATGAGTGTAGATGTTTGGACTAGAAGCCTTTTAAAGCTAGAGTTTGAAATGAGACAATGATTCTCAAACCAACCAACCCTCTTTCAGTTGCTGAGCTAAACAGAGGGGAAAAAAAGAGGGCTTGTAGTAACAAGAGATTGTTCAAAAATACTGTGCCTTGATAATCAGGTGGCAGGGTAAAGACATCTCTGTGCTTCATCTTACATGATCTTTCCATATTGCCGTGCTCCCTCAGTGCCTCAGAACTGTTCATGTATTTAGTATCAAAGCATCCCTGAGAGACTGGGAGCAGTGTTACACTGTATTTCAAATGTGGAAAGATAAGAAAAAGATTTACTGACTTTACAGGATTCTCACAGGAGCTCAAAAAACTTTTATGAAGTCCACCTTGGTGGAGTCCAGCTATCCCTGCTAGAAATCCCCTCATAAAAGCAGTTCAGAATAAAGGAAGAAGCTCTTTTCTCCTGTGTCTGCATCCTTCACTTCGGTGAGAGAGTCTTGGAGCAGGTACATGCTTTGTGAATGTGTTTGCTAGAAATGTAACTGTGCATTCACCCTTTTGGCAGGTACATGTACTGGACTGACTGGAGTTCCAGTGCAAAGATAGAACGAGCAACGCTTGGGGGAAACTTCAGAATACCTATTGTGAGCACCAATTTGGTGTGGCCAAACGGACTTACTCTGGACTATGAAGAACAGCAGCTATACTGGGCTGATGCAAATCTGTATGTATCAATAGCACATTTGTTGATTTATATCAGATTACTTTTTACTGATTATTTATTTTCATCTTTCCCTCCTCTGTTTTTCAATTTAATTTAATACTTTGTATTTTTGGATGCTATAAAATGCTTGAAGGCTTTTTTTGCAAGAAATAAGCACTACGTAGTAACAACATCGGAGTGGAACTGCTGTGGAATAAGTTTGGTGACTTTACAGGGTAGGTTTAGTTAAAAGACTTTTTAAAGTACTGTTAAAAGACAGGAGAACTTGTCATAATATCTTTATCATTTTAGGCAGAGGATTGAGCGATGCACACTCACTGGGACAAACCGCGAGATAGTTGTTAGCACTGCTCTGCATCCGTTTGCAATGACCTTGTTTGATCAACACATTTATTGGACAGACTGGAACACAAGAAGCATTTACCGAGCTAATAAATATGATGGTTCAGATCAGATTGTAATGATCATGAATCTGCCCCAGAGACCCATGGATATTCATGTCTGGGCAAAGAGTAAGCAGCAGCAGTGCACCAATCCTTGCAACCAGTTCAATGGTGGTTGCAGTCACATCTGTGCACCAGGTAAGCTGTAATGCTTAATGACTGTAAGCGGTTATTGTTGGCTGTATTAGAACCCATAGGACAACAGTGAAAGTCACATGGGCATAGCTGAAATATTTCTTAATAAAATGTATGAACATATGTAAATGTTTAGTATTTATTTTATTAATATAATATAATGAAGACAATTACAGTTCAGACCCAAAGTGCTTTAGCGATTGAACCAGAGATTGTGTTTGAGAATCTTCACAAATAAAAACCATACGTTTCCTTAATTTAAACCAGAACACTCTTCCTGGGATTCTAGCTTATATCTCTATGGTGAGAAATAATGGTCCATTTTGTAGTGTAAGACGTGGTTGCACGTGCAAGGAGGGAACCAAAGTGCTGTCACAGGTCATGTGCTCTAGGTGACCAGGGAGCCGGAGTGCCGTGTTCCCCGGAAGGCCCTGCCACGCGGCTGATTCATGTGCTCTGGCTTGCTGGGAGTTTCTCTGAATAGCTTTCCAGGAACCTGTCTAAAGCATCAATATTAAATATGTTTATGTATTTTTGTTGTTTTGTCACGTATTGTCAAACATATATGTTTAGGTCCAGCTGGTGCGGAGTGTCAGTGTCCCTCCGAAGGTCGCTGGTACTTAGCCAACAACAACAAGCACTGTATTGTGGATAACGGTACCCGCTGTGATGCTGGTTTCTTCACGTGCCTTAACGGGCGCTGTATCTCAGAGCGCTGGAAGTGTGACAATGACAACGACTGCAGTGATGGCAGTGATGAGCTGGAGAGCGTGTGTGGTAAGCATTTAACGCATGAGAAAGTGATGTAGTTTATCCTGCTTATACTGTATTCAGTATTGTTTTTAGGACTTTATGATCATGGGCTTGCATCATGTGTCTTTAGATTAGAAATGATCCCTCACCTGCTCCAAGACTGTGTCTTGCATCATGATATCTGAAGAAGCTAGATGAGATTTATTTTTGTCTTTGAATCATGTTAACCCAATTTCTACTTTGTTTAATTCAAATATTTATTTTACTTTTCATGCAGTCCGTTTTGCTGCTGTGTTTGCCCTAGCAGGTAAAAAGAGAAATATTGTGATTTTACTTGCTACTCTGTCAGAGAACTGAGATTACATTTCATCCGTGTATTTTATTCTTCTTTTTGATCTCCTACAGCTTTTCATACTTGTCAACCAACAGCTTTTACCTGTGGCAATGGGCGCTGTGTACCCTACCATTACCGCTGTGATCACTACGATGACTGTGGAGACAACAGTGATGAGGTTGGCTGCCTCTTCCGGACTTGTGACTCGCACACAGAGTTTACCTGCAATAATGGAAGGTGTATATCTCTTCAGTATGTGTGCAATGGTGTAAACAATTGTTACGATAATGGCACATCCGATGAGAGAAATTGCCGTAAGTTTATCCTAGTTACTTGTTACACATTTGAGTCTGCCTCTTTAGACTAAAGAAGCAGCAGATTTATTTTGTGGTTGTGAAGAATTATGATACATCAGTAGAAGGATGAAAAACTATTTATTTACATTACATATTTGTCTTTCTGTTATTTTGAAGCAGACTAAGCTGTTCAAATATACAATGAATAATGTGAGATTTTACATAAAAACTATTACTTTAAGTAGTCTGCCTTGACATGAGAAGTACTAATGCCATGCTTAGTGTTAGATATTGTAAGTAATCCCATTCAGTAGGATTATTTCAGGTGAATTGAATGCAAGGCTTATAATTTTGTAAGATTTGCCTTGAGTTTTACAGTGGATTTTTATTGCAAAATTTGTATCATGTATCATATTAATTATATTAATTTTCATCAGCAGGAGTGAATACTGTGTTTATATTAGAGAGATAGTTTGTATTTATTTTATTCAAATTATATTGTCTGTTCCTCTTGAAAGTTACCACTAAAACAGTAAATATGTTAGTTCTCCTAAAAATATAAAATCTGTTAATTCAATATTGATTACTAACGCACTTAAACTAATTATATCATTGCCACCAGTATTAAGTCCTTCAATGGAAAATTTATAAATGGAGTTAAAGAAATAGTGTTGCAAATGTATTTAGAGATGAGTTTTACATCTTTGTTTGCGCACCGATTTTTTTTTTAAATATATTTATGGCTTATGTTTCACTTGCTTTTTCTTCTCATTGAAATCCAAATTTGCACAATTCCTGCTCTGTTAGTCATTTATAGTTGACCTGCTGATTCACCCAGCACCAGTTGCAAAAGCAAGCATTAGAGTGTGCATACATATCTATTTACATTCCTTCACCCCCAGTACTGGCAGGTATTCCTTCAGTCATGTTTTTGTCAGCATTTTTGCCAGTAAGAGTGATTGCCTAATTGTTTCCAAATAGCATAAACGCTAAGACTACATTATAGTAAGTAAACAGTAAGGAGAGGAAATGGTTTGTACATAGGTATTGTTATTGTTTTCATTATCATTTCATTTTCATTCAAATTTCATTTTTCAAGGAAACACAGGATTATTCACTACTGAGAAGGCAAAGGGCAAGGAAAACGCACAGCATTCTACTTAGCTTTTAATGTGTTGTTGTTTTCAGTGGGAAGAGGACATTTGCAGGTGTCTCAGCATAGAAGTTTTAAAGAAACTTCAATCATCTTAAAGCCTCTTGGTGTCCTTGGGCTGCAGCTGACAATGAATCATTGGCACTTGGATACCCGAAACATATATGACCAGAAAGTGTCACTGGAGTTGCCTCAGATGGGACTCTCTTAAATAGTGTTAGGTGTCTTTCAATTAGATACAGCTTAGTGATATTATTAAAAAAAAAAAAAAAAAAAAGGAAAAGTAAAAAAAGAAAAGCTCCTAATTTTTGTCTTATTTTTTTCTTCCATCTTCTTAAAGCGGAGCGCACTTGCCAGTCTGGTTTTACAAAATGTCAAAGCACAAACATTTGCATACCTCGAACATACTTGTGCGATGGCGATAATGACTGTGGAGATATGAGTGATGAGAGCCCTACTCACTGTGGTAAGTTAACAGGCCCTCCATTCACTTCCTGTACTTCAGTCATTTATTCACTGCACCTTGCCTTTGACATAACCCTGAATGTTCTGAGAACATTCACCCTTTTTGTAATACTGTGGATTTGTAAGTTTATACATTGTACCATTACCTCTCATTTATCTAAATTGTGCTTTTATTAATAAAAAGGAACATCATTTTTTCACATTTTTATGTGCCATTTGAGGGTTTATTCCTTTTGCTTACTCTGGTCTGTACCTCTTATATTTTTACGAAGTTCTTGGGACTGGAGTGTTACAGTCTTTTTTTCCTGGAACTTTAAAACTAGTTGTTTGTTTGTTTGTTTTCTGTGATCAAATGAAGTTATCTGTAGTCTCAAATCTAGTTTCCTTTAATCCTTTTATGCGATTGTATATACAGTAGCACTTTTCATCTTTCATTATAGTTTCTAGTTACTGTATAAAAGCATCTATTTTTCTATCAGCCTTGATTATGAAATAACAAACATTCCTTACTAGTTCACACATTTGTTTTTAGATGATATTTGTCTCATGGAAAAATATCTTGGATCACTTTATAAAATGTACAGCTATTTATAGACCGTGATTTACTTTTAGTACTCCCTAACTGGATTATTTTTGCTTGTACTGACTTTCTTCAAGTTACCTGCCTTGAAGTAACTATTCCATAATCTTTCTGAAATATGATTTCAATTTTTGTACCTGAATGTGGCCACTTGGCACATTGACCTCTATGTGTCAAAGAAAATGTTGCTGTATATACAGACCTTGTGAGTCTTGTGCTGCTCATGAAAGATGTGTGTTGTCTCTTCCACAGCATTAGTTGACGCTACTGATCCCTAAATTGAGATGTAAAGGGAAAGAAAGTGAGAGAAAAGAAGCATGAGGGATGAAAGAAGGCCCAAGATCTTACTAAAGAAGCATGTTACTGTCTGTCATTCATGATATATATGATATATGAAAGAGCAGTCAATAGGCGAGATTAGGTCTTGGTACCTTGGAACCATCAAGTGGTTCCAGGGAAATATCAGTAACTACTGAAGAAATTATCAAGCCCAATATACATAACAGTTTCAAAGGGCCCTGCCAGAACACTGAAGAAATATTTCTGCAGTTCTTGGCTGGAACCATTCAGTGTTATAGTCTGTTCTTCACCGGTGTTAAGAAAAAATTCCTACCTGCAAATCAAGAAAAATGAGTGGGAGAACAAGGAAAGCAGTAACAGCCGTGAGATATTACCTCCTTTCTTTCCTATTTTGATTGCTTATAAAGCATAAAGTCTCCTACTGTTTGATTAGGGCACAGGAGAAATGAGGACTGTTACTTGTGCACAAGTCTCAAATGTAAATGTAGAGAATATTTATAATTGTTGCTTGCAGTCTTATATCCATGGCAAATTCTGCCCTTTTACGAGCTGATACGTGTATCTAAGGAGAGTTAGAAAAGTCAAACTAATTTGTACAAAGAACTCTCTAGACAGTCCATAGAAAGATGGTCTTCCCAGCATATTTTTTTCTCTTTCTTTTTTGGGATCTGTAATATTTTTGCATAACTTAAAATAAGTTGGAAGGGTAGCAGAAAGAAAGAAGACATACATAGGTTTTTTCTTCCAGTCTCACTGACTTGCACGAATAGTGAGTTTCGTTGTACGTCAGGACGTTGCATTCCTGCCCATTGGTACTGTGATCAAGGAATAGACTGTGCTGATGGCTCTGATGAACCTGCCTCTTGTGGTAAGTGGATGCTTAAAAGATACATATGCTGAGAAACAAGTTGGACTATGGGAGATCAATAGCTTCTTTTGTAGGCAGTAGCTTGGATTCATTATAGATGGAAACCAGGTATTTTATGCAGTTTATTCAGTGGCTTTAAGTAATCTGACTTACTGAGTAATCCGAGTCAGTAATTTTACTGCAGGTTCTGTGTGGAATATGAATCCTATTAACTGCCGTAATTGATTAGTCTTGATGTAAAACCTCCTGTATGTTCTAATGGTGATGAGTCAACTGTTGAGAGGTGGCAAGTATTGTAGTGCTGTTTTGGAGGTGAAACCAGATGCCATGTTGTGGATCTGGTGCAATATTTATGAAAAAAAATGCATGTGTGGACGTGCAATATTTATGAAAAAGAGGGCATAGGATGCAGAGGAACATGTTTGACATAGTATGAGATGGGAAGTCACGCAGTCACAGTAAACAAATCTTGTACACACAATAGAAGCAGATAGTAATAAACAGGGGAAGGAGGAAAGAGCTGAGAAGTAGAGTAATTTCTGGAGAGAGAAAACAGGCTAGCTGAAATCATTGGGAATTGATATTACAACCTTGACATTAAATTCATTGTAAAAACGGGCTCACGGTTTTTTTTTATGATTTAAGCAGGGCTGCTAGCTCACATTGCACGTTACTGGAGTTTGCAATTTTTATCAGCTTTAGATCTCTAGCTCATAAATAATAGTTAAATCAGAGTCATAATGCCCTGACTGTTGCATTCATGTTAGATTTCATCTTGTCTTCACATTTTGGTTTTCTGGTCTTGGGTTTTTTGAGCAAGCTACTTCTGAATTATAACAAGATTAACAGACTGATAATCCAAACAGTGGGGTAATTGTAGGGACTCTTAGTGTAACTGACCTAGTGTACCTAGTGTAACTGACCTGGACTGTTAACAGAAGCTGTTTTCTTTAACTCAGCACATAATATTTCATTTAGTCTCTTAAATGCTTTCTTTCTACTTTTCATTATCATAAGGTTCTCTGTAAAATACCTTCCTCGGTAGATTATCATGTCAGTGCATTACTTTAACAAGCAGAGTTACTGTGTTCATTTTTAAGTGCCCCAAGTGCGGACTTGTTCAAGCGACCAGTTCAGGTGTGATGATGGCAGGTGTATCCCAGCAACGTGGATCTGTGATGGCGATAATGACTGTGGGGATATGAGTGATGAGGATCAAAGACACAATTGTGGTAGGCGTTTAATCTAAATATATACTTCACCTTCTCTTTTTGACCAGCAGACATTTTTTTTAAAGTCTCTGTCATTTTTCTGTCCATAGAGATGAACATTAAGCATAAAGTATACTCTTCTATATCTTCAGCTTTATTATAGTGAACTAAAATTTTACATTTTGCCAGTGTTCTGTTTTGTTTTGTTTAATTTTGTGGGTGCTTACCTCTGAATTGATGAGTTGGAATGGAGATGTAAAGAGCCTAGTTTGTGTGTATAATCTTGGAAACAAAAGCACCTTCAACAATCTGAAGATCACTGATCATCATACACTACAGTTTGTGCACATTACTATACATATGATTTTGATATAAAACTTTATGTATTAGTGAGCAAAAAGAGCATGGCCGTTCAGATGGTGAACAACAGAAAGAAGGTCCAGGAAGCCTGATCTTCCTTCTTTGTTCCTTTGACAGTGTTTGGATACACTTGAAGTCTCTGTCCTATTTCAGTTCAGTCATATTCTGTTTGCTCCCTGGACCACAAAGCATGTCAAAGGAGGTGATGTTTGGACAACCTAGGGCTATTTTTTTTCACCTGCCAGAAAATCTGGCCTGATGCATGGAAAGCTTATACTGAGAATCCAGCAAGATCCAGCACTCTGCACACCCAGATTCCCTAAAGTGCTTTGACTTGCCATGAAGAGCAATACCTGGATGAATGATAGTAGGAATGAGTATGACTTCTGAGTATGAGAGAGTACAGTGGTATCTTTCTGCACGAGGGGCAGACCATATGTATGATATTAAGGCTGGGCAGCGTGGGTGGGGGGAGGTGTTGTATGTCCAGGGAGCACAACTTGCTGACTCGGCAAACATGGCTCGTTCCAGCGACGCGCAACTGCACCGCAGCAGAGTTCACGTGCGCCAACAACCGGCCCCCGCTCAGGAGGTGCATCCCACGGGCATGGGTCTGCGACGGTGATGCTGACTGCAGCGATGCTCTTGATGAACACCAGAACTGCACACGAAGATCTTGCACAGAAAATGAGTTCACTTGTAATAATGGCTTGTGTATCCGAAGCACATACAGGTTTGTAAATACTTTAGCTGCTGCAGAACATCCTCAGAAACTGCCTGAAATGAAAAAACTAAACTAATTTAACTAATTTGTTTCATTAGTTAGTTGTTAAATAGGTTTGCATCTGATAATCAAGTTATTTGTCAGTTCTACACTCCTGTCTTAGTTTTAACTTGAAAATGCTTTTTGCATATTAATATCCCCTGTGCTCACTGTTGGCTTTTAATGCATTTTGTGTACAGTCTTTTGAGGTGATTCTGATAATTTTTTCTGATTGACTGTGCAAATACATTAGGTTTCTTTACAATAAAGGGTAAGGGGAATAGCAGCAGGATTCCCATTGGAGCCAGTAATATTAGAACCCCTTGGAAATAGGAAACTTGTGTGTATCAATCTGCCATAGAGTAACTGTCTTCTTAAAGTTGAACAAAGTATTCATTCTTCTTCAGATGTGACAGACGGAATGACTGTGGTGACAGCAGTGATGAAAGGGGGTGCATTTATGAAGCATGTCAGCTGCACCAGTTTACCTGTCAGAATGGGCGCTGCATTTCCAAAGCCTACATATGTGATGGGGATAATGATTGTGGGGACGAATCTGATGAGCTGGAACACCTCTGTACCACACCGGAAGCAACTTGCTCTCCCCATCATTTCAAATGTGACAATGGAAACTGCATTGAAATGGTTAAAGTCTGCAATCGATTGGATGATTGCTCAGATAATAGTGATGAGAAAGGATGCGGTATGTGTGCATTTATTTGGATGGTATTATTCTCTTTAAAATGCTTAGACATCTAATCTTTCATTTTAATTAAGTTGTATTAATTATATACTATTTTCATAAGGCCTGAAAACCAGTTGATTACATAAAATATAAATATAGTTTATGCATTGTTATATATGGCCCTTACATTTGTAAAATGTATCATTCATAAGTGAATATTTTGCACTGAGTGGGTTTCCTGATAGACTGCACAGGAGCTGGAATAAGTTTCATTGGTTGACATTCTTTTCCTTGTTCTTCTGTTACACCCAGTCCAGATGAGTATTCAGAATTTTCAGAGGCAGGACGGGAGAGGGAATATGCTGGGTAATCATAGCACTATCTTCTCAATAGGCCAGTTCCTTGAACAGAATTCCTTTTTCTTTCCAGGTGTAAATGAATGCAGTGACCCTTCAATCAGTAGGTGTGATCATGACTGCACAGACACCCAGACAAGTTTCTACTGTTCTTGTCATCCTGGTTACAAACTTATGTCTGATAAACGGACTTGTGATGATATAGATGAGTGCAATGAAACTCCATCAGTATGTAGCCAGATTTGTGAGAACACAGCTGGCTCCTACATCTGTAAGTGTGCCCCAGGCTATATCCGGGAGCCTGATGGAAAAAGTTGCCGACAAAATAGTAATATCTCCCCATACCTTATTTTTAGCAACCGTTACTATCTGAGAAATCTCACAGCAGATGGCCAGTCTTACTCTCTCATTTTGCAAGGACTGAGAAATGTGGTGGCACTGGACTTTGACAGGGTGGAAAAAAGGTTGTACTGGATTGATGTGGGGAGGAAGGTCATTGAACGAATGTTCCTAAATGGAACAAATAAGGAGGCAGTGATAAGTGATGATGTGCCCAGCGGGGAAGGTATCGCTGTTGACTGGGTTGGCAGGTAAGAAAATACATTTTCTGTCCTTCTGGTCTATAATGTGTGAGGGAATTTATTTTAGGGTCTTTCTCCACTGTCATATAAAACTCTTGCAGTGTGTGAGAATAGCTTTGGATTGTGAATACAGTAGTATAGAACTACTCTGGAAAAGTTTATCAGCTTCTAATGCATTATCTGAAACTTTTGGTTATAATGCTCTCCTACCTCTTATGCCGAGCTTATGTGTGAGTTGTTGAATCATCAATGATAGTGTTGTCTTATGACTTCTAGAAGAGACTTGTTAGGAAACTGTCCCTAAACGGGGCTACCCAGGCAGGCAGGTGAGAGGATTACATATGGCCATGGAGGAGGCTCAGGGCTTCTGAGCTTGGTCTCTTTTTTCTTAGTCTCTGTCTGCTGGAGTTGGGGTTCAGGCCTCACTCTGTAAGTAAATAATATGTGGCAGCATGTAATTAGATTCTAGTGAAGCCAATAACAAATAACAGTTATGGAATTTAGCTTCTGTACCAATGTGAAAAGCATATTTCCTCTTAAAAAAGTATCTTTAAGTGCTATGAGCTTTTTCCTTGTAAAGAGGTTAGTATAAGGGTTAGGAGATTGGAAAGCGCTTTGCATTTTGGTCATTTTTAAATTATCTTTTAATTGTATTTTATTTTTGAGTCCATTACTATCAACATGAGAAGCTGAAATATCTTCAAATAATGAGATTGGCTCAAAAAGTCACATTTGAACTGTCTATCAGAGTTTTGAATATGTAAATATAGTTATTTTTTAATAGTAGTTTTTGTTTTTTATATTATACTTGTTTTTATTATTGAGCATCTTTGTCTCTAAAAGTAATGCAAATTAATGGTCTTAGCATTCCCAGATGATTAGCTATACATGGCAGCGTGAAAAAGGGGAAGGTGTTTATACCCTCAGTGGTCCTACTGCTCCACTGTTAATCCAGGTGCTGAATTAATTCAGCTCCTATCAGTTATGTTTTCAATCACGTCTTGTTGAGGTGTTTGGGAGAGGCTGTAGGAAGATGTATGATGCTGGATGAGTTGTTCTAGTCTCTTCACTTCTCCCTGGTGTGAAGGTCCCTGGCCAGGGCAATGTAGGCTGAAACTGTATCTTTCATCAAAGTAATAGGAGAAAATATAGCTTCACGCTAGAAAATGCTGTGTGAAGCTTAAGTTAGGCTATTAGATTTCAACAGGTAGCAACTTTCAAAGGAGAACCTGGCAGTCATTTTACCTGTTTTGTCTGATGAGAGGAGCCAGCATGAAAGAGATGGTGCAGCCCTGATCACAAGGCACAGCTCTGCTTATTTTCTCCCTTCCTCTTTGCTGTCTGATGCTGGTAGTAGAGGAAGGAAAGAGAGGATCAGTAATTTGTGGGCAAATGGCACGTTATTACCTAGCTGGGCAACTGCAGGTTTGAAATTGGCACCGATGACTATGGAGGCAGGAAGAGCAGGAGTGAAAAGGGTCAAACTTGGAGCATGATCTAGGAGAGATGTCAGAACAGTATGCATGTTCTTTATGGTGGATGTATCGCTTCTTGGAGAAAAAAGCTCTGAAGTAAAGTAAACCAAATAACTAGGAGTATATAAATTAACTCTAAAACATTTCAGAAAACTCTACTGGGTGGATGCCTACAAAGACTGTCTCTATGTTGCTGAACTTGATGGAAGATTCCGGAAAAAAATGGCAGATGGGTGTGTGGATGCCAACAACACTTTCTGCTTTCAATACCCCAGAGCAATTGTTGTTCATCCAAAATATGGGTATGACATTTCAAGAGCACTTTTTCTTCCTATTGTGAATAGTTTTGTGATGACTGAGTATCTGAAGAAAATTTGGACTGTCCCTACTTAGATTTGTGTCTTAGATCTTAGCTGTAACTTAGGAAAAAGAGCATCTTGCCTTTTGTAGGTATATATGCAGGGCTGTCAGATAGCACTGAAAGTGGAATTTGATCCTGTGTGAACAAGGAAATTTTGATGGAATAGTTAATAAGTTTGATAGAAATGCATCTTTATGGTCACACACAACTATTTGTCTGCATTAGTAGTTAAACTAACATACAAATGTATTAATCTTTTTCTCATCCTTCTTAGTCTCTGCTTTAGTTTTTTAGCAGGAAACCATATATTCAAGATGTGTCTTCTAACATTAAGCATATTTTTAGCACAATCTTAACTTTAAGCATTCATTTGAACAGACAGATTTACTGGACAGACTGGGCAGATCGAGCCTATATTGGAAGAGTGGGCATGGATGGCAAAGACAAGACAGTGATCATTTCTACCAAGTTAGAATGGCCCAATGGACTCACCATAGATTACACCAACGACAAGCTCTACTGGGCAGATGCTCATCTGAATTACATTGAGTATGTATACAGAGAAGAATAAAGAAACTGAGCAATTGTTTGTATTGCATTTTGATGGTAGTGTTTATTAGTGTTTACTAGTTACAGATGCTGTAAGTACCATGGTTACATCTCTCTGCTGACTTGATAGGAAACCAGAGTTACAGATGGCATGGGTCACTGGATGCCACGGTAGCATAATGCCCCACTTAGGCCTCTCTGGAAGAAGTATTCCATGTTTTATTGAGAAATGGAAGTAAAAAGATTCACACGTTGCTGAGGAGATTCACATATTGGAATATTCCTGGAATATTCCAATTCATGTATGCCGAGGTGTTCAACCTGAAACAAGCATTTTCTACCCTGATGTCTTTAAATGCCCTATTTAAAATGTATATTCATTAAATGTAAATCTCTATGACTGTGCCTCTTTCTGTCTGCATCTGCCTCTCTTTTGTTTTTAAATTCCCTCCTGTAGCAAAGTCACAATAAAAATATAAAATCCTATTAAAAATACCTTATCAGAAGAGACACTAATCTAGGCATATAGGAGGTATATTGTCTTAAGTGTCCCATCATTAGCAGTCTGAATCATCTGGACTAGTCTTCCATATGGAGAAAGAAAAAAAAGAGAAAGGACAGAGAAAACCTGCTTACAACAAATAAGCAAAACATGGTTAATCTAGCTGATAAACATGTGTGGGAGGACTCTCTGCCTTTCAGTGGGTGCTTCTCTATTCCATTTCTCTGCCTAATACAGTCTGTTTAACTTTTGTGCATCTCTTTAAATGAATTGGCTGAAGACAGTGCTTCCACATGGGACTAAGAAAGCTCCACTATTAACTAAGCATTGGTCCTGGTCACCAGTAATGAAGTGCTGTAAACATAGATAGTAAAGATGAGAAGATCTCACTTTTACTGAGTGTTTTGCATGGTTTTTTTTGTTTGTTTTGTTTTGTGTGTGTGTGTAGGTATTCTGACCTGGATGGGCATCATCGTCACACAGTATATGATGGGACTTTACCTCATCCATTTGCAATTACAATTTTTGAAGACACAATATATTGGACTGATTGGAACACAAGAACTGTTGAAAAGGGAAATAAATATGATGGGTCAGACAGGACTGTTCTTGTGAACACGACACACAGGCCGTTTGACATCCACATCTACCATCCTTACAGACAGCCATTTGGTGAGAGAACAGATTTAGATTTACATTTAGAGGGCCAGATTTTATCTGAAGAGTAATTGTAAAGGGTACTGTTTGCACTCTGCTGTCGCTGAGGGGAATAAAAGGCAGAGAATAAATTGAGGTCCTTACATTTCATACATCAGTGATCTTTTCTTTGCTTAGCTGAAAAAATAGTATCAGACTGGAAATGTGTAGCTTGAAACCATTAGTTTTTAAAAGTCACAGCTCAATAGGATCATACCTATTTCTCTGGGTGTCTAATTATGTAGGTTTTGTTTATCAAGTGATGTCATTAGTCTGCATACCGTAGTTGAGGAGACTCTTGTAAATTGAGACATTTGGGTCCTGAGGTTTGCAAGTTATGGTAATATTTATTCTTTTGTTTTGCCAGTTAATAATCCTTGTGGCACCAACAATGGTGGTTGTTCCCATCTTTGTCTAATAAAAGCTGGTGGTCTGGGTTATTCCTGTGAATGTCCCGATAACTTCATGATAGTACAGTTTGGCAATACAGCCCACTGCCTGCCGATGTGCTCGAGTACTCAGTTTCTTTGTGCAGACTCTGAGAGGTAAGTTTGCTGCTCATCATCTTTCTTCAATGTATTTTAGAGCTGTATTCTCCAGATAAGGCTTTTCAAAAGCGTATGAAAGTAGCATTTTCTCCTGATATCTCTGTAATTCTGGAATGTTTAGGCAAATACAAGCCAGACAGGCTTTATTTTTGACAAAGTATTTCTAGAGGGCTTTTCTTAAATTGAATGTTTCTCCTTTCATTGCTGTTATGACGTTACTAATGTAATTAAGTTTGTGTTGTTAGCAACATATTGTTCCAAATGCCTTTTTTTAGAGAATTCACAAAATTGGAACCTTTTCTTAATTTTTGTGCATCTTTTGCAACATACTCGTTTCTGTCTTTAACTGTTAAGTGTGTGTTGTCTCCTAGAAGAGCCATTTATCTAATGTAGAGGTGCATTCATGACCCCATTTTGATGACTGTGGTCAGGGGAGAGGAATGGTAGCATAAGAGCTGCTGTGCTGGCACTCTAACACTTTCAGATATGTGAGAAAGATAGGTTGATTGGATAGCCTTTTCAAGCAGTGTTACAGTGTTATCCTCAATAGAATTGTCATTACTAAAGTTCAAGTGAATTATGAAAATGTTATGTGGTTAAAAATCTATTTGAAGACTGATGTAAAAAGCATGAGTGAAGCATGGCATCAGTTACTATGAATATACTTCAAAATTCAATCCCTCTGTATTAATTTGCTCTGAACTCTCTTCTCAAGAGTCATCAGCATCATCTGTTCCTGCTGACAGTCTTCTGGCATGAAGCAGATGACATGAAATCTAAGATGTCTTGGAAATTAAATGGGAAATAACATTGAGAAAAGACTGCCTTTTATGCCATAAAACAACGGCTGCATGTCTGTAAAGACTCTTCCTGATGAAAGAAAACATTTTATCTTTGTAGGTGTATTCCTATCTGGTGGAAATGTGATGGACAGAGGGATTGTCGAGATGGCTCCGATGAACCCACTACTTGTCCACACCGATACTGTGCCGTTGGTCTATTCCAGTGTAATGATGGGAACTGCACCAGTCCACATTTCTTGTGCAATACCCTGCCAGATTGCCATGACAGATCAGATGAAGATCCTGTACTTTGTGGTATGTTACCAGTAGTAATTTTAAGTAAGTTTTGTGTTTAACCCATAGATAATGCGTAAACTTTAGGATTGTTATTCCCTCTTTACAAATGAAAAGGTGTGGTAGAGATCCTGATTTGATAATGTTTTGCACCTCTTAGTGATTTACCTCAGTGCAAAGGCAGGGTAAAAGAGAGCAAAAATGCTACTAAATGTAAATACTAACATTTTCAATACTTTTGAATGAGATTTTTGCTGATGTAAATTACAATCTAAGGTAAAAAATGCCAGACATAGGACCAGATTTCTAAATCAGAAATAAAACCATGCCAAATGTGGGGAACCTAAAGCTTCTTAGTTTTCCCCATATTCAAGATCATGAAGGGATGCAACTATTTGACATTTTGCACTGCACATAATCCAGATCACACGGAAAGGTTGTTTTGAAGACCTATATGTAACGACAACTTTTTAGAAATACAGGCTAATTATGCTTTTGAAATAAAGGCCTGTTTTATTTTTCACAGGACAGCCTTATTCCTCTTGTAAATAATGCAATTTTGGTGCTTAGAAGCCTAGTGTAATATAAAGGAAAAACAAAGCAGTATGGTCATATAATTGATATTTTCCTTGCCTTTTGTTAGCAAAATGTTTCTGACAATGTCATAATTAAATTAAATGATATAGCTGAGCCTCCTCAGTGCAGCACAGGGGAATATTAAATAAGTAGAAATGTGGTAGCTGCATAAAGTGTCACTGATATTAAAGTACCAGGTATAGTAAAATTCAGGTCTATATCATTCCTTATGTTCATCATCTCATGCATAGAAAAGAATCCGCTAGTTTAGAAAATGTATTGTATTGTCTCCTCTTGAACAGTTTGGCAGTGTATATGAAAAGGTGTAGTAGGATGGTGTCCAGTGAGATACAAAATCAGAGGCCAAGAACAAGGTGGACTCCAATTTTCATAGCCCTTCAGAGCTTCCCTAGGCTGCCAGCACTGCTAACATTAGCAGAGAGTGCACAGTTCTAGTTATAAGTGACTGGCACCCCTGCCTCTATCATGTTTGAATGGTTTAATAGCCTCCATTTTAGGAGAAGCTGTTGCCTTTTTCATTCCTATGAGCTGTAGAGCTTGTACAGTGTTATAAATCTCTACCCTAACTGCTCAAGTAAATACCGATATTTGATTTTTTGGTGCAGGCATTATAAATATTCAACCTGATAAAAAAACATACTAATTTGACACAAAGCTACAGCAACAGACCATCCCTGCAGGTTTCAGCATTGTAACAGGCAATTTGTGTTCTTTCAGCTAATCACCAGTGCGAGAGTCATCAGTGGCAGTGTGCCAATAAACGATGCATCCCAGAAGCCTGGCAGTGTGATAGAGAGGATGACTGTGGGGACAACTCAGATGAAGATAGTACTCACTGTGCCAGCAGAACTTGTCCTCCGGGTCAATTTAAATGTGATAACGGCCGCTGCATCCCACAGTCCTGGAAGTGTGATGTGGATGACGATTGTGGCGACAACTCTGATGAGCCATTAAACGAATGCAGTAAGCACGTAGCAGTTGTAAGCATTTAGCTGTAGTAGCTACCAAAAGGAGAGCAAGCTGTGTTGCTTTGTTTTCCAGAGGTCAGATATTTCTTGCAAAAGATTATTTTCTGCAAGCTAACTGTCATTGTGTATTAAGCAGTGCTAGAAAAAAAGAGAAACTATGTGGTAATGTCCTGCTGTCATACTCCTGAAGGGGAAAAGACTTATAACTTTCTGGGCAGGTTATCAAAAACTGGTGTGCTCCCACTCTGACCTCCCTGAGGTCAACAGGTTCTTCATTTGGACCATAGAAACATTTGTTGAGAAAGAGAAGTGTATGTGGAAGCAGTGAATGCCTTTTCACTGATTTTTGGATATGAAAGAATAATAAAACCAGATGGCTTCAACACTTCATCTTTTGCAACAAAGTTAGCAAGCACTTCTCTTTAGTAGAAGTGGTTGACGGTGCAACAGAACAAATTTTAATGTCAGAATGATCTGGCAAGAGATCAGCTTTCTGATAAGCAATGGACCTTGCTTTGACTGTTGTCTCTTGTGTTGCAGTGGGCCCTGCTTATCGCTGTGACAACCACACAGAGTTCAGCTGCAGAACCAACTACCGCTGCATACCCTTGTGGGCAGTGTGCAATGGCAACGATGACTGCAGAGACAACAGTGACGAGCGAGGCTGTGGTATGTCTGGAGAAGGAGGTCATTTATACATAACCTTGTGCCTAAAGTATTTTTCCAAGATGGAAACACCTGTGGGTTTTTTTGTTTGTTTTTGAAAGTCTTCTCAGCAATAATATACCTGGACATACATTGCTTGATACCAGTTCATTACTGATAGTTACTTGTCTTCAGAAAAATTATCTGTGAAACAATTCCAACTCATATGTTTATAAGCCCTGAATCCAGGATTTTATTATTTCGCCCGATACGTCATCAAATGAAACAGGAAATATTTCTGCTTAAGCAAACTTTCATTCTAGATAATTACAACTGTCATTTTTTAGTTACTTAGCTTACCTCCTACACTGTTGAGACTGTCCATATGGGAAGTGTGTCATTTTTTTCCCTAGAACCTTGCATTTATTTTGAAATGGCTCGTACACTTACACACAGAGCTTAGAGGGCATTCAGATCGCTATTACCAAAACCAGAGAGTACTCGAAAGAGTAGTGCTCTATGAAGGCAGCATGCCTTTTCTGCTTATAGAATTATAAAAAATGTTTGTCTTTCTCTGAGTCACCAAAACTCTCAGAAAAAAATGCTTTCATTTCCTAAGGTTCTTTATTTGTAGGCTAATACAATCCATCTATTGTTTACTCTTCCATGGGTGGAGAAAGGTGGCAGTCTTCTGGGGCACCCCTCACTCTGGTCAAACTTCATTGCAAGGAGCAGTAATCATAGTATAAGGTTTCTTTGTGGTTGCAGCCCAGTTTCGTATAATTATTTCAGTTATCCGTTCGTCACTCTTCTATTACTTAATCCAGTTTGCGTTATGAAAATCTCTGTTGACTTCGATTATCTTCTGTGTATTCCACCTTATGCAAAGACTATGCTAATGTGTAGTGGTCTCATTTTTTGTTGACTGCAGAGGATATGACTTGCAATCCTTCTGGAGATTTCCGCTGTGACAATCATCGATGTATCCCGCTACGCTGGAAGTGTGATGGAGATAACGACTGTGGAGATGGGTCTGATGAGCGTAACTGCAGTGAGTTCTTTCTTGAATCACAATATAGTTCAACTAGCCTCCTGTTTCTTAAGAGAACAGCTCAGATAGGTAGCTTTTAACTGCAGCCATTCCCTTGGGGTACTCAACTGCCTGTATTTTCATAGCTGAACTTTCACAATCTATCTCAATGAAGCATTGTGGATGCATAAAAACATTGATAAATACAGTCATTGTAATAATGCACATAGCCTGTTTGCTGCTAGGAAATACTGTCTGAATGAGTACATTGTCCTGTGTGCAAATGTAAGAAAATATGGTTTTTAAGCAATGAATATGGATTTTTTTCTGTATAATTTTGTAATGCAAAAACATCTGCAATGGAGTGCCCTCTTCTTTGTCAGGTGCGACAACATGAAATATTTAGTATGATGTAAGAAGTATGCAGAGATGCTATTCCAATATCATTTAGATACTTTTGTGAGTGTATCACAGTATCTGCAGTATTACTTTTGCCTGCTTTAATGAGGCATTTTAATGAGTATGCTTAATTTTTTAGCTGAGGAAACTCACAAATTTGTACTTTTGTTTTAATTGAAGGTCCTCGGGAATGCACAGAGAGTGAATACCGTTGTGACAATTTGCGATGCATTCCTTCACGATGGATCTGTGATCATGATGATGACTGTGAAGACAATTCAGATGAACGTGACTGTGGTGCGTATTGTCTTTGAATATCACATCATCACATGTACACATTTTTGTTGTAATGAGATAAATTATTCTGCAAAATGATCTCTTATGGGAATTCACTACCAGAGTAGAGAATACCACGATTTTAATAGGTGGGATTTTACAGTCTTTAAGGAAATTGTTTTTGAAAAACAAACATTTCAGCTTGATTTGATGAGAAGACATTTCAACAGATATTTCTGCATCTTTCCAGAGTTGAGAACTTGCCACCCAGGTTATTTCCAATGTGAGAGTGGACACTGTGTTGCGGAGCGCTTCAAATGTGATGGAAATGCAGATTGCCTTGATTTCTCTGATGAAGCAACTTGTCGTGAGTTTCAAGCTTTGCAAATGGAGCTCACTGAGCTCACTTCCAGAAAGATTTGTGCTTATTTTTCTATTTAAGTGACATGACTCCTCAGAGGTATTCATTCCTGTCCCTCTCAGTGATGTCAGAAAAATTCAGGAGAAGTTTGATTCTGCCTTTTCATGTATGGGTTGTCATTTCTTGTATTAATTGTAATTCGTAATTAGTGCAAGAATGGTCCAGCAGATGATACAGATTCTTTCAAAATTCTTGACTTCACATTTCAAAATGCACTGTCTCCACTGCTTCTGTGCTGTAATGAGGTTTTGAAATGATCTTGGGATTGTTTTTGTAATCCTCAAAGGATTCTCTAGTGTTTCGTAAGGTGCTAGTGAAGCCAATGAAACTAGATGTGTTTATGCTTAACTCTTCCCTCTCTAATCTGTTATATACTATGAAGATAGTCCAGAAATTGTAGCTTGCACACACAGCTACTCTCTACTCCTAAAGTATCATTCCTGTGGGGAATGAAGATATCTCCTTAGTGCTTTTACCTGTACTGGTTGTCCTGGCCTTGGAGGTATTAAAGTGCTGATTCTTGCTTTCATGCCTAAATGATCTGTGCTTTAGTACCAGGGAGAATTCCTTTCTCTTCATGTTGGTGTCAGAGCTGTTTTGCATATCTTCCTTGCACTTGACCTTAACACCCTTGTTTTAAGTGAAAAGGGGCATCTGCACAACAGTACCTTTATTTTGGCAATGGCATTTATATCCTGAAATCTAAATCATAGCAATTAATCTACCAGAATCTGAGTTACATAACATCCCTCTTAAAGGGAGGGAAAAGCATATGAGGAGCTGCTGAAAGGGCAAGGATGTGTTTTGTTTACGTGTGTTGGCAGAGTCATATTTGTGCTTTTTCTTTGATCTAGTTTGGGTTTGTTTGTTTTCTCAGAGCTTTTACAGAATTGGGTAGATTTTCTGTCATATCAACTTAAGTCCATTTGTAGTTAGATGCCTTAGGCGGTACTTTAGTGGTTCAGGGTTGATGCCTTTTGTTATTTTCTTGATTACTGAAATATATTATCAGTAGCAACTGCAAACAGTATTTGTGAAAATAATGACAATTTAATTCCCAAAGCCTCTGAGGAGTAACTTCTCTTCCTTCATCATTCATTTGAACCTGAATTAATCAAGTTACTAAGAAGTTCTTGATGCTTGCAATCTCTTGTCGCTGCCTTTTAGTCCTTTTCCTTCTAAGTAGATGAGGCTATCAAAGGAAAAAATAACAACAGCATCTCCTGAGTATTTTTCAGAAAAAGTTAGAATTTTCACTTGAAATTGAAATTTCCTATTTTTCTTTTCTTCAGCAACACGATATCCTAATGGTACATATTGTCCACCTATGCTGTTTGAATGTAAAAACCATGTGTGTATCCAGCCATACTGGAAATGTGACGGTGACAATGACTGTGGGGATGACTCTGATGAAGAACTTCACCTTTGCTGTAAGAGGGAATAAATAGAGTAAAATGAACAATCTTGCTCACATGCATGATAAAATCTCTGCTTACAATAGAGAGAACAAATAGTAGATGTTAAATATTTTGTTTTTAATGGAATTTCTCACAGATTTCATTTCAGGATGTGTGTTGAGAATTTTGCTTCATACACCTTTATTTTCTTTGTCTTCCTACTGTATGTTTTTCATTGCTTTACAGATGTTTGTATATGTAGTTATCAAAGTGGGGAGAAACACAGCAAAGATGTAGGGACACTATTCACTATTTTCAAGCTTGGTGTGTAAAATATGGCCATTGGTTTACCATTAAAGAGATATTTTCAGTATTTTTTTTTAAGATGCTTAGCTTTTAAAGCACTTGGAAGAGTCAGGATATTTTTCTAGACATTGGTGAGGAATCACGACTTTAGCTCTAAAATTGTGGGATGCCAGAAGTATGAATTAAATATATTTTTGTAAGTTATGCACTAAATAGCAGCTTAATTAGCATGTTGGATTTTTTTTTTATCAGTTACTGAAGTAATTATATTATCCTTGAAGTAAGAGCTTGACATTAAATCCTAGCTTTTATGTCCCATATAAAGAAATGTGGAGGTAATTTACTTCCTGTGTGCTAGAATGCCCCCACAATGCATTTTAAAATATAGGAAAAATACCAATGTTTCCAGAGAAGAGTGACTGGGATAACTTGTGACTTAACTGCATTAAATGTCGAAGTATGACTGACTTGATCTCTGTGGTTTCAGTGGATATTTCTTGTGAACCTCCATTCCGTTTCCGGTGTGAAAACAATCGCTGTATATACAGCCATGAGCTGTGCAACCAGGAAGATGACTGTGGAGATGGAAGTGATGAAAAAGATGAACACTGTATGTTTATATAAAGTAGAGAAAATCCAGTAATTTTGATGTATTTAATGTTTGATAACAGCAAAGTCCTGAAGAAATGTAAAAATTGAACATAAATATGCAAGAATTAGAACTTCGCATTAAATGATTTGAGCCATGATTATTAGTACTACACATTTGCATCTCTCAATAAAAGTAGCAAAAATCATCAATTATTTGCCTGAAAAGTACAAAGCAAGGCTTTCAAAATAGAATTGTCATTTATTACAAACATTAATTAAATTGTGCCAATTTATTAAGAACTCCACTTAAAAAGATGAAGAAGGAAGTGTTTGGTTGTATCTTGAAATAAGGATGGGATGGATAACTAGGACTTTTTAAATAAAATGTCTTTTTCAGAATTCTTGTCACATATTTACGTATTACATTACTGTTATGTACAACATTGCTGGTTTTTAGGTCCAGATCCTCTAGAAGCTCTGTTAATATTCTATAGAGTTCTGCCCTCAGATACCTCATCAAGCTCCCACTCTGTTGATTTTGTATTATCAATTTTGATTATATTTTTGATTGCTTACTGATAATATTTGCTCGCTTTCTTCCAGAGTATTTTTTAAATTTAGGTTGCTAATAGCTCTTCAGTCTAAAGTAAATTGTAACCTGCAGTAAATGCAACTATTATGCAATACTTAACAAGAAGAATCACCTTTCCCCTTTATAAAAAGGGGACTTCCTGAATCACTATTGTCATTTTGTTACCAGTTTGTACCCGCTTGCTCATCTGCAGTGTGTTGGTACTGAAGTTGTGACAGAGGAATGTTTCCCTTCTCAACTGTAGGTAGAGAACCAACCCTAAGACCATGTACAGCTGATGAATTCAAGTGCAGCAATGGAAACTGCATTCCTCTACATTATGTGTGTGACAATTACGATGACTGTGGAGACCATTTTGATGAAATGGGCTGCAGTAAGTAGTAATATCAATAGAATAGAGTATTTCAGAATTACTGAAATACGAATTTCTGAAACTGAAACCAGTTTCAGAATGGGTTGGAACTGAAACCTGCGTGCTTTGGAATAGAAAGCTAAAGAAAAAACCACGGATTTTAATTAGTCTGTGCTAGAATTATCCTGTTATTCATGGCTGTATTGTTTATTTTTGTTCTTCAGGAAAAAAAATGTAAGAAATTCTTTTTAGGCTTAGAGTGTTTATGCATTGCAAAAATGCCTTTGACCTTGTTTTGAAATAGTTTAGATTATGGAGGCTATAATACCATGAATTTTAAGTCATAATTGCAGTTGACCAACCCACAGAAATATTCTAAGGCAGACTCTGCACCAGTATAGGTATCATCTGGCCCTTCTGAGACCAATCATATATTGAGATACTTCTCTTTTCTTGTGTGCAAACATGACCACAGGGTTTGTAAGGACACCCACTACTCAGACTGGCTTCCTCTGTACATTCACAGCTTTGATTAAGCATGCATCATAAATTTGCTAGCAGTCATTCAGATGCAAAAGCATTTTATTTTTGAGAGAAGAGAGAGAATATTCTGACAGACACTCTGGAGAAAAAAATATAACATTTTTAATGTCAACATATATTGATGTAAAAATGAGTATAGATAAAAAGCTTCAGAGTGCTAATACAACCATGTAGTCACAGTTTCAATTCCTCAGGCTCTGATGTCTTCAAGGGCAAGTCTGCCAAAAGATGCACTGGTGATTTTACAGTTCAGCATACCTGCAAAGCACACATATCTCAGAGGCTTATAGCACAGTCTGTTTGGAAGCAGCCGGTTTCTCGGTTTCACATACCTTCCCAATGGTCTTTAGATAGTAGAACATAGTGGAATGACTTGATGAAAATATGAAAGTAAAAAAGGAATACGGCACAGTGCAAATCAAAGACACCTGGCAGTCAGCCTTCTACTGTTTGTGCGTAGATGCAAATACAGATCAGATGATAACAGTCATTTTGTTTCCCGTATCAAATACCTGGATTATGGAGAACAGAGAAACTCTGTATCAGTGTGCTTGTATACAATTAATTTAGTAATTAATTTATATTTCTACATGTCTGTAAAATTGAGGTATTTAAACTTAACTAGCACTTGGATTTAGGTGTTTAAATGAGATAATTAGCCTAATGTAAAAGTTTTGCCATGCATTTGTATCTTTTTTCATGCTCTGTCAACAAACATACATTATAATAATTTCTACTTACATATAGTGATTCTGTGTTTCAAAGTATTCCATATATGAATAGAATATGTGAGAATTGGCATAATCCTGTATGTACATTGAGAATAATACAATTTTCATTATCTATTACATACTATGATTACATATTATCCCTGACTTCCCTTTTCTGTTATAAGCATGTTTCAGGGGGCAGTGACTTTTATTGACTTCAGTAGACTTTACAGTAGGTGCTGCATGGACAAGGTGTCATCTTTAATTTACAGATATAAATAATGTCGGGTCTGTATTATGCATAATAGCAATTGAGAATGTTTTCTGTTTAGGTCCTAAGGAAGGACTGGTAGTTAGAGAAGGAGTCAGGTGGGCAAGGTAGAAATGAGACAATGGCCTTCTCAAATCTCTTAGAATAGCTGCTGCAGTTGCTTCATATTGGTGGTAGCATTGAATGCCATTCCTCTAAGGGAGGGTGAGCTTGAATGTTCACAGCTGTTATCCCGGCTGTGCTTGTGTCTGCAGATGAAACCAGTTTACCCGAGAGCTCTCTTGACCAGTGTTTACCATCCCCTCTTGGTTAGCTATGCCTAAGACCAAAAAAAAAAAAAAAAAAAAAGTATTACTTGAGAGTATCACTTAGAAGAAAAGGAAACTAACTTTGCTCTTGAAAACAGTTTTCACAGACCTCAGTGATGAAAGTTATGTCCCCCTTATTCTTTTTTTTTTTTTCTTGGTTATAATTGTCTAATTTATATATATTTTTTTCAGATCCTGGAACAGAACGAACTTGTACAGAAAATATTTGTGAGCATAACTGTACCAACTTGAATGAAGGAGGCTTTATCTGTTCCTGCAGGCCAGGGTACAAAGCCAGTGAACTTAACAGAAACTCCTGTGATGGTATTTTCTATTTCTAAACATCTCTCTGATGAATGTTGAGTGACCTGTCATTCCATCACTTTAATATAAGTACTCATTCTGCATTAAAACAGAATTATTATATATTCACCAGATGTTTTCTGACACATTTTGCTGCTGGATACTGTTTTTGAACATGTAGACCTCATTCGCCAAAGAACTGGCTTCCAAATTTAGACCCGTTTTTGGTGGTTATAAATAGGTATGTTTCTTTCTCATTGTTGCATGTCTTTGCAACTGGAAAGAAATAAATTTGCTGAGTTTCCTTAGCGAAAGGAAACTTACTAAAGTTTATACTCCCGTTTCATTCTGTTTCAGAACAGACCTTTTAATAAAGGTCTGTTGTGCCATGTTTTAAACGTAAGTATATATAGTTAAAATATGATGATGCATTTCCCCAAAGGAAACCTTTGCTTCAACGTTTCAAGCTGGATATTCTCTTATATCTCCATGTACTCATACATTTTCTTTTATTTTCTTGATGATTTAGCTCAAAAATAGATGATTAAAAATGTCTCTGAAGTGATCTGATAAGCAGGAGCTATGCAGCTGGTAGCAATCTGTAGTTAAGACTAAAGGAAAATAGATGAGGGTTAAAGAGTTCTGTTATGAATGTGATTCTGACTTAAAGGTCATTTCCTGTATTATTGATCCTTTAAATATGTTAGGAAGACAGAGGCCTACCATTTCACTGAGCAAAGGTGACTAGCATGTGGAAGACTAAGCTCTAGGTGTATTTTCTCCACTTATGCATAGATATCAATGAATGTGAGATCTTCGGAACATGCACCCAGGACTGCAAGAATTCCAAAGGAAGCTACGAATGTTTCTGCGCAGATGGCTTCAGGTCCGTGGGTGATCAACAGGGGAAACAGTGTGCAGCCAATGGTATGTTAACTTGACAACAAGATTGGTTGCTACTTGCAAAGAGCACTGAAGTATAGCACCCTGATCAATAAAATCCTCTTTTTTTAATGGGGAATAATGGGAAGAAAAGTTTTTGGTTTTTTTTTTCTACAGCATAGGATTGTCTGTCTTTTCTCTCTTCCATAATCGGAAATAGAAGTGCTCCATCTCTGCTCCAGTTGCAAGCCTTAAAAATAATACTTTGAAAGTGGTTTGCATACTTGACTTCCTCTCCCCTGAAATTTTCTGCAGACAAAAGACTACTTATCCCATGGTTGTCATCAGAAGGAAATTAATGCTGCCTGTTAGCCCCTGTTCCTGAGGTTTTAGATTTTGTCTTCCAAGTAATGCATCAGAAGAAACTTGCATTAAACTGGTACAATTAAAGGCACTTTGATGACAGATTGCCATTCATTTTTCCTGGAATGAGGTACACAAGCAGAACGACTTTGGCCTGTGCTTAGCTTCAGTCATTACCTTTTCATCATATTCGGTGCAGTGATTACAGTATGTGACGGTCACTGAATAGATAAAGATTTGGTTCAGAAAGTTACTGCTAATAGAGAACTGAAGAAAATAGGAAAGAAAAAAGGTGGTAGTGCAACGGTATTATATAAAAATTGAGACAATATAATTTACAGAAAGTACTTAAACAGCTTTAAGAAATGCGTGATGGGAACATAGTGTATTGAGTCAACTAGTGGAATCTTCAGGACAGGATGCCTGTGACCAAAACTGCATCCTGCAGGAGTTTAAACGTTTTGGATCTATCGGTGTTCAGAACACACATTGGAGTTCAGTTCTCAGAAAACAGACTATGGAAACGAGTTGTGCGCCCTTTTTTCCCCCATAGCAAATACCTTATAACCCACACTAGGAAGGTTTAAGAGCCCATCCCAGGAGAGTGCCCTAACACCCGATATATGTACTGCTGTACTAGGAATGCTGTATTTTTAACACTGAATTTTATGGTTATTAGAGAGTCACTTGTCTTGTCCAGTAGTTGGCCATGGTTTTGTGGGAAAAGGATCTGTGTTAAAGTGCATATTTTGTAGGAAGTTAAGGATTACGAACCAGAAAAGGGACTGGTAAATGAGTTTTTCCTTTCCCAGGTGAGTGCCTTAATCCCTTGATAATTTCTCATTGCTTCAGTGAACATGTGATTAATGTAGGAGAATTTGTTTTCTGGAGAAAGGCCTAAGAACCGAGTCTTTGACTCTAAATGGGACTGTCCTTGGAGAAGTAAAAGTCGAATTAATTTTTTTCATTAAATTTTATCACCAGCACAGTGAGCCAGGTGGGACGGATACCTTCCATAGTTAGGTTATTAGGACACTAAAAGTAACTCAGAATTAACCTGTGTCTAGGTAAGAGAACATCCATCTGAATGTCGAGGCATTTGAATTTAATGCCTTCCAGGTAGAAGAGCTGAGAGAGCTGCCAGCTCAAGTAACTGGCAATTTATTAATTGTTGCCAAAGTTGCTCCCCATATTGTGCTCTGCATAGTGGAGAGCCATGCTTGCTGAGCTGCATAACATATAGCTGCATTCTGTTTGCAAGTTGTGAGGTACTAAGATGCTAACATTGTGATACTTAAAAGCTTTTGTGAACTTTTTTTTAGTGATCGCCACTGTGCATAGTCTCTGGTGAAGATCATACTATACTCGATATTAAGCATTTTCAGAGATTTTCGCTAATTTTGTAAATCTGTGTATTTCTAATAACTCTGAAACTGCGTAACTGTCCCTTTTCTCCTTCTACCTCCTATCTAAACAGATCCTGTGAAAATCCCAGCTGTTGTGTGACTGTAAATGGCTTTCTGTATTTGTGGATTTTGTTGTTGTTGTTGATTGGTTGGTTTTTGTTTCTGAGGTAAATAGAGAAGTAAAACTTATAATCATTTTTCAGGTAATCCTCCGTTGTTACTGCTGCCAGATAATGTGCGAATTCGAAGATACAATATCTCATCAGCACAGTACTCCGACTATATTGATAACCAGGAGCGCATCCAAGCTCTAGATTATGACTGGGACCCTGAAGGGATAGGCCTGAGTAAGTATGCATGACATACAAGTACTCAATCATTCAGTGGTTGGTTTAAAAAGACTGATTTTTGCCAGTTAGATTTTTAATTTATACTGGAAATCAAAATCAAACTAGATAGACTGGCCACAACTTGGTTGAATGTGCCCTTTCTTTCTAGTCATTCCTTCACATCAATGTATTTCCTTTTAATGTTTTAATGTTAAATTCAGTACAACTAATTTTCATTTTTTGTTTTTCCTTTTATTTTGCTCTGTCTCGAGCTGTGGAGTTGTGGCTCTTTGGGATTAAGCACCAGCAGAGGGTTGCTAAAATGAGCTATTTTCTTCTCTCTTGCATCTTCCAGTCCCCAGTATGGTTCATGTCTTGCAAGGACTAATCCTTATATTAAACGGGAATGGCAGCTTCTAAGTAGATACTGATGGTATTTTGTACTGCCTCTTACTGCCTCTCCAGCCTTTGCCTTTTTCATGGGGCCACTGTGCTGGGCCACATATGAACTTTCAGGGTGCTAACAATCTAAACCAGTCACAAGATTCTTTTTTTTTTTTTTTTTTTTAAAAAAAAAAAAGGGCCCTTCACTCTTTAAAAATGTGGGGCACAGTTCTTGATAATGTAGGCCAGTATGACTGTAGATGTGTATCTTACTCATGATATTCATGGCCTAAGAATTTTATAGCTTTAGGATTTGAGCATTCACATGATATAATTTCATTGAATAGGCAATTCTACATTTTTATGAATAGAAAAATGTATCTCTTGACATAAGAACCTCAGAAAAATCAGAATTTTCAAAAAAATACGGAATAGCTAGACTTTTAAAATTATGTGCTTTTTTTTTTTTAAGGTATTGTGTACTTCAGTATTCTGGGACAAGGCTCTGAGTTCGGATCCATCAAACGTGCCTATCTGCCCACATTTGACAGCAGTAGAAACAATCCTACAAAGGAAGTTGACTTAAATCTCAAATACATAGTTAGTCCTGATGGGCTAGCTGTTGACTGGGTTGGAAGGTATGTGTGTTGAAAGGCTGGAAAAATACATCACACTGATTGTGTCAGGGATCTAATCCAACAGTGCAAAATCTGGTCTCAAGGTAAATGAGGAGAATTGCTTCCATTTACCCAGACAGCAGGTAGCTTGGTCAAATGCATGTTAAGTATTGCATCACATATTCTCTGAGGAAACCTGTGCGACTCCTCAACTAGCCGATCAGTTGTGCACCGTTCAGGTGATAGTACCCTGACCTTCATGTCAGACGGATCCTCCTGTTAGGACTCAGGTAAGCAGCAGAGAAGGAGCTTCCTCTGCTGTGGAAAAGAAACATTCCCAATGCACCTTCCCAGTTCTTCCTAGCCTTCTGCTCTATGGGATGTTCCCAAAACGGAAGTGACTCAAAAGCCTGATGAATAAATGTCTTTATTTAAAAAATAATATTTTTGTAGTTGTGTGTAAAAGACAGTGCTTCCTCTTCAGTGCTAAAACATGGAGATTCTTACTTAATCCTGAAAATCATTAGGTCACACTGAGGTGTAACTGTTAAAGGATGTGGTGGACATAGTTGTAATTTATTTTGTCTAATGCCAAATTAACAAACCATGGGCCTAGTGTTTATAGATAGACACTATAAAATGTGCTCAGGATTCTCTTCGAAGCTGGATAGATTGAGTTCTTACATGAATTCCATGATAATTGTATTTTCGAATGAGATTTTGTTTTTTCTCCTGAAAAAATAAATCTATAAATCTATAAAAGATGCTTATTAGCCTTCTCCCGTGCTTAAAAGTAACCATGAAAGTTCTCAGTAGCATTTTAATGAAAATGATTTGGCAAGGAACAAGGGACAACTCTAGAAACTTTGGCAGAGGTGAAAGCTAGTGAGCCTATGGATTGTCTTTCCTGAAATTGCCTATAGTTAGGAATTGGATATTTCTGACACAGTCTGGATGCTTCAGATTTAAAATGCTTAGATATAATCATTCAGTCAATAAAACCAATTCTTTATTTGCTCTTACCTTGCTGCAGTTTTTCTGATGTAGCTTTTCTTCTTAAAAAGATTCTGTTATTCCTCTCCAAGATATTAGATAATTACTTTTGGAATACTTCGTGTTTTATGTACTTTAGGCATCTTTATTGGACTGATGCGGGGACTAATCGCATAGAAGTGGCAAAGTTAGATGGACGGTACAGAAAATGGCTTATCTTTTCTCTACTGGATCAACCAGCAGCTATTGCAGTCAATCCAAAGCTTGGGCAAGTATTACAGGACTTCTCAAAATTGTTTTCAATACTGTTTGATGGCCAAGAAAAGAAAAAAACACACTCTAAGTTTTACTGGAATGACAGAATGACAAAGGCAGTGATTTCCATATTCAATTTATGGAAATGCTAGTATCATCAATGAGACATTTGTCTTTTCACTAATATTAGGAAGCTTGCATATATGGGCATTTTATTTATTTGTATGAGTATTTTAGGGTTAGATCTCAGATAGGTACTTGTATTGATGATTACATCAGGGAGGCCAAATGAAGAGCTGCTTTTTCTAATTCTCTGCCCACCACATTTCTTTTTTGCTCCTGAAAGGGGGAAATTGATGGGAATCTCTATCACCTCCAAGAAATAAATATATCCTCCTTGGATGGAAAGCATTTTAAATGTTTGGCACTTTCAATGGTTTTACATCTTAAAATCATAGAATCGTTATGGTTGGAAAAGACCTTTAAGATCAATCATAAGCCCCTCAAAAACCTACCTGCTAAATCATGTCCCTACGTGCCTCATCTATACGTTTCTTGAACACCGCCAGTATTGGGTGTATTATTGTGCTAGGTCACAGGATTGTATTGATCACAAGGTACTAGAATATGTCCTTCTCCCAGCTGGAATACGACTGTGCACGTCCCCGTAAGTCCTCAATGCAGCTCCTTAACTCTGTAAATTTATAGTGAATGATAGATGCTGAAAATGTCCACAGCCACTTTTCATCCACTGCGAAAACTGGTACTGAAATCGCTCTTTCTCCAAAATCAGGACAAAGGATTAAAAAAAAAAAAAAAGAGTTCTTTGATATTTTTTGAAACATGCGTGTGCAGTGAACTCTGCAAGTTCCCTGAGCTCCCTTCTGAACCAGAAGCTGCTGAACAGCTTTTAGTCTCACAACTGACCCATTCCATGAAACTCCAGAAAATGATCCTGATGATCAAATTCCAACTCATGTTGTGTTTTTTTTTTTTTTTTTTTTTTTTTCTCTCCAGGCTCATGTATTGGACTGACTGGGGAAGGCAGCCAAAGATTGAATGTGCCTGGATGGATGGCCAGCAAAGACAAACTCTGGTCTCTGAAGACCTCGGCTGGCCCACAGGTCTTTCTATTGATTATCTGAACAATGACAGGATTTATTGGAGTGATTCTAAAGAAAATATTATTGAATCAATGAGACCTGATGGAACCGACAGAACCATAGTGTTACATGGAGGTAAGAACTTACGATCCACTTAATAATAACTAAGTTGTATGCTAATAAGCATTATAGAACTTGATTTTTCAAAACCTCAGCTCCTTTCGAGGCAAGGTTATTTAAAAAAAAAAAAAAAAAAAAAAGCAAGCACTGGTAGTGTTTTATACTGCTTTATACTGGGGTAAATGGCACACCAGGTGCAAGGCTCACGGTGCCTTGGAACTAGGAACACTCAGGATAACTTACAGGACCAATTTGGGGGATTTTTGCTCTTTTATATATGTTTTTAAGCAGTCTGATGGTAGAGTGGCATGAAGTGGTCAATTGTGTGGTGTTATATATCACTATATATACACTATATATATTATATATCATTAAAAATGTCTGAAAATAAACCTATTAGATGAAATGATAAGCTGAAGAAGAATCACCTACCCTGCTGGAGATTTGCTTGCTGATAGTCTGCTGTTTGGTTCCTTTGAGAAGTAGGCAGTCCATACAACCTTGATGTCTTTGAAGGCCATTTATATTGGATAGCTAAAGAACGAGGAGAAGTCTGGAAGAAAGATAAATTTGGAAGCGGAGAGAAAATAAAAGTGCTGACTGTAAACCCCTGGCTCACTCAAGTGCGCATCTATCACCAGCACAGATACAATCAGTCAGGTAGGTAATCAGCATCCTAGATGAACCATTCCTTCCTATCTGATTTAAGTTGGTAATGATGTTTGCAAAAAAGTAGTTATTTTCTGGTAGTAAGGGACGTGGTAATATTCCAGTAATACATCTGTCAGCATGTGATGGAATGTATTTCTTAAAGTATTTCTTAAAGTATAAAAATGGAATAGGCTGCTAAGTATTTTTTACCTACCCAAAACTATATTGATAGCTGAAAACTACACATTTCTCTTTACAGTCTTTTAGTACTAAATTATTGCTAAGTGACACAATGGGAATCTTATACAAGTAACATACAAAGTACTCTTCATTTAATGCTGCATCCAAGGAAACTATTTCAGCTCTGAGACATCTGCAGTAAGCACGGTAGGATGTCCAGAGGAGCGCAGGCTATTTTAAAGGAGTTAGAGCTTTGGGAGTCAGAAAGTTCCATGGTGCTGGGTCTTGGGAATGTTCTCTTTCTTCATCTTGTGTTCCTCTGGCTTCTAATAATGCAAGAAAAGGCAGAAAAAAAGTTTTGATATAAATGCACTAAAGGGGAATCAGTTGTTTTGAAAATGGATCTAGGTTTGTTTAGATTTTTGATGTGTGGTATTGATGAGGTATATTACTACTTGTGAAATCCCCCTGCCGTATTCCAGTATGCTGTGTTGCTTATTCAGCAGCCTTTATCACATTTTATTTCAGTGCCTAATCCTTGTAAAGATGTCTGCAGCCATCTCTGCTTGCTGAGACCAGGGGGATACACCTGCGCTTGTCCTCAAGGGACGCGGTTTGTAGAAGGCAGCAGCACCGAGTGTGATGCAGGTAGAATAATTTATCCAGATGGAAATGAAAGCCAGGAAATCTTTTATTTAGAAATGCAAATACTTTGCTGAATCAGAAATATGGAGGCAAGAGCTTGCTGATATAGTAGAAGGTTGATAGGTTAGGACAGCTGGCTTGTATTTTCAGCTGTCATTGATTTTTATGGTCACCTAGTCCCCCTTCTACAATGTCTCATTTTTTAAATGGGTGTAGAGATATTACTCCTGCCAGACCAGAACCAGACATGAGATCAAAGTGTTTTTTTGTTGTTTTTTAATTCCAAAATATTACATTTTAATTTTCCAGTGTACTCCTTTCAGAACTATGGAATTTCTGACAAACTGTGGTTTAACAAATTGTGACGTGTATTTACAATTATGTACAAGGTATTGTGTGAGCAATATGACAGAATACAGTGTAAACTTGCAAAAAGCTTAAATAGCTCATAGTGTGAGCAGAGATAACTTCTGGAATTTCCAACTTATATTGGAAATCCTTTTAAGCAATTTAGTGCTTGATTGTTGCATTGCAGCAGAGCCTCCGCAGTACTTGCAGGAGCTCCAAGAAAGCACTTGCTCGGGCTTTTCTGAGAGGGAGGAGTGTACTGGTGCAGGATTCTTTGAGGGTGTCTGCACCCTCAGCTTTTTGTGATGTGGGTGGTAACCAGATGTCCTTCCATTTACCCTTGAAACATACCTCTAATAAATTAACCCTTATTATATTATGTCTGGCATCGTTTCTGTAGTATCATCATGTGATATCTTTTCTGAAATCTCCTTCTTGCTTTAAATGAGACGATTTTATAATTTTACACCGAGCTTTACATCTGATTTATATTTTCTTAATAATCAGTGATGCTTGCTCTTACTGCCACAAAGTGTAAGCTGCAGAAAGAGGAACTGTTAATATGATGTATTAGGCAATGGAAGTGTTAACTTAGGATACACTATCACTTGGATCGATAACACTGATTGCCCTTGCTATGTGCTGTTTGTTGCTCTGGGAAAACTGCATTTGTTGTTTTTAATTGATACTACTCTACATAAACTGCCTAGAAATTAAGAAAAACAATTTATTTTGAGCAAATGGAAGAGATGGCAAATAGTATATATAATACACGTCTCTTTTGCATTATTTTTTGAACTTCCATTTTGAACTTGATTTTAAGCATTTTTTTTTTGTTCTTTAATTCTGTAATTCTTTTTTAGCCAGTAGGATACGTCTGCCATAACTGCCATATTAACCAAGCATAAATTTTTATATTCATTTACATTATTTTACCATTTCCTCATATTTCAGCCAGTTGAGAATAGAATGTAAGACCCTCACATCTTCCTTTTGGGATCCCATTTAATTAAAGAGAGTTTTACCTGGAACATTCTTATATTATAGAGCAGACTTTCTCTGCTTCTGTCTGTTTGGAAGGAAAAAAAAAAAAAAAAAGCTTGTCATTGAGAGAGGTTGTCAATGTGCATCTCTAATTTATAGCCTATAATAACATCTAAGATCCAGCGCTTTTCCTGTGTGAGCCACACTTTTATGACAGCATATCCTGAACTCTTACCAAAGGCTAGTGCAATTTATGTTGCAAATTTCATTTGTTTTTCACTGGATTCATCATCAGAGTAACATCAGAACCTTTGTAGCTGTGTATTTAGGCCAGCTCAGGCAGAACTGCCACATGGGCTCTAAGAGCCGTAGTGATCATGAAAAGGCTTTGGTGCTAGCTGGTGTTTAGCAGTCAGTCAGCCTGTGCTCTGACCTGGCAGAAAACTCTGAAGAGGCTCTGAGTTTTCTGTCAGTCTTGCTATCAGGATGTCTGAGAGTTTAGAGTTCCCTTTTGTTATATATTTATAAATATATATATATATAATGGTAACATGCATACATGCTATTAAAAGCAAAGCTATTTCCTGCGATTTTGTATATGCAAATTCTGCACAAATGAACAAAATATTGCATGGTAGCGTTTTGCTGAAGGTGGCTTAATAATGCATATACGACTTTAAATTTTTGCAGCGATTGAATCCCCACCAACAATGCCACCAGCATGTAGGTGCATGTATGGAGGAACATGTTATATAGATGAGAGTGGTCTTCCCAAATGCAAGTAAGTCAATATGTTGATATGGTCAAAGTTCTGGGTCAGATTGTGCTGATTTAGTTTCCCAAAAGAAAGCAACTCTTCAAAATGTATTGGAAATGCTTCAGAAGATGTTATGCCTTTGCAATAACATGTTTGTAGTAATTATAGAAAAACATGTATAAGCATAAAATAATCAGCAAAAAGATATGTAAAAGTTAGGAGAAAAATGGAAAGGCAAACCTCTGTGAAGTGTCCGGTAAAAGCTGTGCCATATAATTAAAACAGTAGAGAAGTAATGCTCCGTAAATAGCATGCCACATAGTTTGGAACAGCCAGTAGGTGTCACTGATGCGCCACTGAAACACCATCTTTGGACTTCACTGACTTTAGTTTTCTATCTCAGCACTTTTTATGTCCCCTTTTGATTCTGAGCTGATAGCAGATATATTGTCTTTACATATAATTATTATGCAGGGAGTTAAAATTTCTATCATGTGGGTAAACATTATGTAATATAATAATAAAGCTGAGATCCCAGACTTAATAATAAAAAAAAATCAGTCAGCTGTCCTGCTTATATTTACAGGTGTTCTTATGGCTACACTGGGAATTATTGTGAAATAGGATTGTCAAAGGGAGTGCCTCCTGGAACAAGTAAGCCTCAAATATATATTACTGTTGATATCTTAAACTAAGGCACGTATAATACTGCAGTATGATACCTGTTCATGGTCAAACTTATAATTCTCTAGGCTCTTTTAATACTAAACTCTGCTTGCTTTAATTTTTGTGTATTCTTTTGTCTTTGACAGCAGCAGTAGCAGTGTTGCTGACAGTCATATTAATCATAATAATTGGAGTGTTAGCAGTTGGAGGCTTTTTTAACTACAGACGAACAGGCTCCATTTTACCAGCTCTTCCAAAACTACCAAGGTATGTTTCAGGCTGCCGTAGCTGTAATGCCTATACACCAGAAATTGTGCCTGTGTCTAAATATTCCTGGAAAATCCAGTTTGTTTACCGTGTGCCTGTTGTGTTGCAGTAATTCTGTGGGATTTTTGATTACATGAAATATCATAGCCAATCATATCTTGTAACAAAGAGCCGCTGTCAAACTGTTCTGCATCCCCAATTAACTTGTAAATAATCAACCGTGTAGAAGACTTTACCTGACAGATATGAACTAGGGGATTCAGTTCAAAAGGATTAAAAAAAAGACTGTAGTTAAATAAGTTTTAATTTGTTTCTAAAACTTTGTTAGGAGTCAGAGATCTTGTACCATTGAAAAACTGAGCTCTTCTGCAACATTGTGTTTGAATATTGTTTGTTTAAAAATAATGTGAGTCATCAGCAGTGGACATGAAATAGAGATTGCGGGTTTTTGTCTGTGTGTGGCTTGGTTCACATTTTAACCTTCTTCCATGAGTATGCCTTAGTGCTGCTGTTGGTTGATCCCTCTTTAAATTGTTAACTGATAAATTTACTTTTCTTGTAGAATTAAGTTATAGCTTACACGTTCCTCATAACATGGGTCTCATCCATGCGCAACACTCACAGATCAGATATGCTACTTTTAAAACATGTCAGCTGGTCCCTAGAGGGGCAGATGGTGAAGCATGCAGGGAACTCACTAGTTGAAGACAAGAGTTTTAGCGTAAATCAGTTCCAGTGAGGATGTAGAAATAGAAATATTATTGCAGTGCTGCTGTCTTCCTTCAATTTAGGCTAATTGAACAAAATAAACTTGAAGGTTAACTCTGCAGTGAACATGTAGTTGCCTTTTTCTGAGGAGTCGTGTGCTCAGAGTTTTGTGCAGGTCTCCTGTGTTTGATTGCTCACCCCTATCTCTCACTGCTCCTGTTATTTTTAACATGATGCTCTTCCTCCTAGCCCATTTCCATTATTTCTCATACAAACCTAATGTGCACTTATAATTAATTTAAATATATATGTAATTTTAAACATTTATTTATTATGAAAGCAGTGCTTAGCATGTATCTTGAATATTTGCATGCATAAGCCTTATGTGTTGTTGGAACAACATTCACAAATCTGTATGCGATTATAATCACATTTTTCATCAGGTTCGGTAAATGTGGACTTCTGAGTGATTTAATGAATTGGTCGGCAAAACAAAATCAAAATAAGAGTAGGCAAAACATAGCTATATTTTTGGAAATTGTAATTTATTGAGTTCATTTGATGTCATCGTGGGCACATGAGCTCATTCTGAATGGGATAACTTGGGCAGAAGGATTGTCAAACTAACGCAGGAATACTTCAGGGACTAGCTTGTTTAGAGCCAGAAAAAATTCCAAGCACTAACAAGGTAAATAGTTTTATGAGCTTCCTGTCTGTATTATCTCTCTCTCTCTATGTTTGTTTGTTTGATTTTGTTCTTGTTTTTTAAGTTTAAGCAGTCTTGTAAAATCTACTGAAAATAGCAATGGGGTAACTTTTCGATCTGGAGCAGATGTGAGTATGGACATAGGAATCTCTGGTTTTGGAGCTGACTCTGCTATAGACAGAGCAATGCAGATGGTAAGGCCTAATTCTGAATTATTTATTAAATTGTTTTACTTTCACTGACAGCTAGTAGAGGGAAGTCTTATATGTAAGAAGGCTAGTGAAATGATAAATGTATTCTAGGAGTAAGATTTGGTAGATGATTTTTCAAAGTGAGTTTTTATAAATTGAAAGCAAGGGCAAACAAACTGTTCTTCAAAACAGTATGACTCTCTCTTCTCAAGATTCATGTGGTAGAAGTGCAGTCAGTTTCCCCCTTGTAATTTTTCAGGATATTCAGGAAATAAATGAAATTACCTGTTTACCACAATGAGTATAATGAACATTAGATCTTTACTTCTAGGAAACAGATCACTGAATATGTTAGAATAATGTTCATTTGCTACAAAGGCCATTCTGGAAACTCCCTCAACTTTCTTTCAGACTTAAAGGTTAAGTCACAAACATTGTGACAATGAAGTAATATAAAACAAAATGGCTGATGAAGTAGGTAAGCCCACAATACACATATATAGCAAAGAATGACAAAGAAATGCGTTCATTATTAAAATTAAATAGCTTTTGTAATGAGACAAACATATGAGTATTTCAGTTAATACTGGCAAATAGCCTTAGGACTGATATTACCTCAGATCTTTCTCGTGCATAAAAAACTTTGTGATACTTTTCATTTTCTGGGCTAATATTAACATACTGAAGTCTGAGTAGTACATTTTTTCCATTGCTAACAACGATCAGGTCTGGATACAGGCTGCTTCTACTTAAGCAGTGTTAATTCTACATAATCTCCTTATATATATTCCTCCTATGAACAAAATGTGCAGTTCACTGGAGAAGAATTTAAATGATTTTATTTATTGTTTTGTTGTTGGCTAGATTTTGCATGAGTCTATGCAAAAGTAAACACATAGTGTCCCTTGAAATGAAGAACTGGACTAGGAAGCCTTTCCTGGGAATATGGAGGTTTTTACTCTATTGTAATTGTTGGGCTTTTTTCTTCACAGAATGAAAACTTTGCAGTGGAGTCAGGGAAACAGCCCATCACCTTTGAAAATCCAATGTATGTGACCAGAGATAGTGGAGCCAGCGGAGCAAGTGCTGCTACAGTGGTTCATTCAACACATGTGAGAGAAATTTGGACTTTTTTACTTTTTCTTATGACCTTAGGACCTTTCTTTGCATTTCATTTTCCCTCTTCTCTTACAGGTAACAGCAGCTAGTAGTGAGGAAAAAGAAAATTTTGAAAACCCTGTTTATGCCTCTGTAATATCTGCTAGTCCAAATGAACCTCCTCAGAGTTCGGATGTACCTCAGGTAGTATGATAAAACGTACAAACATTTCAGAAAAGTGTTATTTGTTATGTTGGTCTATGTTGTCTATGTTGGTCTTTAGGATAGCCTTGTTTATTTGTAACTTTTCAAAGCTTAGAACTGTTAGCAGGTCATTTTAGGGCATTTGTTCTGCATGTTGTTACAGTATATTTGAACAGCTAATATAAAAAGTATTGTCCTATCTAACCTATTGATGTGCTTCATGGAAGATCTGTTTTTATTTCTTAAATCCATCTGAATAGGCTGATAGTGGCTTGTTTGCAGGATTGCATTTTCACATGCACAGCCTACCATAAAAGGACCTCTTACAAGTTCTGAAATGTGAGCTCTTATCAACATGTTACTTTACATTTATCCCCCTCTAATTTCTCTTGTTGTTTTCAGGACTTTTTTTTTTTTTGGCCTAGCCTTGTGGTATTATATGAGGTGAAAGAAATGTAACTGGATGTCTAGCAGAGAGGAAAATTGTGTCCTGTGCTTAGCCCATCTATTGTTGCCCTGGACACGTTATACGACCATTTTCTTTCCCTTCCTACACTCTGCCTCACTTAAAATAGTCTAAATGAAAGATCTTTTGAATGACAGGATGCAGTATTTAAATAAGAAATCTGAAACAGCTACCATACTTCAACTTAGTTTATTGTGACAATAAAAAAATAATTTATTTTCTGCTTTATCAGAATTTTCTTTTGAATAACAAAGTTAGGTTGCTTGACTGGTGAAAGGGTAAAAGATGTATGAAGAATTATGGTATAAATTGTAATTTCAAATGTGATTTGTATGTTTTCTTATGCTTTTCATGATGTCTCCAAAGCAGTCTATATATTGATAACACTCATACTCCTATCTGCAAAAAACAATCTAGATAATTCACTTTTTTCTTGTGCATGTTGCTTTTCAGTTTAAAGACTGCTGGAGTTCGTAAAATTTCAGCAAGCTTTGAAGTATTTAAATGAACTAAATTAATTAGTCGTACATAATGGCAATATGGAAACATCTATCAGAAATTGCCAAGTTAGCATTCAACTCAAGTGAAATTGATAACACTTCCAACAACAGGGCTGTTGTTTTGGAGATAAATACTGAGAAAAATGTGTAAAGTTCTAATAATTTTTATATTTCAGGAATCAAAATGGAGTTTCTTCAAGAAAAAAATGAAACAAAGCACTAATTTTGAAAACCCAATATATGCAGAGGTATTGCTTCATATTGTATCCTACTCTTACTCAGCCTGTCCTGTGTAGACAGTGTACTTTGTCTGGACTTTGTTCTTGCTTCTCAAGGATAGAGACTGTGGGTAGATTCTACTGCTAAGCCCTGCTCAGGGTGGGTCGGAGATAATTCTGAGTAAAGTTGCGAAGTCCCAGGTAGTATGGAGCTCTGAAGAGGTGCCCACCTCAGCTTTTGCAGCCCAAGAACTGTGCCCCGCTTCTGCTCTGGGCTCTCAGGTGTTGCTTTCAGCTGGCTGCTGCAATCTGGGACAGCTCAGGGTCCCAGGGCAAATGAGAGCCTCCTGTGCTGCAGCTGAGAGTAAAGTGTCTTAATGGTGCAGCATCGTAGTCATTACTTCAGCACTGCACAAGAATTTAGCAGCTTAATGCTTTATATAGCCTTGTTTTATACCAGCCCTGTTTTTTTCATCCAGCCAAGTTCTTGAGTTGGCTCTTTTAAGACAGTATGCCAGGTGGTGACATATGTTCTGGAAGAATTCTCCCATGGCTGGGTATGAAGCTTCTGGGTTATGAGTTCTTTTGCTCTTACTTGAAAAAGATTGGATTAATTGGCTCATCTTAAAAAATTTCCCAAGGGCCTAATAACTTAGGAGGCCTGTTTCCACAATCGTGTGGCTACTAGTAGCTGAGGTTTCTATTGCTTGAGCAAGGTGAGAGACAGAGTGAGAGTTCAGTCAGCTGGGGGTTCATTTGCCCAATATAACAGGCTTAACTGCTAATAAACCAAAGTGGTACCACTATAATCCATACTCAGAACTTCATATTTCTCAATACAAGTATATTCCTGACATTAAGCATTGAAATGAAAGTCAGAGTAAGTTTGCAGTAATGTATTTTTCTCAGCTGTACTGAGCTGGAATTATTATTTAAGTTTTATGATGGGTATTGATTTACAGAAATAATATATACATTACACTTCAGCAAAATATTTGGATATTTATTCAGCACTTCTAGAAGTTAAGGCTGGGTATATTGAACATTAGAAGGTAAATTTTAATTTTATGATTATCATTTCAGATGGAAAAGGAACAGCAACAGGACACAGAAAGTGTTCCTACTCCTTCTCCCTCACTGCCTCCTAAGATTACTCTGAAGAGAGACCAACCATTAGCTTACACAGCAACAGAGGATACATTTAAAGACACCGCCAATCTTGTTAAAGAGGACTCTGTTGTATAACTAGGTAACTGATTTAGGGAAAAATTAGACACATCCATTTGCACATATATTTTTTTATAACAGAAGAAGGTTCACATTCAAATGCTTTATAAAAATATATACATCTTTCAGCCAGTGGCTGGAGATGTATGTTGAAACTCTGCCTTGTTTTTTTTCTTTTTGTTTGTTTGTTTTTGTCTTTTTGACAAATGCCAACTGCTATTTTTATGAACAATTATCATGATATACTATATGTATATCTTTGCACTGAAGCTGTCTGAAAGTAATGTTATATATTGTACATGTGTAAATTTTTGAAAGATTATCTTGTTTGTTGATGCTAGTAGAAAACTATGGAATTGGTTGCATCTTTAGGGATCAATTCATTATATAAATGCTTAAACTAAAAAAAAACAAGGCAAATATAGGAACTTTACTGATTTACAGGATCTTTAGATATGTAATATTTGAAGCAGCACCTTCAAACATTTGTTCTGGTGCATCTTTACCGCCTGTTTTATGTATTACTGTATGCAAAAATGGGTGTGTCTGTTTATCTTGTGTTAAACAGAAGATGGAAAAGTCCTAGTTCTGCTGAATAGTTACCTGTGCAAAACACTGTTCTTACAATGTTTTATCTGAGATAGAATCATTTCCTCTCAATTTGTAAGACACCTATTTTTCCTCTATATCTCAATTAAAACACTCCATTAATAGTGTTCTTAAAAAGATCTGATATATTTAGATTTTAGTGCCATGAGTAATTTCATACTTAATTTAATGAGATTTTTCTCTTGCTCATTAATGAGATAGCTCTGTTCTTGGCTGGAGTCTCTGGAAGTCATTTGTACTGTTAAATGAAGTAGCTAAATTTCTAAAACATCTTATTTTCAAACAGCCAAATACAGAAGATACTGGTTCATTTAAGAAGTAATTCAACCTTTTTAATGTGAAAATTTAATTTTATTGACTATTTATTTCCTGAGGTGGACATTAATAGAAAGGGAAAGTTTCTACTACTACAATCCTTGTAGTTAACTGGTTATTTCCATGACCTTTTATCAGAATGTACTGTACATCTTATTAGCTTTTCTGTTAATGTGACAAGGTAGTTACCACAGCATGAACCACTGGAGGAGAGTGTGAGTACCACTGCAGGCTGAATGTTATTCAGCATTCCTGGCTAGCTACTCATGTTTTAAAGATTTCTGAATTTATAATAATTGAGACTTCTGCTACTTGATTGTTTTATACCTGACTTCTCAAAGTATGTATTATTTCTATTAGAATATTTGTAATTATGTTGTAATGTACTTTGATTAGAAGACACAACTGGAAAATGATGCTGCTGAATAAATCTAATAAAGGTATTATTTTATCATATGCTCATTCCATAACTTTTTGGTTCAAGCCTGTATGCACTTCTGAGTGGAGACTGCAGTGCGCTTAGAGGAAGAAACAGTGCTTTATCTAAAGTAAAATAAGAATAGTGTTTACTACTTCACACAGCGTGGAAAGTGATTGATGTAATGCAATTGAAGTAACCACTGTAAGCGTGAATGCTTTGAAGCAAGAAGCTGTTATTAGTGATTATAAAAGACTTTGAATATTGAGATAGTACAGGCATAATTGATAAAATTCTTAGTCTGATAAGCTTTTGTCTCTCAGTACTTTAATGTAGAAAATTCTTTAGAACCTGGGACACAACCAACATCTCTGCAAGGCTGTGAGGAATTAGTTCTTTTAAAAACAGGATGCTAGTCTTAAGGACTAAGTTCACAATCCTTTCACCATTTTAAGGAGAAAAGGCAGAGGGCTAACATTTCGGTAAGACTTGGATCCAGTTATGCACCACAAAAAGAGACATCAATTTTGTAAACAGTCTTTCAAACTGATTATTTGCAACCCTGTTTTGCTGCAAGTTACTTAAATGTTTCAGCTATATATCAGAGAGATTTTTCTGTTCCCCCAAAGAATTTTAATTTTTCAAATGTAAAAGAAAACTGTCCCTGCGGTATGGCATGGTTAGGTAGTATGTAGATTTGGTTATGCGAAGCATACCTGATGGTAAAGGATCCCTGAGATTTCACTGGGCCTTCTCCTCTCAGCTGTATCACAGTGTACCCTTCTCAATATCTAAAATTTAAGTTTTGCTCTTCTGTTGAACAGAAGCTTTAGTTTTTCTCCATAACTTGATTCCTCAGTTCTCATCTCCTTATGAGGCCAGTTGCTGTTGTCATCCTGAATTTTGGACTCTGTAATGTTTGAAAGAAGGCCCATTTTTAGAGATTTTAGCACCATTTTGTTCTCAGTCACAATAGGGCTGTTAAAGAAAGTTATTTTCATGAGCATTCTCTCTACATCAGTCAGACGAGGGAGCACTATAACTGTGCAGATATTTATGATGAAATGAAGTAGATCAAATATCTTTTTTTAAAACCCATTTAGCATAGATATATGTTTTTATGATATATTAACATAGATAAATGAAATACTTAAATTTTATTTTGCCAATTTTATATTACCTCCCTTTTTTGCAAATGTGCATACACAGTGAAGAAACTCCTTTTCTTTCATTTGGAGTTGTGACCTGTGTGTGGTATTTTTGTAAGCTTAATTGAATTACACATTAATGATTAATCATGAGCACAAATCTATGGCAAATAAAACCTTTACCCCTTCAATTTTCATATCTCTAGGAATACAGGTATGTCAGCCTCTGGTCAGCCACTTAGCAGATAAGTATAAAGAGAGTACAAGAGGCACAATAACCTCAGCTGGTGTTTTACTGTTCTGAACGCAGTTTGTACTGTCAAACTAATTGGCTGTAAAATACACTAAATGACCTGTTTCATCTAATGGATAAAGTGATTTTGCTTATAACTTGCAAAGCACATTGAAGACAAAAGAAATATTAGAAATAGTATTTTTCAAACTATGCTAGTGTTAGGAAAAAGTTCATATATAAATACTGCTTTGTTTGCATATTAATAGAGTACAGTTTAGTTTTTAATTTTTGCTGAAATTGCCTATCTTTAAAATAGCTTGTGTCTCATGTTTGTACAGTTGAAGAGTCAGCTGATTAGATGTGGTCAAATACTGCAAAAGTAGCTTTCTGAATATATTGCCAGAGCTGGGCTTTGTTGTTGTTTGGTGTCTTATGTTCAGAAGCTTGTAAAGCTTAACAGCTCCTTGATATAACAGAATGAACAAACCTCATGAAATAGGTGAATTCACCTGAGTAAATATATCCGGTAGCGAACATGTATAAGATAGTTGAAAACTTAATGAAAGAGCACTGCTGTATTTTGAACTGCCTAAAAGCCACTTGTTGATGAAGTCTACTTGAAAAACTGATGGATTTTTTTCTTTTACATAAGAAAAATCACTAAGTGGTTTGAATTGGTTGGCACTAACCAGCTTAGTAGGTGAATGTCCTATGAATGTATACATTTACACAGATTGATTATCACTTGAGAGAATGAAAAAAGACCTTGAAAAGACCTGGTGGATTTACAATTCTGTCTCCGACTCAGAAAGCCCAGAGAAAAAAAGAAAGAATTAAAAGTGTTTTCTGAAGGAATTTAAGCAGTCTAGTTAGTGGTAAAGAAAGCAGCATCTGGTTGTGGGAGAAACAACAAATATTTTTGTAAAGATGAAACTGTTTAATACTAAATATTAATTAGAATTCTAGGAACTGATCTGCCACTAGCTGCTGGAGTTGGAAAAAACATACACAGCAGTGTGTCAGATAAACAGGTTGGTGCATAGGAGAGAAAAAGCCAGAAGAACTTTGCATCCCATCCAACTCCGTATCGTGCCCTGGGGTACTTTGCTATCAGGGCATGTTCCATGCATTTCACGACCTTAGAAAGATCAGAGTCACACAGTCTTCTCACTGATAATCTTTGAGCTTTTATATCTGCAAAGAAGAAAATAAATCTGAAAACATTTATGTAACATTCTCTGATAGAAGATTTCTTTATATTCAAAGGTATGGCTGCAGCTTCTGTAGATGTATTCAGGCTTGCTCTAAACTCCTGGATCAAGTACTGAGAGCAGTGTAGCTACAGCAGAGCAGAGACCAGCAAGGGCTGCAGAACAGTCAAGAACCAGGTAAACACAAACTTCCCTAGTGCATATCGTAGGCTAGATGTTGCCTGCTGTAGGTGCAACAGAGCATAGCACAGCTTTTCAGAAGTTGGTAAGCCAAATTCTTAGAAATATGACTCTAGCAGTTATTTTCTTCTTTGGCATTTTGCCTCTCAGTATGTAGGGACTAAGAATGGTGCCAAGATCATCTCACTGATCTTATAGGGGGACTAGTATAGGGGAACTAGTAGCCTTATCTAACATATATGTATTCTAGAAGAGTCATCAATGGTTTATAAAACAAAGTTAATGGAATACAGCAAACATTGTTTTTGTACTTACATTCAACAAAGTATTTTTCTCCATAGGCATCTCTGATCTCAGGAGTCAGTCTGTTCCAAAGTCTTAAGAGGTCTCTCTCAATGATATCTGAACTAATTACTCCTGTCTTAAAGAAACTGTGCTCTATAATGCTTACTTTCACTCCAAAATGCTGAATCTCTATCCTAGGGGAAAGAATAAATGACAGCAACAAAAAAAGAGTGATCATCTAATATTGGCATAATCGTTAGACACAAGTAAGTAGAAAGTGTTGCATTAATGAATGTTTAAGACTTTCATTCTTCTCATATCACAATAATTCTATTCTGCCTATCATTATAAAATAGTAGAAGGCAAGTAAGTCTGAGAAACAAGGCAGTATCAGGTAGATTTACAGGTATTCTGTGTGGTTTGTTTTGGACTGGTGCAGAAGATGTGACAGCCAGCTTCATCTGAACCATGTATTATCAAACTGAAACTTTGACCATTTCAAAAGCTGCTGTGTCATTCCAGCTGCCAATGTTTTAGTAGCAGAAGCAGATTATAAAGTGCCTGGAAAAAAGGTGTAAATGAGCAGAATTATTCGGTTGGATTAGAACCCTATATTCTATTATGTAGTTAAATGATTACAGTTGAATTGTTTAATGTTGCTGCAGTAAAGGTCAGTCTGTTTTTTGATAGTATGATTCCCTCTGTGTAATTTGAGCTCCTTCAGCATGTAAATGGCCCCTTTGTCCTGTAGGACAATTTCAGAGACTTAGGGTGTTCCCCTAAGCACCCTAAGAACACAAGGATTAAATAAATACTAGTGTTTAAGTCTGTATTATATAACCTTGGTGTATATAAGCATTCATAAAGGTTTGCAACCAACGTTCTTAGTGTGTGTGAGGACAATACTCATCTGAGTAGGCCTCAGCTGCAACAGGGCTGTGCAGCACAGCTGTGCAGGCTGCTCAGCAGACTTTTCTGAAGTTATGATGCTGCTTGGAATCACCCAGCTTAGACTGTTAGTGGCAATAGAGATGAAGTGGAATATTTTTGGTAGACAAGTCATAATTCTATTGTGAGCATAAAGAATTGTTTGAGCTTGAGCTGGTTTTGGAGAAGGTCTACACATATTGTTGGTGTTTTACTATATAGGAAAAAAAAAGATGTATAAGGTATATAGATTAATTATAATGCTTTATTAAATGGGAAGAAAGAGTGCTCCATTACTGAATTTTATGTGAAGATACAAAGCTTTCTGCTTACCTGCTTACCACAGCTCTGCAAAAATACATTTGCAAGAACAAATTTAAATCAGCAGCAGGGTCTTGGACCTATAGTTGCCATCACTGAGTTATGAAAGGATAAAAAGATAAAGGATGCAGAGTAGGACTAGCAAAAGAGGATGAACGTTGAAGACCCCAGAGTCTGAGAATCAGACTCCTGCTGCAAAGTCAAACATCTCCAACTCATCTCAACGTGCCAGGTGGGGCACCCCTGCTGCCCCTGTGCTATGACCGTGGGCTATAAGAGGCAGGAGAGGGGTCTTGCAGACTTCAGCAGGTTGAGAGAGCTCAGGAATCTGAGTGTTTACCATAACTATATAATGCTAGTTATTAGCACAATTCTATGCTGCTAAGTTTATTATGGTTATTTACCGCCAGTTACCATACTTAATTGTAGTCACATGCTGCCAAATTTAAACAAACCTGACCTAATTGTATGTACTATTGCCATGCTTTAGCTATTGCAATTAATGCAAGCTATTTAAGATCACTATGTGAATATTTCACATAGTTTCTTTTCTCCTCATTCTGTTGAGCAACCGAGCCATTATTTTGCTTTTTTATTTCCATATTTTTAAAAAGAAACTCAACTATGCATGTGCATGCACACTTTTGTAATCCTTATGCAATAATGCAACATGTCCAGGGTCCTCCTGCCTCATGTGCATGCATCTGGGAGTCTGATATTTACCAAGCACCAGGTAAATAGTAAGTACAACTTGCCCAGGAAGATCTAGATATCTGTCCAGGCTATATTGTTGATTTACGTGTGTGTATGCAGTGGGTTTAGGTGTCCTATGACTGCTTGCTAGCTATTTGTACAGGATATGCAAGCATTTTCCAGTGCAGTTCCCCAGTTTCCAGTTCTATGTTACTGGAGATAGAAATTCCAAACAGATGATCAACATCATTGCCTTTTTATTCCTTCTTTTAGGGAAGATTGCAAGGGGGAAAAAAAGGTAGACATACAGTCACTTTCCTTCAAAATACTTAGAATCATTTTTTTTAATTCACCTACATATTTCTAACAACTCACCGTAGAATGTCAGAAAAAGCCTCCATTCCCCACTTGGACAGGCTATAACCACCTCCTGCAAGTGCCACCAGGCCTTTGGCGTTGACGAGATTGACTATTCTTCCCTCAGCTTTTTTCAGAAGCGGTAGAAGCTTCAGTGTGATTTCAATCAATCCTATTAGACCAACCTCCAGAACTGAGTGGAAATCTTCTATCCCTAGCCAGTCAGTGGGTGCCACGGGTGTTGTTCCTTCAGCATTGTTCACCAAGCCAAAAAGCCCTATGAAAATTCAAAAAATGTTTCCTTCAGTATATGGCAATACCCTACCTGCTGAGTTAGGATTTCATGTGTAGCATTAGGAAGCAAGCATATACTCCACAAACATTTCAGTGAGATGAATACAGATAAATAGAATTTGCTTCTAAATATCTAACTCTACGCTGTGTGCCTAGCAAAATTTTTGAAGAGCCTGTGAAATGACTCTAAATGAGAGTGGGTAAAGCACTAAACAATGATTTCAGGTGGAGAAATGGGCCATCCTGTTGGGCTCTACTGCCCAGATCTACTGAAGTATGTGGGCTCTTACAATGCGCATGTTCTCTGTGAAAATCAGGTAATACGCATAGAAGTGAAGAGACTGAATATTTTTCTGTGTTGCAGGCTAAAGTTTAAATTAGACATACAGAATTAGTCAGTACTTCTAAAAATATTAGCTTAACCTTGTGCAGTGATAATGCTACTTTACTACCTTATAAATTACTTCAGGAGGTTTAGATAAATCACTTCTAAGAGTTTGCTGAGAACAGCCTGTCCCTGGAGGGAGAGGCTGCAGGGTCAGTGCTCAGTCTCCTTGAAGATTTGCTCAGAATAAGGAGAGTATTAGCAGTGGTTAAATGGACTGAGAAGGTACCACTTCCAAAAGCTTGAAGCAGAGGCCTGCTTGAGGAAAAGCTTCTCGAGGTAAGCTCTAATAATTGCTTTATTCTTGCCCTCGTTCATTCTACTTTAAAAATACCTGGGACTCTGCATGAAGCAAAAGTGTTTTATAAGTTTGGAGGAAAAAGGCCTACTGGTACAAGATGCTGTCTTAAGAAATTAATTAATTAACCAGCTTATTGAATATTTGTTACAACTGTTTATTACATGAAGTAGCTGCAGTGCTGCATTACCCTTTGGCTACACTTAGCAATGTTTCATCTGAACTAATGGTGCTGAAAGAGAAAGGCACATGTCATGAATGAATGTATTTACGAAACTCCTGTTTACCTCGTACTATACTTCACACTCTTAAATCATGTTTTTCACACCACTCATAGGTATCCAAGGACAAACTCTTCCACTTTGTTTTAGACAAGTGCCTGGAGGTATATCATGATTGAGAATTACCTCTATAACCAAAAAAAAAAAAAATCTGAAAAATCTGAAATAAAAACTGTTTAATTGTTACAGTCAGTGCAACCATTGTGTGCATTGCAAAAATTGGACTCATTTAGTCCTGCAAAAACACCTTCTTTTGCTTTCTAGAGGAAGGATAAATGAGCATGTGCCAGCTACTTTCTACTGGTTGGGCTGGCTTTATTGCCAAAGAAGTTCTTTGAGGTACTTCCCTCCCAGGAGAAGCTCTTAAATTGTTGTAGGAAAAAAAAAAAAAGAAAGAAAAACATGTGGTAATGATCTGGTTTTAACAGTTTGAACAACTAGATTTTTAGGCACTCTGTTGGTAGAAGTGCCGTCAAAAGCATTGCTGGAGACAGGTTTTGTGAACTCTGATGACTTATGACTCAGAACTGAGGAGTGAACCTGCGCCCTCGGTAAGAGGAGCCCTCCTCTGCAGGGAGCAGGGAGGCCCCAGAACTCTTAGCCGGGTTACCTTTGGTTATACTGAAGCATTTTTTTATGGGTACTGACCTTATCACTTACCCTTTCCAACAGTTTCTTCCGTCACAAATAGCACAGCCTTGGCAATGCTGCTGGAGTCAGCCAAGTTCAGGTTCACTGTCTTCAGTGAAGGTGAGCAGCAGGACCGGAGGTCTTGCCTTCCTCTTTCTGTGATGCACGCAGCAATGACAGGAAACCCTCTTTTGTCAAGCCATTTAGCCAGTGAGTTTCCAAGGCCGGTGTCACAGCTTGTTATGAAGATGTGCTTTCCACTCAGGTCTCTTACTCGATGCCTGTCTCTGATGAGACAGTAAGTGATAAGCGAAAGTACGGACACCAGAACTCCTATGTGCAGTGAGTCTGAAAGCGAGAGCTATGAGCAGATAGTTAGTGCCCTAGAAATACGAAGGACTAAACATGCTCAGCCAGTGCCTCAGCAGCCTCAGACATGGTTCTTGGCAGGGCTTTCTTGCTCCTTGCAGCCCTTCCAGCTTGCTGTGGGGAAGAGGGCCGCTGCGGCAGCAGCTTTGGCACAGCGTCATTGGTACCCTTGAATAATAGATGCCTTGGCAAAAACTTCTCTTGACCTCCTTTTGAGTAGATTTCTGCTCTTTTCAAGCCTTGCCTGCCAATCTTCCTACTCGACCCCATCCTCTCTGGAGGTTTTGGGCTGAAAGAAGCTACTGTGTCGACTCTCCCTCTCCCCAGCCCCCTTTTTTTTTCTCTCAACACTGATCATTATTTGTTCTAATACTGGAAAAGAGGAATTCTTCTGGGAAGAAGGACAACTGTCTGATAATCTGTGGTGTGCTACCTTGGCTGCTCTTCTAATTTGCAGCGTGAAAACAGAGTGACCCAAGAATGTCTAGAAAAGCCTGTGTGGTAATGGTGGGTCTGCTGGCTACTTCATTGTGCGATTTGTCAAGCTATTTTTTAGATCACAGATTCTGCATCTCTTTCTGTCATTATTCCCTGTTCAGTGCTAATGTGCAGTGGAATAGAATACATAGTGAGAATGTGTTTGTATAAATAAATGGGGAAATGCTTGTGAATGTTGCCTTCAAAAGGAAGCAGTGAGGAAATGCAAAATTTCTAAACCCTAGTGGGGAGGATACAGCTTGCTGCTAGATGCTACTATTTGCCAAGGTAAACACAGAATACTATTCTTGCTAAGCTAAAATCTTCATTATTAACTACTGGTTTTCTATTTGGATTTTCTGGTTTGTGCAAGAACCAGAGCAAAATAATTAATTATACCATACATTCATGGGAAAGTTGATCAGCATTTTCCAGTCTAATACTTGAACGTCCTGCTAAAGAGGCTTTTCTTCATCAATGATGAGGAGTGACTGGTTCTAGTTGCCCATATATAAATCCAGGTGCAGACATTTAGACTTTAAAAGAGTGAACTGATACATTAAAACAAAGGAGTTTTTGAGTTCTTCCAGTATTTAAACATAGTCACAGAGTAAGAGATTTTTGTTTTATATTCTTCTATAAATCGGAGTTTTCTAGAGTTAAAGCATTCATTCGGATGATTATTCTGTGACAGCCTTACTATCTGAATATTAAATGTATTACACCTAGCTGCTAGAGCCTTGTGTTTTTGTTCCTACTGCCTTGTTGGAGTGATTTGGATTTACCCTGATTTTTATATTTCATTGTCATTTAGGCAAGTAGAGGTGACTTTATGAGCATAACCTTAGAATCTGATAGTGAACTAATGTTGGACTCTAATAAAATTAGTCAAAATTGATACACTCTATTCATACCCACCTAATCACATATTTGGATGTCTTGTTGACCATGGTGTTTGATCTATGAGCAAGTGGTTAACTTTATCTGGTTTTAAAATCTTAATCAAATGCAAAATAGTTGAGATCTTGCTTCCCCTTCAACTGCAATTCACAGAAGGGTTCCCACTGATTTTTAGGGAAGGCATTAGAGTTGTCCCTGAGCTGCACTGAGTATCTGTAAACTCTTAGGTGACTGAGCTAATAAAGCAAAATCAAGAAGTTGAGCAAAGAAAGTTTCTGCATGTTGTGAAAGACAGTACTTAGCATTTTATTCAGACCCTGTAGGTGCTTGACTAAGCAGCAGTTGGTTAAAATCACTCTAGAAAAGAAGGCACTAGATGTAATCTTATCTGTGCACAAGAAACAGGTGTTTAGTTTGTTCTCTTAGCTATTCTACAAATACACATTGCTCTTACTCCTCACTAGCGCGTTAGACATGAGCTCTCTCTTGCTCTGGTACTCACGTTCAGGGGTGACATCTGCAAGCTCACTGTGTTTCCAGGTGCTCAGGAGTTGTCTTTTCCAGTTACTTCCAGTGTCAGAGTTGAGAAACTGCTTGAATCAAACTCATAAGCTTGTTCCCAAAGACGAGCACAGTGAGGGTTCGAGAAAAATCTAACTGTAAATTTTGTCTGGTCCTTTGTGGTCCCTGTGCATCAGCTGACAAGCGTGGCCGGCTTCCCTGCTGTTGGTTATGACTTCTGCTCTGAGACTTCTGTCTTCGTGACTTCCTTGGTATTAATCTTACATCTATGCTTTGTGCCTGCCTATCCTGCCTATATTGTATAAGCATTGGTGGCCTATATATAGTAATCTACAAAGCCTGGGCACTGTCAAGGCTCATTATGGAGGACTAATCTACTCAGCTTGTAAGGAATGATCTGCTGCTTATGTTAAAATTGCCAAGAGTCTTTCCATTGTTTTAAAAGGAATTGGGTCAGTCCTTCCCAGCTGAGACCATGGCTGTCATTTTTTCCCCTTTATGTGAACAAGTTGTTATTGGCATGATTTGATCCTTTGGGGACAAAAAAAGAGGAAAATATACCTTGTGTGTGATGAGTTTAGGGGCTTTTTTCTTTTTAATAGTCTTGGTGGCAGTTTTATGATATTTGAAACAAATCAGTTTCCAAACACTGTTTTTCAAATAAAAGCTTAAGTTCTAACAAAGATGTAAATCAAAGCCCTACAGTTTGCATAGGAGAAGACTCTAACATATGACTGATAAACTGCTTCATTTGTTACTTGGCCCAGACTTTGTTGAATACTTCTGATCCAACTGAAAATTGTATATGTTGTTTTGTTCTGTTTTAATCTGTAAGCAGAACTCCCTTTCCTTATTCCTCTCTATTCTTAAAACTTAAATCCCTGCTTCCTCTGCCACTTGGTGCCGGAGCCTGGCTTGGATGCAGGCTGTCATTACTCTTGCAGCACTTTCCAAATGGTCAGTAGATAAATGTAACTTGCTGGAAACTTGGGGTCAGTGTACCTACTTTTTAACGGGTGACTAGCATAGATTTCTCCTGTAGCACAAATCTAGCAGGTGTTCTTGTTAGGGCTGCCTAGTCCTGTCTGAACTGATTGGAATGACGGACTGACTCTCCAGGCTTGTCAAAGGCAGTGCAGAACGGCTGCCTGCAGTCAGGCCAAGCCCTTCCCAGTGGAATGCTTCTCTAGGCCTAAGGCTGTATTGTGTTGTCAAGACAGGATTATTATTAACAGCCTGTTATTATTAACTACCTTTATGACATGTGGCAGTCCTTTGCCACACAAATATGGGAGGGAAAAAAAGGAATTTTTCATTTTTCTTTCTCAGCTGCTGACTTTATTCTCAGGATCCTGCTTTCGAATTGTAGAAAATTCTTCTGCTTCAGAAAGCAGATCCAGCTCATCATCTCAGAAAACACTGAAGCTCAGCATCCTTTCTCACAGAGGATTTCAGACTTGCTGGGAGCATGTTATTTGAGGGGAACATAACAGAAGAAAATTACCTAAGCAAAATGTGAGCTTTCTATTAGAGAGAGCTTGGCATGAGGCCATTTTACATATGCAGCACAGAATACAGCATTTGAATGTCTGATTTTCCATTGGTTCCATAGGTGTATTTCTTAATGAAATCCCTGACTCCTAGAAAGGATGTGGAAAAATGACCTGGCTTAAAACATAACATTGAGAATAGAAATGAGATTCTCAAGTGGAAAAACAAGAAACTGCTATCATTCCTGCTGCATAAATGGAGGTTTTGAAACATAATTTTATATATTGGTTCCAAGAGAACAGAAGTTGGATCTTATGGTTGTAGTTACAAGAGTCACAAGACTTTGAACAAGTCACTAGTCATCTCCTGCGTGAGACTTCTAGTCTCTAAAATAAAATATATTTACACATGACAGTATGTAATATACACATGTGTTTTACAGCCTTGTGAGCATGCAGGACACAGTCTTTTTGGAAGCCACGCAGAATCATAGAATCACAGAAGGGTTGAGGTTGGAAGGGACCTCTAGAGTCACTGGATTTTGTTCTTGTTTTCTTGGTTGAATTTTAAGTAAATAAAGACTCTGATTCCAGGAGAGAAAATTCAAGCAGAATCTGTTCCTTTATGCAACGAGACATATCTTAGGAATACATTGAGCAGTTGGTGTTTTTTCTCCTTTTGTAATTTAAATATTTTTACGATTTGTTTATATTTAAAGGAAGCAAGAATTTCACTGAAAGGTATGGACCGATGTCGTCTGAAAAGCTCATACAAATTTTTGACAGGGAAGTCGCTAGCTCACATGACAGCTCTGCAGTATCCTTTGACTTACAGTAGCCTTTGACTTAAATGTTAAATAGGATAACGTGGTTTTATCTCACTTTTCTTGACAGACATAACTTCAAAATAAAATCTCAAACAGCAGAGCTGTCAGTATTTCAGTAGGAGTAGCTAGTTCAGTGGTATCCGTCTCAAGCCTGCTCAAGAAGGAATAACTTTTCAGACATCTGAGATGCTATGCATCAAAGGAACATGCTAAAGCCTAAGTGTAAACTGTGCTGAGAAAAATAGAATAACACTTTGCAAGCTCCAAGGAAGATAGATTGACAACCAGCAATATTTAGATTGCTGCTGGGTAGCTTGCTGTTTAGCCTGATCATGTCACTGCAAATTCACCAGCATGAAGAAAGCATTTGTGAAGAGAGCGTTTGTTTCATCACTGAGTAGTTTCCATGGCAGTAGGAAATGACTTTCTGAGCAATGTGCAGTTTCAGGCCTGACATGAGGGTCTCTGCTGTTCTTAAACATTTTATCATGATTAATTCTAATGGAGCTAGATCTTTAAAAGGCATTTGTGTTGAGAATTTAAGAAGAAATACAGCCTCCCTCCAGGAATTACTCATCACCTCACAAAAACAAGGCTATTATTTTTATGCCAAGAAATACCTTCCAGACACGAAGTGCTGAAAGTTCAGATTTAAAAAGAAACAAACAAACCAAAAATACTCTTAGCTCTTCAATGTAGTGAGTTTTGGGCTCTTCTCTTGACTAGAATCTGCAATCTAAGTTTGAAGCAACGAAACCTTTGAAATACAGAAGTAGCTGAACTGACAGGACTTTACCATGCTGACCAAGGAGCTGCCTCACCTAAGCCCTATAAAATCATGTGGGTGGAAAGGGTGTGTGAATCCCAGCTATCTCAAGGATGTAGGAACTTTGTTTTGCTCTCTGTCCAGTGAGGACTGCACCTAGTGAAGGCACCCACAGTTTCCTTGATTTCAGAATTAAACAGGAGTGACTCTGCTAAAGAAAGTAGCCTCAGGAAGAGGGTTTTTGCCCTCCTTGCTAGTTTGTATTGCAGGGGTTCAGCAGAAGATTCTACTGCAGTAAGGCCACGTTTCCATTCTTTCCGCTGCCTGAGAAGACTTCATGTTTTGGGGGTCTGAAAGCCACATTCCCTGGCTTCCTGGGATACTGGAGTGATTTATGGAATTTATGGAGACTTAAGGATTCTTAAACTGACTACCCAAAATTTGGAGGAACTAAAAAATGTCAGTAATTACTGAAAGTTTAATAATGACTTTGTTTTCTGTCTTATGTTTTAGGAATGAAGCAAAAATAATGATACAAAGGTTTATTATATTTTTAATAGTAGCAGATACTGGATAAATAGATTTTTTTACACCCTACTTCTGTTATGTAAATGCATTTCAGGTAAAGTTTGGATCATGTTGAAATACAAAACAGATTGTGTTTGGGATGAAAATTGAGATTATCATCTGGGATTATATTGGCAAAGGTGTTACTCTGCATGTGAAGCCTCAAGCTCTGCTCTGTTTCTCAGAAGTAAGAAGTCTTGTACAGCTGCATTTTGGAAAGGGGATTCCAAAAAACCTTAGCATCCCTCCCAACAATGTAATGGGTGTGTGAGTGGCAGCTCATCAGGGCATGTTCCATGCACTGAACAACTGATGAAATGTCTCTGTTAAGATACATCTTGAACAGCTTTTCTTTGCTGCATCTGTAAAATGAAAAAAAAAAAAAAAAGACTTTTTAGTGAACAGAACATTTAACTCCTCCCACCACACTTGCTTGTGCAGCTTCACTAAGGAATTGATTTCTCCTTAGGCAAGAATTCCTAGCAGTTTCTGAGATCCAAGTACCCTGCCCATAATGTAGTTGGGATATAGTTTACTCCAAGAACAGTCTAGTTGTCCAGAGTTGTGGAATAGTCATGGCGAAGCCAGGCCTGTATTGCCTCAGGTCAGGTAACTAGTCTTGGCAATTGCTCAGAATAAATATGTCAGATGCAGAGAGAAGTAGAAATACGGACACAATTCTTGAACGGCTTCATTGCCACTGGGACTAATAGGACCAGAGGGTGTTAATCCCTGTTTGGTTACTAGATAAATGAAAGGTAATGATACAAAAGCATATTGGTACAGGCTGGCATCATCAGATAACTGTGTTTCAGCTTGGAAGTTTGCTCTACCCGCATGCCAGCACAAATAATTGATTTTTAACTCAGATTTGAATGAAGTGTCACAGGTATAAAACAATTCTTTCCTCTGTGTGGTTGGCCATATTGTGATTATGCAAAAGCATTCAATGCATAACTTTTTGTAGCACACTATTTCTAAAAAGTCAGAATGACAGAAAACATGATACAATTTTGCAGGTCTTATTTAGCAACAAATGTTTTGGTTCTTTTAAAATGACTGGAAATTGCCTCACCTTTCTTAAAATACTCATGTATTTTGCTTTTTTTAGTATTGCTTTTTAATACTAGGAGAAAGCTGATCCCAGATAATCTTTTCTTTCATAATCCTTGTTGAATTTGGTAATGCTGTTTTGAATAGTCCAGATTCAATGCAAGAAACTTTAACTCCAAAAGCTTTCATATCTCTCCTGCAAAGACAGCCCCAAGATTTCATCACATTAGATTTTCTAGTTAATATTTTCTCCTATACTGTTGCCTATATTTCTGTCTTTGTGTGCCACATGAGCACACACATACTGTGCGATAAAGAAGTCTGTGAATTTCAGTCTGTCTCAAAGTTTAGTCTCAAATGAGAGAGACCTGAGTTATCTTGTCCTTTTCACAGGGGGAGAGCATGTGTGGGCAGTGACTATGCCATAGCAGACATATCTTATTTCATACCCTAGCCTACTTTTCAGTAGCTTGTTAATTATTGGGTTTATCCGTGACGCTGTCTGGCTGCCTAAATGCCTGGAGCCATTTCATGTGTCTTAGTGGGTCCCACTTGGTCCTAGTTGGTAGTCTGTATCAGTGCAGTTCTACCCGACCTTGTGTCATGCTTGTAGGGGTCTCACATGCTGCTAGTATCTCAAATGGCATTCAGTATCTGGGCACACAAACTGTTCCTGTAATATGTGAAGGAGCCGTGGTGGTCCCTAGGTTTGGGTTACTCTATTCTCTAGATCTCTCTAATGATAATGAGACATTAGAGCAAAGCTAAGACTAAAGTTAATATCAATATCAGCAACTCATGGTGATGGATGTTTTGTGGTTGTCTGTTTTTGTGTTTGTTTTTGGTCTTTAATGGGCCTGGGCTGGTGCTTTCTGAGTGCTTGGAGTCCTTGATCTGAGCCTCCTGTGCAGTAAGGTGCACTAGCTACGCCACGGTAACGCTTCGTGCCCAGCAAACCTCCCATCTTAATCTTCAAAAGTGGCATAATACGTGCTGAGCAAAGGCACTCTTAAGAAGGATTAGTCCATAGTATTCTTCAAATCCACACTAACGGCCAAGCTTGTAAATCAGCTCCAGTTCTGTCTGTGCTAGTGATACCCAATATGGTGGCAGGGAAAAGTGGTTTTTGATATCAGTGAGCATTGTGCCTTAAACTGTCATTAAATGCTTCTACCCCAAATTTTGAAGGGGAGTAGCCCGCACGGCTGAATGCTATGTTCCCTCTGATGCTGGATACGTTTACTACCCTTCTCTTTGCTTTCTTTATCAAGGGAAGCATATTTATTGTGACATTTATGAGTCCAATTAAATTAACTTCAATTGGTTCTCTGAAGTGCTTGATATCCAACCAGTCTGTGGGAGCTAATAGCCCCATGATCCCAGCATTATTGGCAAGTCCTCAAAGACCTGCAGGGAAAGAAAGAAGAAAATTAGGACGCAAATTCTCACATAATGTGTTAGATTGGTCGAACCAGGTGAGACTTCATAGAGAATGGATGAGGAACCCAGTGGGCTACCAAGATTCATAGAGGAATTGCTTGGGGGTGCCTTGCAGCACACAGCTTTATACTTCGTTTCTTGATGTCCTGGATCAAGATTTTATCACCATGTTCTCTAGCACCCTTTACAATCTACAGTCTCCGTTTTTCTTTTTTTTTCTTTTTTTTTTTCCCTCGTTGGGAGGGAGGGAAGGTCAATAGAGGAAGGCTAGGGGAAAAGCAGTTACACGAGAGAGCAGGAATCGTGCAGAGAATAGACCTGGTCTATTTGCAAGTTTGGGTTTGTTTGTTTGTTTGTTTTAAAAAAAGGGAAAGTCATCATCTTCAGGACCAGAACAGATCTAGTTAACAAAACTGAGCGGAACCTTGTTTTTGTTTTTAAAAACATATTTTTCAGACCTTTAAAAATAATGACTGAGAAAATGTCAGTATTACTTTTTCCTCCATGGACATTTCTGTTCGGGTGGAGCTTATGCTTTACACTAAATGACATCATCCAACTGGAAATAGGAAGAAAATATTTAGAATATTATTTATACTATTCATATGTACATTTTTAATGAGCATACAGCTCTAAAAATTAGGTGAGGACAGAGGGAAAATGAACTGTATCCATTTGCTAAACATTTCTGAGCCCTCAGAAGTGGAAAGGATATTGGGAAAACTTAAAGCCAGCTCTTTTCTTGCATTGACCATTTGAGCTGCAAAATGAATATTTTTTTCAACCTGACCTCATTCATATTTTTCATGGGTAGAAGGAATATCACATTGGCCTGAAACCAAGCTCAGTTTTGAGTGAAAGCAATCAGAACAAGCTTATAGCTATTTTACTTAGAAAGAGTCTGTCAAATTGAATTTGGAATTCAGTGTTATGTATAATTGGTGCTATGGCCTATAGTAGACCAGATTTAAAACTCCAGGTTAACAGAATCCAGCTCATAGGATTTGTATATCCTTGCAAACTCTATGGCAATACTGGTGCTACTGAAATCAGTTAGCATCAGTAACAGCAACTTGTCTTATACAACTTGTTGGACCAGGGATATGGGATGTTGTTGTTTTTTTCAGATGGCCTGCAAGCAATATTCCAAAATAGTAGTTATATTCAGAGTTATTCACTACAGTCAACTATATTTTTGCTTGTGACATAATGATTGTTTATAAGTCATACACATGCTCAATTTTTAAAATAGTAATTGTTCAGTCCTGCTAGGTGGAGGTTGTGTTATTTGTTCCCTGTCCTGGTAATGCAGCTCAGCAAATGTGTAGCAAGGGAGGTGGCTGGCTTTGGGGCTTTGTTTTCGGATATCCTGGAACTAACCTTCAGACTGAACTTCAGTTTTGATCCAAGCAGCCACTTTCCTAACACAGTCTGAATCTCTCACATCCAGCAGTACTGTCTGAAGCTTCTTGGAGGTCACTGCTGCTAGCTCTTTGGCTCCCTTTTCAGTCAGACAACCAGCAAAAATATGAAATCCTTTTTGGTCAAAAGTCTTTGCTGCCAGATTTCCAAAGCCTGTGTCGCAGCCAGTGATGAATATATATTTGCCAGTGAGATTTGTAACCTTCAGCTCATCCCTTGCTCTCCAATGCCACCATAGAGAGAAGATGCCAAGGAAGACTACTATATAGAAAAGCATTTTTTACAGAATCTTCTGGATGCTTTCTCCTGAAACAAAAGAAAGTAGCTGCTAGTTTTAAAAGTTGATTTCGTTTTGTTTTTTTTGTTTTGTTTTTCTTCTTAATGAATATGCTAACCACATATTGAGGTATTGAGAGCTATTGAACCAGCAATTGAGAGGAGCAGGCACAGCTCAAAGATGTTGCCTCCTTGTACTAAAACAACAACAACATTCTTGCTCCAGCAGAAATGAGGTCTCAGGATGTATTGTAGTAGGGTTACATAGAATAATGCATCTTAGGTTACTAGGGCCAGTTTGCAGCCTCAGCTCCCAGGGAATGTGTTTGAGAGAAATGCTGTCTGGAGAAGAGTAGCAAAGATAAAATATTTGCAGAGGCTTGCATGGCAACCAGCTGAAACGTCTGAACATCATGTCTGTTCCTAGAAAAGAGGAGAGTGTGACTGGGGACAGCTAGCAGCAGAAGGTCATTCAGTATCAGTAGGAGCTGGAACCTTTCTCTTTACTTTGGATTCTTAAGCAAGGCTAGGCAGGAAAAATGATATAATTAATTTTGATAAAACCTTGGCTCTCTGTGCCAGGCTCTTAAAAAGGAGGATAACAGTACTTCCACTTTGCCTCTCCAGGAGTAAATTCCCATCAGTGTAGCTGCCCCTGAGCATGGGCACTTCGCCTGCCAGGGTGCGTGTCAGGCAGTGTGATAACTTCAATGCCACAAAATGGAGGTGGGAAGAACCTACATATTGGGGCCGCTGGGACAAAGCCATGAGGCCTAGGGGAGGAGCCCTGAGAGAAGGAAGAGGCTGCATGCACTTCATCATGGGCTACTTCAGATATGAAGTAGATATTGGCTAAATAACCAGATAATTCATGTTAGAAGAAGAAGAAATAAAGGTTATATAAATTGATCTGGTCTGTAGTCTTGTCAATAATTAAAAAAAAATATGTATTAACTCATCTCGAAAAAGGCTTAGCCTAGTGCACTGCACCCTCATCTTTGCCTGGGAACAGCCATGTCTACAAACACGGGCTCCCACAATCAGAAGCGCCATTTAGTTGCCTCCAGCTGCTAGGAGCTCTAATTGGTGGGACTATATACCAGTCCAGATAGCTAGAGATAGCTAGAAATAGCAGACCTGCTCTCAGCAGGCCCAGCTTGTGGTGTAAAAATTCCATCTCTGGGATTTCTTGGTTTTTGATTTTTATCTTTTTGAGGGGAAAGCTACAAACCAAAAAGAAAAAAAAATGTCTAATCATGTATTGCTCTAGTTTCTATCAGACAAAGGAATAAGGGGCACTTGTTCAAAAGCCCCAAAGGTCTTCAACTGCCAACACTCAAAAGTAGACAACAAAATGGAGGTCTGTAGGGCAAGGCAGACTCGTGGGGCCCTATTGTCATCTGACAGGAACAGCTGAGGTAAATAACGGGCCTGGATGCCCGAATGATGAGGTAGGCAGCCTCAGGCAGGTCTGTTTGAAATATTTTCCTCCAATATTTTGAGTCATTTAAGTGATTATTCTTTTTCTGGTTCATATAACAAAGTCAGGGTCAGAATTTGTTAAGCTTCAGGACTTTCTGTGAGGATGAGTTGAGAGGAATTAAGTGGAGGTTTGAATAGCTGCAGAGTCCTTAAAGTGGAGTCTGTGGTCTCAGCTCCAGTTCTTCAGTGTCTGAATCCACTCCACTAGCAGGGTGAAGCAGACCTTGCACATCTCTCTGAATGCTTAGATGGACAAAGTCTTTCAAGTGAAAAGGCTGAAGTAATTTGTGTAAACCTAAAGGTAATGTACTGTGTTTGGCAAGTCCAGCCCTATCTGGATATGCTAGACTTCACTGCATCCCAAGTGTAAGCTCTGGTTGGATATTGGGAAAGAAAAAAGCATTGCAACTTTCTGATCTTTGGCCTTTTGCTCCAGGAGAAGCTACCAGTGGGGAATGAAGTAATGCAGAGTTCTGCTCTGTTTTCCGTTCCCTCCACTCCTACGTCCAGCCCTCTAAATGATTATTTTTTATTCTAACTATATGATGTGTTGGACTAAGTAGTTAGTGCTGTGGAGTCATCTCTGCTGTTAATCTCACAGCTAGCTGTATGTATTGATCTAGATATAGTCGTCTTCTTTGTTATGAAAACTGGAGAAAACATAAAGTTTGTATTTGGTAATGTGGTTGGTGTATATGCTGAAGTGACCATAAGTATGGAAACAGAATTCCGGTCAGCTAATTAATCAGAGAGCAATTTTGTGCATGAGGCCTTATCATGGAAAGTTTGAAAGCATAGAAGAGCAAGGAGAGTTGACAGTTACTACGATTAAAGCATTGCCGCTCTCTCCTGTCGTATCAGTCAGGACTGTCTGCAGTGATAACTGGCTGCATCTCTGCTCTTTGTTTGAAAGGGAAACTAAGCTATATTTTCCAGTCCCCTCCAAGCTCTGTGGGTGACATTGGCTGAGCTTATAGAATTGTCATCCCCAAAGTGCCCCACTGGGAAATCCATGGCAGGCCTTCTCCAGGGAGAACTCACTACTACGCAACAGTTCCCATTTTTTTAAATCTACACCTTTCTAAGGGACAACGATAAAATTTTAGACTCCATGGGGACAGGAGAAAGTTGTGGGTTGGAAAAACAAAGTTTTATATATATATAAAAAAATAATATCTGAATTTAGCTTTATCTCTGAACCAGTTTGCTTGCTGTTCACCAGTATTTTAAATTGAACAAATCAACACTGAAAATTATATTTACTGCAGAGACAGCAGTGTAAACTGAATTACTGCATTGCTAAAGCAATTCTGTGCTATAGTTGATGAAGTGCCCTAACAGTCTCTTCCTATACATTTGCTGTGTGCAATTTCATTTATTTATTTATTTGTTTGTTTATTTATTTTTAGAGAACACTTTGGTCTCCACACATGTACCTGCTTTCCAAGTGTCCTGACTTGGTGTTGTGAGATTGCATTAGTCAAATTTAAACCTGCATTAGATGTCAATGAACTGTAGCTGTGATGACCACACGGTTACTGACCCAGGTGCAAATAACCAATGCCCAATTTAAAGGTTAAATTCTGACAAATGGGTTAGAATAATGAAATCATGATGGGAAAAGGTTGGGTGCAACACTGACTAGTTCGGCTGGATTCTTGCAGTTTGTTTTATGATACATGGGTTTTCACACTCTCGGGTAAGTAACACATCTATCATGTTTAATGTTTCGAAGTTAACTGATGAAACTTCCTGAACTGAAAGATACCTTCCTGAACTGAAAAAGTCAGTTGTGAAATATATTTCATGGTGTTAAAATACACTGTCAGACCTAGCACTGAAATGAGACTTCCCCAGCAAGTATTGTATGGTTATAAAGTTACATAATGAATAGCTGAAAGAGGATGCGGCAGAGAGAGTAGCGACTTTGCTTTACTTTCCTTTTGCCCTCTCCATAAATGTATAGGCTCTGGGATTTTTACCTGGGTGTCAGATTCGATAGTATGGTTCAGAGTTTTGTATCACTAACTTTAAATCAAGTTTGTAATTGCTGTGATTTTATTATGCATTTTAAAGCTGCTGGAATATGCATGTAAATATCATCTTTGTGTTTTAGATTTATTTTGCTAGTAGAATAGGAAATAGCATCAAATCTGTATTCCAGCAGGACATGTGTTTTCATGATCAAGGTAACATTTACGATTACAGTAATTTCAATGTAAAGTCAAGTTTATCTTTTAGCTCCACTTTCTTATACAGTTGCATTATTGTGTAGTAAAAAATGCAAAGCACTCAGTACCTGATCTAGAAGAAAGCAATGGCTCCATGTTTGCATTGCTAGTAAAATGAGGATTGTGATGAGCTATCTTTTGCAGGAGAAAACATGACTATATGGTTGCAGTTTACATCTTCTGTATGTTATTGATTTAGCAAAAAGTATTTTTGCCATGTGAACCGCAAATCTGAAAAATTTTAGTAAAAAACAACAAAATATTGGGGTCTCATTATTTTTATCATACTCACGGCTTTTTTGAAATTTATTCATACCCTTTTTTTAACTATGTCTTTCTTAAAACTGCTCAAATATATTTTCAGTTTAAAAAAAAAATGGCAAGCCTTAGGCTCTCTACATATTTATATGGAAGTTCCTTAAAAATCACTTCACTCTAAAAGGTTCCATTGTCTCTCTTGCCACTGTCAAACTTTTCAAAGTTTGTAAAAGGCCAGAAGTCTGTGTTTTTGTTCTCTTGCTTCAACTTTGCAACTGAATTGACACATTTTAGATATGTCACAGGAAGGTTAATTTTTTTAGAATACTCTTTCCCTCCTCCCCACTCAAATCCCAAGAATGTGAAAAATAACAAAACCTGCCAAAAATGAGAATTTTTTTTTCTTAAAGAAACTTGTGTAGCTTTAGCGTGATCTGAACAAACATGTTCTGGAGATCTTGTGGCTCAGCCTGTTTTAACTAATCAGCCGCAGCAAAAAGCAAAACAGAATAAAACAGAACAAACTTTATGTTTTCCATGAATAAATAAGTGAATACTTTTTTCTGCTAGTGAGAAACAGAATCATGAGCAATTTGTAGCATGATGCTTACTCTTTTTGGGAAGCTGCATTTCTCTGTTCAAGGCTTAAATGTTAACTGGATAATCTCGTCTGGAAATCAGGCCCTTTTGAAATTCTCTTCCCTCAGGTCCCGAGTGAAGCCCAGATGGTTTGTGCAAAGCTTCCCTTTCCTTCTAGTCAGAATCTGGTGATGCTTTGTTGTTGTTTATTATCTGAACAGCAGAGAGAGACCTTGGAAGGCTGCGTATCACAGCGACGCTTTAGTCAAACGAATGCCATAGCCCTGTTTGGTCCTGTTTTATGGGAAGTTTTATGATTATGATTGTAAATTGTTTCACAGCATGTAAAGATGAAAAATCTCTCTATATATAATTTATATTACAAGTGAATATCATAGCCCTGGCCAGACGTTTTGCTGATGCGTGATTTGACTTTACCCACTCGAGGGGAGAATTTGGGTCACAGAATATAAGGGTGTTCGAATTTACTGGCTCGGTGATTAACAAATCCTCTCTGCCCATCATAGTCTTTTAAGCAAGAAAAGACACATCCATAGAGTAATGATCAATGAATCAATGTCAGAATGAAGGAATGTATTGCAGAGGTCTACCTTGCTTCTTGTGTTGCCTGCTAATATTGATAATAAGATGGATGACAGAATAGAGAATACATGTTAAATTTGAACATTACATAAAAATAGAAGAGCGTGAGATGCTGAAGGCAAGGACTGGGATTCAAGTTCAGCTTGACAAACTTGGAAAATGGTCTGAAAGAAGGAAGTCATAGTGCTATCAAATAAAGGCCTGCAGGCATGCAGAACTGACTGTGAAAATACAGTCTGGAAGATAACTGGCTCTGTAGCAGCTTGCCTGAGTGGTTTTGAAACACAAATCAACAATGTGATACTATGGTGAAGAAAGACATTCATACTAGGCTGTGTAAATGAGAATATAACCCACATGTGAAAAGACATGTGAAATAATCCTGCTTTGCTTGGCATTAGTAAGATTAGAGAGGCAGTGCTGTTAGGCACTCATACTTTCAGAAATATACGATAGAAGCCAGAGGAGCAGTTTCCCTGAGTTTTGGGAACTAAAAACCTGCAAGGGAAAATTTAACAAATTTGTTTCCTTACCTAAAGAGAAGGATCCCTTCTAGTATTCTTGAAATAAATACGGCATATTGCAATGTGGAAAGGAATTTTTGGTACCATATCTGTGATGGATTGCACAAGAAGTAATGGGCTTAATGTCTGATCTGAATCTCACATGTCATAATTTAAGAAAAATTTATCTCAGCAATCAGAATAGTGAAGAAAGCAGAATTGCCTAGGGAGGTGTCCTTTGGTAGCCTTGATGAACATTGCTCAAAAATGACACAGGAATAATTGAATTCTGACTTGGATGTTAGGACTAACGGTGTGGCTTCTGGTAGTCTTTCTAGCCCTGTTTATTGATGATTCAGTGACTTATGTGGCAAAGCTATATTTGTGAGATTCAGGAGAAGATGATAAAAAAGAGAAACAGGGTTAGATTGGGAGTCAGCCTGGCTCGCAAGCAATAGATCATTTTAATATGGCTGTTAATAGGGCAGCATTGTTTGTAATGGACAGCAGTTATGTAGCAACAAATCCCTGCTGGGTGGGTCTCAGTTAGGGTATGGTACATCTAAGTCTTTTGAAGGACTTGCATTTTTCACTTGGAGAGTACTTGCTTCTGAGATACCTTTCTTCTCTGTAGTTTCAAGGGTAAAACTGAGGGAGCAGGAGCCAGATGCAATATTGTTTTATGTTCAGAAACAAAAATGTGCTGATACTTCTTCTTTTTTCTCTTCAGAACATCTGATTTAAGGAACTAATCATCATGTCTGACCCTGTTATTCTGCGCAGCATCAAGAGAGTGGGAGAGGATAACTATGCTTTTGACCCAGATGGCCGATGTAAGAAATTTTTTCTTCAGTCTATTTCTAATTCTACAAAGCATGTAAAATAGAGAGTGAGTGGCTTAAGTGGAGCTAATAGCTAAAAGCAAATAGTCTGGTTATGTGGTACCTGCTGCTGTTCTGTGAAGTTGTGGGTAAACTGTTTGCAAGACAACTTTTCTGTGAAACTTTGTATAACAATCCCTACTTCAGGACAATCCTTACTCAGCCTATGCATCCACAATATCTATTTAGGTTCTTTTACTCATCACTTTAGTGTACAGTTAAAGGACCTTTACTAAGAAAACTGTGGCCATCCTTTTAAAATTAAGTACAGATTTGGCTTGAAAATTCTGTTTTCCATGGTTTCCGATTATGTCTTCAACAATAATTAACTAGACTGTGCATTTATTTCTTCTAACAGATAACGGCTTCAAGAAACCAGAGTAAGTCAGTATTTCTAGGAATACTCAATTATGTTAATGTCATCAGATTAAATTGACACATTTGTACTAAAAATGACATTTAATGCGAAGCTCTTCTCTGGGAGTTGAACTGTTATTTGATACAACTGACACAGGTAGGCTAAAAAAGTCTTAGTATGATGTGAAAGGTTACTCAAAACAGAGTAATGGCAGCAAAATGTGGATTTGCTCTTCCTAGATCTTGGGACAGCTCTGTAGCAGGCTGGACATGGGTACAGCAATTTTTGCCAGCTCTTTCTGACACAGTATACACAGCCACACTCAAAATTTACTATTCCTTCATAACTGAATATATACAGCTGATGATTACTGCTAATAATATGGATCCCATCCATAATGGCAGAGCAAGATCTTTAAATTTTTAATTGATTGTATAGAGTAGCAAAACTGAGAGGAAAGTCAAGAGATTCTACTGACACTATAGGTGTGTGAATATGCATGAAAAGTAAGAGGCAGTGGTAACCTTCCTTTCTTAAAAAAGGGCTCACTGCTAATCAATCCCTTGTCCCTATCTAAAACTTAACCATCAAATCACTTCTTCCAAAGAAGTCTGAAAGAAATAACTTATCTCTTTAAAAGATCTGGATACAATGTCTGAAATAAAATGTGTTTTCAAAGAACAAACTAAGAAAATAAAAGGATTAATGTAAATTCACACAAATTCTCCTTTTTGCTAGGACTGCAAATGAAGAACCTTCTGTAAAGAAGAAAAGTGAAAAGTGAGTTACATTCAGTTCTGTGTAGTATCATTGCATGTAGGAGAAGCACATAATCAAATACAAGTTTATAATTGTACATTTTCTATTCTTGAAGGTCATCAAAAAAGAAGGATAACAGTGCTCGTGTTGGCTTCTTTCAGCTGGTAATAAAAGCTATGCATATAAATATTTTATATGTATTGTGCTCCAGAATAAGCGATTGTTCACTTACCGTTCACTATACAGCTGTTTTGGGGAATAGCTGTGACTAAGCCAAACTTCTAAGGATTAAATCACTTGGCATGATATTCTGCTGCTAAAATCAATAGGAATTTAATAGAACCCTTTGTCATTTTGTCAGCTGGGAATTGATTATCAATATTTGTGTCATAATTGTCTATTAAATGCATTATATTGAACCTGCTGGTGGATATAGGGAGAGTTAGAAACATAGTGGGGAGATTAGGCAACCCTGGTCCGTTTTTATTCCTGCTAAAAATTTGCTGTGTGATCTTTGGCAGATGATTTGGCTCCCTTATAATTACTACATGGATGCTCTAAGATTTGGTAACTATTTGAAATAGCCAGTGCTGTGTGATATCTAGTATCTAGCCTTAGATGATGAATCTGAAGGGTCTTGGAGACCCCTGAAGTATTTCTGTGCTTGAAAGGGAGTGCAGTTGTTAAGATGTCCAACCCTGCAGCATGCAGCAAAGAGGTTTTATTGCTTCTGGTCTGGATGTAGCTTAAGCAATTAGCCTGAAATGTGTCCACACACATACATCCATACTGTAATGCTGAGCCAGTGAAGTTCCATCCATGAGGCTTGTACTCTAGCTGGTTAAGTATCACAGTTGTTAGTGACACTTATGTTTGTGTTAGGCTAGTTGGAGAGAATGAGGCCTGTCCACATTTACCACTTTGGATATGCCCAGAGTTATCAATACAGTTAACATACACAAAATAGAAAATGTATTGCTTTCTATCTTAGGGCTACTGGAACACAGCTCTTCCCTTACTGACTGTCTTGCATGGAACTAAGCAAGTACAGAGCTTTAAAGCTGTAGAAATTGGAAAAACTCTTTCATGATTGTGCTTGAGACGTGTCTGATGAGCAGAGACCTGTTTTGCCTAGGTATTTAACTCTGAAGATGCAATTAGTAAACAGAGTATGGTTGCATCAGATGCCACAGACATCACATATATCTGTGCATTTTCTAGGTGCTTTTGTTTTTCTACACGAATTGCTAGAGTTCTTTGAAGCAAGGTTTACAAAAGAGTGACAATGCACGTTTCTGACTTTTTTTTTTTTGTAGAAAGATCCATTCCTTATTGTGCTTTTATTCTGAGTTGTTTTTCCCTTTATCTAATCTCTGCAAGTTTTTTTTTCCATTTTTCTTTGTCGTAATGTCCCTTTTCCATATTACTTTACATTTCCACCCTTGGTCTCTTTGACACATTATAGTGCCTATAGAATCTGAATTAATTCTTCAGCTGGATGTGGTTCCTCTTTACTCTCCTTTTTTAAAATTCTTAGTATTTTACACTAATATTCTGCATGCGTAATTTACTCACTCTGTCTATTTATGCACAATGTCAGCCTGAGATTCAGACTTCGCACAGTTCTGAAACAGTTGACTGAATTTACCATACTTTGTCTGAATCATCTGCTACTGGCATATACATTCTTAGGCCATGACAAATTCAGAGTAAAGGGACATACGTGCATTATAACTTCATATTCTAAGTCTTTGAACCAGCATCTGAAGTAATGATAATGTGCAGTGATATTTGGCTATCAGTATTATATGATGATGTGTTCAATCATCTGGTCAGATTCCGTTCTTAGCTACATAAAAGGAGTTTATAATAACTTAGGAGACTGTAATCATAGGTATAATTAGATTGGAGGGCAGGGAGAGATTTGTCCGCTATCGGCAGTGAGGAGAGTTCTGAAGTTGAAGGAGAATAATTTTCTATCTGATTCACCTGGTTAATGAATCATAAGCACACAAACAGCATGAAGACTGCTTCTGAGCAGAGGTTTTCTTTCCATTTCTTTAGTTTCAATTTTCTTCATCTATGGAAATTTTAATGATGACTGTGGGCGGCTTCTGTGCTGTTCTTCATGGAGCAGCCCAGCCAGGCATGCTGCTTGTGTTTGGCGCAATGGCAGACACGTTTATTGAATATGATATCGAAATGCAAGAGCTTAAAGACCCGAACAAGACATGTGTAAATAATACCATAGTGTGGATCGATGGTACTACTCATCAAAATGAAAGAAACGCCACAATAAGATGCGGGTAAGTAGCAGATGTATTATTTTCTTTTGCTTTTGTTATTAAGGCTTGTCAGAGAATTTACAGTTAATGAAGGTCCAATTTTGCCTTTAAAGCTTACATTTTCTATCTGTAGAGCAGAAAAGGGGCATGGTTCTTGTTTTGGAGATCAGTCCCTGAGCTGAAGAATACTACCCAGAGGAGTAGAAGGCAAGGCTGGGTCTTAGCCTTTCACCAGCAAGTGATGACTGATCTTATAAAAGACATTCCTGCTGCACATATGAAATCACTGAGTCACTGATACATTTCTCTTTGTTGACCCACTAAATAGTAATGACTTCTGGTTATTCTGCGTAGGATCTAGATACCTGTAAGTGCCTGCTGACTTCTGAGCAAGTTAACTAAACTGTTTCTAGTCACTGAAGAGAAGTGGGTGCTTCTAGGATACAATTTTCTCAGCCTATGCAAGGTGTCTTAAGGCAGGTCATACTCTGTAGAAGTAGCTGTTTCTTTTCATTAACTATAAAAAAAATAGTCAAGATGATACCTACAGATATAGGTATCTGCCAAAGCTAGATTTGAACCTGTAGCCTTTCCTAAGGCTGTGCTTTCAATGTATCATTCCAAGAGTTTTCTAATATCTGAATGATATTAAATTAGATAGTTGATTAGCTGTCTCTGACATTCTAAGCCTATGGGAAGTGATTCAGGTTCTTAAATGTAGGAATCTAAGGCCAATTTGCTTTCTCCAGGTTGTCCAAGCTGTTCCCCAAACAGGGCTAGCAGGCATGTGACTTCAGGGACCTCCGTTCTGTAGCAGCTGCTGGAGATCATGCAGAATACATCAGAGCATCAAAAATGGCACTAGATATCTATAAACATAGGCACCTCTGTTTAAGATGCGTGATTATAGTGTTCTCTTTTGCCTGAAATTCTCCAAGTGTACCAAATTCTGGTCAAACAGACTGATATTTGCTCTCTACGGCACATAAAAGTCCAGAAGAATAACCAATAACCAGTGTATCCTGGTGGCATTTCTCAACTGGCTTCACAGACTACAGGACCTCCCCAGGACGGAAGAGAATTTACGGGCACCTCCCAATTCCATTAACTCTGCAATAGGGACAGTAAACAAACTAGTTATTGCTAGGAATAGGCTGATGGTGTTAAGAAATTTTCCATCTGTCAGCAAAATAAGTCGCCTTTCCGTGTAAACCTTGAAGAAACACCAGTTTGCTAGAAGATTAAAACAGTATTGATCACTCTCTTGTTTTTCAGGCTGCTGGACATTGAACAAGAAATGACCAAGTTTGCAGGTTACTATGCAGGAATTGGTTGTGCAGTACTCGTGTTAGGATACCTCCAAGTCAGTATTTTGATTTCCTATGATTCCTCATTTTGTTTCAAAATTTGCCTCACAAAATGATTAGGTATAATATTAATTGTGTTCTTTTTAACTACTTAGTCAACTTCAACACTTGAGCAGAGCAGGTAGCTTAATTTCTAATCCTGTTGGCTGAATCTACAATCAGAGACCTACATATATTTGTGCTTATCTTTTTACATGGATACATTTTACACCATGAGATGAATGCATGCTGCTCCTTTCACATCATAAGAAATGTTTGCTTGAGTGTGATTAGAGGAAAAAAAAGTGGCTGACACAACCAACTGCCTAAGTATTTTGCCCACTAGCAGTGAAAATGAGTCATCTTTGTATTGTACCATAAAATGTAACATTTACATTTTGGGCTTTGTTCCATCTCCTGCATGCAATCATCTAGTGCCACTTAGGTTAGCCTAAGATATCTGAAATATCCGAAAAGAATGACAAGATTTCTAGTTGGCCTGTCAAATGGTGCTAGAAACCTGTGTTTGGGCAACTGAGTAGAGCCCTGTTTCTATTGTAGAGATGATATGGAGTATTGCTGCTATAAGCATAGTGCAGGAGAAGAATCACACCTTACATGGGATGTACAATGATTCAAACCTTGTGCCTCAGATGAGCCACAAGCATGGATGATTTCTGCAGAATCTGCTAAAGAGACCACTGCCTTTTTATATTCACAAAATTCAGTTGTCATTCTCCTTCCTAAAAAAAATCTCAGTTTTGCTGAGGTAGGTGGTGGCCATCCTTATTTATTGCTGTGAATAAATATTTTTTTTCATCCCTACAACATTCATGTAACTCCACAAGTAATTTATCTGTCTCCGTTCTCAGCCTGTCACATCTGAGACAAGTGCTTGATCAGAGACTGAAAAAAGTTGCAGGATTATTTAAAGATCAAGGGCATAAAACAACTGTCATGTCTATGTAGCTAGAATATATTTAATCTGACTGGTAATTTTATCAATAGCCAACCTGTTTTTCCTTTTTGGGGGAGCAGAAATATTTTACTGCAATTCATCAGCCACTATATTCTCTTTCCAGATCTGTTTTTGGGTTATGGCTGCAGCTCGTCAGATACAGAAAATCAGGAAAGCTTATTTCAGGAAAGTAATGAGAATGGATATAGGCTGGTTTGACTGTACATCTGTAGGAGAATTGAACACTCGCATTTCTGAGTAAGTAATCCAACATATGCTACATTTTTTGCACTTCCTTTGGTGCTCTGAATACCCAGCAGTCCAAATACAAAATATCAGTAAGTAGCCAATCCCTCAAGAACGATCTGTAACCTTCCTGCTGGTGGATACTCCTCTGAGGTTGGAGATGTAGTTTGAACCCCCCTCTCACTTCCTGGAAAGAAAAATCATTGGGGCACCCTTTCTTCCGCTTGTTTTTTATAAGAAAAGAGTAAGCCTGCTTAAAGTTCTGCAAAAGAGAGTACAAGCACCTACCTTTAGCAAAAGACCCAAGGTAGGTGGAGGAACCTTCTTGTCCTGTGTAGAGATTCAGCCCTGAGAAAAACTGAGGAGTTTAAGACATACTCCTTTTCTTGGTGGTTCTTGTTTACAGGCTGAAGGCAACTGTATGATGAATATGCTGACTCTAGATGGCTCCCTGTTCTCTGTGATGCTTGCATGACACCAGGCAAAATATTTTTCGGTGGTTGACAGGACTTTCCACACACTGTTCAATGGAATCTAAGACTTTTATTTATGTTCTACTTATAGCTACATACACTCAGGATCTATTCTTCATGAGGAATTTCTCTTGCAAAAACAAGGAACTGATTTTGTATTTTTTTGAATAAATAACATTCAGTTTCTTGATCTTCTTGACTGCAAAAAACATTCTCAGGAAGAAATATAGAAATATAGATATATAGACATGTTCTTTTTTCAACACATTTTCATAGAGTTTTGTTTTAATATATCAATATATATTAATATATGCTTTAATATACCAAGGAACTAACAAATTTGCACTTTAAATCTCAATGCCAGTTGGTCCTATGTAGTCTGGGAATTCCTAGTTTTGCTTATCTCAGGGATGAAGCTAAGGGCAGCAAAAATATAATGACTGTTTTGCTTTGAGGATTTTTTTTTTCTGTATCTGCGCTGGATAGGAGCAGAAAACTCCACCACCAACTCTCTAGCAAGGAGCAAACAATGTTAACCTCTGCCCATCCCTCAGATGGCAGAGATGCCTTGATGTTTTTCCAGAGCCTGCAGCAATAATGTAGCCCTCCACTATATCCTGTACAGCTCGTTTAGAAAAGAAACTATCTGAAAAGGTAGAGCAGGATTAGAAGGTGAAACTGCAAAGAGGGTTACAGCCCTCTTTCCTTTCCCTCCCCACTCAGCAAAGCTGTATGTTACATATTTCGTGCTATACGATGGGAGGAATGCAGTATCAGCTGTGCAGTTTTCCCATTATCTTCCGGCTGTGATGTCCCTGCTTCCTCTTTGGAATCAACAGGGGCACAGCAGTAGGAACCAGATAGTGAAGGAGATAGCTGGCAGGATAATTTTTCTTAGGAGAAGCCATATCTTTTCTGAAGTATCCATACATAAGCACCTTCTGCCACTACAAAAGCTCCAGATGTCCTCACTGTAGCCCAGGATCTGTAGAAGTGAGGAAGGTCAGAATAGGGGAGAGGAAGGTTCCAGGGCCCTCTCCTGGAGAAAGCACCTGACCCAAATGTGGCCTGACCCTGTAACCTGAATGACTGATGATCTGATCTTTTATCTTTTTTTGTTCTTGTTTCTGTTTTCTAGTGACATTAACAAAATTAATGAGGCTATAGCTGATCAAGTAGCAGTTTTTATCCAGCGCTTTACTACCTTTGTGAGTGGATTCCTGCTTGGATTTGTCAGTGGCTGGAAGCTGACTTTGGTTATCATTGCAGTGAGTCCACTAATTGGGATTGGAGCAGCTGTCTATGGCTTGGTGAGTGAGTTGTGTGAGGTCCATGCCTGGGTGCAATGAACAGGAAAGACCATTCTAGAGAGCTGGAGGGGTTGCTGGAAGAGAAGGCTGTAGTGCCTACTGGATGTCAGAGGCAGGTTCTGGCCTGCAGCATCCCTCTGTAACTACAGACCCTTTTAAATGGTTGCTCTATGTTTGGTTTGAGTTCTCTGCAAAGGCTAGTGGGGTGGAGACAATCCCATCTAGGAGCTTTAAAACATTTGAAACGAAGTATTCAGACTCACCTCAAGCTGTCCCTGTTGCCAGCAGCTCCTGCATCCTCTTCCAGCTGTTTCTTTCTCTGTTTCTCCTCCCACTCCCTCTACTCTGTTTTCACTGTGAAAAGGAACCACCTGGGTGGGGGGAATTTCAGATTTCTCAGCAGTTTCACCTCTAATCTCTTACTCAGCAGGGCTGGGCAATTTTTGCTCCTTCTTTGCAATCTCTTGTACTCTTTATTTAGGTTCAGCCCTGTTGCTTTTTCCCTTCTTCCATTCCAGGAACAGTTTCTTATCCTTTTGCTATCAAACCTATAGTGTAACTCTGGAAATTTCATCTTCCTGCTTCTTTTTCATCACTTGTGCTATGACTGCAAGTGGATGATATGAATAATGACTCAGTGTGAAGTGGGAGAGCAGCATTCTGCCAGGGAATGAAATAAAATTCTTTTATTTGCACTTTCTCTCTGAGCTCATTCTCCTTTATGTTTATATTTTTTTCTATTCCATTTTTATTTCTCTGTCCCCAACTCCTTCCTTTCAAATACATGCTGTTTGATATTTCCTCCTCCTCAGCCTTTCCAGATGAGGTCTTTGTTTTTTTCCCCAAAAAAAATTAAACCCAGGGTCAACCTGGTCTGGTTTCCTGTCTCCAGAAGTGGCTGGTAGATGCATGGGGTAGAATATTTGAAGATGGAAGTCAAAATGACACTGTCCAACTTCCAGTGACATACCATTCCTGAAGTCAGGTGGAATAATGATCCATCTTGACTTTTTCTTCCATGAATCTGAGCAGCTTTGTCCACTGGAAAGCTCTGGAATCCAGAGCATACTGTGGAATGCTGGGGAGAGAGCTGTTTACTGCTAGCATAGGCAACATGGCATGGTGGTGGGCAACATGTTTCCCCCTTCCTCAGCTGCATTCCCTCTTCTGCCAGAAGAGGGAGGCTCTCTTCCATCTGGGCCCTGTGTCAGCAGCTAAGGGCTTAAGCTCCCTGCCGAACCTCCCCTTCGCCCTGGAACTCGTGTACCCTCCATCTGAAGCGTCTGAGAAGGCAGGGTGCATAAGAGCTTAGAGCAGGGAGGTGAACTCCTGCAGAGTAGGTTGTGCTGAGTGACAATCACTAGTGCTAACCACCATCCTTCTCTATACCTATAGGTGTAACCAACACTTCTTATGGTTTTGTAGGCTGTGGCAAAACTGACAGGCCGAGAATTAAAGGCTTACGCAAAAGCTGGGGCTGTGGCTGATGAAGTACTCTCATCCATCAGAACAGTGGTTGCTTTTGGTGGGGAAAAGAAAGAAGTTGAAAGGTTTGTTCAGACAAATTTTAAAAGTCTCTGATTTCTTATGTAGCAATTTAATGCTATCACATGCTTCACTATCCTGACAATTAGCGTGTCTGAAAGAGTGACTTAGTTCTGAAAGGGTGACCATCCTTCAGCTTCGACTACTTCGAGCATGCATATTTACCACAAAAAATTAGTTTTCCAATAACATTATGTATGCACAAACAGTTAAGGAACTCCATCAATTGGTGTATTAAAACATCACAAATAGTATCTTCAAGACATTCCCCCTTATGGGAACCTGCTATCAAATTTTCCTTTTCTTATGAATCACTTTTACAGCACATCTGAAAAGTCTGGGTATTTCAAGCTAAGTAAGAACTAGTTCCAGAGTCTCATAGCCCTTCTGACTACCAGCATTTTGGGGCCTCACTCTGGAAGTTTTATCTTAAGTAGGAATATTTGCATGACTTTTAAAAAAGAGGGGAAAGGAAATAATCTGATTGGATTGGGAAATAAAAGTTTACTTTTGGTTTGTTTTTGTTCATAAATTGTAATTTATATGTATGTTACTTTTATTGCTTTCCTTAAAATATTGCAACATGGATACTGCAAAATAGAGGATGTCATTCCTTAGACAGTGCCAGAAATAATAGTAACAACTGCAAGTTGCAGTAGCAGTACTTAATAACCATAACTGAGTGTTAGAAGCACTTCTAAGTAAATAAATAAGTAGATAAATAGCTTACATTTATTTAATTCATAGTATGATTGTAAGACTTTCTCTGAAGCTTTAGCCAAGTTGCCAGATCTTGTGCCACACCACTAAAGCTCCCAGTCCCTTGGTCAGATATCTGTAGCAAGTGTGGTATTCCTCGTGCTTATTACAGTAGGACATAAAATGGGGTAGACCTTATGTGGACCGACCTTTAGTTCACTGCAGTGCAGTCAACCTCATTTGGGTCTCTGTTTATATGATTTTTCTATCAAATTATTTTCATCCACTTTTGTTTTTCACTCTTTCTACAGATATGATAGGAACCTGGTGTTTGCTCAGCACTGGGGAATTCGAAAAGGGATAATAATGGGAATATTCAGTGGTTACATGTGGCTTGTAATTTTCCTGTGTTATGCCTTAGCTTTTTGGTATGGATCTAAACTTGTCCTAGAAGAGGAGGAATATTCACCTGGCACTCTTCTACAGGTACCTAATTTAGTTTGATCTAACTTTTTTGGACTGTCTCTGAAAGCATTATTTCTAAAACACATATTTGTAATGTTCTGGTATCTGCTACCCAATGGGAATCAGCACAGTATGGTTTTTGTTTGTTTTTGTTTTGTTTTTCTCTTAAATGTTGTTGCTCGGTATGTGCATTCAGAGTATATGACTCAACTGGATAAGAAAAATAAAAATAAGCATGTTCATTTTAAAGATTTCAAATGCCACCTACTGTGATCAGAAGGACTCTTGCATTTATACATCTGCTATACATCTCTCAGAGACCTGAAACTGGCTTTCTCATATCTTGGGTCTGCCTGTGGTTTCTAGAACATTGGCTCTTTTAAAGAGCTTTATTTGTGATGAAAAATATCACTCTGGTAAAGACTGAACCTGCACAAAGGAAGTTTTATACAAATCTAACCTCTCTCATATAAATAGTTTCAGTCCTTTTGAATTGCCACTTTTTGTTGCAAATTTCCAGCTCTTCGGGTGACAAAAAAAAATTTAATGGTTTTGACACCTGCTAGCCAAAATCCATATTGCTGTAGTTCCTGCAGTTTATACAGAAAACAAACAAACAAGCGAAAAATGTGTAGTAACCTGCATAGCACTCTTAGGCATCCACTACTAGCACAGTAGAGGCTTTAGACACTGATAATCTAAATGTAATAGGAACAGGATCTGTAGATGTTTGTTATTCTTCACTCCGTGCCAAAGCTGTCCAAATAGCAGGCTCTGGTTCAGGCCCTGAATTTTTTCCTGAAGCTTAGTAAACCCTGGTGTTTTGTTACCATTCTCCATCTCTTGCTCAACATGCCAACTCGTAGCTCTCATGGCAGCAGTGAAGACCAGCACTTCCTGCTGATGAAGGTTGCTGAATTGCTCTGACATTGTAAAATTGAGTCACCCTGCTCGAGGAGAGTGGCCTTCACAGGAAATCATTTGCAATTGTGTTTAGCATGAGTTTGTTGACACAGGGCAGTGCCATGAAAAATAAACAGAGCCATTTTGTTACCTTAACTATCATTCAGAGGTTTCAAACAGCAAGCTGTGGGAAGCTACCCTATAGCTGAAAAATTTTAGCTGTCAGCGGAGAGCGTTTCTTGTGCTCCCCTTTCTCTCTCAAAGTTCATCTTTCCTGTTTTCCATCATACACTCCTGATGAATTTGGGCTATGGTACTTTATGGATACAAAACATTTAAATATTCTCTTTTCAGTCTCTGAAAAACTGTTGTGCATGAGCCATACTGAGTTGAGATAAAACTTGTAAACTTGTAAAAACTTGTAAAGTTGCCTTCCCTTTTTCTTCCTATCAAAGCTGCAGGACCCATTCCATTCCTGTTCATGAGAGAATCTGACATGCGTGTAACTTGTTTGCTTTTGGACTTGCTCATACAAGATTAATCTGTAGCAAAGCTGAGTAAGAATTTATGATACAATCTGCATATCACAGTGTAGATGTTTGCAGTGCACGTTATGCACAGTTGTGCCTTTCTCTTCAGCCCTGGGGGATATTTCCAATAGGTATCAGAGTGGTACAAGGGAGAAGTGTCCTGTGTGCTCTTCTTTCTTCCTCACAGTAGTGACTCCTCCTACATCTTGCCTTCTGTCCTCAGGAATTGTATTCAAAAGACTAGCTGAGTCTTTAACTACTTTTTAGCAAACTTCTCAGCCATCATCAACCTAAGCAAGATTTACATACGAGTCTTTCTTACTCAGAATTTCTGTTTTCTGCTACCTGCAAAAAGTCAAATTTAGGGCCTTGAGATATTTGTCAGCGAATTGGAAATGTTCACAAAAACCACCATGAACAATTGTGCTTATACAGTGGCTTACTGTAGTTCAACTGATACACAGGAATTTGTTAAAGTACTGTAGTTTGATTTCTATTTCTGAGTTCTGTAGTAAAACTAATTAAAATGTGCTGTTAGGTTTTCTTCATTTTCTTTTACTATTTTGTCAGGTTTTCTTTGGCATTTTAGTAGGAGCTTTAAATCTTGGCCAAGTGTCTCCCTGCCTGGAAGCCTTTGCCACTGGCCGTGGAGCTGCAACAAACATCTTTGAGACAATAGATGAAGTAAGTAACGATCTTCTAAGCTCTGTCACTTGGTAGTGAAGTTAATTGAACAGCTCTCAAGCAGGGATAGTTTTATCCACAATGCACATGAAGAAAAATGAGAGGAATTAAAGAAGAATTTACTATACAATGAGAGATCTAGGTGCATGGGTGCAAGATGTTAAACAAATTCCCCACAATCTGTTTTTGCTTTTCCCACCAACTACTTCTGTTTCTTGCTGCAATTTCCCCTTATGTCCTATTACTGATCAGGCTTGCCCATGCAAGGCCAGCATCTGGGAATAGCTTTCAGCCAAGGTTTCAGCATAGAGGTTTCAACTCCAGCCTTCCAGATGGTGTGAAAAGATGTGGCTCTACTGGTGTTAGTTAACTAGTCTGTCACCTGGCCCAAAGCTGCCCAGAGTGTGAAATGAGACAAGTGGTGCTCCCACAGCATCCATAAATGTTCTTTATAACTTTTTTAGGAGACATAAATACATGAAATGAAGTTATATGTGAAAGGTCTGGGAGTTGCTGGCATTTTTTCATGAGTTTGCTGTATTTACATATACTGAGTCATTGGAAAAATACTATAAATTTCTTAGCAGTTTTTAGGGTCACTGGTCATTGATAGTCTTTCTTGTGTGAAGCGCTGTGTAAACAGGTTGAAATGGTGCCATCATTGTACATTTGTGACTGGACAGTAAAAGCACAGCTCAGCCCTGGTACTGATTTTGTCTGGCACTAAACTTATGGAATCCATTTGTAGGATTAGTGAAACCCTTATTTCTTCATAGCTTAGTATCTGAACTTAATTAAGGCATAATCCTAAAGACTAACCAGTCTTTTAGCTATTCTTAACATCTTAGAACACACACATTTCTATTATGAATATTTCCTTTTATATATTCCCTGCATAAAAATCATGTATGTTTCAGTTATTTCTGTATCAGTTATCACTATGTTGCCATAGTTTTAATTAATCCTCTGCCTTCCACAGTTAATATTTTCAGTAAAGCCCGTTATAAATCTGTCCTTAGAACATCTGATTTCTTTGAGTTTCCTCAGGTTTCTTTTTTTTTTTTTTTTTTTTCTCCACTTATGTATAACAGTCAACAATACCCAGGTCCTGGCCAAAAGCCAGTGAGTGCCAAGACACTTGATGGAAAAGCTTAAAATCAGGATTCCAGCAGTTAGGAGTGGGCATGTAAGGATGGATGCTTTAAATGCAGGGAAGTAATTAAGTGTGCGGATTTTCAGCAACAAATAGATTGTTCAGTGATGTGATGATGTGAAAGATCATTTACCTGAGTAAAGCAGTACCATCTTAGTCCTGAGAAGCTGGATAAAATAACTCAATATACCTCTTGCATGTACTTTTTCTGTTCCAGCAAAGACTAGTAAAATGACTGTGGCAAGTGTAGTAAGCCAAAGATGAGAAGCGGTTGCATTCATCCTGCCTGCGTCACCCACTAGTTTGAGCCATCCTGCCACGTCGGCCTTAGTTTAGTGTTTCTTGCCTGCTAGTTCTGAAGCAGATTCTGCTGTTGCACCAGTGCAGCCAAGAGCCTTTGAAATAAAAGTGTTACGGCTTTGTGTGGTATTGGGAGTATTTATCTACTGCAGAAATGTTGGCTGTTAAATTAAATAAAACTTAATTCTACCTTAGAAACCCACCATTGACTGCATGTCAGAAGATGGCTACAGGCTGGATAAAGTGCATGGAGAAATTGAATTTCATAATGTAACATTTTATTACCCCTCCAGACCAGATGTAAAGGTAATTAATTATTCATTATCCTTCTTGTAAGCAGTTATAATATGCTGGGTTTGCCACCGGCTACGGGGAATTAGAATGGATAGATTCTCTTTGGTATGTATTTTTTTTTTAATGGTGTTTTGTTTTTTAATCCAGATTTTGGAAAACCTTAATATGGTTATTAAAGCAGGGGAGACAACAGCTTTTGTTGGAGCTAGTGGAGCTGGAAAGAGTACAGCAATACAGCTCATCCAGCGTTTCTATGATCCCAGTGAAGGCATGGTGAGTTTCCCAGTCCAGAAAGGTTTCTCTACTCTTACATGCTGAGAAGAGCAACATTCCTTCTTCTCCAAGGCGGAAAGGAAGACTTTTTTTTTTTTTTTTTTCCTTAGAGCCAAAAAAGAAATGAGCAAATATCCTTAATTTGTTCCTTTCAGGGGAATGCTGAATAGTTTTATAAAGAATAATTATGTGAAAGAGAAAAAACATAAGGAAGAAATAAAAATGCATGTGCTAGGCCTGAGTAAAACATATGCCGATCCATACAACAATTCAGGAGTGACAATCCATTTTCAATTCTAGGGAATACAGTATTGAACATTTAATCATTAGCACATAATACTGCATCTGTATGTGCCTAATCATTTAACGATAAATATGAGTTACATTAACATTTTCTCTCATTTTTGTTTTCCTATTTAGTCCAAATCACATTCATAATAACATATAGTTAAAAGAGACACAGAACCAATTTAGTGCATTTAACAAAAGTGTATGTATTTAACAAAACTCACTCACACAGAATTTAGTTATATTATAGTGCATTTTGTGTGATTTTTTTTGTTGTTGTTGTTGTTGTTCTCATGCCAAAACACTTCAATATTTGCAATGGTTTCAATATTCCTAAAGAACTTTCCACCACATCTAAAAGTGCTTCCTAGTCTTGAATGTTAGAAAATATATGGAAAAAAACAATAGCACAGCTCACAGCAATCTTTCTTTTTCCATGTTCAAGAGGAAAACTTTTGTGAACTTTTGTTTGCCTGTTCATTTTATAATTAAGACTTTCCCTTTCTTAACTTCACCACCACCACCAAAAAAAAAAAAAAAAAAAAAAAAAAAGAGAATAAGTTTGGTCAGAATTATTCTTTTTCACAGCTAAAAGGTGAGGATGAATAAATGAGACACAGAGGTAGTTTGGAGCTTTGTGACCACCTCTGGCTGGGGAACAGAAATCTCTCCCTCTGGGGGAAGATTAAAAAAAAAAAAACTCCCTGTCTTGAGAAGTGTCTGCAAGCAGATCATAAAGAACATATAATTCTTCTACCTGGGTCTCCATGGAGCTGTTATTTCAGTTTTACAAGTGGAAAACACATGTCCTTTACAGAAAACTAGTTTGATGGCTATTTTCTGCCTGGGTTTATTTGTGAGGCCAAGCAAAAAGAGCTGTTGGCTTCCATTGTGCTTTTCTTCATCTCTGAACTGAGGAAGACAATATTCCTCACTTTTAAAAATTGTTGTTTTGTTTTCTCCTTACTTTAATTGACTCTCTAGATTACCCTGGATGGTCATGACATTCGTTCCCTTAACATCCAGTGGCTACGCTCCCAGATTGGTATTGTTGAGCAAGAGCCAGTTCTGTTTGCTACCACAATTGCAGAAAATATTCGCTATGGTCGGGATGAGGCTACCATGGAAGAAATAATCAAAGCAGCTAAAGAGGCCAATGCTTACAACTTTATCATGGACTTGCCGCAGGTATGCTGCACCTCTTAAAATGTTGATGGAAAAATAGAGAATTGCTCTGTCCTCTCCCCTTGCAGCCATCTGAGCTCAAATGGAAGAGCAGAAGATTAAAATTGACAGTAGGTAGCAAACTTCCCTTTGACAATGTCTTACTACATATATTTTACCCCATTGAAACTTAACAAAATGTGAGCCAAGGGGAATTAATTGCTCAGGAGTTACACATACAATATTTAATAACATGGAGATAATTGTGATTTTAAAAAGAAAGAGTCTTTTTCATTCTACTGAGATCTGCTTCTGCTTGGGTATGTTTTTGAACAGTCTATACTGAACCTCATAACCTCATCTCCTTGTATGAGTTTTGTCAGTTATGTAAAATAATTGTTCCTTGATAATATATTACTTGATTCTGTCCTGTAAGGTGTCATCAGGGCTTTGGTCAGTTGTACAGCATTCTGTCTCAGGCAAAACAATACAGATTATGAAGGAGATTGTCTCATCAGCTGTCTGGAGCAATAACGATGTCTTTCAAAATTGTTATTTTTTTAAACTCACAGCTAGTACAAATCTGAGAGACATATTATGTCTGAGAGACATGTCAAGTGACTTCACAAGAAGCCTGACAGACTCCCTTGTTATGTGTTTCATTTTCTTTTTTTCCTCTCGCCCAGCAATTTGACACTCATGTTGGAGAGGGAGGAAGCCAGATGAGTGGAGGTCAAAAGCAGAGGATAGCTATTGCTCGAGCTCTTGTGCGAAACCCTAAAATCCTGCTACTGGATATGGCTACCTCAGCACTTGATAATGAAAGTGAAGCTACTGTTCAAGAAGCACTTAATAAGGTTTGCTATATTATTGCATACATTAGATTTAAAAGAGTAGAAACATTTTTTTAAGGCACTGTGTAGAACATTCTGCTGAATTGTAACAAAGCATTGAGAAGCTTTTCTTAATTACTTGTATGTCTATATTGTGTGTCATATATTATATGTCTTACATAGAATCATAGAATCATAGAATGCTTAGGGTTGGAAGGGACCTCTAGAGATCATCTAGTCCAACCCCCCTGCATACGCAGGGACACCTAGAGCACGTGGCACAGGACTGCGTCCAAACGGGTTTTGAAGATCTCCAGAGAAGGAGACTCTACAACCTCTCTGGGCAGCCTGTTCCAGTGCTCTGTCACCCTCACTGTTAAGAAATTTTTCCTTAAAATGTCAGCAAAAATGTCCTTAAAACATGTCAGCAAAAAGACCCTTGGTATTGTCTGGAAATATTTCTTTCTTATTGGTTCCTAACAAGAATCTATAATTCACTTTCTTCAGAGATCATGCTGGTCTCTGGGTATTCTCTGCCCTCCATCTTGTTCTGGGTGAACCGTGGTCTCGTCCATGTGTTCTGAGTCCCACAGCAAAACCCCTTGGGAGGAGGGGGTTGAGATAAATAGGTAATAAAATGCTCAGGATTGTCAAGATTTTGACAATTCTGTCCATGATGAGAAGGAAACTTTTCCATATGACTTGTAGGATTTGTCTGATTAACAGTGAATACCAGCAAGGTAGATGCCTGCCCCCCAGTACAGCTATGCTAAGCCCGCTTTTTAACCAGCAGATTCGATCAATGCAATTGATTAATCCCACCTGGGGCTTTATCTAATCCTACAGTAAATAAAAAAACAAAACAAAACAAAAAAGAGTCAGACCAGAAGTACCTATTTTAGATAAACAGATTTAATATAAAGGGAGCTTAACCTGAATTAATGTATTGTGTAAATTTTGGTAAAATGAGTGCTATCTCTGGTAATGAATGTCTTAGTTATTGTCTTATTAAACAGTTACCAAAGTGAGAAGTTTGAGGAATCCACAGGCTGTACAGAGGTGTCACCTGTGATCTATTTTTTTCGTCTTTCTGAATTAATTCCATGAGTCCAAGAATGACCTTGGGTAGGCAATGAATTCAGAGCATGTGAGCTACATTCAGAAATAACGCTTCACTGATCTCAGAGAGTTAATACTTAAATGACTGTTGTATAACTTTGCAGTTGTCTGCAAAGGGTGGAGAAAAACACTTGCTGCAAATAAGCTTCAGTTCTTGATATGCAATTCTGTGGTTTGTGCTCAGGCAGTTGCACGTTTTCTCCATCTGTTCAAGGTGGAAAGAACATGTAGTCTGAGAGATTAGCTCAGATTAGCACAATCCAATTTACAACATGTTTTCATGCTACAGTAACACAGTTTCACAGCTTCCGTACTGGAACTAGCTCCCTTTCAGCCAATGTAGGGCGCTAGCTAAAGAACTCAAAGTATTTCCCTCTCTAATACTTGAAGAATATGGGCAATGGATGGAGATAATTCAAAGTCTGATGAAACCACCTGAAAGACTCCTGTCGATATGAGCAAATTTTTGGTTATGTTGCGCTGGTTCCGGGCGGTTCTGTTTGCTGTCCTGGCAACATGGCTGTTCTTTCAGGTTCACCTTGGCCGCACGACAATCTCGATAGCTCACCGCCTGTCCACCATCAAAGCAGCTGATGTGATCGTTGGGTTTGAGCATGGAAGGGCTGTGGAGAAAGGAACTCATGAGGAACTCCTGCAGAGGAAAGGGGTTTATTTCATGCTGGTGACCTTACAGAGCAAAGGAGACAAGGCACTTACTGGAGCATCAGGGCCAAGTAAATGTCTTGTTCTTGTTCATAAAATTCCATGGAATATAGGTTTTGGGTTTTTTTTTTTTTTTAATTGGGACTGATTTTTCTCCCTTTCGTGCTCCCCACGACCGCCACCACCTTTTTTCCCCTTGAAAGGCTAAGTGTTAGCATCCTTAAAAGTAATACATTAATAGGTCTGGCCAAAATATTTTTAGTACCTGTGTGCTGAATTACCTTCTTCATATATATCTGCCCTAGAACGTGAATCCAGACCTGCATTACCCAGGCATTTTGTATCTCTGCTTAGTGCTGACAATCCAGCTGTGCTGCATTTGAACTGCAGGCAATTTACAGAGTATGCTGAAACTACCTTATTTGTTTTGCTAGAGACAGATTTGAATCCAAGCTTCTGGAAATAGAAACTTAATAGGATGACTTGTGTACATCTGTGAAGTGCCATAGCTTGGGTGTGATTATCTTAAAAGATGAGGCCAACTGCTGAAATAGGGAAACAGCCTTCAGCAGTCACACCCCAAATCGGATGGTACTTGGATTAATAGTCAGTTTGCCTAATCAGCATGTCAAATGCAACTAATATAAAACCTGGGGAATATGTAAGTAGAGTAACAAGTTGGTATTATGTCCCTTGCTTTCTACAAAGTATTCCAGCTGTGACTTGGAGACACTTCATTTTTTTGCAGATCAATAAGGGACTTAGGTTGTATTTAATTTTAGCACAAACTGAAGAGCTTTATATACTATATTTTGCAGCAGCAGAAAATAATTTACTTGAGCCAAGCCTTGAGAAAGTCCAGTCATTTAGCAGAGGAAGCTATCGGGCCAGCTTGCGGTAAGTCTTAAAAATAAATGAAATGAAACAAGAAATGAATCTCAATTTATTTTCAGATCTTGGTATGTTTTCCAAAGATAGTAATTATGTGCTGCTTTGCATGATGTGGCAAAGAGAGTCAAATGGCTGCAAGCATGTAGTGAGACACAGCCCCCTTGGAAAGGAATAGTTTGGGTGATAAGCTACTGATTGATGACCTGTGGATAAATAGAGATGCTCTTAATTGAACTCCCTTTCTAGTCAGAATACCTTCCCTCCAACTCTGGTCTACTGCACTTGTGTTCCATTTTTAATATTCCATATAGCCATCTAATATAATGTATAGTCATGCATGTAAATCAACTCATGCACTTTTACTCTAGGCACTTAAAAAAATTACTTGCTCTTGAGTTACTTGAGAAGGCAGTTCTAATGTATAAGGATGTTCTTATTATGGCTTAAACTTCTTGAAGGATAAAGCATTTTACAAGCCAGTCTGTCTTGTAGCAAGACGTCTTTTATTTCTCTGTGCCCATGTTATTTGTATGTGAGTGAATTATGTGGCTTCAAGTTTATAATGTTATACTTTTGGGAGCATAGGAGAACTGCTTCAGCATCCTGTTTTACTAAACTAGACTACTTTGTAGTGATAATGGTGAATTTACTTGGTATCTTAAAAGCATGTATGATTAAGTCTGTGTGTAGGATACAGGAGGAATTTGCTCAACAAGTAAACATGACAGGGTACATATAAACAACATCTGAGTGGTGGGGGTGGAGTGTTATTGTGAAGATCAGAAAATATCTCAGTTTTTATTGTGGGATATTTTCTTCTTGAGAAGTTGAGAGGAGATGGCAAAAGAAAGAAAAAGTGGGATTCCTGTGGTTCAGTGAAACCTGATTTCATGTAATACTAAAACTGCACCTGCCTCAAAAGCAGGTACTGTGTTTCTGAGCTGTGAAGAACAGACTGTTTCTGTATTCTCTGACAGAGCTTCACTTCGGCAGCGCTCCAGATCACAGCTTGCTAATGTGGTCCCTGACCCTCCACTGTCCATTGCAGGAGACCATTCAGAGTCTGTGTATCTTACGTCTTCTTATGGAGAAGATGATGGACCAGCAGAAAAGGTCAGGTGCAATAGTTTATTATTAAATTGTAAACAAGCAGGACATCTTTTATATTACCTGGTACTGAAAATCTGTTGATAAGTGCTTCTGTTACAGAAGGCGTTGGCATGTCTTCTTGGTTTGATCTTTTTCTGTATCGACTCACAGCTTTTAAGTCTTACCCTCTGTATAAGTTCTAGGCTGCATTGTTATGGCTGTTAATCCTTATTCACCCATATAAAATTTCCAGCAGACTATGAACTGTTGATAGATCAATATATGTTGTAGATGAAGATGCTCACTTTATGAAATGTAATAGCCACTGAGTGATAGAAATTAGATCATTCTTATTCAGTAAAGAGTAAATTGATTTCACTCCCTCAAAATCATTATGAGAGTGAAGAGAGAACATCACTGCAACCTGAGCCAGAGCCCTTTCACTGACTTCAACAGACTTTGTATCAGTGTCCTGGTGCGGCCAAGCAATATAAGAAATAAAGACAGTATGCCTTAAAATGATTCGGAACAGCACCAGTTCTTTAGGAATATGCATTGTGAATTGATTTTTAAAGCATTTGTGAGTCTTTCTGCACAAATTTGCAAAGCTATAGATACTCAGTGAACAAAGTGGCTGTCAGAAGTCACTGCTCTTGCTCTTACTAAGTCCATTCTGGGGATAAATAGAGGCTTTAGGGCTGTCACTATGATACTATCTCAGAAGAAAAAGCAAAATGTTTCCTCCCTTTATCCATTTCCAGCAGATAGGTATACACAGAGTATTTTCTGCCTGGACATTTCCAACTATATGAACTGAGAGAGATGAACAGGGCTCAGCACACTGTGTTTTTAAAAAAAATTCTGCACAAAATCAAACTGCAGGCTAAGTTATAATTTGATGATGAATACTCTGTGCTTAGTGGGAGTAATTATGAGAATTGTTCACATAGTCTGAGAATGCTTCACATAAAGGAGGCATAATCGACATGTATAAAGCTTGGCTGTAGAGAGCATTCTCAGACTTTCTTTGTTGTAATTATACTTAGTGTCTGTTTGATGAAAAGTCTGATCAGTGCCTTCACCCACACTATTTTAAAATAGTACTTAAGAGTGTCATGAGTGACCTAGAACATTCCCTTGTGAGGAAAGAGTTTAAATTTTGCTAGTGGGTATTGCATTGCACTTCATCTGAAAGTAACAGGGAAGAGCCTAAGTTTCAGTAGATGAACGTCTTAAGCAGGTTGTAATTAACCCCTTCATTTGGAATCAGTAGAACTGCACAAGCTATGCTTCCCTTTTTCTCCAGGAATGACAGAGGTAATGTTTTACATAACACTCTTGTGACTCCCTAATCCTAAAAAAGAATTCAAGTCTGCAGGCAGGACTCATCATGGTTCCTTCCTATGCAAAGCCAGAAAAGCTTTTTGTTACTGGAGGCAACCATTTAATAAAGTACCTGTATCCTTTATTTTACCTCACTAACAAAGGGAAAACATCACCAAGAATTCTTCCCCACCTCCTGCCCCGTAAATGTAACTTTTTTTTTTTTTTTTTTTTTTAGGAATCTGTTGCTATGGCTGAAGATGATGTGAAGCCTGTGTCATTTCTCAGGATTTTGAAATACAATGCTTCAGAATGGCCATACATGGTGCTTGGATCTCTGGGAGCAGCTATGAATGGAGCACTCAGTCCACTCTATGCTTTGCTGTTCAGTCAGATTCTTGGGGTATGTTATGCTAATAGGTTTATTTTTTATAATAGGTGTATTTTTGCTCTTAAGCAAAGGGGAACAAAGGATCCTGTGAGGCAGACCTGGATATGTTTTGCACAAGTCTTTCAACCTTGTTTAGTAAATCACAGAATGACAGAATGGTTGAGGTTGGAAATAAAGTCAAACCCCCTTGCTCAAGCAGAGCGATTAAGCAAGGGCACCCTAGGGCCACCTAGGGCACATTGCACAGGATCTTTTCCAGGTGGGTTTTGAATGTCTCCAGAGAAGGAGACTCCACAACCTCTTTGGGCAACCTGTTCCAGTGATCTGTCACCCTCACAATCAAGAATTTTTTCCTCATACTCACAGGGAGATTCCTGTGTTTCAGTTTGTGTCCATTGCCTCTTGTCCTGTCACTCGGCACTACTGAGTAGAGCCTGGCCCTATCCTTAATGTTCTCCCTTAAGGTATTTGTTTACATTGAGAAGATCCCCTCTCAGTCTTCTTCTCTCCATGCTGAACACACCCAGCTCTCAGTCTTTTCTCATATGAAGGATGTTCCAGTCTCCAAATTATCTTGTCCCTATCTCCAGTAGTTCCATGTCTCTCTTGTACTGGGAAACCCAGAATTGGACCCATCAGGGCTGAGCAGAGGAGGTGAGGGGATCACCTCCCTCCTTAAAGGGAGTAGAATCATTAGTGTTAGTCATATGTGCTTCTTTTTCCCCTCTCGTTCACTTTCCAGGAACTCTTGGGAATGGGTTTTAGTACGTGCCTATGCTGTTTATTTTAGATGAGGCAAGGTACAGCAAGGAGGGAGATGTGCTGAAGTACCTCCATACCAGACTACATTCTACAAACTTGGCCAGGCTCTGAGAAAGCTTTGGATCAGATCCCAAAGATTCTGACCTCTGTGTTTATCAAACTATGGGAACATGCAGTTCTGCTGCCATCTCTCAGAAAATGCCTTGGGAGAGGTGGACTATTGTAACAGGATTCACAGCTGCCAGCAAAAAGCACTTGTGTCAGGAAATAGGAATGTGTTTTAAACCCTGGTGTTCGTTGAAGGATGTTACCATCAAAATCCACAGCATTGCTTGAAATTTTTCCAGAGGTCAGCTGTGCCTGATTTCCCTTCAAAAGCCTGCCAAAACAGAAAGAGGAGATGCCCTCCCCCTTTTGCAACGTAGCTTTTGGTGAAAACATTGGCCAAGTTAGTGGGTGGCAGGAGGGAGGCCTAAAGAGATTCAGCACTGTTCTATCTAATGCCTATGTCAGTAACCTAATTTCCAAGAATCAGTAGGATTTCTTCTACTCTCTGTTGAACCTGTTTTTAATGTGAGTAACATAAGAGCATATTCACTGGGAATGACTCTATAGTTTTGCAGTTTGGGTACCACTTGAGACTGTAAAACTTGCGTGTGATCCCCATTTAATTGTTTAAGTCAGGCTAGATATGTAGGTGTGTGCAAGGAATGCATAGCCTAAAAGGTAGGCACTGTTCTACAAAGCAGAACTTCAAATCCTTTCAGGCAGGAAAGAGTGAGCGAATCATGTAGCGTAGGTTAGAAAAGGGCTGAGAAAATAATAATATTGTTTGCAATCTATTAAAGATTGACCTCATGTTGCTGGTGATTTTGAGGCATTGTTTTGTTATGAATAAAGGCTTAGCCATTCCTCTCTAGAAAGTTATTCCAATTAAGTCATTTCTCAGAATGTTATTTATGAATCATATTTACTTGCAGCTTGATGTTTCCTCTCTAAAATGCAGGGACAAGCAGATTAGGAGACATTCCAGTTGATCCCCTACCTGAACAATGTGCTTGGCCTTTTAGCCATCTCTGAACACTCTTTAGGTGGCTAAACCTCAAGCTAATGACTATGGCTTTCACTAGGTAGCAGAAGAGGTACTGCTGTGTCTGTTCTGTAATGGCTCTAATCTTAATCCGCTTTGAGAGTTAGGTTTGCCAAACAGAGTTCTGGGCCTGAAGTCATCCTCTAAGATATTGGTGCATTCTTTGAAAAACCCTTTCTTGAAATCTGAATCTCTGAGAGGAGAGAGTTTGCAAAGTAAAACTAGGCCACATCAAACACAAACAAAATTCAACATCTGTGTTTTATTATCCCTAACTTCAATCAATTTTTGTCAAGGCAGGCAGATGGAATATGCATCTGCCTTCCAAGTGTTATTTGAATATCTTCAGTGAGGTAGTGGCTTGTGCTGTGGGAGCAAGACAGTCGAGGAAGTGAGGCTGTGGAATGAAAAAGGTTTAGCAAAGTCTGGCTTTGAGGTTCTTGGAAATTAGACTGCAAAAGTGAATGAAGCACTGGGCAATACTGGGTCTGTTGTCTTAGCAGTTTAGTTCAAATCTTTGAAACAAATTTCTCAGTTGTTCCTGTTTACTATACTTTGGCTCCCATGGAGGAATAGTCTCAGAGCACAAGAAATGAATTCTTTTCCATTAAAACTGAACTGGAGTCTAGATCATGTAACACCAGCTCTTTGTTTTTATTGACCTGATGCTGTTTCCCATTCTACATGCTAATATAGCCAATGTTGTTCTTTTATAATCAAGATCATAGTTCAAGAATATAGTTGAGCATGTTAGGGTGACCACAGAACTGGCTAGTTAAGTTTTACAGGACATAATTTCAGGGAAAAAGATCCTCTGTTTGCAGCATAGTGATCTCTTCCTCACCAATCCACTTCTGCTTATTTAGGGCAGTGATGAGGAGACCTGCACTGGGCTCCTAACCTCCCTCTTTAGGGTGAGTGTGAGCTTGTGCTTCAGGAAGGCTGGTGTGCTCTCCTGGATGTAGGGCTTGCATTAAGAGCCCCTGTCTGACTCATAATGGGCTGCACCAGAGACCTCCCGGGTGCCTCCCAGGCCCTGGGATTCTCCCAGCCTTTACCTAGGAGCAACAGAGAGCCTGGCCACTGGGCAGGGGCCTTTCACAGCATCTTTCTTGCTTAACAGAAAGCAGTGGAGCTGCTTTGAATGTGAGTGATACAAGCAGAACATGAAAGAAGGGAAGATTCACTGCACCCTCCTCTTTCATGAACACCCCAGCCCCAATCTCCAGAAAACCATGCACAACTTTTTACATTATTGAAATGAAGACTCCTACTTCTCACCTAACACCTAACCATGCAGAAGCAATGAACTCAAGTGTATTTATAAGAAGCGTAAATACTGGGACTCGCCCCAATGTCCCTGGGCAGGCGTCTTCCTTTGTTTGTCTTTGCCTCTCCAGTGTTCAGTCTCGTATTTATTTGGCACTTCTGCATTTAATTAGGAAATTTCACAGTGGGGGAAAAAATGATGAGTTCCATTAATGTATGGGATCATGCCAACTGTGCAGAGAGAACATACAAGTAACTTGCACAAAGCCATCAGTACCTTTGGAGAGTAAAGTGTTTTTCACCTCAGTTTGTATTTATTAGCTTTGTATTTATCAAGATCCTTCACACAGTGTTTATCACGTTGTTTGTAGTCTTAGTCATTAAATTTTCTACTCACTTCAGTAGAGATTTTGCTGATGATCCTTGATACAAAGGGGTACTGTAGTGGTGTAATTAATGTCTAGTACATGATGAGTAGCTACTCCCATGGTTATGTTTAGATTTTGTGTACCATGATGATACAGAAAATGCCATTCTGGCAGTTCTCAAATAGAGAGTCTTTGCAGCATTCAGTGCACATGACACTGCAGCCACCTTCTTGTGCCTCATTCAGTTCCAATGTTTAACAGGAATGCTGCCTGCAAAAACCACAACAAAATCAATCACAGCCCCACACCCTAAAGTGTTTCTTTAGTTACTTACGGTATAAAGACAAAAGCTGCTCACAGCCAGTCGAGAATCATAATGAATTACTGAAGGTGGAATGGATTTCATCAAGGAGATAGGAAGAGCAGACACTTTTGTTATATTCTCATTATGATGAGTTAAAATAAGAGATTTGCATCAAAACATATGGGTAATTTTCTTTAAATGAAGATTAGCCTGAAGAACCATATGCCTAACTACTGATACTGATACTTTGGCCTGGAGCAGACCAGAGCTTGAAACACTAAATGTTATTTCAATATTAACATTTTGGACTTTGCGGGATTTATTTTGTTGACTGATGTATAAATTTGAAAAAAAACTTTTGAAGTAGAATTCCTAGTAGAGAATAGTTATTTCTTTTTCTCAATTTCATGCTCTAATTTCTCTCAATAATCTTAATGTATAGATAATTTTGAACTGTAAGTAATTTGGGCTAACCTTTTAAGGCTTGGACTTTAGTTTGTTTTTGTAATTTTTTTTATATATAGCAGGTGTAATGGAAGTTCAATATGTGCCTTCTGTTGTCAGATATTTCCCTGAAGTAATTTAGAATGGTTTTGTTCTTAGTAAAGGTCAAATGCGTAGATTATTTTAGCTGTACCTTAAAGACAAGAGAGAAGTACAGGCATGAGCTGTGGTTCATACCTCTGAGCAGCAAAAGGAGTTTAGTCAGTTCGGGTCAGCTCGCTGACCTGCGTTCCAGGTGCTGAAAAATGTCAGATACAAAGAATGAGAGATAAAAGGGCAATGCCATGAAGACTGGGAGAAGCAGGGCAGGAGTCTAGTTCAAGCACTAATGATGATGATTCTTGAGTCCTCTGCAGGAAGGGAATAGCTCCTACCACACTGGTGCAGCAGAGGAGAGGGGGTTCCACTTGAAGCCTTAAAGCCACTTGAAGCAATTAGAACAGCTTCGGTGGGAGCTGTGTGAGGAGAGTCACCCCGGGGTGTATTCAGGTGCTTGGTTTGTGTGGCCTCGTGAGGTAGCACCTGCCCAGAGAAAGGAGCTCACGGAGCTGCTGCACCGCTGCTTCTCTCTACGCCGTTTATTCCATTGCTGTTCTCTGGCTATCAGGCTGGACCTTGTTTACAGGGAGAGATGACTGATAACTAAACCTAGTATGGGCAGCAAGTAAAAGTAGTATGTGCAATCAGTAAGTGTGATACAGTTTTTTTTATTAGGAGTTAAAAATCATTATGGGGTGCCCAGATGTAGTTTAGGAAAATCCGGGGTGCGTGTGTCACAGCCGTGCCTTAAACGCTGCAGGCCGGGAATCCCAGCCTTGCACTGGAGCCTCCTTGCGGGCTGCACTTAGTGGCAGTGATAGGGAGAGATGTGGGGTGCCAGGGGCAGTCTTTTCTTTGGTTCTTTCCATTTGCTGGCCTGTATTTCTTCCTGTCAGTCTTTCTGTCACTCTGCCTGTTGTGAATCACGCTCTTGGGAAGCTGCCACTATATGAAGAACTTCAGAGTCTAAATTCCTGAAAATGCCACCCACAAGTTAAGTGCATGGAACCAAATTCTGTCATGTCCCGTTGCAGATGTTGACCTAACTTGTAAGTTCTGTTTCCCCCATTTACATGAATCTAATACCGTGCCCCCCATTTTTTTTTAAAGACCTTTTCCATTCTCGATGAAGAGGAACAAAGAAGACAGATCAACGGTGTCTGCTTGCTCTTTCTCATTGTTGGGCTTGTATCATTTCTAACACAATTTGCACAGGTAATATCAGTCCAACGTAGGTCAATATTGTTTCTCATCTCTTTTACTGTATGCGTACCTTTCTGAACAATAACAGTGTTTATTCTAATGCAGGGATACACTTTCGCCAAGTCTGGTGAGCTGCTTACGAGACGGCTAAGGAAGATTGGCTTCCAGGCTATGCTAGGACAAGAGATTGGTTGGTTTGATGACCAGAGAAACAGCCCTGGTGCTTTGACTACAAGACTTGCAACAGATGCATCACAAGTTCAAGGGGTAAGACATGATATAATGAGATATAATAGGGACTGCTTTATTAGCGCTAAGTCAAGGCCTATTTTGGCCCTAAAATGACTGCAAATTGTTACAAAGAATAGTGTTCTTTTAAAGTACATGAGGGAAAGGTGATTGAGTGACCATAAAGATTATATCAAGGATAGTAGTTAAAATTTATCCCTAAAAGACAGTGATTTTAATTCATCAGTTCTCCCTGATGTTTCTTACTGATTTTAGCATAGCTGAGACTTTACTGTGTTAATAGTTAAGTTGCAAAAGGTTTCTGTTTGTTCTTTAAGTCAATAGATAAATATATGGGCTAAACAAAACATTCAGAAGGAATTCCTCCAGAAACCCTGAGGATTTATTTAAACAGATGCTCTTTGCTAGTATCATTAGCAACAAATTTCTTCACATCTCCTTGGAAAGTTTGGTTGGCAAAAGAGGGTCTGAGATTTGCATTCCTTCTCTTGATGCAATTAAAGGGAAACAATGTATCTAAACTGACCGAATTCTAGTGCTGTCTGCAGCCATTGGTGCCTTATGTTATTTTAATGATATTTAGAGTTTTCATAAGGTTTAGAGGAAGATTTTTTTAAGATTATTGAAGTTACTACTGGAGTACAAACCAATTATTTCCTTTTTTTTTTTTTTTTTTTTTTTCTTCTTTGAAGGCAACTGGATCCCAGATAGGAATGATTGTCAATTCCTTTGCCAATGTTGGAGTGGCCATCATCATTGCTTTCTACTTCAGCTGGAAGTTGAGTTTAGTTATAATGTGTTTCCTACCATTTTTGGCATTATCTGGAGCTATACAGGCCAGAATGCTGACAGGATTTGCCTCTCAGGACAAGAAGGCTCTGGAAGCTACTGGACGGGTAACATTGTTTAGAAACTAATTTATATTCACACCCCAGAGAGTTGAAAGTCAGGAATTTGGGACCATCGTAATTCAAATGTAACAGAACTGGCAAAAATTTGCAAAGAAGTTGTAGTATTTCAGCTTGCGAAGCCATCAGCATGTCACTGGGAGTTCCCTCCTGTAAAAACACTCACAGCTGGTCAGAACAGCTGTTCAACAGTAACCTGCTGTTCAAAAGGCATTAGACCTACATGCTCAACACAGATCTTTCTGGTCAGTTGGCTTCATTGCTGTTGGGTTTTGCTTAAATACTGTTTGGTGGTTCCCTGTGATTCTGATGTGCTCAGAGAGCAGGGACACCCGTTCACTCAGAAATCATCACACTGCAGATTTTGGCACTGAATAACAAATCGGTGCGTTGAATTTACAGAGAATAGGGAGAACTGGTTCTTCAGTAAATCTTGTAGTTTAGCAGCTTTCCTAGCAATTTGTGATGCCTCTCTGAGGGCTTGAGAATAGATTTCTGGGGAGAGAGACGAGGAAGAAATGAGTGTCCTAACCAATTTTGTTTTAAAGAGAAGTAGCATTTGTCAAAATTAAATTATCTGTTCTTCCATTCAGCTAGAGATTGTTGCTACTGAGAAGCGAATCTTGGAAATATTTGAGTGTATTTCAGAACAGCATTGTCCTGTAATGAGGGAGATGCACAAAATCAAGTGCCACTTATTCACACTGTGTGAAAATAAGTTACATGTGAGAGAGCTTGATTTTCTGAGCGTGTTTACAGTAGCTTGCTCTAGAAAAGCAAATAGAGTTTTGTTGTTGTGGATGTAGCAGATGTTGCTTGCAGTAAAGTTGCTCTTTAGGTTGGCAATTATACCTGAAAGTATTTATGTATGGCATTAGTGCAGAGTGGATACGTGAAAGAACTGTGTATTTGTGGGAGGGAGCATGCTGCTTTTTAAAAGTGCAAATTAGGAGATTTTACTTGTGTTTTTTTTTTTTTTTTTTTCCAGATTTCCAGTGAAGCCCTCGCTAACATCAGGACTGTGGCTGGGATAGGAAAGGAGAAGATGTTTATTGATAGTTATGAGAAGCACCTGGAAATACCCTATAGAGCTGCAATCAAAAAAGCGAATGTTTATGGGCTCTGCTTTGGCTTTGCCCAGTGTATCGTGTTCATAGCCAATTCGGTCTCTTACCGATACGGAGGGTTCCTGGTGGACGCTGAAGGGCTCCACTACAGCTCTGTGTTCAGGTGGGCGCGTGCCTGGAGCCAGGAGGCTCCGCGCGCGGCTCCTCGGAGCGGCGGCTCCTCGGAGCGGCGCCTCCCAGCATCTCCCAGGACCAACGTTCTCCCTTTCCCGCAGGGTCATCTCTGCGATTGTGACCAGTGGAACTGCCCTGGGAAGAGCTTCTTCCTATACTCCAAATTATGCCAAAGCCAAAACATCTGCTGCCCGTTTTTTTCAGTTGGTTGATCGGATTCCTAAAATCAGTGTGTACAGCGATAAAGGAGAAAAATGGGTGAGCGTGGAGATGAGTAATAGGAGGTGTCATTCAGCTCAGCACTGCGCTGAACTTGCAGTAACAACTTTGTTGCTCTTTTTAAAGCAGTGAGCTCTGCACTAGACAGTAATGTAAAGTGCAGCTATTAGGAATTTCTCAGTCTAACACTCTTAGAAATTGGAATAGGTCCAATTTGGATGACTCATGCAATAGCATACTTTTTATTTCTGTTCGACAGTTTTCAAATAAATCTGATCACAACTGGTTTACAAGGGATATTTTTCAGTTTAACATCATGAAGTTGAGAGTGTTCAAGAGGAAAATCATTTCAGTCAGACAAAATAAAAATTCTCAATTTTGGATTGAATTGAAAAGTTAAAACCATAAGATTCAGATAACATTTTTCTCTTTAAACTTTTGCAAAATTAAAGGAATTCTTAAAATATTTCTACAAATTAAATACATTAAATATTTTGCTTTGAACTATGAAAATAAAACACATCAATTCCCTCTCAGGAATTTCTGAAAGGATTAATAATTCAGTGAAAATTAGAAAATTGATCTGAATTCACATGTTGTCTTATTTCACATGCTGAAAAAAAATGTCTTTTTAATCAGAAAAAAATCTTTTGCATATGAATGTCTTTGCACCATCATCAAATTTGGGCTTACATAGAGTCTGTGCTAAAATAAATAATTTACAAGATAGTGCCATTTCCTGACAATGAAGTATCAGTCAAGCAACAATGTTATGACTAATGGCTTCCCCTCTAGGACAGCCCTGCCCATAAGTCCTTGAGTTTCTGGACTGATTTCATGATTACTGGTGTCACTTTTTAAATAACAGATGCGAGAATGAAATTTGAGGAGTTGTTGTTTTGTACTTTACAACTCAGTTTTGTTCTCACTGTAGCTTCTCTTTCATTCCTTCACCAGGACGATTTCAAAGGCAGCATTGAATTCCGTAACTGTAAATTCACATACCCGTCTCGGCCTGATACTCAGGTGCTGAAGGGCCTCTCCATAGCTGTGCAGCCCGGGCAGACCCTGGCGTTCGTTGGCAGCAGTGGCTGTGGGAAGAGCACCAGCGTGCAGCTCCTGGAGCGCTTCTACGACCCCGAGCACGGCGCCGTGGTAAGCGGAGGGGCCGCTCTCCCCAGCGGGGTTGCGGGGAGTCCTTGGCAGCGCACGCAGCCGGCCGGGGGGCCCGGGCCTGTGCAGCCACAGCCGGCGCTTCCGCCACGTCCTAAACAAAGCGGGTGCTCCTGGCACGTCGGCGCTGCCATCTCCGGTGCGCTGGGGCAAGGGGAGAGTTAAGCGCCGCAGGCCTCAGCTGCAGCACGGTGTGGGCTGCAGCGCTCCCCTTGGCAGCTCCTCTGCTAAACACACAGCGGGCGGCTGCCATGGTGGGAGCACAGGCAGTCGAGCCTTATGTGAGCCACAGGGAGGCTGCAATATCCCTAAAGAATTCCAACGTGTAGCTTCTTTGCAGGTTCAACTTGGCTGGCTTCATCTCCCAGCCACTCAATTACTGATAGCTTAAACAACATTTTTATCTTTCCCCCACATAAATACTTAACCAGTTGGAATTCTTTTTCTTTAGAAAAAAATGTGTGGCAATTATTAAGCCAGGAATCCAGCAAAGCATGTGTCTGTGTTGAAGCAGCTAAATAATTCGGTAGGCCTTAAGGTTAAGCAAATGATTTAGTGTCTGTCTGAATCACCAATGTACACAGGAAAAAAAAATAATTTGCCATGTGCAAAGAAGGCAAATGTAAGCAGATTCTGCAAATTAGATCAGTCTTGTTTGCATTTTGGTAATAAGGCCATGTTTTAAAACTGTAGGAATCATTTAGTTTCATTGTGAATTATTTGTATTTGGAAAGTGTTGTTCTGGAATGATATTTCAAGTTCTCTTCTATTTTCTGGTAGTTAATAGATGGACATGACACCAAGAAAGTAAACGTTGAATTTCTTAGATCAAAAATTGGAGTAGTGTCCCAGGAGCCCGTGTTATTTGACTGTAGCATTGCTGATAATATTAAATATGGCAGTACCACCAAAGAGCCGACGATGGAGCAGGTCGTGGAGGCAGCCCGGAAGGCGCAGCTGCACGACTTCGTCATGGCACTGCCGCAGGTGAGTGCCCCAGCGGGCACCCAGTGCGCGGTGCGGAGCGCGGAGCGTGCCCCGGCAGGGCTGGCTGGAGCCACCTGCACCGGGGCTGCGCCGGGGCTGCACCGGGGCTGGCTGCAGGAGCTGCACCGGGGCTGCGCCCCGGGGCTGGCTGGAGCCACCTGCAGTAGCTGCGCCCTTCCCCGACGTCCAGCTCCCACAGGTGGCCCACGGCGAGCAAAGCTGGGGCACAAGCATGTGTTAGGGTTGTGAAAGTTTGGGTGTGAGTTGGTGGTGGTGGACAACTCTGAAATAGGAGAAAAGGAAAGATTTTTCAAAGCAATGGACAGGAAAGAAGAGGAAGCTCAGTTTAGTGGTCAAAGCATGACTCTGAGGTAGGAAGTATAAATCCTGTTTGTGGCTATGGCAGGTGTGCCTTGTGACGAGGGCATGATACTTGCATTAAAGTACTTAAATACATTTAAATTGTAAAGATAAACATAAAATGTATAAATACAGTTTAGGTGCCCAAATAGAACACTGGTCCATATAATTCCTCAGCTGCTTTCAGCCTCTTCCCCCAGATCTACTTTTGCCTCATACAAATTAGCCATGATCTTACTACGAGATTTTTCTTCTTTTTTCTTTTCATTCCCACCATTATACTGCCTGGGCCCCCATGTCATGTGGACTGCATGTCAAGGTTCAAAAATATCCCCACAAGCATGAATGTTTCACCTTTTTGAGGAAGAAACTATCGTGGTTAGAACTCTTGTCTCCCTCCTACTCCTGTTCCTTCAGTTTGCATACACATCTGTTTGCTCACATCTAAATAAAATCTTCTTTTTTTTATATTTTTCAGAAATACGAAACTATGGTTGGGGCTCAGGGCTCCCAGCTGTCCCGTGGGCAGAAGCAACGCATTGCTATAGCAAGGGCCATCATACGCGATCCTAAAATTTTGTTACTGGATGAAGCTACATCTGCCTTAGACACAGAAAGTGAAAAGGTAAATATGTGGTGAAAAGAAACGTGGGAGTGCTAATAGAGTGACTTGCGAGGCCCTTGTCTGTGCTGTAGACACTGTACCCTACACAGACATACCCTTACGACCTAAACGTTATTCCACACTCTTAATTCAGAACCATAACTTTAATAATCTCTATGGAAAAATCCAGGAAGCAGAACTATAAATATAATAGCCAGCTATGCATACTCACACTGTGGGTTTGAAAGCTTGCGGTAGGAATGTTTCACAAATGCAGCTTCTACGCGCCAAAAAAAACAAAGGTTATTCTAACGTATGAATGAGGCACGAAGATGCAGTGACAGGCCAAAACCTCAGGCGTGAATTTGCTTGGTTTGGTAATACTCAAGAGATCAGAGAAATGCTGGGAGCTTAAAAACATATCTGTGCCAACAGTTTAAATTCTACTGCTGTATTTATCTATCCTTTCCTTGTATTGGTGTTAGACTAAGCTTATGATCCTGCCAAAAAAAAAAAAAATAACATCAACCATTAATATCAGGTTTGATTTAGCCTCACAGTCACTTTTAAAAGTGCTGCATGATGGAGTTAATTAACCAGAACCAATCGGGTTTCTCTGGCTGAGCCTCATGCTGATGCACCCATTTTCATGACTCCTTTGTGTGTTGCCTTTAGACAGTGCAGGCAGCGCTGGACAAGGCCAGGGAAGGGCGAACCTGCATCGTCATTGCCCACCGCCTGTCCACCATCCAGAACTCCAACGTCATCGCTGTCATGTCGCAAGGCATCATCGTTGAACAGGGCACTCATGATGAACTAATGGCCAAGGAAGGAGCTTATTACAAGCTTGTCACCACCGGAGCCCCAATTAGCTGAATTACTGCAATGCTAACTTTGAGTTGCTTTCTGCCTCTGAACAAGTACTCTGTGGTAGGTATGTGTATGTCAGTACCCTAGTGTATTATAAAGTAAGTGCTACGCCATTGGTCGGTGGTACCTAACCTATGTAGCCTTCTGGAACAAGCGAAGCCTAGCAGGCCATATGCAGGGAACTATGCATAGGTACGTCAGCCTCCTGCTAAGGGTAAGAAAGCCTGAAAGTAGGAGAGCTTGTTGGTGAGTGGGGGTATTGCCACTGCTTGCAGTCAGACTGCCAGGTCCTGCATGTAGCCTCAGGGAGGCCTCTGCTCTGGTGAGGTGGAAGGCGCCAGCTCTCTGGGTAAGCTCTGTGGATGGAGTGATGCCGAGAAGGCAGCCGCTGTCCCTGACGTTCTGGCTTGCAGATGGCTACCACAGACACTGTTCGAGTGGCTGCAGCTCTCCCCCTTCCATAGCCTCCTACATCAGCTGCGCTGCTGCGGGGGGACTGGCTCCCCCGGGGTGCTCCTACACCCTGGGAAGCCCAGAGCTTGATGTAGCAGCACCCCTGTGCCAAAACCATTAGGTGTTTCTGGAAAAGCAGCTCCACTGCAGCGAGCAAGGCAGTCAAGAGGAACAGAAGCTCTTAAGGCTCGTTTCCCCTTCACTCATCACTGTGATCAAAGCTGTCAGCTATGTTTGAATATGAATAAATGCTTTATTTCAATCAATGTAAACTTCTACTGTTAATCTTCACTGTTATTTAAATCTCTTCCATTGAGCGGGTGATGGATAATATCCTCTTTCATTTTGGGGAAGGCAAGACTGAGAGATATCTTTTAGAAAGACCATAAATATTCTGAAAAGGTGGAATAAAAATAGGAATTAGCCACAGCTAGCTGTTTGTTTACATTAGGTGCAGTAGATAAATGGAGCAACAATTCACTCCTGACTGACGGGTCAGGCAGCAGCTTTCCCTGGTAGAATCCTGGAGGTGTAACTGTTCGCTCTAGGCTGTGCACGCTCGTCTCCAAAATGTGCTACTGGGCACTGTTTGCAGGACTTGTTTTCTTGGAGACAAAGCAGACAGCCAGATAACCTGAAATTACAGCTTCAGGATTTAAATTGTGACTTGGAATAACAGAGTGTTACCTGGAAAAGGCATTTACAGCATCCCGCAATCTGCAGGTTGTTGGATGTTGCTTTTTTTTCCCTCTTTCATTCTAGGCAACAACAAAAAAAAAAAACAGAATTTTTGTGCAACCCCATTATTAGAATACCTTCATTAGAACCTAATTGATGTTAGGTATTGATATTAAAAAAGCACTTTTTAAATGAAGAACTCTGTTTTAATCATTCACTAAAAATAAAAAAGGAAGATGCATTGTTGGCCTTTTGTTTTAATATGTCAAGCCTTTTCTACATTTCAGGACAATAACTAGTTTGGATGATTTAGGACTGAAACTACTACCAGTCAATAACCTATTGACAAAAAGCTTTAATTTCTGAATGGGAGATACATCTTAAAAGAAAAAGGGACCTAGACTCTAATATACAGGATTGTAGCACCTTAACTCCATTTTCCCTCATCTTTTTTTTCAAAACTACCACTCCTGTGAACACTGGTACAATAGTTCAGATAAGGAAGAAAAACAACCTTGCTATAGAATAACAAAGATGAACAAGCTATAAATATATATATTGGATACCTCAGTGACTTTTTTTAAACATATTTATGATACAATTATATTTTGCAATTAATTTATAGTTGCATTTAAGGATATAAGGGAAAAAGCACACCTTAATGAGACAATTATTACGGGTGCTTATGCCATATTCTTTTCCTAGAGGACTACAGCTATGCGGCCCAAATTACATGAATATATTGTATTTTTTTATTGACTCTTGTGCTTTAACACTTCATGTCTTATTCTGCTGCCAAGCACTTGAATTTCTGCCAGCAGCTGCCAACTATTTGTGTGTATTAGCTGGTGTCTGTACCCGCTCTGCTCTGCAGGACAGGGCAGTGAGAGCAGCCCAGCAGCACCACGGCTGCGGGTGCCGTCTGTCTCCTTGCAGGAGCCCCGCGTGGCGCGGGCGGGCACGGCCGGGGCCAAGCTGCTTCCTCCCAAGGCAAGTGCTGTTCTCAGCGGGCCGGGCAGCATGAGGAGCTGATGCCCGCACAGCAGGTGCCCTGGCACGGGGTGCTGCCGGGCGCACTCTCGCCACCTCACAGCCGTAGGCCCGCACAGGCACTGAGATTAACCCCCAGGGGAGCTGCACACTGTGCACGAGCAGGGCACGGACTGAGGAACTGGCAGGAGCTCTCTGCTCTGGCGTTGGCAGGACCTGCCGGCCTGCAGGGAAGCAGCGGTGCCTGCCCAGGGCCCGCAGAGCCAGCCCTGAGCTGCAGCCGTGGCACCTCCAGCTCATTGCACTCTTTGGTGTCTGCACTGTGTCCTCTGCGTGGCCCAGGGGCACCTGCAGTATCTGGATTTGCAGGCACCCTCCTGCAGGGCCTGGCTGTAGCCATGACGCTGCACGGGCGCTGGCAGGTGGGAGCAGTGCCTGCTCCAGAGGCAGGGCTGCTACCTGCGGCCGGAGCGCGCCCCTCCGTCAGCAAGGAGTCACAGGAAGAGCAGCCTGGCAGCAGAACGAGTATTATGAACCGGTGGTTAAAAACCCATTTGTCAGCTGGTTAGAGCTCACCTTAACTGCATGGGCTACTGCTCCTTCGTATGCCAACTGCTGGTGGCCAGTGAGCATCTTTTTGCAAAGGGATGGGAGGATTTTTAGAACTGTGTTATCCCAGTCAGGGCATCTCCTTGTCAGAACTACAGGACCAGCTGTCTCCTGGGCTTCCATTAATGGAAGCAGGAAGACAAGCCCATCATCTTGAGTTTATGCTCAGTGTCGGACCAAATTAATAACAATTCCACAAACAGCTGCAAAAGACTGACGAAATTAAATTCAAATGTTTAAGGAGTTCTTAGTCAAGGTGTGCCATAATCTTACTACAAAAAGATTTCTCTACTACAGCTTCTCAGAGCCTGTCTTGTTCTACTGTCATCAATTTGCCGGTAACTCTTGAAATTTGTTTAATTTTATCAACAGCTTAATTTCATTTATTTAGTTTTCCCACCATTCTATTATTGGCTTCAGTAATGTTTTAGTAAGTACAGAAGAACACAAGGGTGTTCAGCAGGCAGCTGTCTTTGTCCTGTCCCCTAGCTTGCACTACTGACAGGCTGCAGCAATTACAAACCCTGGGAGAACAAATACGAACCCAAGTTGCTGAATCACATCATTATGGTTGGAAAAGGCATTCAAGATCATTGAGTTCAATCGTAAGCCCCGCCCCCTCAACACCATGCCTGCTAGACCATGTCCCTAAGCACCTCCTCTACATGCTTCTTGAACACTGCCAGGCATGGTGACTCCTCTGGGCAGCCTGTCCCAATGCTTCACCAGTCTTTCCATGTAGAAATTCTTCCTACTATCTAACCAGAACCTCCCTTGCACCCAGTGCACCTTGAGGCCATTTTCTATTGGCCTGTTCTGCAGAAGAGACCGACCTCTGTCTCACTACAGCCTCCCTTCAGGTAGTTGTAGAGTGTGATAAGGTCTCTCCTCTTCTCCACACTAAATAACCCCGCACTCTCAGCCACTCCTCATAAGGTCTGTGCTCCAGCCCTTTCCCCAGTTTCACTGTCCTTCTCTGGACAGGCTTCAGCCCCTCCCTGTCCTCCTTGTAGTGAGGAGCCCAAAACTGAACACAGGATCCAAGGTGCAAGGAATGTGCATGCGTATGTGCACAGCACTCAGAGAAATACCACAAAAACGCTAACTTTCACTCTGCTTTCGGGTTGTGGCTCCCACGAGAGCTTATTTGCCAGCACCAAAAAGCAGAGCCTCGCACATGTGATGCCCACCGCTATGTCCCCGTTTAAAGAACCTTCATTGCCAGCAGGCCCATGGGGGCTGTGTCCAGAGGCTCCCTAGGGATGGAGGCAGGAAGAGGAGCACAGCTGCACCAACCTGTCTGCACCTTGGGGTGCCTATGCTGGCCACCTCTATAGTAGGAGTCACAAGGCACAGAGCAACTTGAACCTAGGAAGAATCTGTCAGAGCAGGCTTCCCCTTTCTTATTATTTGTTCCTGATCAAAATAGCTTAGTCACTAATCCCTAAATTTTAATAGTTATAATTAGATATATTGATTGATTGCAGGTCAGCTGCTGCAGGAAACAGAAATTCAGAGATTCATTAAGGAGAAGAAGCAGGAAGAAGAGGTAACAAGTTTTCTTCGCAATGCTAAAAACAGTTATTAATTTTTCTTTAAACTCAGCCTTAACAGGCTCTTAAATAAGGACACTTTTTTTTTTATTGTTGTTGTTGCCTCTGTAGTTTATATCATTAATTAATTCCCATGGGCCAACTCAAACTACTCACCTTGTTTTCCCGATTAATAAGATTCTTTCCATTTCACTTACTTACCCTACAAATAACTGGAAGGTTAGAAGCTGTATTATGCTTAGAACCTTGCAGCCTCCTTGCTGTCAGATCATACATGCACAGACTTCACAGGGCATAATGCAGCCGTGCGCTGCTTGTCAGCATTAGGGGTTGGCATCACCAAAGTACCAGCTAGGGATTGTGCACCTACAGGGAGCAGACAATAGGTGCTTCACAATAGACAAAACAGGAGTGTATGTATGGCTTTACATACTTACACCATCACTTGTCTAGTTAACATAATATTCAATATTTAATATTAGTTACTTCTGTGCTTGGGTGAGCCAATCTGAATATAACTTGCAGTGATTTAATCTTCAATTATGTTTTCATGCTTTACACAACCACTAACCAATTCAGGCTTGTGATTCTTGGTATGAAAGAATTAGACTAATTTACCTTTGCAGTACAGGAGAGCATGAGGCAGCGTGCTGAGATAATCTCACTACTGACACTTTTCTTCACTTGTTCTGCATAGATGTTCAGGCCCCACATATTTGTTACACAATACTGATGCATTTTCAGAAAAATCAAAGGTGTAATCATTAGCATTCATGAGTTGTATAACAACTTTTTAAATATTAAGAATGATAAAAAAAATTGCACAGTAGCACAAAAATATATTCTGTAGAGTCTATCTGGAATACATTTTTCTTTTATTCTTTTTCCTTAATCAGAAGCTGTTTCGCACAGGAAGCACAATAACTTACATTTAAGAAAGCCTTTTCTGTAACTATGCTGCTTTTTTTTTTTTTTTTTCCCCTCAGTGTCTAGGTGCAGCAGTACACTTACTTATAGGTGGTGTGATACTGTCACACTATTATCTAGCACTTTAAAGGACAGTATCTGTGTAATAAAAAAATGGAATATTGACCATCACTATATACAACTGGGGCTTGAAGCACCACCTATTTGGAAATGGACAAAACTAACAAACCATCAAGTATCTAAATAAAACTAGTTGATTACACTTTAAAACTTTTGCACATCCCAGCATATTGTTAGAAAACTGCATAGTCCTTCCTTTCAAGGAACAGAGACTGCGATTCGTATTTCAGAGCTGTTGAGGTCATTCTTGGATGTACTGATGCCTTACAAGGGGTGCATCAAAGATGTGGTGGCTTTGCCCCCACAAAATGGGTTAGCAAAACTGCCTTGGGCAGTGGGGGGCACCTCAAAAGTTCACAGACATCCACAGATTGCCGACCGTTTGGAAACTTTCTCTAATTTAGCTTCTTTTCAGTTTTCCTCATGAATACGTGGACACAGTATGGAACCAAGGCAACTACAGTAAGTGGTATGGCTGCGCTCTTGCAAAAAGAAAGAATGTAGAATAAATACTCAGTATGAGTAGGTATCTTAACGAAGTTATACAGCTGCAGAGTAGCTAAAGAAACAGCTACACACAGCAGCCGGAAACTTTTCTTACAGCTATTTTTACCTTTGCAGCTTGTGATGAACATTTCAGAATTAATACCAAGGCCTAAGCCAAAGAGTGCACCTAAATTTCTCACGAGTCCAGCAAATGGAGTTGTGTCAATGTTTATCCAGTCTGGGTTGGCACACCACTTCTTTGCCTTTGGAACAGACCACAGCAAGTCAATATCAAGAAATCTGAGGACTAGATAAAAGCCAAGGGCAAAGATGAAAAGAAACAAGTTTATCTTGATGTACATTCTCAAGCTTGCTGTCTGTATAGCAGGAGTGTGCTCAAATGCTTCGGCCACAAGCATTCCTGGGGAGCAGAAAGTCAGTGTTACAGAGAACATCATACTGGCCAGAAGCACTTTTTAACGGTCTCACCGTAGAATTCAGTTAGACAGAAGAATATCCACATCCACATGACCACTTCCATGGTAAATGACAAAATATTTTTCTCCCACTCAAAGCTGCTATTTTGGAAAACAAACAAACAAACAGAAAACAAGATACCAAACTCTACATGTTTTTACCATGAGAAATGCCTTCGGCCTGCCTGCATCTCCCAGATGCCAGCCTATCAAGTATTAAACATGAAGTAGAACATTTTCTAGATGAGTCTCCATTCAAAGGCTGGTCCTGGCTATGTAGATTTCAACAGCAGTTCCTGCATGGACTTTAGATGTTGAAGGAGAAGACACAGAACGGAAGACTCAGACTATTCATAAACCTAAACTCCTTAAATACCAATTGGAAACATGTTTAATTCTGGAAATTATATTTGGGGATCTTAAATCACTGGGAGGATCATACTGCTAATATGGCTTTTTATCTGTTTTGACCCAGGTTTCTGGCCCCCTGCTCACCCACACCATCAGTTTGCCCCTGCGCTTTATTTGAAGTGAACCAAGGAATTTCCTCCTGAGAGGAACGTGCGAGCTGCACAGTCTCTGCTCCAGGGTCCTGCCCTGCAGCACAGATGTACTCTAGCAGATATGCAGGGCAGAGGCAGCCAGGGCAGCCGCTCGCACCGGGCTTTAACACGGTCAGCATCAGCTGGCACACGGCCAGGGCTCCCTGGCCCTGCGAATCGCAGGCACGGCAGCTGCCTAACGCTGCCTTGCCGTTTGCCTTTATGCTACCATCAAATCCTCGTCTCCAAGATAGCACAGAACACCACGACAGCTGCAGCTTAGCAGCACTTCTAAAATACGCCAACCAACTAAACCAACCAAAAATACAAAAACAACCCAAAACAAAAAACAAACAAATCGGAACATTACCAGCAAATACTCCAAGAATAACTTGATGAGGGAAATGTGTTGCTATGAATACTCTTGAGATACACACACTGATCTGGATAATCCAAAAAACAGTCCAGAGGAATGACCATGTCAGTCTGAGAGAGAAAAGGAAGATGTTCAAAGAAGTAAGAACAATGAATCATATTGATCCCCTATTCTTATTTTCTTATTTTACCGCTTTCCTTATTGCACCAGGCTCATAATTTTAGGTTTAGAAGTGCAAAAGATTAGACCTGGCTGATTTAAATTTGGAAATCAGTACTAAAATATTAGCGAGCGCAGTTGATTTTACCACCACAACCAGGGCAGCAGGAAGGGACCTCAGTCATTTAGGGCCTGTGAAGCTATCATGTCTTAGCAAAGTAAGGCATCAATAGCAAGCTATATTAGTATTACTAACCTCCATAAGGCCTATTTAAACTGAAAAGATCATCAGTTTGGTCACAAACTTATGGGAACAACCTTGTTAAACCACCAAAGCAGTAACAAGAATTCCCCACAGAACTACAGCTAGGGAAGTCTGCCAGCATTTTGTGCTGTTGCTTTAAAACAGGGTAAGAATGACTACTAGGAAAACAGAAAATTTATGTACTAGCCAAAATCTCAAACAAATAAAGACAATTAATAGAACTCAAGCTTTCCAACATTAAAGACCTATTACAGCCTTTAATAGGAGTTGAATCGAGATTATATGATTATATAAGATGAAAATATTACCTTATAAACATTCATATATCCTCCTTCATAATTTTTCTCCAGGTGAAGCAAATCATAATGAAAGTATTTTTACAAATGGAGAAAAACAGTCTGAGGACAGTTAGCTATATAACTCCATTAAAAATATAGCATGTATATAAAAAAAATCTGTATATGTGTATGAGAATAATGAGACTGACCTGTGAAGGGTAACTGCTGATTTATCTTTCCATCCTACCGTGTAGCTGAGTGCTGCTGTGACCATTACATACCAGACACAAGAAGATCCCATCGCATGCCCAGATGGACTTCCTAATAAAAACAAAAATGAAAAATTCAGGCTTAAAAATGATGACTATAACATCTAACTCATAGAAAATATCTATTAGCAGTTAGCACATAATCATTTAAAACGAAAATGCTTAATAAGGCTTGAAAGAACATCAACTGTTTCTCAAAAGCTTATTCTATTACGTTTTTTTTTTTCAGAAAACTAATCTACAGGAAATACAGAATGAGTCAGCAAATGAGTCAGTAATGATTATCTCATATTTTTTAGCTGGCACATACCTTGGAAAGCATAGTATTTTTCCATGATTTTGATCTGGATTATGATTTTAAAAATAGGCCATCTAGTTGTTACTTGGCTATTAATGCATTTATAACATTATCATGTCTATACAGCTTTAATTATTTTTATTTTTTCCCCAGAGAGTCATAGGAATATAAAAAAAAACAATGGACTGACAATTTGAGTAATATGTATTTCCTCTTCAGGAACACGCTTATAGGGAATATGTGAAACCATGCAGTTATGTCTTCCCTAAACCTCAGGTTATGGCATACCTCAGCTAATTGTGGGCAAAGATATCTTGATAAATTTGAGTGCCACAAGCCTAATTTAACAAATACTAGTGCTGAAACTTGAGCTGATCTAAATACTAGACTCCTGCTAGCGCTGTAGTGTACAATGCAGACTTTAAATTCGAGGCTCTGAATAGGCTACCTCATAGTTCAGGGGAGCAACAACTGTCTCTCTGTGATACTCTTAACTTACAGCACCAGCACAACTTCAGTTGTCCCCTCAAACCTGCCCTCTATCTGCTTCTCCAATTATGAAGTCTTTTGCAACCGGTATTATGATTAATGTCTTATTACAGTCCAGAAAATTCACATTCTTCTGTAATTCTGTAATAAACTAAGAAATGTACTTGAAACAGATAGATCTGTGTTAATTTATATTTAAATTATTTATTTTACAAAGTTTAAAGCTAAGTTTGCACACAGGTTATCCACAGACCCAGCAGCAGGCAGTGATGCCATAATACACTGGTGTAAATGCTCTATCCATGCTGTTCTATAAGAAGGAACACATGATCAACACATAGCCAGTTCTTCTTTTTCCAGCTATAGTAATGGATGGTGTCATTTATTTTAATTTAGTGAGGCAAATTTTCATCATACTAGAAGCAATATGAAGCAGTAGAGAAGTTTCTGTATCTGTGAAAAAAAACTCTGAAAACTAAAGTGCTGTTGGCATGATGTAAAGGAAGTGATTCCTATAATTACTGTCACTTCTTTACACTGATAGGAGGGGCTATGTTTCACCCTGCTCACATTAATAAATAAATAAATAAATTGAAATTTGCTTGTATCAGACTATTTCAGCTTGGCTTTCGGCACAGACAACAGAAAAATAAAGAGACAGGGTTATTTCACTGGCAGAAGAAGCCATTTTGGCTGAAGAAACTGTTGTGACACAATGTTATGGACACAGATTGCAAAGCAGAAAAATATTTTAGCAAAGCAGCAAAACAGAAATATCTAGGGAAGATGGGCACAATGACTTCCAGCTACCCACACTTATTTTTGGTAATCTGTTAAGAAATTTCTTTAGTAATTGGGTTAGCAATTTTTCTAATTTTGTAACAGATATGCGTGATGACCTCAAAAAACACAAAACAAATTTCACTGATAAACAAAGCATAACATATATCAGTGTTAGAAAAGCTTCTTTACTGTTGTTGTCAGAACTTCAATAGAAGTTCTACATATCTGCATCTATATACCAATAATCTATATACCAATTTGCTTATCTGCAAGTTGCCTACCATAAGAAGCATAAATTCTACCCTGGGGTTTATGTCTTGAAACATTAAAAATATCAGAGAAATGAGAGCTGCGGGGTTTTGAAACAGTTCATTATAGAAATAGCAACCAAACTGAGGTCCTGGCTTGCTTACCAGGTGGTCATATAAACACTCCCCTCAGCTCTCCCTTTGTTCAGCTGCAGTTCGTATTTTATGTGTTTTTCTCATGCCTGTGAGTGCTTTCTAATCTTTTCATACAAACTGTATATGTAAACGTGTGAAATACCATGTAGGTGATTGCACTCACGCTGCATTAGTGAGGAACAAGTGTGATAGATAACAGTCCATGGTCAATAACAAAAATGGAGGCAGGAGAAAATATGGTCATTTTAAGTGTAAATAGGGAATTGGTAAGACAGTGGTACCCCTTGGATGGAAATAAGAATGGCTTGTTACTTAAGGAAGACACTTTTCTCTCAGTTAATCAGAAGGGAACATACTGACAGGGTCCTAAAGCGGGGCATGGAATTACATAGTGCAAATGGTCTCAGTTCTAAAGTAATTTGAAAAGATCTAGAGCACCTTAACACTGTGGACCAGGCCCCAAAAGAGTTCACAAGAAAGGCAGAGAATAAATCCCTAAGAGCTGACTAGAGAACATGCATGCTGCAGGCATCACTACACCCTGTCTGATACAAGGGTTTATGCTTCTTGTTTGAAATTACAATGGGTTATAATGCAAGACATCATGAACAAAATGCAGCTCTGCCATCTGCCTAAAAGCATGCCATGAATTAAATTGTCTGGAAGTTAACTGACTGAGTATAGTTTACCTAAGATATTAGGGCTTCATATGTTCATTTCAGACTTCAGCAGTATTACATTGGACTTCCACAAAGACGACAATAAGATACAAAAAGGTAATGTAACTCAAAATGAAAAGGTACATTTAAAGTATACATATATACATATATATGTATGTAACTTTCTGCTAACCATGTACACACACACATTCAGTGGCAATGTCCAGTTGCCAATGCAGCAACCAAATAGTTACCATATTTTATCTTTTCCTTTTTCTCTTCCTGTGTTTTGATACTGTTTTAAAAATAAGCTCTATGTACATCATTTAAGATCTTTGTAAATCACATCCTGCCCAGAACCAGCCACTCTCCTTGAGTGCTTCTATCCGCATTATTTGCATCCATGTAATGTCCAGCATGTCTTACCTGGCCCAGTTTCACATGTGATAGGAAACTGTTCAAGGCACGGGCTTGACTGATTGGGATAAATCATTGTTTCTTGTACCCACCAGTATGGACGGTGACCAAATAAAATCCTAAAAAAAAAAAAAAAAAAGGCACAAACTCAGTAAAAAGAATTTTATGTAAGAAAGCCACAACAAAGCATGATAAATAATCTTACAATGAATATACAAGAACTACATGGTTGAAGCCATCCTTTAACTGGTCTTCAGGTTCTTCTCTTATCAAAATTTCATTTCAAATATATCTTAAATATCTCTAACATACAGTCTCCATCATAAGAAATACCAAATTTGAAAATAAAGAGAACTTCTTACCATTTAAATATGAGGTTGAACCAATCACCAATGACTGCCACCCATATCATTTTAGTACCTACTACTTGATTGAGCTGAAACCAAAGAGGAAAATAAATTGAGAATATATTCCGGGGATCACCAACATGTGACATGAAATTAAGGAAGTCCTGGTAAGCCCTGTAATCCTTCTGTAAATGCTGGATGATAAGCACCCCATTGCTATGGAGGAGATCCATCTTAAACTGATTAAACTGTAGTTGAAATTTGGTAAAGTTCCTTTAATCTTAAGTTTCAAATGAGGGAGAAAGAGAACCATGGAAGGGAGCTATTAAAAAATGAGAGAAAGTGATTGACGTTGCCTTTATATTGTATCAGAGTGGTGTACCCAGCCATTCCCGGAACATGTGACTCCAAATCTCCAGGAAAGCACATGTCTCTTAACACTGGAAAGCTTTTCTGTTTGCAAATTTTAATTGGAGGAAACTAAGTGAGCTACATGCTGATCAGCAGCAAATTGTGGGGAAAGTTTTGTGGAACCACAATGCATGACTTACGCAAGCCTTTGTATGAACAGTTGGAACTTGTTTGCTTGAATTTTTTCACAGTTCATTTCTCGTCAGGATGGATATTAGCAATGTGTATACTTGATTAAGTGTTGCCTGCCTAAAGGATAAAAAGAATACACAAATAATTGGTCTTTGCAGAAGTGTCACTGAAACTGTACATGTTAATTTGAAATACAGTTTGGCCACCATGCTAATACACATCTCAGTAATGAAAAATGCAATCACCATCCATACATCAGAAATGCTGTTGAATACTACATTTATTAAAGCACCGATCTTCTCAAGCCGATGGAAAGTAATCATTCCCCTCACACAAGAAGCCATGCTAGCACAGAGCCCACTGCAGATTAAGTTACTGAAACCCCTCACTCACTGTTACCACTTCCACATTGCAAGTGCTGCCAGGAGGACCTGGCGCCGACCCGCAATCCCCTCCGCTCTCCACAGCCCAGCAGGAAGGAGACCTGTGCAGCACAGAGCAGCGGGAAGGAACAGATGCTCATGAGCATTTCCATGAAGGATTTCCAAGTGAAGCACCTGGGGTCTCCAGGATGAACAGGCAAGAAAATCTCAGGAGGAAATTAAGATTCTGCCTGATAGTGAGGTGATAGGAGTAGGCAGCAAAAATGATGAGGCTACACACTGAACATAGGGGGGAAAGTTTGTTTCAAAAAAAAAAAAAAACAAAAGTGAAGATTCTGAGGTTTTCTTCTATTTTTTCTTTCCAGTTTATAAATTGCTGTAAATACTAGTGCAAACATCAGATCAGTTCATTGCAGATTAAAAGGCCTCCTTATTTCTAGTACTTAACTAATACAGCAACTGGTGTTAGATAAACCTAAGTATTGCTCAGTTATGAGAAGTATTTGAAAACAAGTGGACTTCCAGCAAGATAAAGTTAATGTCCTCACAAGAGACCAGCAAGTCAGGTCACTTTCCAGTACCTTTGTTTAATGCCACCATTGACATTTAGTAGTATCAGGAAAATTGCCTCTCTAACACAAGATACATGGGACCTCTTCAATAACTTTTTATTTTCTTACACTAGTTATGAATATAAAAATACCCACTCATATCACCCACTTGGCTAGTGCTGTATCTGCTTAGCCTGAGCTCACTTCAGGCAAAGTATTCAAACACAGTAAAACATTTAGAAGTAGATGCTGGCAATACCTCTATAAAGTCACCCCTTTAAAATAGATACTATGGGTGTCATGATACTGATATTCATGTTAAAAGTTTCACTATTGATTAATATGCTGCTGATTATATTTCTGCTTAGATAGAACAATAAACACCTTACATATAATGTGCACACACAAAAACGCTCTTAGCTAACAGCAAATATATACATTTGCTTTATTTTTCTTATGTTTTGACTGTTTCAGCAACTTTTATGCAGAGACATCCAAGCCATCATATTTCTGAAATCTATCCCAAGGATAAAATCCCGTAGCTCTAGAGCAGAAAGCAGAAGGATGTGGGACTGATCACCGGTAACATGGGAGAGGCAGGCAGGGACACTGATGTGCCTGGAAGCACTGGGGATCACACTTCATTCAACAGGCATGCGGCAGCGTGACATCTAAAGTCTGTCACACTAAAGACCTTCTGAGCTCTAGGAACCACCAGAGAAGAGATGAAGAAACACATTTTGAAATGCTAGATTCAAAAAAGGTAAACTCTAAAGTAAAAACAGGTAAACTCTAAAAAGGAGCAACTACTTCCTTCATAGCTTTTCTCCCCCACCTCCTTTCCCTCATTCAGCATTGCAACTATAATGCACTCAGTCTTTTGAGGTCACTTGGGATTATGTATGAAGCAAAACTATATTTTCTGTATTTTATTAAGGGAAATTGCAAGGAAAACTAATGGCATTTATAAAATGGTCAGAATATATATGCAAGTAAGTTTTTAAATCAAAGGTTTTGTCTTATTTTCATATGATAAAACAAAGATTTGGTCTTTACATGATCAAATGAATTCTTAGTGGAAGGCAAAATGTTTTGAAATAACAACTGCTCGTACAAAGAATTTTTATTTAACTGATATTTACTGATTTATTTTCCAAGACATGTAAAATCGTAGCCTGCCCAGCAGTCTCTATACTCTTGGTAATAATTTAGAAACAGAAATCATGTTGATGAACCACGGAAGACAGGATAAAATGTTTACAGCTACTTTGCACCTACAGATCAAATATTACATAACTGCTATCAGATGTTGCTAAGCAAATGTTTGCAAGGGAAGGAAAACCTATCAAAGCAAACATTTTCTAAAACCCTGTTAATGGAGACCTATGTATTATGCCTGCCTTTCTGGTACATTATGTTTTGTTAATTGACCAATAACATTAATTCTGTCATTGTTTTCATTGGCGCTGGACCAACTACAACAATTAACCAGCAATTTAGTAAATTCACAAGTAAACACTGTATACAAGAGCTGACAGCTATTTTCTCAGGTGTGACTGTTTTCCAAATGGAACTGCTGAGAGGATGAATCTTATTTTTAGACTTGGGAAGAAAAGAATATATGAAGAATATTCTTCAAATATTCTCACTTGCTCTCTGTATTTCATTCCCCTCGAGCACTCCTCACTGGTCCAGGCAGCCCTAGATGGGGCTGCTTTATAGTCGGATGGACCAGCAGAGGTTCAACAAACACTAACATGAAGCCATCTCTTGCTCTTGGTTCTGCTGTCTTAATCTGATCTTTCCTAGATACTACACTATCGTAATTCCTTGGTATGAACTTAACTATGCAAATACCACAATTATAATCTTGTTTGCAATACGACAACAAAATGGCAAACTGCCACACTTGACAATACTTGTTTACATCTTCTTCATTGCCATTTTCTAATCCCCCAAACTAATCCCAAGTCAGTCATGCCCAGGAAACTGCCATGGGAAACAGCTGAGTCCATGCGTCAGCCACAGCCCCTCAACCAAACGACCTCTCTGCAGCCTCCGTAGCCAGGCCTGGATGCAGTTCCAGTCGCTGAAGGAATTCCAAATAGCAATAAAACAAAACCCAAATCTTTGCTAGCAAGAGCTGCCTCTCAGTGAATGGCAATTGCAGGTAACTGTCACCCTGTAGCTGCCATTGTACCTATGTAGACATTGTATATGCAATGTATACAGCATAAACCTAAAATTTAAGCTAAGGTTACAGATCCTTCCATAAAGACCTGGCAAAGACAGGAAAAGCACTCAGAGGGTACAATTAGATTGCCTCGACAAAGATCAGTACTAGAAATGGGATAAACTGCTGTTAAAACTGCCTTCAACACTTACCCCATGGCTCGAGTATGGCCCACTGAGAAAAGCCCACTTCAGAGAGCAGTGCTGGCTCGGCAGCCTCCTGGGTTAGGGAGCCTCTTGAATCAGACTTCACAGGGGACTTCAGACATACACGACTGGTGCTACTTAGGGTCATGAAGCCACATTTCTATTTGTGGTAGGAAAGAGCTGTCAGTGTGAACAGGAAAATACTGTTGACCAAAATCACAATGCTTCATTTAAACGTGTAGCGGGAAAGTCTATTCTGGAGTGAGTTTGTAGTGGGACAGTAAAAGGGAGGCGAGGTTGTGCTCTAAGCTCGCAACTCCAGAAAACTACAACCAAGGATGCCCAAAGCTGTCAGAAAAAAAAGCCTACCAATTAAGGCACAATTGGTGATAGCAAACATCATGGCTATGTTTAACCCCTGGCTGGCGAAGGTCCACAACAAAGGGATACAATTAATTAAACTTTGGGAGAAACTTAATTGATGAAAAAGATACCTAACTAGTTAGAGAGTTCCGCCTGGCAACTGTGGGGTAAAAGCATTATTCACACAAGGCCAGACTGAATAACCCACCAAAACAATGATGAGACCTCAGCGTTTTTACAGTTAATCACAACTGTATTTCACAGACACTTAGGGTGGAGGAAAAGTTATATTGAGAAAATTACCAGCTCATATGATAAAGGTTAGCACATTAAGGAGACTTTTACATTTCATGCCAGCAGGTTTCATTCGGCTAGGTTTAAAAGCTGCATCATGCCCAAGTCTACACGGGGCCGGGTATCGTCCTCGCCGCAGCTCAGCTTCCATGTGCGTACAGGTGAGCCCTGCACGAGGGGATTCAGGTCTGCCCCGCAGCCCGGCAGGGGAAGGGATCAGCACCGCTCCGGGGGGCGACTCACGGCAGCGGCCAAGGCTGTCGCTGCCAACCGCCGGGCCGGGTCCGGCCGGGCCGGGCCGAGCCGAGCCGAGCCGGGCCGGGTGGCGGCGGCCCCAGCTCCCGCCTCGCAGCGGCGCCTGCGACAGGGAGCCCCGCCGCGGCCCGGGCGGCCGTTACCGTAGCAACGGCTGCTCCCGGCATGCGCCGCGGCCGCGCCCGAGTCGGGAGGCTGCGCGGCCCAATCAGCCGTGCTCTTGTTACGAGGCCCAATGGGGAGGCGGCTGTGGGAGGCGCCGCAGTTTGAAGGCGCGCGGGGCGGCGGCAACGGTCGCTCCGCGGCCATTGGGAACAGGCTGGAAGGGGCCCTGAGCCCTCCGCTCTGCCCACAGGCGGTATCGGCGGCGCCATGGCCGGTGCCAGGGCGGAGGACGAGATAGCCGCCTTTGAGAAGGAGATAAAGCAGTTCTGGGCCAACTTCAAGAGCATCTACGGCAGCGAGCAGGTCAACCAGATTGTAGCGCTCAGGGATTCGTGCAAGGAGTCCATTAAAGCACTGACAGGTAAGGAGGCTGTGTATTTGCTGTACCTCTGCCTTGGCCTTATTATCAACTCTCTTCCATTAACGCAAATAACTTTCCATTACAGAGAAATGCTCTCAGAAATTAAAAGAAGAGGACCTGATGATTGACAAAATTAAGGAGTATAATGATGGTAGAGTATGCAGCTTTATCTGTTATGTTTAGTACTTCCAAAATTAACCTGCAACTGAATAATACTTTCAGGCTGACTTTCTAGAAGGCAAACTGCAAAACCAGAGCAAAGATGGATTTAAAACTGAATGCATTTGGTTATAGGAGTATGTTTAGTATAGAGTATGTTTAAGCTTAGTTAAAAGTTTTGCAGCAAATGGTGTCCGGGGGGCTTAAGAGTGATCAGTGCTTAAAACTTGGAACAACAACAATGTGCAGCACCTGCTCACTGCAGTGGAAAAAGTAAATGGAAATGGATTAATGAAATTAAATATTGCAAGGTTCCCTATGTCTCTCCCATTATTAGCAGCGGAAAAAATGTCAGCCTATCTGTCCAGCATTAACTATACTGAGTTCTCTAATTAATCTTCAGAATTTTAGGTAAAAATAAATTGCGACCACACCAGTAGTCAGCATTTCCATTTGTTTTCTGTCAAATGATTTATCTGTGGAGAGAATCCACCATGCTTACCCTTTGACCTAACATATCATTTTGGCACCAGGAACAAGTAGCATATATTTGAAATATCAGGGAAGCTCCTTACTTTGTGGCTTTTCTTCTCGTTAATTTTGTGTGGACACTTTACTATGAAGAGAGTATCAGATGTAAGTGTCCAGTTGATGCAGTTTGCCTTCTACTGGATTTTAATCAAATGAGTCATCTCAGTTAATATAGGTATGGAATAAATATTGGGAGGCCTAATTAATTGACTGTAAATGTTAATATTTTTCTAAATGATTTCAGAGATTCTCCAGCAGAACAAACTCATATCAGAAAATGAGGAAAATTTGACAGAAATAAAATCTAACATAAATCATGAAGAAGAGCAAATTAAGAGCTTAATGGACAGCATTCAAGAAATTAAAGAAGAGCTGATGAAGAAGAAGGAAAGTAAGTTTCGAAGTTGAATTAAGACCAAAGAAAAAGCAAACCAAAACAAAAAACAAATACAGAAGCCTTCTGTAGTATGTAATGGCTTTGCTGTATGTCCTCAAAATAATAAATCTAGATAACCAATAAAGTCCAAACTAATAAAGATGCAGGATGTGGAAATAAGGTGAAGAAAGGTTTAAATAGCAAGGTAAAGGTTTAGTTATCAATGCAATTTTCATTTAAGAAGGTTTCACCTGTCATTTTGGGACTGTTTAATTACTACTTGTAAGGTTTTAAGTTAAGTAACCAATTATACAGTACAGTAAACTGTACTTTAGAGCAATTATCTGAGTCTTAAAATAATGATGCCTATCATGGCATTAATACATTCAGTAAAAAGAACATACCTTCTCTTAACTAGAGAATGGTTTTGAGCACTTTTTCTTGATGGGCTTTTTTACTGTCCTGAGTCTCCTCTACCTTTTTTACCTCTATTTTCATACTTATAGTAGCTTTTAAAATTCTAGTAATAGCTTCCAAAAACCAGGCGACTAAGGAGAGAGTGGAACAACTGTGCAGGTCTAAAGCATTGTTTGAAGAGCATCTTGGCCTGGAAATCCGCAGAATCCATGGTAAGTTTCCAAAACTTTTGTGTGCAGCAATATAATGGTTAATGCTGGACTGTGTAGTGAAGAATAAAGCAAGTTACATACTGAGTAAGAATGCAAGCCTCAGCTCAAATGTACTCTTTGGTTTAAGTGTCTGTAGGGGGTTAACAGCCTCCTGTCCTAATGTTAGGCCATCCCTGCACCTGTTTTCACTGGAGGTGAGCCCTGCTGCCTGCAGGGTGGCTCGGGAGTGAAGAGCAGTTCAGCTGTTCAGATTCCTTCCTAAGGCTGAGTGGGGCAGTGGTGGGTGGTAACTTTGTTGGCCAACTCAAAGCCAGTCCTTCCCCTCCTCAGCCCAGACATTACCCTAGTCTTGCAAGTGGTAGAAGAAGGTGCATTAAAACACATTTGTCTTACCAAGCACTTTGCTTAATTAGTGAGTATTCTGAAGGCTACTAATTGAAACTAAGCTGCAGCTTAGTCATCATGGAGACTCTCTAGCAAATGTTAATGGCCTTGCTCTATTCTGTTGTGTTTGCTTTAGATGAACAGTTGCAGTTTATATTCAGGCACATTGACCACAAAGACCCCGAGAAGCCATATACATTTACCCTTTTCATAAATGAACAGGGAGATTATGAAGGTATGTAATTTTAAAATATTTAAATAAGAGAACAGAATGTGATGCCTCTGTCTGAAAAAAGAGGAGAGAGGAATTTGAGTGCAATTTAGCTGTAACTTTATCTTTCTAACTTTTAAAAGAAAAGCTAGTCTGTTTTGATGGAGCTTCTCAGTTTATGTATGAAAACATAACTGCTTATCTTCATTCCCCTTCACTGGTGGAGCTGCTGCCATATATGGAAAGACATTGTTTGTGGTCATGGTTCTTTCCCTCTGGAGTGTTTATGCTGGTAGGTGTATGTGAATCTGATTAAGAAACCTCATGGGCAGGAAAAACTATGTTCCCCACTAGGAAATCCCTATAGTTGTGTGGGAAGAGAGAAAAATTTAACCAAGGAAAATCAGCCTTCCCCTTCTGTAAAGGGTACAGTTTCTCAGAACTTAAAGCTGTTGTTGCAGTACAAACCTTACTGCTATTCTTAACTGAAGTAACTTGAGTTACTGGGCTAACTAACACCTGGATGGATGCTTCTATTTACCTGCTTTGCTCCTTAAGTACGGACTGAAAGAGGCCTCTCTTTACCAATTCAAATATAAAGTGTGTGCAAGCCACAAGTTTGTCACTTGCTGAGCTGCATCAGTTTAGAATCTGTCCACCTGCTGAGCAACAAAAATGCATGTGAACATATTCCAGCCTTTGGCAGGTTGGGAATTGCTGTAACAATTCAAGTTAAATTGAGGCAGGAACACAGCACTGGGTGGGAGTTCTGGAAATCAGAAAACACTTGTGTGCTCTTTGAGGCTTTGTCTGCACTAAAAAAAAGATTAATAGGTTGCTCAAAAATAATGCTGAAAAAAATAAACTAAAAATAAGGTAATGAACAAAATGGCATTCTGTGTGTATGAAAAAGCACTTCAAAAAATAAATATAGTCTTATCTTTTGGAATTTGTCATTTCAGTGACTTCCTGTTCTCCTCCCCTGGACTGTATAGCGGAATTCCAGAAAAAAGTGAGAGAAACTAACAATTTTTCTGCATTTATTGCCAACATCAGAAAAGCTTTTACTGAGTTATCTTATAAATAGTCTGTACAGGGATATAAGCTACTCTTTTCGTAGAGCTTTGTAGAGCTCTTTTTATTTCTCCTTCCTGTATTATGAAATCATCTTTTCTATCCATGTCTTTCTCTAATTTCTAAATAAAGAAAAATAACCAAAACTATTTTGGTCGTTATCAATCATTTGGAGGTAGTTGGATTATTTTTTGAACAATAGTATAATCAAATACTTCCTTAGCTGAATGTCTCCAGACATGTAAATTTATATGCAAGAAGTAGCTCAGTTTGCCTTTGAGGCTTTCACTTGTTTCAGAGCCTTTTGCAAAAGCCTGATAACGGTATTTCTCTTCAGAGACACTGCTTGTATTCAGAGGGTTCTATCCAAAGAAAAGCGGAAGCCAAATGAGCAGGGTGGAGATGTTCCACAGTGATAGAGAAAGGCCTGTCATGCTAACCATGACCATAAAAAAAAAAAAAAAAAAAAAAAAAGTACATTGATTTTTCTTGAAAGAGGCCAGGCAGATCACACAGTCTACACCAGATAGGAAAGAGCATTTTTCTGATATTTATGTTAATTTTTTTTCTTACCCTTCTGCTGCTACATTTTGCAGATGATGAAAGGAGTTTTTTTTTTTTTTTTAAAGCCTCAAGTGTGGTTGTATATTTTTGGTCATCAGTGTGTGATACAGAAGTATCAGATACTTATCTGATGACTGTTTCTGTTGCTAATAACAGACCTGATGAACAACATGTTCCTACTAAGAGCTGCATCTAAGACAAGTAAGAACTGTCTTGATTAGTAATCGTGGAGAGCTGAACATTGCCCTCCCAGGGCTGTGTGGATGCCACACCACTTGTCTGAGGCAGAACAGCTGGACTGCCCTGAGGGTGGTAATGGTGACTGAATGCAACATGGAGGAGGAGGATCAGCCTGGGTGGTTAAGGGAATTCCTAAGAAGGTTGAGAATATTTTAGAACAGAGAAGTTACAAGCTTTATGTAATAACACTTCACTGTAATTTTGTTTTATTTATCATATTTTCCTGAAACCCTAAGACTGAGCAAGGCCTGAAATTAATTAGGGTATGAAATAAAACAGTTGCAGACAAGTTAATCTCTGTATGGTGCTGCTGATCAGGAAGGTTGTATTAGGATATTCAGCTTTAAGATGTTTTCCCATCTTAGTTTTGATACCATACTCCTTTTCACAAGGCATTTAAATGCGCAGATAAAAAAGCATCACTTAAGATTTTGTTTAAACAATGTTCCGTGCCTCCTGTGTGAAGGGTGGGGTGTCAGCACGGAGCTGTGTGGGAGCAGTGTAATTCTGCATGAAATAGGAAGGAACAGCGCTCCTGGGGACTGTGCAAGTCTGCACCGGGACTCACTAAGTCAAGGAACCTGTTACTGCTGTCTATAAAAACACTAGTGGGAAAAATGAGGCAGAGCCACAGCACAGAATGACAGTTAATGTTTCATCTGCAAAGCAAAGGAGGATTCAAGCACCAGAAAGGCAAGGCCTCTGAAGAGGAGCAGAGGAAGGAGGAGGCATCTCCAGATTCCTGACTAACTGCATCTAGTAATTAAAAAAAAAAAAAAAAAAAACACACAAAAAAAAACATTCAGGTCTACGCTTGCCCTTCCCACCTTCTCTTACAGTAGGTATGACTGCAGGACTCCCTGCTCCACTGGTAGCTCTTTTCTTTTTTCTTCCTAGTGCAGAAGACCTCATCTCCCATGTCACAAATCCCTGTCTCTTCTGCACGTTTTTGTGAAACATTCCCACACTTTTCTATCTGCCTGTGTCACCCACTAAAGCTAAATGGTTCACTTGATCATCTTAGCAGAAAAAAAAAGATTTATATCAAAGCACAGCACTGAGTAGAACAAAGCCAAATGCTCACTTACCAACCTTCTCCTCATGTCCATCCCAAGCACAAGTAGCTGGTTTATTGCTTCTAATGAGATTACTTTGCCAAGTTTGCTGTGCACAGAACATAAAATATATGACGACCACTGCATAGGAATTTACATTCCTAAGAAATATTTGCTAGAAAAGATGATATGCCCAGTTGTAAATATTCTGCGCACACCTCTGAATCAAGTAGTAAAGTTTGCAATGTTTACTGTGTACAATTTGAACCTTTACAACTCCTTCTAGAGTTTGAATAACAAACCTGCTTGTCCTTACCAGAGAAACCACATGCAGCTCTTCCTTCCTCCAGAACAGAGCCAGGCACTCCAAAAGCAGGGAAAAGCTAAGGATAAAAGAAAAAAGAAAGCAAAACTTTATCCAATAAAATATGTAGTAAAACCATCTGTGACGCCTGCCCCCACCCCATCCAATACGAGCTATTATGCTAGTTAAAGATCTGTCTTAAAAATCTTCAACCTTTTGTGCCTTTATCAAAGGCACTTTGCTCTAATACAACTTCACACACTTCACTCTGTGGCTAGGTGGAACTTTCCTCTTGTTATGAAGCTGCACAATATCACTACACCCAGGAGCTGCAGGGACAACGAGGGCAGTGATACGTACTGTCAGCAGGGCTCCAGTGCGCTGGACAGCACAGAAACACATCGCTGCAGCCAGCCCTAAGGCCACCAGAACAGGGAGCTCGCTCATTGTGACAACTTGAAGGGTTTAAACTGACATTTTTCATAAACCCTCTCAGATGATGCTAGGTATATTTTTAAAAGCAAACAAATAGTGGCTACACACGTGAAACTAAAAAAGACAAGGAAATTATGCTGTGCTTCTGTCATTTATATTCCTATTGCATTGTTCCATTACTTAAGTATCATCTTCTTGAATGCCTCATTTAAAGGTTGTGAATTTATTCAGTACTCTGTTGAAATTAGTCCTGCCATATAAATCACCCAGCACTCACTTGTGAGTCATTTGTAACTTTTGAAAAGCCCTGCCAAACCACCTATAACAAACATACCTACACACAAATCATTTAGTCATACAGACAAATCACAGAATTTTCTTAAGGTCGTGAAACTCTCTCTAGTAAATAATTATGGTGCTATTCTTACCTTTTTTACCTTTTTGAAAGCAATGGTTATGACTGAATTACATTAGGCTTTTCACTGCTGAAACAGGATCGTGTCCCTGCAGGGCAGGGCTTGGCCGGCCACCAAGCAGCGACGCTCCGCACGCTTTGTACCTTGCACCGTCCCTGCTGCCGCCAGCGGTCACACGCGCACTATTCTTCAGGCCCTTCAGAATATAAACAGATTGTACCTTGAGAAGCAGAAGTGGTAAACACCGATTTCCTACAGATTTGGGGGTCTGTCCTCAGACAGTGCCATCCCGCCCCCTGCAAATCCTCCCGCTGGTCTTTAGGCCTGTGCTGATGGACAAGGGCCAGTGGCTGGGCTAAGCACCAAAGTTGCTCTCACAGAAGTGTCTACACTGCAAGAAATTCAGGGAGGTCGCTCAGACTAGCAGCATGGCTTAGCTCAGAGCCGATACCATCCACTGGAGTTGATGTATGGATTAGGTTGCCCCACATAGTAATGGCTACAGGCACCGATCCCCCTCTCAGATGTGTTGCAATTTTGATAGGTAGTTTCTCAGTGAACAATCTAAGTGTTTTGGCTGGATCAAGTTTGAAGTAAAACCAGATAAGAGATTTGGCAAAAATGACTATAAATAGCATGTAAGCAGAGTAAACAGCTCTTTTAAAGATACCTTAGAAAAGATGGTAATTAAAATTATTATTATTGGGAGGTAAGAGGGGAAGTTGTCTTTAAAAAGGGCCCAGATGGGGTAGAGAGTTGTTAAACAGGTTAGTACAGGACAGAGCTGATTCAGTTTTAAGTAAGGATCACATTTCACCTCTGAATTTCAGGTTGATTTTTTTCGCATGAGAAATGAAAAAAGAAGTTGCCTAAATAAAGTAAGAAATACTTAAAGTCAGGCAGCTGTGGGAAGCCTTACTTGGAATATGTGAAAATAAGATGCACAGGACTTCCCTACCACTGAACAGAGCCCTGGCAAAGTCCCAGCTCTGGTCACCCAGCCAGGTACAAAGCTGTCATTATGCAGCAGCTCTGGAGCATTAGTATTGCTGAAGAGACTTTAAATCCATTAGATAACTCATCCTTATCAATTCAGAAGTGGTTTATAGCCCGAGTGTAAATCTGTCCCACACAAAGGAGGCTGCGTATCTCCTGCATTGCAGTAGCATTTCCTGCCTGATGCTTTTAAAGACATAACAAGCAGCCCTGCAATTCCTCTCAGTTTTATTCCTTGTGACAGCTATCTGGTCACTTAGATACCCCTGGCCACACTCGCAGCTCAGTTTGTGCTGGGTGCTTCGACAAACTGTAGGAATAGCACATAGACTACCATAATTGAGGCTTAACTGGAAACAATCGCAGTGGGACTAGCTAGATATATTGGGAATGTCAGCAACAGGGGCATCCGTTTCCCCTGGAAATCTCCTACTTACTGGGATTAAGAGCCTCATTTCTGATCCTTCATTACTCATCATATGCGGATGTCACAGTTGAACCTAAGTCTAAGTCGAACCTGAGTCTAAGTAGGTGGCCAAATGTGGTCCTACTGCCATGGAGGCTGCTGCAGAGTGTAGCAGGCACATAGCTCTATTTTGTGTCTACATTCATTAAAGCCTTGGCCATGCAACACACAATCCATTTTAAACAGACGTCTGTATTATTGCTAAATAAGAAGTTAGAGAAATGCTTAGATGCCTCACTGAATGGGAGCTGGACAAAAGCACCTTCCAGCAAGCGGCAGACAAAGCAAATCTCATCTATTTTTAATGCAGGTTTTGAAGATTTCATTTGTGCTAAAAGACTGTAGATTGGAAGACTTAAATTTCAAATTTAAGCAAAACACTGTGTTTTTTTTTTTCTTTTTATGAAAGAAAAGGTTGTTTCTGTGGCATTAAAAGAAGGCTTCATGATTAAAATACATAGAGAGTAAAACTTTTGTATTGGTATCTTTGTCCTCATAACTCATCAGTGATTGAACTGAATCTCAGGTCAAGCTGAAACCTCCAGGTCCTAAAAGAGGACCGCACATTGGAAAGTCTTAAAAATATCAGAGGTAGGAGGATGTTTTTCAGATGTTTAGGAGACCGTATCAATTTAGGAATATAAATATTTCTTGCCATCAAGTAGTTCTACAAAGTACTTCTTATCTAACTATTGAACTATAGCAAACACATTGGTCATGCTCTTCCTTCAGATATTAACTAAAATACTGAACTAGCTTCTAATGCTTCATTTTGCACTGCCCTTTTCAAAGATCAAAAGCTAACAGCTTCACACCTAAGCAATTTCATTTGGAAGCTAGAGCTGAAATTAAATTTGGTGGTTTGAACCTTGCAAACACGTGAGTGTTACACAGATCTCGGCACTTAACCAATCCCTCTGCATACAACATTTGCTTTAAGTGTGTTTATTCTATACCAATAAAGCCTGGTTCTAAAGAGGAAGGCGCAGCATGGAAAACAGACTGAAAAAAACACATGCCAGCCTTACTCTCAGCTCCACGGTGTGTTAGGGAGGTCTCCTGTGGACACCTGTGGAAAGAGACCTAGGACAACACACAGCTTATTCTACTAGTTAGTGCGATAGAAATAAATGTACTTTTTCCTGTTGTGTTTCTAAGTAGATTGACTTCCTTTCATGCTGTGCTGTTCTGGTGGCCCACAGAAAATGCCCCTTCTTGCTCCACAGCTGCAACTTGGCTATGTGCATGTATTAAGCCTTGGATCTAACAGCTTCCTGTGCAGTATTTGTGTCACTGCATTTCCACAGTGTCTCCTTGTCTCTGCTGTGACAGTACCAAGAAGCCTGCCATACTGGTTTTGTTGATGAGGAACACTGCATTGAGAGCTTTATCTTTTAAAAAATGTATTAATTAGTCTTATGATGCTGTTCTGGTAACCTTGAATTAAGCAGGCCACTCAGAAGGGAAGTATAATGAACACCAACTCAAGCTCCATAGAGGATTGCCACCTCCCTGCTCTAGGACATAACTTCATATTGCCTCAAAAATTGCACTCTTTTCCCCTCAGCATCTAACATTGCAAGCTCAAATCCTATTTGCTGTTCCTACCTATCCCCACATCCTTTTCATCGTTATTGCTTTTCAATGTCTTTCTCCCACTGTCTGTGTCTGTAGGTTCCTCTCCTGCAGGATGCATTAACTCAGAGCTGAGTCTCAGTTTATTTTCTCATTGTAGCTAATCTTTTCAGGGCTCTTTTCTGTGCCTATCCACAGTCCCACTTATGTTAGCATTAGCTTGAATTTCACGAAGTCATTAAGTCTTGTCCAAATGGCACAATCTTTCAGTGCTCTTCTTCCACTAGTTCTAAAAAGGTTTTCACTTCCCTCTTCCCCCCAAATCATCCTTGGTCCCACCAGGTCCTTCCTTTAGGACTGAACTACCAGCTCACAAAAGAGGCACTCTGAATTCTAGTTTAATACTCACTATTCATACTAATATATATCTGCTGTTTATTGTGTTTTCCAGTATTGAGCATGTTCACGTTTTAGTATTTCCAATTTAAATAAATATGGAAACCATGCAGAAAACAACCTATAATGATCACATTAAATCATCCTGGACTCTTCTATACCTGAGCATGAATTCACAGCCCATTCTGTGAAATTTGCTCAAAAAAACAACCCACTGGCAAATATAGACTGTGTGAAATCTGTCAAGGGGCAGGAAGAGCGCAGGTAGGAGACAGAAAAAGTGCAGCATAAATTAGGGAAATAAGACCAACCTTCCTCCACACTGTGGCAGCGACGCCTCCCGCAAGCTCCCGGGCCCTGCCTGGCATCAGCTGCTGCGGCACACGCTGCAGCCTGCCCACGCGGGGATGCCTTCACTCACCTTCTGCTGCTCCCACCAATGCCGTTCCCCATGGGCAGCCGCCGGCTTGCACTTCTCCTAGGGAAACACAGACCGTCTGCTTTCTTCACCTGAGCAGCAGTTTCCTGTACACGTGGCCTTTTGTTGCCTCTCTAAGAGGCAATATGGCAAGGAACTCCTGCTCCTTTCATATTATCCTGAGCCCCTTTCTGTTCGCATGGCTTCTCCCTTGTGCTGCAAAAGTCGAGGGGTATAAGGTAGAATAGGAAGCAAAAGGCATTAGACACACAAATAGACAAACTCTCACATAGCTAAATTTCTTGATAAATCTCTTCAATAAACAAGTATTTAAATGCCACATTAAAGGCACTATGAGATTATCTCTATATATTATCATGGAGATAAATTAACTACAGTAATTAGGTCTTTAATTATGATGCAAATCCCCAGGACTACTTCTCTTCCAGTGAGAAAATTCCAACTGATGTATAGAGATTCCTGTGCAATGGGTACCTGTGTTTTGAGAACTGTTGCCTCCCTTTTCTGCTGAAGTTGAATGGATGTTTTTACACATCCTGTCATCTGAATAATCTCTCATAAGATTGCAATGCTGCACCAAAGGCTGCCTGACAACTGTATTTTGTGGGTTCTACTTTAGTTAGTGTATGGAAGCAATTCCAGCTCGGCACACTGCTATATGTGGAGATATCCTCAGTTAGGAAGAAAACCTTAACTCCTTTCGCTTTTAGCAGTAGTGAAAAAAATACACAATCCTATCATAAATAAATGAACAAAACTGCTCTACTCTGCAATGGCAGAGGTCTGAAAGGTTTAATCAGTGCAACCCACAGATGCAGTTTCCTTGGCACAATCAAGAGCTGCAGTTTTTCTCTAGGGAGAACCCCCTGTACCACAGTGGCCAGGAGCTGGCATCGCCTGAAACATCTGAATGAACATCTATTTTTAAGAAACTCAAACTCTGAGATTTTCCAAAGTGGCACAAGCTGAAATAATAGAAATTCAGAAACAATAACATGAAAAATTTTACTTCTGAAATTGTGGCAAAACGTCTTTTTTTATTTTCATTTGTATAGAGAGAACTTGTCCTTCTAACATTTACTGTCAGAAATCGTCTTGTACAAGAAGTACCAGAAAACGCCACAGTGACAAACTCAAAAACATACAAGCATCTACTCTAAAAATGCTGGAGTTTGGAGGCTAGATAAAATCTTCTGAGCTAAAACAAAGGAAAATACTACTTTCGCATTTCACAGAAAAGAGAAGAAAGCTGACATTATGTTCCTAATACTTATGTTTATTATGAAAGTGTCTCCAAATTAAAATAGCCCACAATATTGATTGGTTCCAGAGATTCAATGAAGAGTAATTATCTTCCCAATTAGAAACAAAACAACCCAAGTTAAACACAAAATAACTCCCAAAGTTGTACACAACAGCTATACATGAAAGCACTCCTAGCTAGCTAGCACATCACTGTGTTTGCAACAGTGGAGCTCTAACACATCACTGTATTTCTGAAAGAGTTGCTTCAAGCACAGGATTTTCATGAAAACACAGGTGAAATGGTGTCATCTGTCTCACCCTGACCCGCAGCAGGTATCAACATGCATGGCGGGTTACAAGAGCTCGGGTACAGAAGCTAAATCCTGGGACTGTGGGAGGTTGAAGCTCAACAGAAGCCATAAAATGTGTTTTGTTGCACAGATCATTTTAGGTCCTGTAAGACAATCGTTTTGGTCTTTCGTCTGACATGGGTGATCATTGATATGGCTCCAAAACACCATTTTATAGTATTTCCTCCATTTTTGATTGAAAGCAATTTCAAAAAACAAGAACGAACTGTGTACAGACACAGTCAAACACTGTGTTTTCATTGCAACTACAGTCAGAAATCCTTACAATTTAAAGGCTATACACATATGCCACTTTCCCAAACTTTCACCAGTTTTTTTTTTTTTCTAAGAAAATTAAAAATAAAATAAGTTTTTCATACTGAAGTTCCCATTAGGCCCCTGTTCCAAATCAAAACCAGTCGAAACCCAAGTAACACAGGCTGGTTTTGCTTTAGGGTTTAAAGGCAACTGTAGTTTGCAGAACACTGAAGTTGGACCTCCTAGGGTCTACATTACAGAAAGGGTAAAAAAATATTGAGAAACCCCTCTCACACAAATGTCACAAGAAGTAGACAACAGGAAACATACAAAAATGAGTTGTAGCAAATAGATTAAAAAAATACCGAAGCATCAACTGTAGAAAACCAATGATAGCCTACGTTTCTCCAAGACTGCAGAAGGCTGCAGTGAGAACATGAATGAGAGAGGCAATAGTTTTCCTGCTAAAAGAGTCTGTGTAAAAGATGCGCAGTGCCTAAATCAGCTCCTGTTGATTTATCACGGACACTTGCCGCAGGGTAACTGCTTTTGCCATTGGGTTCCGTTTGGAACCACAAAGTGATTTTCACTCAAAATGGATGCAGATTTAAGACCCAAATCACTTCAATGTAAGCCAAGCTTTAGTGCTTGCTGCTGGGTCTCAGGAAAGGATTTGGCATCAGTGATTGTACAGAATGTTCACAGGTTACAAGAGCATCCAAAGGCTTCCAGAAGAAAGCTGTGACACCTGCTCCGATTCTGTGGGAATCATTAAACAAATAACACATACAAAAAATACAAAATGGTAAGAAGGAAACAGCGTGGGACACTTTGGTATTTTAGAACTAGCACTACTTAACACTGATCAAGATCCAAATGACTCCAAAGTCCAACCTTGTTTGATCAGATATTTCTACCATTTTCTGCATTTTTTAAACTTTTTATGAAAAAAAGATCACAGATTTTTTGTTTGGTAGAACACATGTCAAACACGCGTTTGCTATAGAAACAGTTACGGAAAACAGTAAATAAAATGAGATCTAAATGTTATTTTGCTATATTCTGGGATGGCTAGAGATAGAAGACAATTTCTTACTATTTACTAATAACATCTACAGCCTAAATTCTTTCTTCGTCTTGCTACTTCAACATCTCTACCACTGTGTCTTTTACTGTACTATAATGAGGGAACATAGAAGTTGAAAACAAATAGGTTATAGAATACAAAGCCTCCTTTCTAAAATGACTAAGATGAAAATTCTACAAAAGGTAAGAAAATACAGAACCTTTTAAGACCTTGCATTTATCATGAGCTATATGAATCACTTCAATAAATTTTCTGGAATACATGCGATTATCCTCTAAATACTTAATGGCCTCCAAAAGCACTTTGCAAAGATTTTCAGCAGAGAAGCAAACAAATCCAAATTAAAAATAAATGCCCCGCATTGCACTCTCTGTGAGGAGTGGAAGATGGAGCCAAAGTTTTGACAACCATTGGTTAAAGCAATGAATTAAAACACACTGCCAAGTATGATCACTACAGCATTTGGTCCTTCCCACTAAAGTCATAAAATTGTAAGTGAATTTTTCATTTCCATAGAAAATTGTAATTTGAAAGCTTAGTTATTATTCAGGGAAGTTTAGTAAAGATCTTTCCTTATTCTTATCCTGTTTTTTTTTTAGCACAAATGCACATCTGAGCATTTCATCTTTCCTTTTTTCAATACCTACCTATATAGTTGATCCCAGGCTGTTAAGAAAGGACTCTGGGACATGCCTAGGTCACAGATGAGCGGTGACCGAGGGTCAGCTGAACCACAGTAGCTGCACATTGGGTCAGCTCAGGGATTCCAGCCCTGCCTGGCTGAACCAACTGTACACACAGCACAGCTGGAGAGGCCCAATGGAGGCCATAAGTCTCCTCTCTTGCATGAAGATCCTTACAGAGAATTACCTTCTACACCAATATCAAAGAAGCTACAATACCATGGATGTACACTGATAAGTTAGAGCAGCATTCTGTCCTCAGGGCAAGATAAAATATTTCATAAGCTTTCAGAATTTGGGGGCATGTCAAAACATCACAGCCCATTCTTGGACATTATATTTCTTAACTGCCTGTGCATAAGGGAAATGGTCCCCTGAAGGTAATCAACACCATGAAAAAGGAGTGTTTAAGCTTGTTTAAACATCTTCAATGACCATCTTAACAGGTCATTATGCTTATTCAATATATCTCTCATTTTAAAAGTCTTGTTTTAAAATCTCAGTATCATTTTGACAGTAATTACTAAACAAGAACTACTTCAAATACTGTGGATGGGATATTTCCTATAGCAATCATTCTATTTCCACATACATCACTCTACTTCATATCTCATGCTCTGCAGATAACTGGTATAAAATCAGAGAGGCACAGGAGACAGATGAGAAAAAAATCAGAGTCTGAGAAACTTCTGTGGGAGTAAGAGATCCAAGTAAGACTCTCCCACTCCCTCAAATACAGTCATGGACATACAACCTATGCAGCTGCTGAATTACAAAGATGATAATGGCATTTTTCAAAAGATGCTCTGTGGGTTATACATATCAACGTACAGTAGTAAAACTTCCAGCTTTTTTCCATGATTTATGAGTTTTCACTTTCCTTATCTTTATCCTCCACTAAGTGAAGGAGCTATTTGGATTCATGGCATGCTGCCCTTATTTCAGCACATTTCTAGCTAGCACACAAAGGTCCCTATGAGTAATAAAGGTTTCAGAAGTTTTCAAGAGTCATCAATAGAACCAAACAAATCCCAGTTTTTCAAAAGAAAGAAGTGGCAACACACCTTTTTCGGTACACTTTGTATACATAGAACCTTTAAGCATGTTTTATGGCATCAGAAACCTTACATATTTTGCTATTTGCATAGGTAAAGAAATCAGAAATACTTCCTGGCATAGCATTCCAAGTGAACATGGCACACCAATTCCTTTGTATACAGGAGACACACTGTTACAACCTTTTCCTATTTTGTTCCTTCCTTTTCTTGCTATATATATTATATGTATGTATATGCATATATATCAAAACATATATATGCGTACATATATATCATATATATAAAAATACGTAAGTGTGTATATGTGTGTGAGTGTGCACCCACGTGTGTTTGTCTTTGGTCTATAAGCACATTGGTTCTGTCACAAACACAATACTGTTGAAGACTAGGTTGCATAGAATCTGTTGCCCAGAAACGTCTCCTACTTCTGGCATTGCTGTAAATAATCACAGAAAAGTGTTCTGCAAGAGTTGTATGATTCTTAGCAATATAACATCAAATTTTGTTCTAAAAACTGGAGGAAATGTATAGAATTTAAAAAATGATAATGTTTATTTTGGGTGTTACTTTGTCTCCTTTTGGAACATGGTTCATAAACCTTGGCTCCTTGCTTAGGAGAACAAAATTATTTTACGATCACCCTTAACTTTATTTCTGGAGGTAATAAAATACTGCTGAGCCTTTGAAGCTTACTGTGAATTATGTTAAATAACTTTTGCTCAAGCTTTCATGCATTTAAAATAAACTTCTAGTAATATATAACCTTCTGCTTTTTATCCTTTCTTCAGCCTACCAAGAAAGTGACAATAATTGTAAGGACCATACCTACACTGAGCTGTATCCAAGGAAGAAATGACCTTTCATCTGCTGTTTTTTTTCTTCCCCGCCCCCCCCCCTTTTTTTTTTTTCCTCTTTTCCCCATTATATTCCTGCTCTCATCTTTTTGAACTTGCAAGAACAGTTTCAGGAGTGAGTTCTGGATTCACAATGGTACTATTTCAACACAGAATCTGTGCAAAAAGCTGAAATCTGTAGAGATCAAAAATTGCAAGGCAAAAATGAGTAAGTTTATCCTAACTGTTGACATAAATTATTGTGCATTTGGGTATTTGCACAACTAATCAAGTCTACTTCTAATGCAATTAACCACCAATTCAATTTTTAAATTATGCTAAAATAATGTCCCACAATTACCACAGGTTTTCTTTCTTTCATTTGCTAACTGACCACATTAGCTACTATTTAAAATACCAATCCAATGTTCTAAAACTTTATGTTGGAGAAACCGACACTGTGATTGGATAGGCAATTTCAAAACCAGCACTTTAAACACAAAGATAGCAAAAATATCTGAAGCAAGCTAGAATCTGTAAAGCTATGTTGTATCTTACTGTAAGTAACAAATCAAGCAACTATTACTTATAGCCGACCCAGCAAAAGCAACAGGGATGGACAGAAGAGTTCTGAGCATGATGCTCCCCACCACTGAGAATCCAAAGAGCTAAAGTTTGAGTAAGGATATTCCCTTTTGTCCAGAAGTTCCCAGAAAATACACAAAATAAATAATATTTTAAAGACAGTAAAAATGAAAATACTGCTCCCATTGTGTCAGTTATATACACATACAGCATGCGCCTACGTATACAGAATGGTGTGTCTTCTTCATTCACAAACAGGGAATATGGCAGTGCGCTATCAGAACACTTTGATACTCCTAACTTTTTCTGATGCTGTGATATATGAAGAAACTGCATTCACAACTTATAATTTACTTCCAGTAGCAAACAGTTCATTCTGTTCATCTCCCATGATTGAACTCAAGGATTAATGCTCCTCTGAGCAAGTGCCACCACTAAGATACCCATTTGTCCCATTGGCACCGCCAGTCCCATTAGTGGTGATAGTGCTGTGTGGTGTCTTTGAACGAGATCCTGTGTCTTCCTCATCCGAGCTTGACTCAATGTCACTTCGGTCATCCTTTGCGACCTGTAGAATTTGAGAAACAAAAACAAGCAGTAGGCTATTGAAGGGAACACTTTTTTGTTTCAGCCAGAATCAGAGAATTCTTTTTTTTTTTTTTAAATGGAGCTTTGAGAGCAGCCTCATCAACTCTGGCACACCTCTGCTCTTGCCTGTCTAGACTCATTTCAAAACATAGGGGTCTATACATCCAAATTCTGTGCACAAAGACAAGGCGAGAACTTCTCATTGGTGCATCAAAGGTTAGGACACTAAAATGAAGGCACAGGGTTAACACGAAAGATTGTGGACAGACTAAAGGAAACATCCAAGTTCTCTAGTTCATTCTACTACTATTTCCTCTACTGTCGTACTACAAGTTTATTTCCTGAATCTTTAATACACCAAACTAACAGCTGGTGCAGGGATTCCTGTGCTTCTTTTGGGGGGGGGGGGGGCGGTGCTTCACTATGATCTGATAATGTCAGGATAAATATAAAATATTCACACTAATTTGCTCCCCCATCACTCTCTGGAGGCTGTGTTCCTCATGGAACAGAGCTAGAGGGTAGGCAGAGGTGTGAGTACTGGTTTCCATAACTTGTCATGCCAGACAGCTCCAACTTTGGATCTCAGATAGCAAGGGTGGCGCATAGGAACACTGACCATGGTTTAGTTTTGCCCCTATTTCCACCTGAGCTTCATTCCTTCCAGTTTATGCCCATATACTAAGTATATGTATTCTTTAGATTAAGGAGACCTCTCCCTTTCTTTGTAGCTCTTTGAAATTCACAGGTGAAGATCACTAAGTTTGAGAGCTGAGCATTACATCCCTTAGTATCCTGAAGTGACTTCTCTCTACTCTGTTCAGTCAGGTGCACAGAAACATTGGATATAAATAACTATGGAAACTGCAAAAGAAAAAAAAAAAAGAGTATTGTACAGAATATGTCTTTAGCATAGTGAATTTAAAAGAACTTACATGCAAAGGGTTCCACTTCCCAGCCTTCTGCATAGCACAAGGAGAAGGACAAACAAGCAGAGTAAGAGAGGGTAGGTAATGCTCTTTGAAGCCATTGCTTTAATTCAAACAGGACAGCTGAGGCTAATAATTGCCAAAGCAGAACAGAAAAGAAGTGTGGCTTCCAGGTAAAACACAGGTCACAGCTGCATTGCCTTTCCTGCACGGGGAGTGGCAGATTCCATACTCCATCCTGCAAGAGGCTAAGCCCCCATTCTTAGAAATTACTTGCAGAAATACTCCCATTCACCTCTGGGTGGTCATATATCTAAAATACCTACTTATGTGTTTTACCATTTTCAGAAAAAAAATGGTTTCCTGTAATTTACACAACTAGGTCTATAAATGCAACTTTGATCATCTAAATTTGAGAGCAGTACCTGCCTAGAAAACATACTGAGGTTAGCATTTCCCTAGGTGAATTATGTCTCAACAATGACACCAAGATAATGAATTTTGTCCCGACTGGTCTTATTATGGGAGAGTAGAGAGCCCTTTGCAGAACCTCATCAATACTAAAAACTAAAGGAGGTTCAGATCCATAACTGTGTCACAAACAATGACAATAAAGTTTTAATATTGTAACTATCTTGATTAGCTGGGAAATGAATGCTTTCCTAACAACCAATATAAAGAAAAAAACAGAACTGGCAGCCCACAGATAACAATTTGCTGCTTCTTCCCCTTCTCCCCACCTGCTCACCTCCTGATTGAATTGGGTTCTGTGAAACAGACTATAAGGAGGAAGTGCAGAAACATATATAAGTACAGTCACTAAAAATATGTTAATTTATTTTTATCAGGAGGAGGTTAAAAAAGTTACTATTAAAGTAAAGATGAGATAATGGCAAGAGTCTTCAACAATGTGTTATGAAGCAGAAAGAACAAGTAATCAGAAGGTCGATGACCCTCAGTGAATTCTGAAAAAATTAAAATGTTAAAACATATGTTGGAAATGTTGAAATGTTGAAACATGAAACAGAACTGTGCAGTCTTACCTTGCCCTTTGAAATAGCTTTATAGGCTGCCTTTATGATTAAATAAGACCAAAAACAGTGTAGAACTTGAAGAAGTGCAAGCAGTATGTTTAAGACCCACCAGGCAGGAAAATTGCCCAGAGCTTCGTATAGTTCAAACAACGTTGTGTTTAATATCCTAGGGGAGAAAGCAACAGAAAAATAATGTTTTCTTTAAGTCAACAACAACCTAAAGGAACCTTTTTTTAAGTAAAGATGACAAATGCTTGATTAGATGAGATCCACACATTCATTTGGTTCTTAGAGCAGCAAAACCTGCGACTTGACTTGTAGTGGAATAGGAGTGACAAATGATTCTATGTCTCCAGAGTTAAGTGACCTTAACAACCATCACATATAGAAAACAAAGATCCTCAGCATTTCTCCTTTTTTAAAGTTGATAGGTGTTGGTTGCCCCAAATATCTCATTTCCTGATTAATAAAGGCTACTTTATTATGTTCTTGGCTTTTTCATCTCAGCTTCTTCCACTTGTGTCCTGTGGAACTTAAACAGTCTAAGACTGTTCAGTTAATGCGAGATTCCAACCATATCTGAAACTATAGCAAACACCTGAGAAGATTCAGAACAGGAGGTTTCTAAATGAACGGAGCTCCATTTGACTGTTATAGCATGAACTCTTACTTAGTGGAAATAATAGCACAGATAGGAATCCCAAATCAAAACAAAACAATGAGATTTATTTCTGGCTGTTGAACAACCCAGATGACTCTGCTAAGCACTAAGGTACTGTGCAGCAGCCGAGGGCTGTCTCTGGTGGCCACTTGATGTACAAGATCCAGCTGGCACAGCAGCCAAGAAGAGCCAGCCAGAAGCTTAGCTGTCATCAGGGAAATGCTGGTGGTGGGGGACTGGTGCTGAGGAAAACAAGGCAGGTCTGGAAATCTGAACAAAGGTTTTGTAAATCAATGTTTCAGTTGCAGATACTGACAGTGACTTTTAAAATTTAACTTATGAAGGTCTGCCAATACAGTGCTAATTATTCTGCCCAAATATTCCTATCCAGAAGATGATTTCTATTTAGATCTTAGCAAAGAGCCTGACAGCAGAGAGGGGACAACAGGCAGTAGAAAGCAACTGCACTCTGAGAAGAAAAAGGAAAAAAAGACAACTTACAAATGCCTGTTGCTCTGAGAGGAACAAGGGAGCTAAAATGAGGATTTGTGAACTCCCGTCCATTTTCTCCACTGGTGTGAAAATCCTTCAAAAAGTCCATTGGCTTTGTGGCCTTTATTTTTTCAACCAATAATCACCACATAACCACTAGATGGCACATTTAATCAAGCAAACAACTCTCATCTCCGCACAGCACCAGCCTGGTCTGCAGGAGAGAGACCTGCAAGGGCTCCTGGGCACAGCTCTTGGGGTCCTGAGCCCCAAGCAGGCTTTGAAAAGTCAGGGATGCTGGGTGCAACTTTTTGCTAACCGCACTTACCACAGCCCTTTCTAGCAAAAGAAAGTGTAGATCAGATTATGACTTGCGCATACACAGGAAACCCAGAATACTATCTTCAGTGGTAATGATTTATGTGTGCGATGGTCAAAACTAACTCTAATAAGCTAACAGACTGCCCTTTATACTGTCGAGTAGCTCATAATAAATATTTTACCTTTTTTATTTTTGCTTTCCTATGCTAAACTGTGGAGGCTTGTTCAAAGACAATAGTACCTTGTTAGCAGATAGTTAACCACAAGGGTGTCAGTCTTTGCAGCAGATGGGGGACAGAGCCGAGAAAGACGAGGACTGAGGAACACCTCCCCCTGCCTCGTGTGCGACGTGTCTTGCCAGAAGAAAAGAAACAAAGCCAGACAACCGCGCAGGTGGCCAGATGCTGATTGGTTGTGAGCTTTGCAACACTTGTGTTGAGAAAGTATAAAAAGAAGTTGGTTTGGAAATAAAGTTGTCTCACTCTGCACCCCAGACTGAGTCCGTTTCTTCACAAGGTGCAACAAATGGCGCCCAACGTGGGGCTCGAAGACTAGCTGTCTCTCCGGTTGCACCGCCCAGCTGAACTCCCGGGAATCACGCTGAAAGGAAGCGTAAGGATCAAGCTGAAAGGAAGCTTACTTTGTGTGCACACTAAAAGCCTCTTGAAAGGAAAGAGGTAAGCGGCTGGGAACTATGGGTTCATACCTAATGAAGGAACAAAAGGACGATTTAGAAGCTTCTCCTAAAAACTTGAAACCGCAAAGAAAAAAATTAGGTGAAGAAGAGCTGCAAAAGGTTCTTGCATGGGCTTCTAAAGACGATCCTTCGGTGAATAGTAAGAATGTTTTTAATCTGGAAAGATGGGACCAAATTGGGGTCCGACTGTGGGATAGTGCCACGCGCGGTGATAAGGCTGCTGCTAACCTGTTGCCACAATGGCGAGTTGTACTCGAAATATTGAAATCTCATAGTGGGTTGCAGTCGAACATAAATGACGGGATCGGGGCCCCTGCCATCCCCTCCGCGCCTCCTTTACCTCAATCGTGTCCTGATGAGAATCAGAAAAGAAAACGTGCTGCAAAAGCCTTTGCGGTACTGCCACCTGATGAACAGGACGATGATCCTTTTGGTCCGGGTCCTATTGACCCTGGAAAGGAGCCAGACCTATACCCCCCGGATCCTCACGATAAATGGGCCTCAGTAAAACGAGGAGCAAAACAGGCGGGGGATGTGGGCATGCTGAAAGCCTTTCCCGTTATCTGTGCACCAGACCAGAATCCGCGTTGGGAAGGTTTGTCGTATAATCTTATTAAGGACGTGCGACGTACGGTGACAGATCATGGCCTTGGCGCACCATATACCACCCACCTTATACAATCTCTTTGTGATTCTTCGGTTTTTACTCCCCATGATTTTAAAACCTTGTTTCGCCTCATTATGACTGATATGCAATACACGATGTGGGAATCGAAAATGAGAGAGCTTGCTCGAGCTCAGGGGGAGGAAAACCAGCGGCTGTCGAAAAAAGGTCCTTTACGGGCTGTTACTGTGGACGTGCTAATGGGGGAGGGCGATCACAGTGCTACAACAGCACAAGCAGAAATCCCCCCTGAGGGCTTGCAACAAGTTAAGGCACTTGCTCTCCGCGCCCTTAAGGCCGTTCCGGAGAGTGGTAAACAAAGACAACCTTTTGTTAGCATAAGACAAGATGCGAATGAGCCATATATGAAGTTTTTGGATCGGCTTAATGAGGCTCTGGAGAAACAAATTGATAATGAACAAGCACGAAGCTACATTTTTAAGCAACTAGCAGTTGAGAATGCTAACCCTGATTGCCAGAGAGTTTTGCGGCCACTAAAGGATCCTACTATTGATGACATGCTAAAAGCATGTATTAATGTCGGTACCAAACAGTATGAATATTCACTGATGGCCGAAACATTTGCAACAATGTCTATGAAAAGGCCATGTTTTGCTTGTGGCCAATTTGGGCATATTCGTAAATACTGTCCGAAAACACAAGCAAACAAAGGAGCGCCTGGACTATGTCCGCGCTGTCACAAAGGACAACACTATGCTAATCAGTGTCGATCAAAATTTGATAAGGAAGGTCGACCGCAAGCCCCTTCGGGAAACTTCAAGCGGAGCGCGGCAAGGGGTCGCGCCATGACGGCAAATCACCCCTCGGAGTGGCTCCCACCGGGAAGCAGCCGCCGCTTGTGCGCCAGCACAAGCGGCGGCGCCGGGGTGGACCTGGCCACTACAATAGAAGTGCTAATTACTGATACATCAGTTGTGCTAATTCCAACTGGTGTCCACGGCCCCCTGGGGCGAGGAATGGCAGCACTATTGATTGGGCGATTTTCAACAACGAGACAAGGGCTGTTTGTGTTACCTGCAGTTATCAACGCAGATTTCATAGGAGAAATTAAGATAATGGTATGGACTCCGATACCACCCTGTACTGTGCCAATGGGAAGATATGGACGATATATTGATTGCTGCAGAGCAAAAGGAAACAGCAGAAGAGGCTCTGCATCAGATTACGCGAGCAGCATCAGCTGCAGGATTAAGAATTGCGGAAGATAAAGTACAGGAAAGTCCGCCTTGGCGATATTTAGGATGGAGAATTTCTGATCATCAAATTCGACCACAATCATTGACCCTAAAGACAGACATAACGACTTTGAATGATCTTCAAAAACTTTTGGGAACTATTAATTGGATCCGTCCCTCCTTAGGGATTTCCACAGAAGATTATCTAGTCCAGTAAATCCGTTTGTAACCTGTCTAGTAGGACAGCCTGTTGATATTTGGTATATTTTGTTTATTGTTAGCATGCCTGCTTTGTTTCTTGTTATGTGTTTAAGGATAGATTGGCCATTTAATTAAGTCATGGCTGTTCAAACAAAAACAAATAAAGAAGGGTGAGATGTGGAGGCTTGTTCAAAGACAATAGTACCTTGTTAGCAGATAGTTAACCACAAGGGTGTCAGTCTTTGCAGCAGATGGGGGACAGAGCCGAGAAAGACGAGGACTGAGGAACACCTCCCCCTGCCTCGTGTGCGACGTGTCTTGCCAGAAGAAAAGAAACAAAGCCAGACAACCGCGCAGGTGGCCAGATGCTGATTGGTTGTGAGCTTTGCAACACTTGTGTTGAGAAAGTATAAAAAGAAGTTGGTTTGGAAATAAAGTTGTCTCACTCTGCACCCCAGACTGAGTCCGTTTCTTCACAAGGTGCAACACTAAACTGCAAGATTGCTTCATAATTCTTCCAACTTCTAGTGAGAAGGCTTTATAACATGGTTATACAGTTGCCCTTTTACAGTATCTTCTGTTAATACCATGAACATCAGCAAATGAACCATTTCTTTCTGCTAAAGTGCAAAAAAACAAAACAAAACCCCCAAAAACAAACTCATATTATTGCTTTTACCAGCTGAAACTCTCCAATCTCAACTTCATGCAACTTATTCTGCCAATGGTGGCTCTACCTGGCACAGTTATATCCCAGTTTATAATTTAAGAGGACATTTTCAGGACACTTCAAAACACAGCTTTAGTCAGACCTGTTTATTCCACTGAAGGTTATTTCAAATAACTACTATATCAAACTCAAATTTTAAGTCAGCATTTCCTGTACGTTATGCTGCTACTGTTACATCCAATTGCCTTTTGTATGTCTAAGATCTTAGGCACAGCAGAACTGTAAGTGCAGTTAGAGGTTTCTATTTACATTTTGATTCACTGGACTGAATTCATCCCTGAATACTTCTGTTGGAGTCAAGGTAAAAAAGCAGCATTAGAGATACAGATATTCTGTTCTTGCAAAAATCCAAAATATGAGGAAGCCAGCAAGGCCAAAAGGAATGCTTCTGAATCCAAAAGAAAACTTGCTGCTCCAATGAGTCATCTGCTGCATACTAGATATGGGAGATAAGCACTCATCAGAAAAGCACAACTCCTCCTAGTCTGCTGTGTCTGTCAGACTAAGGGCAGAACTGGAACTCTGTGCTAAGCACCTAAAAAAGGCTACATAAATATTGTACTAACTGTTTAGCAATGCTAAGAATATGATGTGCGGGCTAGGTGCAGAGTGGGAGTTAATGCTTACAGCGTCCATCAGGCCGAGCAAAAGCTGAATGAAGATACAGGGGACTACAGAAAAATCAGAGTAAAGTACACAACTGAATAACACTGAGAAGAAAACTTTCTCTCATATCTAAATTCTTATAAGGAAGAAGATCATATAGCCAGTCGGACTGGGAACACTGATGCCACTTGCCGAGACTGCAGGCAAGGACAGAAAGAGGGAAGAAGGAGGCAGCTTGGAGAGCTTTCCTCCAAATTCCGCTTTTGAAAGGATTCAGCTGTAGCACTTTAGTCAGCTATGCATATAACAGAGGCTGGAAAACAAGCATTAGAATGGAATACACATAGGAGAAGCATCTTTTGGATGAAAATGCAAATCAATCTTTGGTTTAAACTCTAAAGTTATTTGGGCATTTAAGGGTGCAAACATGCTTGCTGGATTTTTTCAAAGCTTTCCAGTGATTAACTGTCAGCTTTTCAAAAGTAATGATAGAAACTTTGATTCTTGCCTATCTGACTTCAAACAGATAGATTTGATCTGACAAAAATAAATTTTAATCTATAGGTCCTCTACCTCTGTGAAAACTCTGGTCAGATTTTTTCCATCTCCACAATTTGGAAGAAAATACTAGCTTCTGCTCCTGAAAATAGGTTCTCTCTCTCAACCAAAAGCAATTTGTCAGGATCTCTGAAAATTTTTAATAGCTGAGAGAAAAAATGGGATGTTATGGTATATTATGCTATTTTCCCCCTCTTCTCTTGTTAAATACATCAAAAACGGGATGTAGCATGAAGCTCTCAGTTTAGCACCTTGAGTTAAGTAGTGTGGCTGACGGAGGCAGAAGAAATCAAATTCAACACTGTAAATCACATCTACTCCTACAGAAATCTGTGGTAAACTTTCAGGAGTGCTGGCATAATATATGAGCCACTGAGAAAGGTAATTCTGTACTTACTGTACTAATGCTGTAATTGAAGTCTCAGAATAGAACTAAAATGCTTTAAACAGCTCCTAAACAATCATCTGTATTGTATGACAATAACAGATTTTCCCTACCATTTAATCCCTTATCTAGTGAGGGGAGCAGTACTCGGAAGGCTATCAGCAACAGGCTCATACGCTGACGCGGAGAGATCACACTCCCTCCCACCAACCTAGCGGGCACAACTCCGGTGTCTTAGATAACAGAAACTAGCTCCTGGCAAGCTTGTCTTTCACATGGGATGGAGGGAAAAATGGACATGAAGGAAGAAAGATAAAGAAAGAGACGGATGGCGCAAAGAGCAAAAAGTGTACTTACATTTTTGAGAATTGACAAAAACATGCTGCATTTGTTTCTGACCGTATTCTGACAGGAATGGAAGGAGGCGAGAATGGTCATATGGGAAAAGCAGATAGCCCTCCAGACAGGCAGAAAATTCATGATAAATTGCAGAATTAAGTGCAACAGGGTGGCTGCCAATGCTGAGCATTGTTATCACAACCAAAGGAAGCAAAAAGAGTGCAGCTGCAATGCATGCTACTGCAAGATGCCTTGGCCTTGGTAGTGTTGCCGAGCAGCCAACATCCTGTGTTTGCACCACGCTCAGTGAAAAGCAAGTTGTTATTGCAGAGCAATAGCCAGGAGTCTCCTAGGGTAAGACAGGACAGCAATACATGACACCATCTTCTCTACAGTAATTTCAGAATAAACTTCTTACTTCCTATACCTCAGGGATGGTTCATGAAAGTACACTATACTATACCATAAGCAGCTGGACATTGTCTATATTCCTCTCATTATGCAGTAATTACTTTTAGGGGGGCATTACTGAAATTAGGACATAATTCAGTATAAGTAATCCAACAGAGTACAAGTAATCCAATAGTTCTGTATACCATTTTCAGCAATGCTTAGGAGATATTGCTTCCTAACATTTATCCTTTATATATACATGCTTATTTCCATCTCAAAACATGAGAGTTTACGCTTTATTATATATGGGAACTAATAAGACCACAGAACAGAGAGTGAGGCATCCTAGATTCTGTATTTAGCTATTCTATTAACTTGTCATGTGATTGAAAAAAAATCTTCACATTTCTTTACATGGTTTACCTATTACTAAAAATGGACACAAGATATTAGCATGTCCCTTGCTGCTCCTGGATTTTTTAGTGGGATTTACGCTACTAATCAGGGCTTGGTGAATGAGAGGGGAGCTGCAGAGATCCTCTGTGAGTTGAGAAAAGTCAGGCAAAGCAATCAGCTGCACCGCATCAACGAAGCAGGGAAGGAAGGACAAAGCAGGAGAGAGAGCTGGTCTTTCAGCATCATCTCAGAAGAATTTGTCAGTTGTTTTGTGCTCATCCTGCTCATGACCATCTTTCTTTAGACAGTAAGTTGATAAAACATTTCTGCACAGTTAAGTGACGGAAAGGATATAAACTCTTGGGTCAGCTTGACACATTCAAAATGCTGAGCTATGCTAGGTCAACATACTTCAGATTTATCAGTGAGGTTAGAAACACATGGAGTTTTACTTATCCATACCAGCCCTAAATCAGAGGATTTATAAGCTAGCTGAGGCCTGCAGCTCCCCACATGGCGCTAACACAAGCTCAGCTGCTATAATGGCCAACAATACCTCTTTGCAGGAATCCTAGCCCTGCTGCTGAAACTGTGGTATTTTAAGCCCTGTGTAGATCAACAGGATTTCCAATTACTTAACTGAAATGATACAAGAGGCAGGAAATTATTCATGTTTGATGTACTGTAAAAGGAAATATTCTGATCAAGCTGTCACTGTTCTGGCTTCAACTGTTTTTTCCTGCTCACTCAGTATCTTCTCATCAACAGCTCCTGCCTGTTAATGGTCACTGGTATGAACATTAATATTTCCAGTCTTGACAGAAAAAATCAAGAACACAAGGTCAGAAACACCTTCACAATCCAAGCTCAAATCTCAGGACAGTCTTTCAATAGACATTAGGACACAGAAAGACTCCAAACTCCCCAGCAGAATGTAATTAACACTCAACAAAGGATTCTATCACCAACATCTTCTGGCAGAATGCTTAGGTAAAAGCCTTTGATCCCAATACATTGGCAGAGAGAAGCTACTTTATGGATGGGGTGGAAAAACAAAGAAGCAAACAAGCAAGCTCCCCTCAGCTCCAAACTAAATCAACTGTACCTTTGTCTCCATGAGTGTTGTAAGAAATTCTTCCGAGTCTGGGAAATCAGCCTCCAACAGTTCACAGTTTAACCCAGTTTTCCAAATAATCACCTCCAATTTTGTATCTTTTACAGATCAAACTATGCCATGTTGCAGCATTGCCAAAATGAACAAAATTCCCTCAAAGTATTTTGCTCTAATGACCTCTCCCTATCTCCTCTCCTTTGTCTGGGCTCTTCCAGTATTCCTACATCAAAACTACTCTCCTCTTTACAGGATGGAGAATAGTTTTTAGAAACAAAAATCTATTTTGGGTTAAACTTTCCTCATCTACCTCTCCTTTAGATAAAAACCAGTTAAACTGTAATTTCCCCGGTCAGTGTCTTTTTTTCTCCCCTCCTCCCTGCAACTTCAGAGAAGATTCAGAGAACTGAATCAAAAGTAGCTTGCAAGGAAGCATACACCTATGGTGGATGCAGCTCTCAATACGAGCACATCAAGGAAACTTGTGTTTACTCTCCAAGCACCACGGCTTGCTGAGCTGATCTAAAAGCAGCTAAAATGTCTGGTCAGAGGAATAACACCAATGCCATTTCCCTTCCCTTGAGATATTTACACCCATCAGGATAATTCTGAGGGGGGAAAAAAAAGGACATAGTAATTTTGTGTGTTCTGTTTTCAGCCAGACAGTAGTTTAAGGGGCATTTTTCATAATAAATGAAGGAAAGGACACTGACTGAACAGCCTGTCCTTGCCAACAGAATGCAGTATCGCAGCTACAAGGAATGGTCTGTAGAAACTAAAAGGGAGGATAAGAATTGACTTTGAAAGTCTTGTAAAATCCTTTTTCATATAATTCCTCCTTTGGTAATCATATGAAAATCTTAAAAATTGAAATACTGAGCAAATGCCACATCTTGTTATTTACATAGCAAACTTGCAAAGGTGAGCAACACATGTAACCTTTCCATTTCTTCTAGCTTCTCTGTAAAGAGCTGGGTGAGTATTAACCCAGCACTCCAAAGACATAACTTTGCTTCACAGAGTACTCAAAGCCCTGAGCTCACAAGAGTTGTAAATAATTTGAGAAAATAAAATCACCAGGCACAATGAAGGACAAGATCAGATAGTATTTTGTCAAAGGCAGATTGCATGATAATGTTATATATGTTCTGCTGAAGAGCTAAGACAAGAATTTTAAGGAGATATATGGAGACTTCATTAGACCTTCTTTTTAATACATAATTAAAAACTCACCAACTTCTTCAAATATGCTGTACTTTTAAAATTGTTTGCCAAAAAGTTTTCATTAAATCCTCTTGGGAAACTGATTGGTTCTAAGTTGCCTGCTGAAAACTACAAACAGCCCGAAATATAAGCACATTAGATATTTTTTGTTGTTAGTTCTACAGTGTCCATTCACAGACAGCATGAATAACCTCAGTAATCAAGTACCTAGAATCAAGCCCAGGATTTATTCCTTCAATATCTGCTATCTACAAACAATCCACTTTGTGTTTTGTTTCAGCCAATATTCTATAAACAAAGTGAGTCCAAACCAGTGTCATTTTTTTTTTCAAAAAAAGTGGATTTATTTCTTGTAGAATAATTGAAAATGTTTGTCCACCTCCACACATAGTGCTATGCTGGAGCCCTGACTTCAGGATGCAGTGAGAGCGAGTAAAACCATCATAAAACCCTATCTTAACCCAGACTTCAGATCAGGTCTGGGCAAGGCTGATTTATCTGGCTGCCTTATTTCCCACAGTGCATGGTATCTGACCAGGAATCTTGCTTGGGCTAGTATCCATTAGTGCTTTGATACCCTTTCTTAAGGGTAGGTTTGAGCTTTCAGTTTTACCAATATATTCAGGGAAACCAAAAGCGTGATTCGGCCATGGTTCACATGCTGACTTCCCAGAACACACATGCTGCAAGTGCCAAACAGAAGAAAATGTCCCAGGAAAGCAAATGAGTATCAGAGATGACAATTTGACCTTCCCACACGTTAAGGGTTACACAAAAACAGGCAACATCAGCTAGAAAAGGGACAAGCTAGGAAAAAGATGGCTTCAGCAAATCTCTGCAGCAGCTGCTCCAAAGAGGGCTCTGTGCTGCTCTGTTCGCAACTAAAGCTGCCCTTCACTCAGACAGAAACCGACTCCGGAGTAAAAGAAAGGAAACAGAACAGTGCAAACTGGCAACGCTGGATCACTGTTTGGAGACCCAGAGTATGCATTAGTAGCATGGATACATTCCAAACTGTTGTTCAACACTGATGAAACTCAGGGCTATTCAGCCAGTCATTCAGAGCTGAGACTGGGAAAACTAACTAAGGTTCATTACAGCACACAGTGGAGAACCAAAGTTAATTTTAGCTCAGCAAGGATCCTGCCATGTCTGTCAGGTTCATGCAGACTCACTGCCATGAACAGGCTATTAGAAATCAGTCATGAACCAGACTGTGTGTACTCCCATGAGCTTAAAAAACAACAAGCAAGCAAGTTGTTCTTCTGAAAACTGGCAGACCTGTGTTTATATACGATTTTTGGCACAAGGAGAAAAATCTCATTTAGCAACTGCACATTGCAGCCAATATGGAGACGGGCATTTGACAAAATGATACAGCTTTCAGACTTTTATCTTTGTCATCTTTCTTGACAGAACCTTTCCAAATGGGCTCACAAGTGCATGATCCAATTAGACACTTCTACAAATGTCAGGAAGAACACACCAACAAACATGATTTACCACCTGTGCTTAAAGCATGGTACAGCAGTGGGGCCACCGACAGTGTCTCAAGAACAGGAAAGGATCTGGACTACCTGAATCATGTCAAATTTGCCTGGATGAGCATTTGGGGAAGAGAGCATGCTTGATATGATTGTGTGCTTTAGAAACAGCTTAAATCAGGCTTTCATTTGTATTTATATAGTTAGACTGCTGTTATTCTACATTTGCCAGTGTGCATTTGTAATGCTTACTGAGACTTCACTGTTCTCATGAGGGCAATCCCCCATTCCCTGCTCCCCCGCCTTTGGACAGAAGTACCCATCAATAACAGCACCCTGAAACTGTATTCTCTTGCTCATATAATTAATCTAAACAAGTGAAATACCACCTCATACTAGCACTGTTCAAAGAAACCTGGCAGAACCTAAGTATTACCCAACATTGTGTCTTCCCCTGGTAAATGTTAGATTGGTTTTGCTAGAATCTTCTATCACTCTCTTTCTTCTTTCAAACTTCAAAGTTAAGCCTTTCTCTACCGTTACCTCAAGCCATCTTTTAAAATGATAAAATTGTATCTCCTCCATGCTAACTACCCTCCTCCCATCCTTGCTTCCAGTGAAGCTCTTGGAAATACCCTAACTCACTGTCACTCCATAAAAATGTTCCAGATCTAGAGCACTTTGCAGCATTGGATTCACTCAAATGAAAAAAAAAATAAAATAAAAAGGGAAAAGGGAGGAAAAAGAAAAAAGTATTCTGGAAGAATATGAAAAGTAAATAGATGTGGGTTTCCTGCATAGCCCAGATTTCAGGGGGTTCATGGTTCTCGGAGAATGAGTTCTGTAGAAAAATTGGAAGATCTGGGCCGCTACATTGATCACCTTCTTCATCCACTCCTGAAATAAAAGTACCCATTTGTTCTCTGCACAAATCTAAACAAGATTAGAAAGCAAAACAAGCAATAGCAAAAAGCAAAGCATTCCTCTAACAACAGCAACGAAGGAAGACTTTCTGTGCAACTACAGGAAAAACAAATTTTGGTGCTTAGGGGAATGGCATCTTAAGACTTACTGATGTAAAGAAAGGCCAGAGGTAACTCTTTTGTCCAGACTAGTTAGATCAGCCAAAGGCTCACATCATTTATATCAATTCTTCAGTTTGGGATTGTGTCCCTACCACCCTGTATCACCTGAGAAGGCATCATGTTCACCCTGACTCATGGAGGGTTGTGTTTTACATTGTAATTTGCTAGAAAAGCGATCATGCACAAGTGGGAGAATTTCACAAACAAAACGTCTTCTCGGTGAAAATAGCAGCTTTACTCCTACATTCACTTAGCAGCAGGAGGCTAAGCGTCCTGGGTTTTTTGAGTTATTGCTGAAATGAACTCCAGATGCCTGTGGAAAGTCTGCTAAATATATATATTTATAATTGCCTATTTCTTTTATCTTAGCCCCAATGCTAAACAAGCTTCAACAACAGCATATGATACATTCTGAATTCTTTATTAGCACCTCTATGCAAAATTAAACGCGCAAAGCCCAAGCTCAGGACACATGCCAGTATTTTATAAGCAGTGTGACTGGAACACATTCTTGGATACTTGCCTTCATGCACAGAGGAAGTTTTCTTATAAATTACAGTCTTGCTTTTACATTACAAGCACAGCAATTTGATACCTCCCAATTTTTCTGCTAGGAATTTGCATATTTATGTAATTCTAATCAGACACCAGATTTTGCTGTTTTGAATATTCAGCAACAAGGAAAGGGAGAGCAAAACGATGCTTCTCAGCGTGCTGCCACTCCAGTGACTCAGCTTTGCTGACATGCAAGATAATGAGGAGGGATATTTGGAACTGTTGCCTCAAAAAGAAAAAAGAATTGGGAGAGACAAGCCCATATGACCCATGCTTCATTTCTGTAAACCTGGACTCCCACTTGCAATGCTCACTCTACTGCTGAGAAATATGAAGTTGCCTCTGGACTCTTTGATTATACAAGGAAGTAAAGAGTAACCTTTCAGAATACAGGCATCTTTTGCCTGGAAACAAGATCGTATCAAAAACCACAGATCATATATACTGTATTCTTATTCTAGTCCCTGTAACTGGAGTATACTTGCAACTGTCTGTTGTCTAGCAACTCCACCCCTCTAATCAAGAGCTTTCCTTTTTCCCAGAGATGCGCTCCAAAGTCACCTCTCCAATTACTCCTTTATATTAGAAAATACCTGTGACTTTTATTTTGGGACGATGCTGGTAGACTCTAATTTTCTCTCTCTCACTCATGCGCTTGGTCTATTACACCATATGTGCTTCAAGGCAAAGACCTTACCTTTCTTGCAATGTAATTGTTTTCTTGCTATGACAATGGTTATTAAACTGGCAGTAAGTTGATCATGTGTCTCTACTACAAAAACAAATTCCTCGTCTTCTCAAACATAGCATCTAACCCTGCCCACAGCTGTAACCTGCTGCCCTCACTGATCTAATATTCCATATCAGGAGAGCTTATCATCTATCACAGACACTATTATGCAGCTTTTCTTTCCTTTTCCTCTTCTTCAGACCTGCATGCTTTTATTTTCACACTGCTTTCAGCACACTCTGCCACTGCAATTCCAGACAGCAGGATTCAGATGAGGTTTCAGTCAGAAGTGGTATGGAACTGCTCCCGTTGCCAAATTTGTAAGGAAAATGTATGGGCACACCCCAGAATCACAGGACAAAACAGCAAAGCTGTAAATCAGTGCTTAGGTTTTGGTACTTCCTAGATAATGTATCTCTCTGCTGGTAATCTCTTACTTTGAGGATTTTTAAGTCAGACATCACGAGCTGTGTAGTAGGACCTCACACAGCCCTCAGCTGTTATTATGCCTAGCTCCCACTAGCCATGTCAATCTTTAATTGAAAATTTCCCTAGTCCTAGCAAGAGCTTCCTGCAGTGTGACACTTGGCTACAGGACTTCACAGAAATCACTTGGGATGGTATGAGCCTTCAGTTCTGATTATAAACACAGTGTTATTTTAAACACTTCAAGTTAGATCATGTACTCTCCAAAACTTGACTACCACAGTAAAGATCTAAAAGATGGGAAAAACTTGACCTTGTTATTTTCAGATTTCTCAAGAGGAAAAATGCTTCCAGTTACATTGTGAGAAAACCAATGAATTACTTCAAAATTGTGCACTTTGGATGAGAGGCAAGCACACAACAATTATCTGGTAAAGCTTTGTGTGAGTAATGAAAATTTAAAGTCAGCAGTTCCCTCCTTGCTATTTCAAATAACATGGGATAATGTTTGAATACTATGCAAGAGTCATAGCTAAACCCATATGGCAGCACCATAGTAAAAACTCAAAGCACTCAAAAAAGGAGTATAAATTTGTAATTTCTTTAACACTATTCAAGGAGAAAGGAAAATGTAAATGCAGTAGAATTTCCATTTCAAGCTGAGATCATCTGACCAAACCTTCTCCGAAGCTGAGTCATGTACTGCAGAATCCATTGGCAGTGGCCTTAGTGGAATTTAGTCCCCACTCCATTTCCCAATATAAAAGAATGCTAGAGTCACATGAAATCATATGAATGAGAGTGCCACCATCTTCCCATCTGAGATCATGCAAGTGGAAAAAATAGCTTGCTTCATTTACAGAAATTCAGTGAATGGCTAAGTTAGCTTCAATGAAGAGCTAAGGAAAGGGAACTAAAGATGCTTAAAATACATACCATTGCTCATTGGAAAAGCTATTGAGAGTTTTCAAACATACTTCGCATGCCTATCCATTTTCTCCTTTTGTCACGGGGCTTCACCAACTCAGAGCACAGTATGGACCATGTATTATCATATTATCTCTGGAGTCATTAAACGCTAAATGTGACTAATCAGAGTTGATGACACAGCTCCTTAATGTACCTAGGTCTCATCCTGCTTGCATTAACAACACCCCACAGAGATACCTTTATGTAGGATTTGGGAAGGAAACTTGTGGAAAAGAGGTTGAGACACCCCACAGAGATACCTTTATGTAGGATTTGGGAAGGAAACTTGTGGAAAAGAGGTTGAGACTTGTATCTGTAAATCCTTTAAATGATTAAATAAGGAGCTCACTAATCTCTGTACATAAACCTCTGCAAAGGGTAACATTTTTGGCTTTCCTGGTGCTTCCTAAAGATGAAACTATCACTCTGTATCTTCTGCTGTAATGAGAGATACCTCTTGCTTTCCCAGGAATACAGAGATTTGGGTTAGTTCTGTTCATACTATGAATGAAGGATCCTGAACAAAAAAGAGTGAAGTCAAGGCCTTCCTCCAGTCCCCCTTCAAGCACAGGCACATGCCCCTAGATTAGGACATTTCCTCTCTTTGTGAAGGTAACTCGTACTGTGGCTACAGAAGAACCTGAATGGGCTTCTGCACTGGGGTACATCATGGTATTTTCTGACTAGTCAGCAGCTTTGTGGACACTGAAGATCATTGCTGAAAAATTAAGTGCAAGATACTTTTGCACGTTTGTGTGCATAGATGTGGGTGTACCAAGGGAGAGAGTGAGACAGTGTGCAAATGCAAGCAGCTGCCTTTATCTGGAAAGGGATGAGAGTGACATCTATTTATTTATTTATAAATTTATTTATATATTTAGAACTTTCCTAAGCTCAATGTTTTTTTTTTGTTGGAGCTAAACACATTGATAAAGCACACACTGAAAGCTACTGAGAAAATGCTGGCATCAACTTTGCTTTTGGTCAGTGTCTTTGTTGATTAGTATTTTTCCTTCTATTCCCCTGCCACATTTTTGCCAACACAAGCATCTGCTTGCTAACCTAGGGCCATGTTGTTTCCAGCTCATTTCTATTTTAAAATCAGCTCAAGTCCTTTATATTTCCTGTTGACTGCAGGGTAAATATGATGCCACTCCAGCAAATAGTTTTTTTCAATGCCTAGTTATGTCTGAAAGTTTCCTTGGCACTTTAGAATAGACAATAATGCCAGTGGATCATATGATATTAGAATATAGTTATTGCCAAGCTTGTGTGATGCTTAACATTTGAGGAAAAGCATATGCTTACTCACCATAAAGGATATATGCCAAGCCTACTGACAATGAAGACAATGGCAAACGAAAGGAACAAAAGGTCACTCAGTTTTTGACACTTGCAGTAGTTTGCCATTTTGGCAGCCTGCAAAAGAAAGAAAAGGCTGTTTACTTCTGTGAGGACAACTGAGTTCTCTTGTACTGCGTATAAGAGTGAGAAGAAATAATCAAATTTTGATCAAATCACTAATATTTTCATTGTGCCTCCTTGCAGTGGGCTGGAAAACTACTTCTCAGAAGAAAATAGACTACATAAAAACAGAGGTCATGTTTAATTTCTTTCTTCTCCATTCAACTTCGTTTTTCAAACTCCTCTGTTTCAGATTCATAAAACACTTTTAAACCTTTTATTGCACCCCACTGTATTTATGCTATCCTTGTCCTCATCTACAGGACAGATGTACCTTTACCTACTTTACCTGCCTTTACCTACACTTGCCTCTCACCTTTCCACTTCCCTCCTCTTGTACCTAATAAAACAATTTCATCTTTCCCATTGGGTCCACTTGCATTTTCGGCAGCTATCCATCTTCCACCCGCCCCATGGTCTCTGACCTCCTATTGTCTGCTATATATAAGTTGTGCTTCCAGTTCTCTATTGTGTACCATTTCCTTCAGTCTCCTGCAGAATCGTTTCTTCCTTTCTGGCCTATCCACACCAGTTTCTGCCTCTAGCATTACACCAGTCCCCTTCAAAACTTTTTCCATGGTTTTCCATCCTATTTCCTCCTTTCCCTCTCAGTCACTCCCAAACTTGTTGCGCTAAGTAGTATTTTTAGCTGCTTCTCATTTCTCTTCAAGCAGCCTTCCATTTCTTCCTCTATGGAGGAGAGGGGTCAGCTAATTCCTTTTCACTCAAACTGATCTTTAAAACACTGAGCTTCCCTAAATTTCCCTGTTGCCTTTCTCTGAAGAAAACAGCATGTACAAGCAAGCAAGCTTGTGTTAAGACATCTATGCACTTTCTTGGGTGTAAGCAAAGATGCTTATTTTAAAACATCTGCTTCAAGATAAGAACAATAAGAACAATCTTTCTTTGTGCTTTGTGCCAAATTTAGATAGGGAAACACTGAACAGTTCAAAAAAAAAAAAGGGCATGAAATGCCCGATTTAATGTCCTTTAATGCCCATACTAGCTACTGCTAGCCCTTTTGAAGGCACCCTTTGAAGAGTTTAACCTTTGAAGGCAAGGTTAAAAGTGCTACATGCACAGACTTGCCAGAGTGCTAAGAGTAAGCAAATTTGTCACCATTGCTCATATAGAATATTATTCTGAATGCAAAATTCACAGCAGAGAATCCTCTAAAATGCTGAGAGACACCTAGATTGCTCTCAAGTTTCTGACTGAAATCCACTGAATCTGGAAGCACTCAGTGCTCATCGTTATCATTCAGATTCCAAGATCACCCTGCACTACTAGTTGTTATTTAACTTCCACAATGTTTCCATTCAAAATCTGAACTCAAAGGATATTCCCGCTAGCTAGCTGAAAGTATGTCAAGAATACAAGGAAAGCTATCAGTGGTGCAAGCTAAACATTAACTTCCAGAATCAGTGCTATATATTAGTGGATACAAATAAAACTCCTAGCACTTCATACTCAGAGTCAGGTTTAAGGGAAAGCAAATATTTTGGATGTAAAGCAGAAGAGTTGTATTTGTAAGATCTTGATATTCAGATGACTAAAAGTCCAACTAGGAATTCTGGACGTATTTCCACGGCAGTCTAAAAAAGCTGTTTTCAGAGCATGTGGAGCTGACATTGCTATAGCAACCTGCAGCAACCTGCCACTTCTCAAAAACAGTACAGCTGCTGCGTCATCATTCTTGGGTAACACACTTACAAGCTGCATTGAAAAAAGGGGGACTGCAAAAAATGGGAAAGGATATGTGATTAGATGGAATTTGGCTACCTAAGACAAAAAAAAAAAAAAAAAAAAAAAAAAGGTTTCAAAGCATTAAAAAGACTACAGCTTAATAATATAGATCGTATAGATATTCCTTTTAGCTTATTTAATCCTGTTTATTTTACAACTCAGTAACTCAGTCCTTTGGCTCAATCTGGTTCCTTACGCCTTTTGAGAAGTGTCTTAGAAGATGAGCAGACCTTAATAAAAAGGATTCAGGTTCAAATGTCAGCCACAGTGAGGCTCACTTTTATCAGACACATACTACCTGGGAACTGTTTCACAGACATGCATGGGCATCAGAAAAGTCTTAAGGCCCCTGAATTGATGGGAATTCAAGTGCTTTAGCAAGTTAGGTCACAGCATTCCCAACTTAAAAGCTGTACTGCAGTACAGAGATACTGAAGGGATACTTAACCAACTTAGTTTGGGTTCTAAAAGTTGCTTCTCTGTGACAATCTAGATTTCAGCTTAAGAAAATGGTGGCTTCTTAGCATTACAAATAACATGAGTCCATGCTTGGTCTATCCTGCCATAGCCAGGCTGTTTTGACCATCCAAAATAACTTTCATGCCGATCCAAGAGAACAGCTAACAATTCCTGAAAATACTCCCATACTCTATTATATCCGCCTAAAGATTTATGAATAAAATGACCTCACCTCCAGTATTTCCACCAATGTATACTGCTTTCTGCAATGAAAATAGCAAAATTATTACACCTGCAATCATTTTTCCATGGGGCATGTATCGGTACAAAATGCTAGGTGGAAACAGCCTCATGGTCACTAGAAACAAAGCCAGCAGGTACACTACTGACCCTTCATGGCACAAAAAAAAAAAACCCCAAGAAACAAACAAAATATATATATATATATATTTTGCAGTTAGATATTTTTCTTTCTCTGCAGTGAGTTTCCCTAAGCAATGTCAGCAGTGTGTTGGGAACCATCTTATCTTACATGGTATTGTAACCCGCTGTCATAGTAAAAGAAGACCTGTTGTGGCAATGGCTCTCCTGGCAAATGCTTCTCAGGGGTTGGGATTCTCTTTCTAATATTTTAGATTGGCTTTAGTATTTCCAGTTAGAAATGACTGGAATCCAGTTAGTGGATGAACTGACTCAAAACACCACTGAGGTATGTGTCACCTAGGGAACACTTACCAAAGTGTTCTCCTTAACACAAAATAAACATGTTTGCTAAATTTTTGCCAAGTCATGCTACAATACCAACAATTTCACTTTATTTGTTTTGGGCAGTGAATGAACAGAGGAACTGAGAAAGCATATGCATATCCCTGTCTTCAAGTTAGGGCATTAGCTAGTCTATTATAGCTACTCTCCAGTGGCTTTCTAGTACCATAGGCACTGGTCTAAGTTGAGACCATCAAATACCCATCTGATGGCAAGAAAAAGTGAACCAGATAGTTCAGGCGAATTCGCAGCCAGCAGAACAGATCTACACCTGTCAAAACAGAAACATGAGCTTGTAAAGATGTAATTGTTTCTAATGAGACAAACCCGGGTTCCTCATTGCCTTCTATGTCAGTCATGTGCCTTCCAGATTAAAAAAAAAAAAAAAAGATTAAAAACAGATTTGCAGCACTATCAAATCAGAGCGAAAGGATTTTGAGTTTGAGTATGGTGACTCACATGGTGAAAATATCTTCTAGCATCACAGGCTCCTAACTTGCTTTTATCAAAGCAACTACTTTGATAAAAAGAAGTATTTTTATATGAATAAGTACTAACTTTGGTCTGATCCAGCTGGAGAGCTCACAGAAAGCCCAAATCCATAATCATTCAGAGCAGTCAAAAAACAATAAAAAAATAAAAAATAAAAAGAAGCTTCTCCTCTTCTCTAAAGCCAACTGCTTAGTACTGCCATGGGAACTTGGAAAATCCTCTGGATCCTCACCATCTGTGCATCAAATAGCAACTAAGTTTTCCAACACAGCAAAGTACACTCAAAACAGGACAGGACATCTTAATTCTTTGAAAGACAAAGGCTCTATGTTCTCATTGACTTCATATCTTCCAAATGGTCACCACGAGCTTCCACCTCAGTCACCACTTTCCAGATATTACAACATACAGCTTTACTGTGTTATCTTTAAAATTTGGGTGCATCCTTATGTTTAGGATTTGGGTGCATTCCTCCTGGCATACAATATGTTACCAGTCTCTGCTCTGTACAAGCAACTTACCAAAAGATCAACCAGCTTGAAGTCACAGACATACACCAACGTGCATGCTCTGAGACAAGTAAAATACATTTCAGCACAGAAATACACTGCATTAATCACCACAACCATCCTGAATTGGCATCTTTGTTTAGGAACTACTTGTTCTGCATAGCAAATAGTTTCTACCCATTGGCATAGTAGGTCCCAGAATAGCGAATACCGTATACAGAGTCTCATGACACACTCACAAATAATCTCACCTCTAGGATAATATCAGCCATGTCATGGAGACACAAGGTCAAGGTCCCCACTCGTGTCAAATTGGTTATATATGAAAAGGTTATCAGGATGACCGCTACAACGTGATGTGTAAACATGATGACAAAATCCTAGAGCAGCAAGAAGCAGAAAGAAAAACAAAGAAATAAACGGTGAAATTCAGTATTTTCATAGAGAAATGGATTAATGTTTTTTAAACTTCGATTATATTACAAAAAGATCCTGCTATGTAAGTGGGCATATTAAATGCCCGGCTAACACTTCTATTAAACAGAATAAAATAATCATTGCACTCTAAGGAAATGCAAAGAGATTATTCAAAGCATCTACACTTTTCAGTTCCTAGGCATTTAAACAAATGAAGTAAACACTTATTTTGGAAGTTGCTTTGAAAATACATATATACATACAAATCAAATTATGCCATATTTCTCAAATACCAAGGAATGTTTAACATGCAAAATAATGTATCATTTACAACAGTATAGAGAGTTAAAAAGGAATTGGAAAAACATTCCTACCATACTATAATCTATTGACAGTTACCTGTCAAGCAGAAGTGTCAAGTTCCTACATGACACACAGATAGGAGAATTCTCTTTACAAGGCTTCAGAAACATTAAAAAAAAATCTTGGTCAAATTTGCTGACTTATCAGGACAGTTTTGAGAAAATAATATCAAAACCCTGAAGAAAAGTCACGGGCACCATGTAACTGGAGTGTTTCTTCATGCATCAGGTGGCGAGAGTGTGGCAGCAGCTGGAACAGCTCCCAGCTGCTCTCTCTAACGCCAGGAAGAGCAACGGCCTGTGCCAGCCCATCTGCACCGGGAGTGGGAACACACACCTGCTCCCCCTGCTTTCAAGCAAAGGCAGGGCCGCTGCCTTTCAGCACCACGGCACCCTTGGAGTCTGTGGAAATGGCTGCAACTTGAGCACTAACTGAGGACCTTTCGAGCACTAGAGGAGGACCTCCTCCCAGCCTATCACTTTACATTTAATGCTATGAGGTGCTACAAGGTACCATTTCCTACAAATAATTATCACTGGGTATTGTTACCATCTCCTACACAAAACTGAACAACATGATGAAAAGAAGAATCCCAACCTGATAGACACCCAGCGTTTCTTAGATTGTGTGGTCCCCTGCAGTCTGGAGCATAATCAAATACATCCAGCAATCATTTCATATCATTGCTTTAAACTCATTTCCTTAAAGCAGACTGAACAAAAGGAGAATGAAAGACTGCTTCCCCTTCCAAGGCTCTTAAGGGAGAGTAGGGAAATTGCATCTCTATAATTTCAACCACTACAAACCCATACTTTGGGGACTACTTGATTCTACTATAACCAATACAGAATAGCATATACCTGCTTTTCCCCAGGATTAGAGGGCACTAGCATCGCCATACATCATATTGCAGCCTAACTCTTCAGCTACAATGCTATCTTACCCATCTTCGCTTTTTTTGCTAGCTGTAGTTATATTAGGACATAAGCAGCTCAGCTGTGGGAGGAAGCCAAGCAGAGAAACTTTTCTGTTTTCATAGCTACTACATGCATGTTCTAGAATCTAGTTCCTTTGGGGAACTCTTGTCAGGAACTCAGGCATTCCTGACAATGTGGATTATTCCTAAGCAGCCCTAACACTCTTGGGCAGCAATCTGCTGCACTTCTTTATGCGTCTACTTACAGAAACACTGTCCAGGGAACTCCTTTGATATTTTTCAACACAGAGACAGTTATCTTATTCTGACAGCTCTGAAAAGAGATTCTGGACTGACCTACTCATAATTATTACAAAAGAGTAGCAGTGATTTAAATAAGACACCTTTTGTTAACTTGTCCTTTTTTTCCTGTTTGTGCAACTTCCTTATGCCAGTAATTAACACTAAACTACATGTTAGATTTTAATAATGCATAAAGGTAATGAATACACAGGAACTAATGGTGCAAGTGTCATAATGCCAAGTGGTACTCGTGAGTACTTTCATTCACAGATGGTACAAGTATAGTTGTATAGAAAGGGGCTTTTTAAAAATCTGTCTTAAACTGTGTGTTTGTGCAAGATGCCTGTATTTACAGGATATTTACAGACTCCATCTGAAACTTCTCCACTTACTGCAACCAAACTTGAGAGAATGGCAGGTATAATGATAATATGCACCTGGAAGACCCATGAAAACAGATGGCTAAGTATAGGTGAAAGACCCTGCTCTTGGCACCTTTTAATGAAAAGAATGCAGTACAGAAAATCTCGATTCTGGGAGATAAACCCACTGGAAAAGAGGGTTCTAGTGTTCAGATTTATTTAACATATATATCTCAGAAATTATCTATGCTCTGAAATATTTGGAAGTGAATTAAATTAGATAAAATTCATTATTAAGTTTTACTGTGCACTTCTTTTTTTCTAATGAAATGAACTTAGCTATTTAGGATTTAGGATTTCGCTACATAAGATGATCTCATTTGAATTTGGTTGGTTGTTCTTTTTATTTATTTATTTATTTTTACAAGGAGACCAGAAAGTTCTCATAGAGGTGATTTTCATTTATATTGGGTGTGTCTAAACAAGAAACAGCAACAGCGTGAGGAGTAGCACACACCATCAAATATGCTAAGAAGCCTCAGGGTAGTTCTCCCCGAGCAGCGATGAGATTAACCAAACCACTGAAGAGGGGAAGGAGCCCACTAGCTACCAGAGGACAAAGCAGCTCCATCCTCAGGCCTTTCTGCTTCTTTGTTTATGCATTAACAAATGAATGTAATGTGACCTGCTCAAGGTTTTAACTGTTACAGCTGTAGTAGAGGGCAACAAAATGCACATAATCTAAATTTCTTTTTTCAAACAAAATAATTCAGCTTTATGATTTTTCCTTTTTATCCCTCCACTTAGTTTGAAGAAACAAAGAGGAATATTCAAGACAATTTGGCACCTACAGATTGTTTTATTTGGAGGGTTGGGAAGAAGAGTTTTTTTTTTTTTTCTTAAGTAAAAGAAAGCATAGCAAAGAAGCTCTAGAAACTGCCAAATGATTGGAAATAAAAAGTCTGTGAAAACACAAAAAGGTCACCTAGATTTTCTATATTCCTACTGAATATTTCTACAGTGAATGAAATAGAAAATTCATACATTCCCTTAAATAGAGTGGTCAAATTGATTTTCATCAAACAATACCTCAGGCATCCAGAAAGCATTTAGATAAGCTTCACTGATTTTCAGACTAATCAGCACTTGCGAGAGACACAAAGTTGCCCAATCTAAATTTCTTTCTCTGTATTTAACAGAAGAGCAGTATGAGAAACAGGACAAACACAAGTCCTGGCATTTTTTTTTTTAAATCACAAGTCATTGGAAAGCAAAATACTTCAAGTGTAAAAAGCTATTAGAGCAACATAAGTTCATGAAGTAAACAGCACGCCTTTGTAAACTGTAGAAGTTAATCTTCCTAGTTCAAGACTTAGATAAAAGTATTTCTTTCACCATGAGAAGAAAATAGCAACAGTTTCTCAGGCCGAGAACTGTTAACCTGCTCTGTATAGACTGTCATGAAGTATTATTATAATGTCTTGTAATAGCTATCATTCTTCCAGTTAAACAATGGGCATCATTTCATACAGCTTGTAGGCGTATCTTAAGGGGGTTCTACATTTTTAAAACTAAACTTGCCTTTTAAGGGAAAATTACGACAGTGCTTCAACAGCTGGTGTCTCTGTCAAGCTCAGACTTCTCACAAGGTGACAGTCTTTAACCATCTTCCATAAATATATATTTTTAACTGAAGTTGCTTTTGCTTCTTACTTGGCCTGAAGGGGTTATTGATGTACCAACTATCTTAGGAACACGGCCTTTATGGACAACCTCTAAAAAAATCAGGCTTCAAAAAATCCCTTTTAGGCTTGCCTTTTATATATACACACATATATATATATATATTTCTGTTCCTGCCCATCTCACATGAACTTACCTGAGAGCTAAGGCTCATCCTTAGCTGGCATGACTGATGGCTGGTGCTGCCTTGAGGACAGCAGCGCATGGGGCTCCTCTGTGTCAACTACTCTAAGCTCCTTTTCAAGTCATGGGTTTCTTTGGCAGTCCCCATTCACGTCTGGCCACAGAACAGTTTTACTGGGTGATGCCAGCACACACATTTCTCCAATCCAGTTTTCCTAGTCACTAATTTTCCTTAAAATACAATAAGACCTCTCTCCATAGTTTTGCTGGAATCAAGCTGCAATTGATGATCTAATAGATATAAATATTTTATCTCTGCTGTCTCCTTCAGGCTGATCACAAGGAAATGTTTGTGACTTAATATAACTGCACTGCAGATATTGTGCTCCTGCTGTCTGTCTGAGGATTGTGCATCCTCTCACACAGCAGATGTATGGGACACAGGCATTGGTTTGGTGCTCTGGATCGCAAATCTGAGGTAAGTATGCTATTTAATTAACTATCTATTTCCCCACCTCCAATCCCCATCCTACATCCACAGCAAGTTGTTGAGAAACCTTCCTGATAGTAACTCATTCATATATACATGAGAGTAAGACTTGCAAAAAATTGTTTACTTGCTATACTATAGTCACAATCAAGCTTTACTTACTTCTGTGCTCAGATCAATATGGAGAAAAAATTATTCAAGTCACGAGAGAAATAGCTATAGGATTCATCTGTGAGACTAATCAAACATAAATCAAGCGTGTGAATATCACAATGGCCATTTTCATAACCGTACCTTAGCACAGCTGGACACTATTCAGGAACCAGATGGTCAAGCAACGAGTTAACATCTGAAGCTGCAAGACCACTGCTAATGTGGTAAGGACACAAAGTGGAAACTTGGTGTACTTTCCCATAACAGCGAGAAGGGAGGTGGGAAGTCTTGCAGAGGCAGGCCGGTCTCGCTTCATTACAGTTTGCAAACACCACCAAACTTGCTGAAGAACTGGTACGCTTGCAAGCCTTGCTAAGAATCGAAACTCGCCTTGCTGATGGAGCAGATAATCTTATGGAACTCACCTGAAGATGCTGGAAGGATGATGTTATAAGCACAACTATAGCATGGCACGTCTGCGTCCTCTTAAGGGTATAAAGGACAGGGTACAACACTGATGAGCCGAGCCGACTGAGAACGGTACCTGGCTAACCCCTCTGGCTGGACCATGAGTATCCCTCTCCTCCCCACTAAGTTAACTCCTTAGGGCAGACAGTCCCCTGCACATTCACGGAGAAGAAATACACTGGCATTTTTAATCACTTCTTGCAAGATAAAGAGGCCCCTGTACACTCAGGGTGAAGAAAGGCTATACCATTTTTTTTGTGACAAGCAGTGTACTGTACGCCATTTAGTAGCACTCATTGCTATTTACTAATTAATAAGGCCATTCCCTATAACAGTTGCACCAGTTAATGGTGGATGTTGTTATCACAAAGACCTTGCGCTGCTGAATAAAATAAACAAAGCAAAACTCAGTGGCAGTTGCCCCTCTGGATTATTTTACTGACTCATTTAACAAACTAGCACGGCAGAATTGTCCAATTATTTTTTTGCAAGCAAAGAAGATATGAAAAAATAAATATTCCTTAAAAATGTGTATTATTGCAAAATTGCGCTAACTTTGCAATTGCAATGTTGTTATGTCTTCCTCTCCTTCAGGAGGTACACAAGTAAGATATGTAACTGTGCAGACTAAAAGGCTGAATGGATGCTGGGGGACTGCTTCAACAAAGCACATCTCTGCAGCAATAACCTGAACAACTCTGCAGCAACATTGCAGAAGTTTGCTTTTGGTTTATATATTGCTAAATGACTATTACATACTGCCTGCATTTGCTCCCTATGTGCATTACTCATGTTTCTCTTCATTTAAATTCATCTCCACTATCACACAACTCCACTGAGCCCCATTTCTCTGCTTCTCTTATCTGAGACAGGGAAGTTGTACCCATTTCAAGCTTATGATTGATGGGATGCTTAGCATCCACAAATAATGAAAGCAAGGGATTTAAATGTATTCAGCCTAAACTGGCTGTTCTGTTTATGATATATCATCCAATATGGTTTTGAAAATGGTAGATACTTTCTTGAGATTTCTACTTCTGGAAAATAATTTGCCAGTTCAAATACAGGGGCATTTTGTATATATGTAACTATAATACAAGATTTCCAGAAGTACACTGTGGTTGCACATAGCAGATTATTTTATTTATGGCATACTAGATACTTTATTTCTTCTTTCAGAGTTATATTCCTCCTAAATTTTTATTATCGCAGGATTTTTTTTTCCTGTAGCCTATGGTATTTTAATTAAATGACAGTAGAAAAAGGAACACTGAAACATTATCAAGTCCTTCCAACTGTTTTAAATAATTTCACAACATAAAAAAAGAAAGACTATCTCAGTGTATTGTTACTACAGAATGATTTGTGTAGCCTGTTTTGCTATGGATCAGCAGTCTACAGATCTACTCTTTCTTGAAGGAGATCCTAGATGAAAGAATATGGAGCTGGTTGCCACTGATGCTGGCAAAAGGGTCTTCATCTGATTATAGTTTTAGTTTCTTGATTAAAAGTCCACCTGCTCTGTGTGGTGAACATAAAATACTTTCACAGTACAATTTCCTTTCAATTATTAGAAAAAAAAACATATTGGTAATAGTTTTAATTTACAGTTGCTATGGTTTCTCACAGTTTTAAACATTTTTATTAAAAAGAAAACACAAATAAAAGCCACTATACTTGAGACACATGCTTTGACATAATTACACAGAAAGCAACATTCATCCACTTGAAATTTTATAACCATAAAGGTAAGATCAAATGTAGCATTGTTTTAATATTGAATATATGCTTGTTATTACCACCGCTTTTTAGAAGAATACATTTAAAGCTGTCATAGGTCTTAGCAAAACAACACTGTGAATTTATGAGGCAGCCCTGCTCTGTTTTCACCATTTTCCTCTTAAAAGAAATGGTACATCTACTGGCTACTAGGAGTGTTCCATTGCATTCCAGTCACTGTATAGGATCAGCAGCTTATCTGTTGATGCCTTTTCCCTTTGAATATTGGATTACTTCAGGCTCATGATTACTCTTTTCCGCGTATGCAGAAAAAAATATATCACAGTACTGACCAAAACAGTACGACAAGCACTTCACAGTTTCTCAATGAGCATCTGCAAGGCATTGTGATTGGAAAGGACTGTAATTTTAGATCACTGTACAGGTACTCCTCAAGCTAAACAAATGTGTGTGAAAGCCTTCAAAGTTTTTAGTCTTATTGCTCTTACCTTTCTTCTGACGTCAACAAATTGAGAAAACATTAAGGACCAGTAGAACGACAATTCAACTAAGTAGTAATAATGAAGATCAGGTGACAGTGGCTGAAAGATAGAGATGAAAAAGGTTAAAGAGAACTAATTTTACACAACAGGCACCTGAAGTCTGCAGGAAAGATTTTTTTCAACAGAGGTGAATAACTGACTTCTACATTTGCATTCTATGGAGAGAAAACCAAAAAAAGAGCCTCAAGGCTGGCCCTAGGAAAGAAGAGTTCCCCAGTCTAATGCTTTGTTTGTTTAAATATTGATAGTACTGCGATACCAGAAACCGATGTTGTTTTCCATCCAGAACATTGAATAAACAAGATTCTGCCTAAATTTGAACTCAAATTCTATCTTGAATTTAGTGCAGAAGATCCTAAAAGTGCTTTGAAAGATTATTTAAAATGTCTTGTTGCACTTCAGTAATGTTGGTTTAAAGCACAACAAAACATGTTAACATTTGGAGAAGAAGTAATCAAATTTTTACTTGCCACTTTACTTTCTGTTCAAACAATTTCACTTGTAGCACTATTTTCATAAATCGTAAGTCTAATTGCCACCATCTGAAACTGTAACTATTTTTTGAATCATCTTGTCCTGCTCAAAAGTCTGATAAATACACATTCTTTAAACAGTAAGACTTCCTTCCTCTGAAGTAAATCTTTCTTGCATGTAATATCATATAAATAGTGGAAAATAGGACTGAAAGACACCATAAGAAGCTATCCAGTCCTGCCTGGCTCAAGGCAGCAGCAACTGCAGCTGTATCATTTGTGATAAATGATTGTTCATAAAAACTTGAAGGGATGAGGAGACATTGCTCTCCTCAAACAAACTATTCTGCTGCTGCTCTGAAGTTATTCAGTCTACTCCAAAAATCCATTGATGAGATTTAAGTCATTATTTTTGTCCATCCAATTGTGGACAGAAAAAGCTCATGCCTTTCTTCACAGAAACTTCATGCACAGTGGAAAACTATTACAATTCAATTTTCTCTTCCTGAGGCTACTTAGATCAAATTCCTTCAGCCTTTTCCAAGGGATCAAGATTTCCGGCCATTCTTGCTCCCCCTCCACTGACTTATCTCCAACAGATCCAAAATCTTCATATGATGTGGTCTCCTAAACTTAACACAGTTTTCCTGTTTAAGGCTTTTCATGGACATGTACATGCGCCTTACAGGAAATACTCTTCTTCACACTATCCAGTCTGGCACCAATTCCCCCTCTCCTACCTCACCTCACTCCTTAAATGGTTTCAGAGAATTCATTATCATTTATATTTGAAAAGTTAGTACAATGCCTTGATGATACCTATTTTGAGTTCTGGATACTAAACACCATCAAAAATAAAAAGCATTTTAAAGAACCTCAGCTTTAGAATGCAGATCATTAAAAATGCTATCAAAAACCATTCTCAAAAGTTATGCAAAATTCTGAAGACTATCTATCTAGGTGATCTACCTAGGTGACATCTGAAAAATCTCTTACCTAAAGGAGATATTATACTTTACAACTTCAACCTCTTACTGTATCTCCTTTACACCACAGGGACAAGGGGGACAGGTGGAGCTTAGCTTTCCTGAGAAGGTTAAAGGCTTCCGAACCTCATTCCTATGCCATAAACATAATGATGCTTCTTCTCTAATGGGCTTAGCAGTAGTTAAAAAAAAAAAAAAAAAGGTTAAATTTTATTAATCTACTGGTTCTCACAGAAGCCACATGGAAAGTTAGTTCTATCAAAACAGGAGGCAAAAATGAGTCAGTAGTGCCAACTCAGGGGTCAAAGTTATTATGTCTCAAAAATACTCTAAATCTTTAATAGCAGGTTAGTGGCTTTGTTTTAGACACATTCCATGACTTAATAACGATGTCCAGGTGAATGACCCAAAGGAAAGTGCAAAAAGCTCTTGGATAGGCACATTTGGGAACTGTTCAATCAGATAACAATGGACAGGATTTTTTCCCTTTTCCCTCCATCTCCATTCCAGAACCATTCCAGAGATGTGGAGCTGATATTACTGCAGTCCTGGTACGCTCTCAGAGCTACTGTACTGCTGTGAAATACAGCCACAATTCAGGATTAGATTAACTACGCACAGAATGAATTAAAACCTCAGCAGTGCTCACCAATAGTCTTAGCAATGAGTAAGTACAGTGCTGTTGTTCTCTTGAAGGTCTTTCAAAGATCTTTAAAGAAGATGTTGGAGGTCTTTTTAAGGAAAGCAAATTTCATAATTGAGCAAAATGTTTATGTAGGAGAAAGAGAATGAGTACAGCAGGACACAACCAGAAAGGACTTTTTTTTTTCTCCTTGACAATGGCATTCCTCCCCTCATTAAGGCAGATGAAAGAGTAAAATAAATTACTTCACTTTGAAGTTAGATCATACAATGTTGTAACAGTGACAAGTAACTTGACCCAGAACAGAGACTAAGACTGATCTTTTTGAATCAGTGAAAATACACAGATATCGCTGAAAAAAAGGCTTGACCATTCTTAATTTTTTTGCTATTTTTAACCTCTTTAGCATTTTTGTTTTCAGCTTCCTTGAGGGGAAAACTGGATAGTGCTTACTCCAGCACCCTAACAGAGAAATCTACCTTCTATCTTCTGCCTACTCTATGAGCACACAAACTGCCAGGGATTTTTACCCTATATACAGCATAACAACCTTAAAACCGAAACCCCTAATTTTTCCCAGTTTATGAGGACTATACTGTCTTTTCCCAATCTGCCAAATCTCTGGCTTGGCTAAAACTTTCAACATGCTTCATGAAATTTCTAAAAAAAAGACTGATCTATCACTGTTGCCCTGTCTGCTCTCACAGTTAAGATTTTGCAGTTTGCTGTTTTCAGACCCTGGTTTCATGTCCAAACAGTTGTGATAACTCCTCCTTGAACTCAAGCAAGATGGCGAGCACCTAACAATAGTATTAAATGCTACTGAGCAATCCATTAAAAATGTTCTGCCGTAATAAAAACAACTCTACAGAGGTAGTACATTTGTTTCTAGACAGCACTATAAACCTTACCTGATTTGGATACCCGCTCCAGCACTGTCTGGTATTCCAGAGCCAGGGTGTCTGAGAAAGAGGGAAAAAAAAATGTTCTTCAGAAACTATAAAATGTAGGTGCACAAAGATAACATAGGTGAAAGGCAAAACCATATGAATGGCTTAGTATGTGCACTTTCTTCTAAAGACTAGGAGAGGTGAAACACAAGAAATAGATTTACCAAAGTTTCACAGTATGTATTAGACCAGCCTGACTTATTGACTGACATTTTTATTCAGTGCAGCATGACCTTGCACAAATATATTTCACAGGACTGTAGGCTGCACATCAATCTGCTTGGGGCCAGGTGATTATATCTTACATTGCCTTCTCAACAGCACTGCAAATCTTGGCCCTTGCATATATGTGAACATATAAGCACCTTTCCATACAGTTAATCCCAGCCAAACCCTCTCTAGAGGGCAAATCCTGCCTTTCGCTTCCCTGGTTGGTGACATGACTGTTCAGAGATGATAGACTTTGTTATCACACAGAATACTCTTGTGTCTCAGGGCAGCATGAAAGATACCAGAAACAAACTTAGTGTAGCATGCAAAAAACTCAGATACTCTTCACTGCAAAAAGATGGATAAGCAGAAGATGTGAGAATAAGATCCTTGGAGATATGGACCTTCCTGGTTTTTTTTGTTGCATGCACATAATTTATGTGATTATTTATTTTCAAATGCCATGAAAAACAAGAGAGTATTAAAAATCTGTGCTTTTAAGCAAGTTGTTTCCTTAGGAAACAGCTTCAGTCTTTCATTCCTTCTTTTCTGTGTAACTGAATGGACCCTAGATGGAAAAGACACATGGGCAAGCCCTTCTACTCAACATCCTCCACCATTAAATACTTCTAAATTCGCAATAAACAGTAACCAAAATAGCTGTACTTCTTTTTTTTTTTGTGCATGAGCAGAAGGACTCCTTTTAGGTACTCTTGACTTGCAAAGCACAGCTGCATCTTGGGTTCTGGCCCCACTTGTATTTTGAGAAGCACATTTCTACAGCCAAAGGATCTCACTAGAAACTTGAAAGGAAACTGTGGATTCACAGGTTTCTGTGTAACTCTTTGACAAACCCTCAGCTGCTACATCCAAGTGTAAAGGGTGCTGAACACTGTCAGCAGGTGTCCTGGATTAATACATACCTGCCCTTACAGCATTAAATGTTTCCACTAAGATTATGTTCTTTCTAATGAATCCTTTATGCAGGAGAGTGTGTTATCTTGATTTCACCATTGGGTGGAGCAGTGCATCTTAGGCAAAGCATAGTAACAAACTCATGCAAAATATTACGTGCGAGTGTCAAACCAAATAAAATGAACATTAGGTAGAATGTTGCTCTGGGGTTTGAAGCCCCAAGTTGAGAATGAGGCGAGTGCTACTGTCTTTATAAATAGGAAAGATCTGCACCATGCAAAGAGACAGTATAAATACTAGACAGCATTACATCCCCACCCACAGCTTATGAGTAAGGAGCTCTAAAGATGATTTCTATCACAGAACATCCCTACAGTCTTTGCTGGTTAGCAGTTATGTAATACAAGCACTAAAGATTCCTTCTGTTTTTCTGTTTTGGTGTTCTTTTTTTCCTTCACATGGAAAATAAAATAAACGTGCACATCTCCAGTGCTCCTGAAGTCGAAAGGAATAATACTTATAATAACCATAGCTGTATATCAACATCAACCAATAACAGGCTTCTTGGAGTTTCTAACATGCCCCTCAAGAACAGGGCTGTAAGAATAATCAGAGATCCTTCAAACTTCTCCTTCGATCTTTTAAGAAAGAATATTTAATGCAAACAATTCATTAGTTCAAACTTCTCCACAGAACTTACTGTGCTAAGAAAATGCAATGAAAAAGGTCCTTGGAAACAGGCACAGCTCCTCTGCAAGTGTTACTAATATACAGAACTTAGAATATTTTTGTCTGGCAGGTGCCTAAATTAGAACCATCCAAATATTGTAGGATAATTCATAGTTTTAGCCAGGTTTGAAAAGCTGTAACTGTCTTTCATATCAGATTCAGCTAGAGATAAGAGATGCTTCCTACCCAATTATTTTCCTACCTAAATTACAGGTGCTAGCAAAAAATGCTCATTTTTCTCTTTCAAATATTATGACATCGTAAGGTTTCTTCAGAGAAATGCCTGCTATAGGAGATGCAGATGCAGAGGTCTATGTGCATTTAAGATGCTGAACACTAAATAAAATTGGGGGAGCTCTTACAGATTTACCACAAAGCCTGAAAGGATACCACAGACAGACAACATAACACAGGCATTAAGCCTCAGAGACCAACACAGCACAGAACATCTCCATCTCCTGAGCTGCACAGGGCTCAGGAGGCCATGCTGCCATCTCAAACAAAAAGCTTCTCTGATGCTGCCTGGAAGCCTGTTAGATCCTATAGGGGCAACAGCTAGGCAATAGTGGCTAAAAAGGCAGGGGATCCACAGTGCCTTCTTACCCTGGGTTGGCCCCAGTTGCCCATTTTTTCCCCCTTGCTTGGCTACTTGGTGCTGGCTCCAACCACCAGGGGATGCAGGCTATGGTTGTCCTGGAGGACTTCAGGTAGAAGACCTGGTAACTTTTCCACAAAGACCATGGTGGTAGTTGAAACAATGAGCAACAATCTTGTTTAGTCCACTCTGCACCTCAACTGCAGTGTACTCTCTCCAGGCTTCAGCAGGAAGGAGAGGATGCTACAAATACCCACGCAGACTGTAATGTGACACATTGATAAGAGTGAATTTATCAGGAAGGACTTAATACTGACATCTCAGGGCTCCGCTGAGCCCACATAAGCTCCTCAGATATCATAGAATCATAGAATGCTCAAGGTTGGAAGGGACCTCTAGAGATCATCTAGTCCAACGCCCCTGCACACGCAGGGTCACCTAGAGCACGTGGCACAGGACTGCATCCAAGGGAGTTTTGAAGATCTCCAGAGAAGGAGACTCCACAACCTCTCTGGACAGCCTGTTCCAGTGCTCTGTCACCCTCACTGTTAAGAATTTTTTCCTTAAGTTCCTGTGGAACTTTTGGTGCTTCAGTTTGTGCCCATTACCTCTAGTTCTGTCAGTGGCTACCACTGAAAAGAGGCCAGGACCATCCTCCTCACTGCCTCCCTTGAGGTACTTATAGACACTGATCAGGTCCCCTCAGCCTTCTCTTCTCCAGGCTGAACAGGCCCAGCTCCCTCAGCCTCTCCTCATAGGGCAGATGTTCCAGGCCCCTGATCATCCTCGTAGCCCTGCGCTGGACTCTCTCCAGCAGCTCCACATCCCTCTTGTACTGTGGAGCCCAGAGCTGGACACAATACTCCAGATGCGGCCTCACCAGGGCTGAGTAGAGGGGCAGGATCACCTCCCTCGACCTGCTGGAGACGCTCTTCTTAACCCACCCCAGGATCCCATTGGCCTTCTTGGCCACGAGGGCACACTGCTGCCTCATGGTCAACTTGTCATCCACCATGATGCCCAGGTCCCTCTCTGCAGAGCTGCTCTTCAGAAGGTTCGTCCCCAGCCTGTACTGGTGTCTGGGACCTTGCACTTGGCCTTGTTGAAGTGCATGAGGTTTTTCACCGCCCAGTTGTCCAGGTTGTTCAAGTCCCTCTGGATGGCAGCGCAGCCCTCTGGGGTACCAACTACTCCTCCCAGTTTGGTATCATCAGCAAACTTGCTGAGGGAGCACTCTGTGCCTTCATCCAGGTCATTGATGAATAAATTGAACAGGACTGGACCAAGGACTGACCCCTGGGGGACACCGCCAGCTACAAGCCTCCAACTAGACTCTGCACTGCTGATTACCACCCTCTGAGCTCTGCCATCCAGCCAGTTCCTAATCCACCTCACTGTACACTCATCTATCCCACACTTCCGGAGCTTGCCCAGGAGGATGTTATGACAGTGTCAAAAGCCTTGGTGAAGTCAAGATAGACGACATCCACCGCTCTCCCCTCATCTATCCAGCTGGTCATACCATCAGAGAAGGCTATCAGGTTAGTCAAGCATGATTTCCCCTTAGTGAATCCATGCTGACTACTCTTGAGCACCTTCTTGTCCTCCACGTGCCTGGAGACAACGGCCAGTATGAGCCATTCTATCACTTTTCCGGGGACAGAGGTGAGACTCACTGGCCTGTAGTTGCCTGGGTCCTCTTTCTTGCCTTTTTTGAAGACTGGTGTGACATTGGCCTTCTTCCAGTCCTCCGGCACCTCCCCTGTTCTCCAGGATCTTTCAAAGATGATAGAGAGCGGCTTAGCTATGACATCTGCCAGTTCCTGCAGCACTCTGGGGTGCATCCCATCAGGGCCCATGGATTTTTGGGTATCGAGGTTCCTTAGGTGCTCTCTGACCCAATCATCCTCTACCCAGGGCAAGTCTTCCTCTCTCCAGTCTTCTTCTCTTGTCCCTAGGGCCTGGGACTCTAAAGGGCTGCCCTTCGTAAACACCGAAGCAAAGAAGGCATTCAGCAACTCTGCTTTTTCTGTGTTATTCGTAACCAGGGTGCCATCCCGTTCACCAGCGGAGCCACGTTTTCCCTAATCTTCCTTTTGATGTTAATATATTTGAATAAGTTTTTCTTGTTATTTTTAACATCCCTTGCCAGATTGCGTTCCAAACATGCCTTAGCTTTCCTTGTCGCATCTCTGCATTCCCTGACAACGTTCCTGTATTTCTCCAAGGGGGCCTGTCCTTTTTTCCACATTCTATATACCACTGCCTTCTGCTTGAGCATTGCCACAAGCTCCCTGCTCATCCCCGCAGGTCTCCTGCCCCCCCCGCCTGACTTCTTACACACAGAGATGCCCTGTTGCTGGGCTTGGAGGAAGTGCCGCTTGAAAACTAACCAGCTCTCTTGCCCTCCCCCCCCTTCTAGAACTCTAGCCCATGGGATTCTTCCGAGGAGGTCTCTGAAGAGGCTAAAGTTGGCCTTCCTGAAGTCCATGGTTACAAGGCTACTTACAGCCCTGCCGCCTCCTCGTTGGATCCTGAACTCCACCAACTCATGGTCACTGCAGCCGAGGCTACCCCTACTTTCACATCTCCTACAAGTCCCTCTCTATTTGTTAGCATGAGGTCCAGTAGCCCACCTCTCCTCATTGGCTCCTCCACTACCTGTGTCAAAAAGTTATCGTCGACGCTCTGCAGGAACCTCCATGACTGTTTGTGCCTGGCTGTGTTGTCCTTCCAGTTGATGTCAGGGTAGTTGAAGTCCCCCAGGAGAACCAGGGCCTGTGACTGTGAGGCAATGTCCAGCTGACTATAGAAGGCCTCATCAACTTCCTCATCCTGGTCAGGTGGCCTGTAGCAGACACCCACCTCAGTGTCTCCCACATTAGCCTGCCCTTTAACCCTTACCCACAAGCTGTCAACTTGCTCATCATCCACCCCCAGGTTGAGCTCCATGCATTCCAGTTGCTCTCTCACACACAGAGCAACTCCATCACCTCGCCTTCCCAGCTTGTCCTTCCTACAGGGCACATAGCCTTCCATGGCAGCGCTCCAGTTGTGTGAGCTATCCCACCGTTCTCTGTGATTCCAATAGATCATGACACTGGGACCGCACACAGATCTCCAGTTCATCCTGCTTATTCCCCGTGCTTCGCGCATTGGTGTACAGGCATTTCAGGGAAGAAACTGAGCTTGCAGGTTTCCCAGGAGGAGTGAAAGAGGACCCTCTATAATCATATGCTCAGCTCTTCCCCAGTACTCCCATGATGGACAGGGAAAAAAGGCTTAACGATTTGGCTGAGAAACAGATTCTTCCTGGCTAAACATAAGTGGGCTGTTTCCATTGCCCAGTTAATCCCCAAATGTCAAGAACAGACAGTGAAATGGAAGGTTGATGCTTGGGGAAGAGGCAAACATAAGTAATAGAGAGAAGAGCAGAAACACAAAGAATCAAAGCAGAAACATAAAGAGCAGAAATACAAAGAACCAAAATCAAAACAGTACTCTTCAACTGGAAACAGAACACTAAAGACTTCAGCCTCATTTTTGTCAGGTACAAAGCACCAGCCCTACAATGTTGAAGTCTTCCCTTATATGACATGACAGAGTTGAGAACTTGAGCTTTATCGCACTTCAGTGCCATGCCGAATCAGTGCAGTATTTCTGACTGTGAAGGATGATAAACAGCTGTTGAATCTGCTGTCATTTATAGTAAAAAAGAACAAATCTCTATTCTTTTGCTCTCCTTACAGAAATATCTGTCAAAAGCTCCATCAAACTTCTTCTTAATTCTGTGATTAAAGGGAATAATTTTAAGGAACTTCAGAAAAATCTTCTCTTGATACAGGGGAATGACTGAAGATTTTTTAAAAACCTGAACAAATGCACATCTAGCCAGAAGCCTCGGGTTGTTTTGTTTCAGTTGTCCTAGGTAGATATCTTTAGAAAAATCTTCTAATTGGTTTCTGATTTTCAGAAGCCCTAAAGCAAAGAAAAATTGAATGTTTTGCTCCAAGTGTTGTTAACATTTGGCATGTGAAATAAAGGTCAGTTCCAATTGTAAATGGGAGAAAAAAAAGTAGCATAATAAAAAACCTTCTATTTGTGATCTTGTTCCCCAGGCAGTGAGTTGCCTGAAAGATTTTTGTATTTATATTTGGTATTTTTGTATTTATATTTTATTTGAAAGGCAAAAAATGCATCTGGTAAAGTATCACATGAAAACAAGTTAAGATTTTGGTTCATCATGCAGTAAGAAAAATAATGCCACTTCCATATCCATATCTACCCAACAGAACCAACTGAGCAGAGGAAATGCAAATCCTGTAGATGAGAACCTCAAAGGCACAGATAAGAAATGCACAGGCCATGAGCAAGTATTTTCCTTACTGAAGGCCAGTCGGCCATCAGCTACCCTGTACCCCTCTATATATCAACCATTCTATCAGTACATGCAAGGTCCATGAACATGTTCTAGAAAAGGTTGTCTGTTTACATTAAAAAACAATATATATGTATATCCAAGCAAGTTACAGTGTAGGTCACATAATTTTGCAGAGCAACTTCTTTTGTGCAGCTAAAGTTACTTCAGTCACTGAACCAACTGAGCCAATTGTACAACTCTGTACAATTAGAAACACAATGACGCAAGTTTTATCCACCAATACTGGCGCTCTTTTTCCCCATAATATATATTCAAACTTGGAAGTATGACATAAATAAGAGATGTACAAAAAAATGCAGACAGTGTTGCTGGCATTTGGCTTGCTTTTTGTCATCCTTAAAATTGAAACAAATAATAGCATGCCAGAGATATGGCTCTAGTTGTACATCATTAAGCCTCATGACAGCAAAACCCAGATCCCTGCAGATCAGCTTCTGCCTTGACAGCCTGCAGTACTAGATAGGGCTACTACATACCCAAGCTGTTCCTGACAACATGCACACGTTCCAACTCCCAAAAGGGTTCTAAGATCCCCAATAAACCTTAATAATAATAAAAACTTCACCGAGTTTTTCAGCAGAAAAATAAATGCCCACTAATCTACCCACTTCTTTTTTTTCTCATGAAAGCCAGTGTACACCACACAAGACATTTTGAAACAACAAATGCGATATTCTCAGACCAGAAGAGATGTAAACATTCTGAACTTAGAAAACAGTTAATCATACAAAGAAAAAAAAAAAGCCCACTGTAATACAGAAATCCTAATCATTCACTGAAAATATCCTCACTACTCTAGAATCTCAAAGTGAGGAGATTTTATCAGGCTTGGATACTTTGGATACTACGTTTGGATACAGTTCATAGACAATTTGTCTTCAATAGCTAGAAGTACATTAAGTGCAAGAGAAAATAGCAGCATTGAAGTCAACACAGTAAATACTTTTGGCAACATCCCACTCACCTCACTCCTGTTTAAAACAGGCAAATATATACTTAAATTATTTACTGTATCTGTATCACTGCTTCCAATTCATTACATTAGAAGAGGTTTTCGCTCCTCCTGGGAACAAATTGCACAGCTGAGGCCAGAAGATTGCACAGGGTTTACTCAGCCTCCAAAATGCTGTGTGGCTTGTACTTAGCCCTAGACTTAACACAGACCATTTGATACATAAGTGCAATTTCTCTTCCACAGCAGCTGCATTCTCTCATCCTAGGCAGAATAGAGGCTCGTGTTCATGTGCATGTACACTTCACAGTACTGTGAAATCTGCAGTTTATCTACGTAGGAGTGCAATTGTAATAGGAGAGGTGTGTGGGGGGGAGTGAGACTACAGTTTTCTGTTGACTGCAAAGTATAAGTGTAACACTTTGCACTTTTTTATTATACAGAAATTGAAAATTACAGGCTTTTAGTGAACAGCACCTTTCATAACATCAGTGGAAGGACAATTACTTATAATTAACAGGTTTTTATTTCTCTCTCTCTCTCTTTTTTTTTTTCATTTCATCTTCTACGTGCTTAAATTAATAGTATCTCAATGTTCACTTTTTTTCCCCTCCAATTAAGGTTATGAATTCCAGCAGGTTTTTTTATATTCATTATATTAATGAGTATTCCTTTTGCACATCACTCATTTGAATGAGGACTCATTTAGCAGGGAATTACTTTGATTGCCTTTTTTCTTCTTCTTGTTTCTTTCTGCAACACCTGCATCCTCTTGGCAGGGGATGCTGAATGGCTGCTGACATTCCAAAGAAAGTCAGATTTCCATGGTAGCGCACAAAACATCCTTGGGTAGTTTCCCACCCCTGGAGCTTCATGTTCCAGTGTAAAAATGATTTCAGCCTTTTATGGTAAAATGAAGAGACTCTTCAGCAAGTATATCTGTTAGATTCAAATTCCACAGATTGGGTTTCCTTCCCCATCTTTCTGGGCTTAGTAGGGACCTATATTAGCGTAGACTACAGTGGCCTTTCTCTCTTCAGGGAATCATGTACGTTGTACAAGGAAGCAAATGTTTTCTTCAGTACAAATGAACTGGAAGTCTTTTCTCTTGACTACAGAAAATCTCCTATATATCAATTGCTGTAAAACAAGTCAAAGCTGAACCAGATACAGACTGTTCTTAAGGAAAAACAATACAAGAAATTAATGAGAATGTCTTCCTTGCTAATACATTATTATTTCCATGTTGATTTATTATTTTAAAATAAGCTAAATGAGTTCAGTTGTAATTCATGTCCTGCAGTCATTATGACTATCTTTTAGTCATTATGACTATCTCTTAACATATTCCAAGCACTGTTCCAACTGAATAAGAAGTGCCAAGAAATGCTGTTACTTCAGCGTTACTGCAGCAAAACAAGATTAAAACCATGCTTAATTTCACCCACTGAGGTAACACTTGAATACAGGGGCACAGTTGTACACTCTACCAGCCGCATGAAAATGGCACAGCGAGAACCATGTCTTCCTCCTCAGAGGGCTAGAGGCCTGTCTTATTAAGAATCAATTATCGTATAGTCCATATAGCTTTTACCACCCTAGCTGGTAAGTTTATAAGACAAGGTGGAAAACATGTTTTCCCCCACTCTCAAAACTCTAAGCTTGTAGACTACATTTCGCCTCTCAGCAGCAGATAACAATTACCAGATAATGAAGCATGAGAAAGGCAAGCAGGAAAGCCACGTTTACACCTTGCTTCTGCATGTGCACGTCTCAGATGAGCGAGGGCCCAGGAAAGTCTGGGGTAAGCATGAGACACCCGTTGCAGAAAAGGCCCTCTGGTTGGTAACAAAAAAAAGAACAATCAAAATTTCTTCGTCATTTTCCATTATTTTTAAAAGGTTTATGAAGGGAATAAGCACAACATTGTGTCAGTTTTTCAAATTTTCTAGTCCTCTACTAAGTTTGTCTAACCTCCAAGGACTAACATCGGAGCAGCGGATAAGATGTCTCTGAAGCTCCCTGATCACCTAGAAATGGTTTGCTCTTACCATCCTACCCTCCAAAATCACCCTACATAAGACCAAATCTAAATCATGTCAAAATAATCTCTTGTTATTTTGCTACTCCTTAAGTATCTCTCTCAGTAAGTATCTCCCATTTAACTCTTATATCAGGCAGTTTCAATTCTCCAGTGGCCTTCTGTGACAAGCTTTTATGTCACAACCTGTCAATGTCAACCATACTGGCTGGTATCATTTATGGCAGGACAAACTGTGGAGCCCTCAAAAAACAGTATAGAAACAAATATATTCTCCACAAACATCAGTACTTAGCCACCTACACATCACAACTAAAACTTTTTTCCCGCCTATCCACAAAATTATTAGGTACTGACAAAACACCATACTGGGAACAAAGGCAATTCAGCAAAACAAAATAATCCATAGCTCATACTTCGCATCAGCTTTGACATGTTCTTCTTTCCAGTGACTGGTGATTTGGTTTGGGATGCAGTTGCTTCTCTCACCATGAACAGCATTTTCATAAACCCTTCACAGAGCCAGTCACTCATATTTCTTGGCAGAGCTCACAGCCTCAGCAAAGACAATATGACACATTGCCTATAAATCTTCTGAGCTTCTCTTTTCATATATTATGACTAAGCAAGCTGTCATAAGGATCCATAGGACAGCTACTTCTCTAGAAGTTAGCGCTTTGTGTCTGTAGAAACAAGGTTTTTCAGGGAAAGAAAAGCTTTTGCAACGTAGAGTGCTCAGTCTTTTCTCTCAGTGACCTGCACTTCTCATTCCCAAGTAGAATCAAAAATGATACTTCCAGTAATGGGAAAAAGAAACTGTAAAATATATGAAAGGTTTCATAAAAGGCCAAGATCAGCAACATTCACTGAAAGATGTACTTGACATTTCAAATGCAAATGTGTGTATGTGTACAAAAATATTTTTAGAAAAAATATGAATTCAAATTTGGATTTATTTACATAAAGTGATCTGGAAGGGCAGAGCAAGCTCACTCCATCAAATACATACAACCTTTCTGCTTAAAAATACGATGTACAAAGATCTCTTGCAGCATTTATAACTTGTGCTGATGAACGCATAATTTCACCTTCAGATGATACGCAAAATTAGTCCTCAGTAATCTAAAATAAAGCTGCAAAAGGAATAGAAAATTCTAGACTATCTAGAGTACTAGAGAATTCCAGTAGAATTCTAGAGATAATTCTAAGAACAGCCTTAATATACAGCTAAGGATAAAGAGACACAAAACGATTGCACCATTTCTCCCAGCTGGTGCTCAGAAGCCCTCGAGTGGCTGCTAGCAAGTGCAGAGGAATTGGCTGGCCCAAGAAGCTGGCGCCTGCAGCTTCTCCTCAACGGGCTTTCGTGAGCCAGCCAGCTGAGCTACCAAATTCCCTCTCCTCTCATCACATCGCGTCAAACAACTCACTCTCACTTGAGTACTTTCTTGTTCTGCTACTTGCTTCTCTATTATACAATAACCTTTGCCTTCACGTGCAGCAGTAGTAAATTCTTTAATGATTTTTTGTCATGAGCAGGTTGGGAAGCAAGCTGGGCAGCTACAACAGCTTACAGGTTTACGTATGACAGTTGTGGACCTGTAAGTGGTGCACAAGCCTGGCTAATGTTCCTGTTTGCTGGTGGGTAGCACATCTCCTACTGACAATCCCCAATACATTTTGAAGTCATTCTTTCACCATACTAAGAAAATTGTACAAAAAGATAATGGTCCCATTCAGCAGAGCACTCCAGATGCTTCATAATGCTTTCGTAAAGCAAAGCAGCTGTAAACCCATTAGCTTTATAGCTGCCTTGTTTTTTCCAATTACAAAGCCAGACCGCACCATTTAACCTAGACATTTGCATCTTAGAGGTTATTTGCGAAATTATTTTGTTAAGACACTATGCAGCTATAAGCTGCAGGCTTGCAATTACTGCCTAAAGAGACACTGTGGAGATTTATGCCGAGAACCATACCTAGCTCAAAGTTTGAGTTGAATAAAATTATCATGTGTTTAAGAGACTATCAAAAATTCCAAGACAGAGTTAAATAAAGCAAAAACATGCATACACAGGAGCAAGAAGCAATCCACACCAGTTCAGCCCTGAAACGCTCAGATTGCTGCAAAACAGAGCCACTCAAGAACAGGCTTTGCTTTCTCATGGCACATAATTTTAACAAGTCCCCCAGTTTTCTCGCATTTTGTATTCTAATATTACAGCTATTCAGAGGCATACATGAAAGTAATGAGTAACTAAACTCATGGTTATATATTTACTTTATGCAATTATAGCTAATACCTGTAGCTGTTTTGCCAGAAGAGTACATCTGACTAATTTTGACAAGCCAATGATTTCCATCTCACTTAACGAAGGAAAGTGTTTACTGCTTCTTAAGAGCCTGCTACTGAAGCCGCTTGTTGGAAATCCCAAACCATCTCTCCTTTGCAGGGTGCGGGGAGTCACCATGGCCTGCTTCACCAGCACATAACACGCTCCATTATGGCATGTGGCCCACAGAGGCAGGGTCAGTTTTAAACAACAAGGAAACAACAATTTTGTACTGAGTGACCTGGATGTTCAATGTTGAGACAAAACCAGTTGTTTAATAAAGTCATAATTATTGATCGTACATTGCCTATGTAAAAAAAAGCTGAATACAGAAAAACAAAACAAAACAAATCTTCTACTTCCCACTCCTTCAGCTGCTGCATATCTAGACAGATGCGGGTGTTTGAGTCCTGGGGGGCCACTACCAGGTTTCCTGGTGAGAAAACCTCCTGCTAGGGAACTCCTCTTGTTACTGCCACTGAAACCCTGGGAGAACAAGGACGGATTGCTCCAACCACAGAACTGCAAGGAACTGCTGAACTCCTTCCCGACCCATCGCTGCAACAGGCAGGGCAGGAGCACCTGCCTCCAGCCACACCAGCAAGATCATCTCAGCACAGGGACCAGCTTCAGGCATTTCAGTCCCTGGCACAGCAAGAATGAGGCAGTAACCCAAGCAACAAAAAGACAGACAGACTAAAGTCGCCTCTTCACCCCCTCACAACTGCAGTGTTTTTCTCAGGCTAATGCATGTGCATTGGATCAGGGCAACTCATCCTCCATCCTCACTAGCCCGCTCTTTCTCTGCCAATAACCAAGACTACCAGCAGGAAAAATGAGAAGCCTGTAAGAAATATGGGACCTGAAGGGAATATAACTTGAATAAAAAAATGGTCACTGAACAACTGATAATGTATCTGCTTAACTGGCAAGCTTCTTTTTTTTACTACTTTTAAGGTCAAGTAAAGAAGAGTTACAACTCACTGACTTCCATAGCGTAAATTAGACATTGTTCTAAAGGTTATACTAAATTAAATGAGCATACAGCTCACTCCCTCCCCGCCACTGCCTCACTACTGAATCCGTTCAATTCAGTAACACCAGCTTGAAGCACCAGCCAGGCTATTATTAACCTGCTCTAATATACCAAATGCACTCAGTGCTAAAGCTTAGCTGCGGAAAACACGACTGCTTCAGTCAGCCGAACAGCAAGCCGTGAAAGATCTTTGACTCGTGGCAAAAGGGGAGCACTGCTCTAAATACTTTGAATTTTGTATGAATGAGCTACCTTAGCTTCCAGATGAATTAAAACTATTTTTATCATAAAGCTGCCCAGTGAAACACTCTGGGAAGCGTTCACTCCAGCTCTGCTATTTTTATACATACAACACTGAGCAATTCCTATCACTCAGGAAGTTGAGCTGCTGGAAGCATAACTACTGTGCTGAAGTCAAAGCTGACAACCTGTCCACAGAAGCACATAGGGGCTGACAAAGCCCATTTCACTGGCTACAGCAACAGCACCATATAAAATATTAAAGATGCTGTATATGGCTCAGTACAGGCCTGACTCTCCAAAGACCTGATTGATTAGAGAGCATTTACTTACTTGCTGTTGTCACTGGTTATTAAATATCCCCAGCTGGATTCCACGCAGATAAAGTGAAATTCAATTCTGGATATATTTTAAATTAGTGTGTTTCTTTTTCTCCCCGTGCTTATGTCAAATTTGTTCTTGTTGTCTGCATCTAAGAGCCCTATTGCCATTAGTGTCCTATTACTGGATTAGGGATATTACCGTTAAAATCTATTCTTCATTTGCCTTTTTTTTTTTTTTTTTTTTTTTTTTTTTTTTTTACAACCACCTTCTATTTTTTCAGACACAAAAAAATTGAGATCCCTTGTTCTCTGTGCCCTCTTTTGCCTGGTCCAGTTGATTATCTTAACTTCAAACAGCTTCCACAACTAATTATTCCCAGTGCAGATTGACCTTCTCTTAACAATTCTCATATTCCAGAAAGCTTTGGTTCTTCCTCATTGATGTCCACTGAAGCGCTAGAGTCATCTGAAATTCAATCTCTCCATTGACTTTGATCGCTCTCACAGCACGATTCATGATTTAAATCTCAGATGTCCAAAGCACTCTATCTCTCCTAAATGCCCTGAACTATATTTATGCCTTTTTGAAGTAGTATCTGAAACAAATTCCTCCTCCATTTATGGAATATAGCTTTGGTCTTACTGCAAACTCTTTCCACCCACAACATAATTCGCCGCTTCCCTTTTTCACAGCTGCATCCTCCAGGAGCCTCCTGGCACAACTCTCCTCTCCTGATTGCACAGCTAATCGGCCACTGTTTGATTTAACACCAAGGCTCAGTCTTACTTTCAGGAAAAGCAATAAGAGATGGGATTTTAACATACAAAAGTATTTTGACTTAATAATTTCCACCACTTACAGACACTGAGCAATTTATTTGTCCAGTTAAAGAATCAAGAATGTCCAAAACAATTTTACAGCACATACTACCTGCCAAAGGCAGGCCTCGCTTCCTCGCGGAGCCACATGCCTCTCGCACCAGCCCTCTCCTAACAGCCCAGCGAAACACCAGAGCGCAGCATTGCTTTCACAAGGCTCCAGAGTGGCCTCTGCCACTCTTTATTGCAATGAGAGTGTTCCTGCCTGTCCTATGTACTCCAAACAGCAGTGTGACTACTACTAATATACTATATTTCTTGCATTATCTCATTCTGCAAAATAACCTGGAGAATTAACTTCATGAAAAAGTAGATACAGCAGGTACAGCAACAAGAATGGAATTGACAGTGATAAATGAAATGCTGACCATTCTGATCAGCTTGGCTCCAAACCAGACACGTAACAGGCAACAATTGCAACTTTGCAATAGCTGAGAAACTTCAACAGAATCAACCATTCCACTTCCAGAAAGCCCAAAGAGTGTTAATTGCATTGGACATACTCAGTTATTCCTGTAGGATTGAGAGCTAATCCCTGGATGCAAGAGCAAATTCATCTGCAGCATTGCTTCACATAAACCAAAAGAATTTTAGCCAGAGATATATGCTGTTACCATTGAACTTTTAGGTGTTGTAAGGGCAAGCACAAACTAAACTTTCTGTTTACTCTTCAGCCCACAATAGGTTTTGATACTTGGCCTGTTATCCTGTAGAGGAAGCAGACATAATAGCCGTTGTTCAATACCAATACAAACCTCTCTTTTTAGATTGGCACCTGCTGGTGTTTTGCAGCAGATTATTTTCAATGCAATTCAGATTCATAAAAAAAAGATTTATATCTGCGATTAACCTTTACGGTAACATCAATCTAAAAAGATTCAAAGGCGCCACAGATACCAGTTGCTTGTGTGGGGATTTCTGCTATCACGGGAGTTGAATAGCTTCTATAAAATGTACTTGACACCTTCTTATTTGTTGGTTTCAGAAATCCAGTCTTGCTCATGGCGGAGCACAGGAAGAAGTCAGTTCAGCTGGCACGAGGGAGAATACGACAGGAATCCTGCCAGAGTGACCTCACGGTTCAAGGTTCCTATTCAAGAAGAAGTTTCTGAGCTATCACACTTACAAACATATCGCTTTGGGGAAGCATGCTGATACCATGTTATCAGCATTACACACTAGATAGTATGTAACTATGCATACTATAATAATATACACTTGTAATTATTTATCTGTAGCCTAATTTACAACAACATATGAGCGACAGGGCAGAATGTTTATAGCACGCTGCCACTGCAGGTTTTATTTCTAATAGGATTATTTCCAAAATTATTTTCCATTTATTTTTTTTCATCCATCAATCCACCACCAACTGAAGGAGTGACTTGCTTAAAAGCAGTCAGCCATCTTCTCTTCTTATAGCAGTTTATTTTACTGCAAACATCAGAGCACCATGACATAGAGGACACTGACCATAGACAGAGCACAGCTTCCCAAATAAGTGAAGCAGTTAAAATGCTAACTTTAAAACTGGGCATCAATCCAGACAGAATCCTTTTCAGCAGTACATAGACAGAATGGGTGCTGTTAGGAAAAGAAAGCCATTCCCAGTCATGCTACACTTGAATATCCGAGCAGCTCTTTGAAGATGAAATAATCACCTTTGTTGCAACACAACTGCTCTGTTATGAAGCTGCCAAGACTTCAAAAACATTCTTAAAAACAGGATTCAATAAAACATTGCAACCAGAATGAGGGTTTTGAAAAGCAACAGTATGCATCTCCCATCATGTGCTTGCAGTGAAGAGCTGCTGGACACCTGAGAAAGACCAGCTGGCTTCCAAGCCTGCATCTTGGGCTGCATCCTTTCACATTAAGAGCCAATCAATCACAATTGCAGCTGACGGTTGTTTTTACTGAACCTCTAGCTACCAGGTATGATCTCCGTAAAGAAGAGTCCAAAGTGCCGCCCCCGCCCCTTTTCACTTGCACTTTAGAAATTGCAGTGTACAAAAACAGATCTCCTTGGATTTGCTCGCTTCATTTTTTAGAGAAACGAAAAAGAACAAATAACCTCCAGATACATCAGGAATCTTCATCTGCTGAAACATTACTGACATTGAGAGCGAAAGCAAGGTTATTCCTATCTGCATCTCTTAGGGAAAATGTGCTGATACTCGGTAAAATAGTCATGGTAAAATGATGGAGGAAAAAGAGTAATGAAACAGACAGCCTTTCTGTAGTCCACAAGACTGCAACATCTTGTGCAGTCCCCAAGATTATGTCAAATCCACTCCCCAGAATAATTTCGGGTTAGGAAGAAGGGGTGGGGGAGAAGCAGCACAATGATCTGATAAAAAGTAATAAAAGGAGAAAACACTGAAATAAAAAGTAGCCAGGGATTATCAAAGAAAAAGAAGGAAGACAGTCATTACAAAACTTTCTTCCCCAGACAGTCCTGCCACTCCCAGGGCAAACACACCCAGCGCTGTTCAAAACAGAACAAAGAACTGACCAGGGAGAAACAGGCCTTGAGCCCAAACCAGCCTTTCCAAGACGATCACAGCAGCAAAGTTGGGCCTCCTCTTAACAACTCATCTTCAGACAGACAAGCCAAAAAAAAAAAAAAAAAAGATTTCCATAGCCAGTCATTCATAAAGAAAACATGTACTTGCTCTTTAAAATAAGAACAGTAACTCCTTTTACCCTTGTTTTTCCAATAGTAGAGGTGGTGAATATTGCCTGAATAATGGTTTTTGCTTGTCTTTTAAAGAGAGTTTACGTTATAAGAAAAGATGATTTAATGGCAGAAATGCACACGGTAGCACAGCAGTGACTTTACATTAATACTAACTCCTTTACAGGAAGCAAAAGGTTTATAATGTTATTTCGGACAAAAGTCTTCAAAACATAAGCAAGCATCCTGAGCTGAAGATGAGTAAGAGAAAACTCCAGCTGGAGGTGATATCACATGGAAGTGCCGAATTTAAAGGTCGGAGAGAACAGATGGCCACAGAGTGAGTGCTGCTTTGGGAAAGCGCACAAGCTTTGGAGATCACTGCAAAAGCCAGTCTGAATAATGATGCTCTTCGCAGCACCAAACTGCAGAATCAGACCCCAAAAGTTAAGGCAGTCACCAGCAAAGGACAGACTGCAGGAAATGCTGTTGGTCCTTCCTCTGTATCTGCCAGGGTGCACCAGTCCTCCCTCTCACAGGCTCCTCTTCCTCTGAAAGACTGGTACTGTTCCCTAGGAATCAACATAAAAATCTGCCACTCGATCAACTGCAGAAAAATGAAAGTTTGTTACACCTGGTGGTTTTTAACACAGCCTCAGTATCCTCATATCATCAGCTTTTCTTCAAGACTGAATTTGAGAAGTGATTCATTCATCAAGGCAGATGGTCCTTTTTCTGGTAGGATGCAATCGCATGCAATTTTAAGATTCCCTAATCTCAATGCAGACTTCCCAAGACTCCCAACTGAGGGGAATTCATGATCTTTAGTGAATTTGCAATTCTCAGGGGCAATGGATGGAAGGAAAATAAATGCAAGAAGTCAGCAAATGTCATCTCCCTCTAGAGAAACTTTATTTCTCAATGTTTTTAAGGATTTTGAATACTATCAAATTATAGAGATACTGCCTAACACCAAGGACCAGGCTATACAAAATAAGAAAATCCTGAATTCTTTATTGTTTCTTCATCACTGAGGCTACTGGCAATATTACCAACTGGAATGTAATGGGCACACAATCAGACCAGCAAACTGTCATTGATTTCATTGTGAACACTGCTGAAACAAAAAACTCAATCGGCTTCCTATGTTAGTGATAAGTGAAACAGTTTAATGTCACTGGTACTTAATGTTTTCTTGGCATCATTACTGGTGTGATATTCTGCAAGGGAATGTTTAACAGACATGCAGACTGAACAAACAGTAGCAACAAGCTGAAAAAACTCAGCTCCAGACAAAAAAATTTGCTGGTACAAGATCAGAGTGGAAATAAAATTAAATATCTTCAAATATCTTTATGCTTCAAATTTTAGTGATTTATAAAAGCATGAAGAATGCTGCAGTACATTTACTACCCAAGCACTCTTCTGGGCACATGGAACATGATGCTGACTCCTGCGAACACCTAGGGCTGTGTCATTATTTCATAATTGTACATCACACTGATGATAGCATTTGAAGTCAAACACCCTGGCAATATAATCACATCACAGATGAACCTGGTCATAGCTCTTCTAAGTTATCTAAGTTATCTATCTATCGTGTCATGAATCATCTACAAAGATAAAAATTTTCAGTATAACTATGGCTCTGGCACAACCTTTGGAAGAACATTGGTTTTGTAGCAGATTTTTGTCACCTATTTTTTTTTTTTTTAAAAAAAGGACAAACATGGAAATAAGTTTTAAAAATAATAATAAGAAAAAAAAAGCAAAACCCATCCTGTGGTTTAACGCATACAAATTATGAAAAATGTGTAAAATAGCCATTTAAAAAAAAGCAAAAGTAAACATTTAAAGGATTCTTGCCACAGAGTAAAAGAAATACATAGCAATTTTAATTGGATTTCAGGTGACTCACTGAAGCAATTAGGTAAAAGGATTGGCTTCACTCTGTATTGTCAAAATGTAGCTAGGTTTGATAAAGATCTCTTTCTGAAACTTGAAAACTGAGATGGGATAATCACGTCCAGAATTTGTCACTTCACCAAGGACAGTGGAAATGAGGGATTTCTATGACAGAGAGAAATATTTGGGAAGGCAAATATTTTGGATTTAAAGTGCTTTTGGCCACTCGATCTTTAGCCCCAAATCATTTAAAGCTGCCATTGAAGTGGTGCAATAAAAGAAAGGTTCACTTTCTCTTTGAATGTTGGTGCAATTCCTCATCTAGAATAATTTGCATCACCAAATCTGCCCTTGAAAGTGGTAATATTTGAGTGTGAACTGTAACTCTGAACTACATTTATACTGATCTCCTCTTCTTATAAAGTAGCACAGAAGTGACAGAGGTAACTTCAAATTGCAATTAGTGGTGGAGTTCACCTGTTCAGTGCAGGAGCCGCAACACTGCAGATGGTGAGGGCTGGTTCTACACCCCTGTGCTCAGTGGGAGAGCTGTGATCAGCGAGGGAGCAGAGTCGTTCCTAGGGACTAGGCCTGCTCGCAAACACAACATTATGGGGCACTAGAAGGGGAAGATAAACCTCATTAGTATCTCAACCCCTGCTATATACTCATTACCTGCAAAGTCAGCCCTTCATTTTCAGGGCACGGAAAGTTCTGATTTGGAAGACCTCAACAAAGAAAGTATCTTTGGGAAGCAGAAGCTCTCATGGGAGTCTCTCTCTTGGATATCACTACTCTATCATTTGATAATATTATAAGATAGCTAGAATTGAAACTGTGAGAGGACATTAAGTTTTTTATTATTATTATTTTTCCAGAATGTTGAAGACACGACTTTTGTCATTTCAGAATAACGACAAAAATTCATCTTTGAAGTGCTTTGACATTAAATGTCATTAGTTACTTCTCTGGTGACAGACAGGAACAGCAAAACCCCTAATAAACTTAAAACCTTGCAGCTCCACAATATTCATTTACTTGTTATTTTGATGTGAAGGAAACTAAAAGGAAAGGTTGTGGGCCTGCAGGAACTGTGAAAGGGAGGATTGTCTAATACAATTATTAAACAGTAATAAATAATAAACAAATTTTGTAGGGAATCTGCTAGTCTCTTATGGATATCTATTCAAAGATATTTTATAGGTGTGATTCAATACTTGGCTTCACTCCCTTACAGAAGACATAAGCACTTAATTCTCTTACTTCACTGTAACCCTTGCAAGGGGTTACCCTTGTAATTCATTTCATTTATACTGTAAATATTTATAGGACATACCAACCATTAATCTGCATCCTGCAGTTAAAAGTCACCTGCAGCTACCAAGAGCAGAAGGTGCGTTTTTACTGTTGCTGTCATGAGAAAAGGGGAAGTAATCAAAGACGCTGGGTGTGGGATACACTGTCACCAGTGCACCTTGTAAAAAGGAGGCTGATGCACACAACATCACTTAATGAGTGACCTGTTTCTGTAACAGAAGCAAAGCTGGCAACGGACTGCCTTAAGCCAGCACTTACTCAAGCCTGGAGGCACCGTGAACAAAAGTCAATGCAACTTCCATAGAGTTTTCCTGCCCTGCAGCAGCACCCGGGCGGGCTGCGGGAGAGCGCTGTGGAGCTCACACGAGCCACAGGCTGGGCAAAACTGAAGGAGTGGGGGCTGGAAGCATCACACTTTCTTTCACACAAAATTTCGTTCAAAATTCTAAGAGTTCGCTGTGCTCAACTGACTATTCTCTAGGTTTCTAAAGAAAGGTTTAGTATTTCTTTGCATAGTTCTTCCAGCACAAAAAAAAAAAAATAGTACAAGCAGGAAAAAAACGGATTACTCACTTTGGTACCACAGTGTAGCTGAAAGCATTATAGCTAGAACTCTAAAAGCGTCTCACTCTAGATTTTGGGGTCTGATTTTTTTTTTCTCCTTGAAAACCTAGAACTGCCTCCTAAGTAGACACAGAAAGCACTGGTTCTGATTAACAGCAAAAGTCCTTTATTTTCTTGTAGTTATACTAGAAAGACAGTGCAACTATAAATACAACCACAATCGTATTTTTATTAATTTACATCACTACTAATGTGGAAGACCTAGGTATAAAAAACTGGAGTTTGGAATGATGACTGCAGTGCCAAAGTGAGAGGAAATTCCTTCACAATGCATTAAAATGAGTAAATAAAACATGTACAGTTACGTAATGAAAAATTCCTCCTTGTAAAAATTAAGTTAATTGAAAGATTCAAGTCAAAATTACAGTACTAGTTCTTGTTAAGCTCCAACTACCTATACCATCATTTAAACAGAGTGAACCACCAGGTTATGGGAGACAGCCCTCTCCCAGCAGCAGGGATGTGCTGAACTTGGGGGAAGACATCCTGCATCTGGAAAGCAGCTCTGGCTTCAGAATAGCTCACGGTCGCTTGGAATGAAACATGCCTCTACTGTATTCTTGGAATGAAACATGCCTCTACTGTATTCTTTTCAGTCTTCACAAATGCCAGGATTCACAGTTTTTCAAGAATCTAATCCAATTTATTGTAGTTTCCTTCACAGGATAAATCACTTTGTTTTTAAGAATTCAAATGTTTTCTATATGTAAGAAGAAAAAAAACTCACATATTTCAACACTCTTACAAACAAAACAAAGGTTGATTTAGGTAAATCAAGTTTTCCCATTTGAGAGCTGAATCATGCTGTTTCCCAGAATTCTGGGATTAGCTGAAAGACTTTGCTTCACACACTATTATTTATTTTCCTTATAAGCTAGTATAGTATAAGAAGTATTATACGCAAAACAAACAAACAAAAAATTCTTTTCTTATTTCACTGCAGCCCAGCTACTCTTACTATCAAAATCAGCGAGATGAGCTTGATTTCAAGTAGCGGATTCTCCTGAACTGAGTCACAGCATCATATTAAGCCACAACCAACCAACCACAGAGCACGGAGTGCTTAGCACAGCGGCAGCACTCACCTAATTGCCCAGCGGTAACGTTATTTTCAGATAACAGACCAAGGGCAGAAAACAGCGTGGTGTTAACAGATGAATCACACACAATGTCCAAGTGTGGGAGGAGGCAGGGAGAGGTTGCCTGGCTCAGCTAGGGCAGTAGGCACTCACTCACTCTCGCATTTTTTTTTTAATGGCCCTGAAACATTCACACATTTAGAACTTATTTCTTTCTGTCAAGCTTTTGTTCAAAATGAAGAAGGTAAAACTACATGAACACATCAAGACCTTCACATATTCCCCTAATTCCACATCTCAGAATTACACTAAACATTGCCTGACAACAGCAAAGTGACTTGCATCCTAAATCCCTGTTATTTCTCGTTACTTACCATGCTAGGGCTACCCGACCTAGGCCAGGGCAATGAGAAACTATCCCTACCCTTCTCTTTTTGGCATTTTAAAGCACCAGAAAGACAACAGGAATAGAAAATTCCATAGAAATTCGTTTCCACTAGAAAGTACACTAGATAAAGAACAAGCAAAAAATAGCTTTAACACTAACTGATTCTACTGGTTACTAAAAGGCAACTTCTGTAAGAGTTAGTTAGGTAAGAACAATAAATAAACTAAGATGAATATTTCGGAAAGCTTAACTAGCAGACTGATGCCTACAGCAAAAAGTAACATAGCAAACTAGCCATGTTGCTATATCAATGGTTTTTTTCCCCATTAAATATCGATGAGCACTTATATTCCTTTCAAAAGCTGGTGGTAATTTGTTTTACGAATGCAAATTAAATGTTTATTTTTAGTGAATAATCCTTTTATGTCAATATAGTAAAGTATATGAAAGTATAATGCAATAAGAGAAGCACCTACCTTTTTCAGGAACCGAACTCCATAGGTGAATATGTAAAGGTAAAATGTAAATCGCCACCTGCAAAAGGTACAATAGATTAAGATACCAGGTTCACGTACTTCGCGGTTCAACACATCATCCCTTGTAACACTGCCAACCCAACACACGCTGCTCACATTAACAGATATTGAAGTAAATTGTGGTCTGGTTTCCTAAGGCTTTTGTTGTGCTCAGCTGCCTGCTTTTCCCCACCTGCCATTAACCCTGTGAAAATACAGCTAGTTTCGATATAACAAGACAGGAAAAACAAATTAAGGATAATTAAGGTCATGAAAGTTTCATGCAAATTATCAAGACAGTAGAGGGCAGAGGATGCCTAGCACCCTTACTGCAGGGCAACTTGCTACTTGGTCATTGGTTGCGGGGAAAAGAGGCCAAGACTGTCACCACCAGTCCCAAGAAAGAAAAGCTTCAACCTGCTTATGAAGCATGGAGTTCAAATAGGACAAATTTACAAAAAAAAAACCCACCAAGATTTCCTTAGGTCTACTGCTCATGTAACACTTTTTTTCCTTCTGAAGACTCTATTGCCACTGAGAAAAGCACTTACTTACATGCTTGCTGAAATCTTACTGAAATAAATGATAATTCAGTACTTGTTTAAACATGTGTCTTATGCTTCCCAGCTCCCTGGTTACTCTGTCTCTGCATTTGAGAGGTTCTTGGAATTTTAATTGTTTACTTGGTACTTCATTTGTACGGCCTACCTGAGTGAGGAATGTTAGAATTAAGCTATTTGTTTGCAAAAAAACTTTGATTTCCTAGTTAAAACAGAATGCTTAGAATTACAAGCACTTTGGGTACTTTAAAGTTGCTGAGCAATTAGAGGAGAAGAAAAACCTACTGCAGTGCTTCTGCATGGCCTGACTTCCTCACAGGACATGGATAGCAAGAAAGTTAATTAAGATTTTGGCAGGAAGTGCCTGAGTGCTGAGTATCAAAATGGGCTTTTGTAAGGAAAAGCATCACAGGGAGCCACAGCTCTGTATGGCAGCTTCAGCACTTCACTTTGAGCACTGCCCTTCAGTGGCTCGTATAGTATAAGAAGTTAAAACAAACCCTCACAAAGCTTTCTGGTTTTTAATATCTCCTCAATATCACTTTTATTCCACATGTTCCAGGCAAAATTCATAACACAGTTGAGGACATTTTCAACTTCTGCTGACTGATGCAGCACCCACAGAGGAGTTCAGAAGAACTCATAAGGATTTGAAATATTTTTGAAGTTACATTTTATATGGTGTAACCCAGGAATTCCCATCCGCAGAATTTCCCGAAAGAGTTTGTTTGCAGTATTTGGTTCAGCTATGATCTCAGAAAATTAAAAAGCCCTTTCCTGAAACATGTTGGACTGGAAAACACGGATTTTCCAGTCTAGCATTCTAGTCGTGCCCAAAGGTACTGCCTATGGTAAAACTATGGATTGCCCCACAGGAGAATTCCCTAGAGATTCACAAAAACGTTGGAGCCAAAAGCTGCCAGCCATGACGTAGGCTTGCCAGAGGCTATCCAATTGCTCTAACTGCTCAAATGCTACAAAGATTATATATACACACAGAAATATATAATAAAATACACTTTTCGTCTTCTTTCCTCTTTTTTCTCAGCCTTCCCCAATGAGTCTCCTTGGGCTGAACATTAAAGAGTCCCAGGACTGGGTGGTAGCCATAGCTGATCAAAGTGTTAACTTATTAAAAAAAAACAGTAATAGCAATAGAAAACAAAACAAAAAAACCCTCCACCTCATTCTTGATAAATGACATCCACAAAAAGCTATTAAATTAATTTCTGGCTTTATGAAACTGTGATAAAGAAAAATTTATAAAAAAGGAAGGTCAGAATTGTCCTCCAACATCCTTGTCATTAATCAGCTAGCTCTGGTAACAGTGCTGCAAAGGACTCTGCATCAGACAGACACCTTTTTTTTGTGGGCTCCAAAGGGAAATCCTGCCTAGTTCAATACCCAGGTTGGAATCTTAATCTCATGCAGATAAAACTGAGCTGTTTACCATGTTATTTTGCCCCTAGTAGGCAGTTTATTGATGTAATTAACAGTGAAACTTCAACAGGCCAGTGTCAAATGGATGAATTCAAGAAGATGTGGGAGAAAGTTAAGCGCATATTATTATTCGGTAAGCTTATACATCTTGTCTAACTAGCTAAATAACCATAAACAACACACATTGTACAATAATTATAACTTATACATCTAAAAGCAATGAATGCCACATCTGGAGATACTTCCTTTGTAGGTTTTTAAAGCTAAGAAAAAATGACAATAATGTAACTAGATGCTTGTTGCATATGAATTATGTACACTGAGCATGATAAAATCTCCATTAAACTAAATCAACTCTTAAAACCATTTATACAATAGAATGAGTGGCATTTATGAGACATTATAGTCTGATGAAATAGATGTACAACAAATGAACAAAGGGACATTTATTCTCATCAGCAGCTTCAACTTTAGAGACGGGAAAGACAAGAGTCTGTGTGTAACTGCCAGATATGTGCTATCAGTAATTTAATTGCAGATCTACTCATAACCTGTCGCACAAGGTCACACATATAGGTCATATAACCTTTTGCACAAGGTCACCTACAGATCACAAGGTCTCTGAAGCACACCAGGAATTGAATCAGCAGTCCCTTGTCTGCCTGGTTACCTACAGGGAGCCAATAACCTAAAACAATGTTGATGCTCTCTTGGCTTATGAGCAGAACTAACTTCCCTTCAACTTCCACACTTACTCAGTAGCCTAGTAGCCCAGACTAAAAAATCTAAGCCTAACCTAACCTAAAAATCTAGGTTTAAGTTTCTCCTCCATCACATCTCTCCCAACTACCTGAAGGGTTTATCAGCCACAAAGTTGCTATGTGTAGAACCATCTCTTCTGATGTTGTTGTCCTATGTAGCAGAAAATACTGTATGACTGGAGAAGAAAACGAGACGGAAGGGACTAAAACTAGGGTGTGAAGCTCTGTAACTCACTCATGATCATCCAAAGTGGAACAGAAGATAAAAGACAAATACATTTTGTGCAGAGAGGATTCAGAAAGATTCCTCCAAAAATGTACTCCCCATTCAGCTGTCTTGCAGCAAAACTCTAATTCATCATTCACACCTTCTAGTAGAGAACTTTCTAATTTGAAACCCACTGATGGAGAGATGCCAGTGGAAGGAAAGAGTTATTGTGTCCCTATAGAGCCATATGTCCAAAATCACCTTGGAATTTGGGGCACTTGGGCCAAATGTTCTTTCTCTCTGCATAGGGCACCACAGAAGAGAAGACCTCTTTAATGTCAGACTGTCATGTCTCCTTCCCACATGAACTCACACATTGGTAGCTGATCAAGAGAGGTCTTTCGATAGAAAAAGTCCTGAGGCTGCCAGCAGTCTGGGCAGTCACAGAGTCTCAGGAAGGGTAAATGCCTGGTCAGTGCAAATAAGAAATGGTACTAAAGTAGCAGGAACTGAGCCCAATACACTAAGAAAAGCAAGGCAATAGACCAAGAAAAGCAATGCAAAAATTTTCTTATGATATCTTCTGTCTGCTGCCCTCTTCCTACCAGCTATATTTGCTCATCTAGCAAAACACAGTGGTGGCCACCCAGAGAGGCAGCCCATTCTGTGCAACTTCCACCTCAATTCATTTAACCGAAACGAGGAGAGAGCTGAAGCTGCTCTGTTTGTGACAATTAGCTCTGGCCATCAGACATGAAACACTATCAGTCTGTTGTACAGAGATAAAATTTGAATGACCCAAATACGCTCAATAAAGTGCACTGCTTGAAAGAAACCTTAGGTTAATTTAAATTGGGATGAAACCACTCAAGGAGGAAGCGTTCTGGAAGATTCCATCTGTTCGCTGCCCAGAAATTTATGAGCTTCACGTCAGCTCTGCACTAAGCTGCCTATGAGACTTCCCATCTGAGCTGGCTTGTGTCTGGTCTGCTTGAGCCCAGAACAAGTGAGCTCAAGCCTGTTGACATGAGGCTCCCCAGGCACATTCTTATGTGTGCATCTGGGTGCTTATCAGGCTGGCTGTTGTGCTTCAAACAGACATGTGACACGCTACAGAGAAGGGCCAAACTAAAAAGCAACTCTGTAATAACAGGAAATCTTTCCTTTGAAAGTGTTATCTTAGAAGGAATGCTCTAAAGCACTGCACAAGTGTGGCAACAGATCCGAGTGCTCTTATTCAACCTGTGCCTTCTTGATCCAGAGTAGAGAACAAATTTCTTGACCTCTCAGCCCTTTCAACTTCAAGCACCTGATAAAATTTTAAAGATGCTCCAGTTTGATGCAGAACATTAAGACAGATGAGTTGGAGAGCCTCTGCCAATTTATGTCATTTACCTCCTCATGAGCAATTCAGCAAAACACGCTTAAGTGCCCGTCCAACTTTTAGCACTTAGCAGTCAGCATACTGACTGCAGGCATATCTCTAACCATACTCACCTTATCACACTGCTAAATTGGGGCCTTAAAATTTCACTCCAAATTTTTGTTCCAAAAATTGTGAAATTAAGTTTCAGCTAATAAAAATACATTGTTTGAGAAATGAATGACAACAACTCCACACACATGCACTTTGCAGATCTTGGCATGTGTCAGTAGGACGCCTTCCTGCCGCTCGCTGCCCAGCTGAGAGATCTCAGCAGGGGCACCCTCTTGGGAAGAGGGCCTTAGGTTGACAACTGTGAATTAAAATACACTGAAGGGCTTATAATTTACATGGTGGAGCATGACTAAGTGATATGTAAGGCTGGAGAGGAACAAGACCTCTCTCCTCACGCAGTTTCCCCTTTCCTTCTTTCCCTCTGTATGGCAGTCTGGATAGAGCCAGGCTCTGCATGCAGCAGCCGGGCCCTGTGCGAGCGCTTGCGGGCCAAGCTGCTAGGGTGGCAAGGCAGCGGCCTAGCTGAGGCTGCGCAGGCCCTGGGGGTGCTGTGGATGGGCACCTGCATCTTGCCGCTTTGTGGCCTGTCTCCTGGCTGCTACGTCAGCGCTGCTGCCAGGGGAGCCCTTAAACACTCCTGCATTATGAGTGAGAGATGGGGTCAGTCAGAAAAGTGTTCGGGTTAATAGCAATAGTTAAGGGTAACCCTAGCGAGAAAGGGGTAACCCCAGGATTAGACTTACTTGCTCAACTGCTGGGCACAACCACCCACCTTGCATGCACCCCAGGGAACATTTTGCCCCAGAAGCCACTTTGAGCATTTCAGTTTTTATCTACAGAAATGCTTTCTCAACTGATTTACTACAACCACCACCACAAACCATAATATAGGAATGCTACAGTTCAAAACAGTTAACTCTAAGCAGTCCTAGAAAAACTCATTTAAACGTATTTAGCAATTAGCAATGGGCTCATCACAGTGTCTGTGGTCAAAGAAAGTAGCTTTCAATACTTTAATTTGCTAATCCCTTAAATTTTTCCAAAGGAAATTCACTACAGTGGAGTTTCAGGTTTGCTATTCTCCCTGACAGTGCCCCAGGAACCCATGCCCTGAAAGGCAACCCAAGCCCAGCATAGACTCCTGAAACACAGAGCCACGTTGCTTGAGCCCCAGAAACATTCAGAGAGCTTGAAGTGCAGTCATGAAGCTTGTCCTCCTGCATTTAACCCCCGCTGCATCACTGACCTGGGCTAGTGTGTAGAACTGCTACTCCAACAGTCAGCAGAGGCTGGGAGTGTGTTTCTGCTGCAATGATTTGTGCTGGCTATGATGACACACACTATATTCCTGCTATAACTTCAAACAGTCTGTGTCTTACATTCTCTGATACATTTTTCTCCTCCTCCAAACATACTACCAGATCCCTTCTAATTCACTGAAGGCAACTGAGCACTTACTGCTGCTCTGGACACAGCTAAGAGCCACATTCTTACCTGCTGATTATGTTCCCAGGGGTCTAAGAAATTCAGAGCATGGCCCCAGAGACATGGAACACTGCAAAATTTTGTATCAACTTATTGGAATCTGTGTTTTAGACAATGAATCATGCACAAAATATAATCAAAATAGCACAGAAAATTAACGCTTAATTAATCAAAACCTTAAGAGGACTACTAGCACCTTCAAACTTTGACCCCTTTGTACTGTGTCACACATTTGATCTTACAGAGATAGCACAAAATTGTGCTTTCAAATGCCACACAGAAGGATTCACCTGACACTGCGTTTCACTCTACTCTGGGCAATCTTTTTGTTTTAAACCACTATCAGGCACAACAACATTAGTGCTATGCCACTACAAACTGAGTCACCACTAAATAGGTCTGATTTTTTTCTTCTCCTTCCTTGATCAAAGCCCCAGTACACAAACAGATTGCAGTCAATAAATTTTAATACTTGGCAGGCTATATCACTATTTAGAAGGATTAACTAACAAATTGCCACCTTTGTTTGAGGCATCAGCTTTTTGAGGAATTTAGAAAATCAGAGTTCCAATTCTTTTTCCAGGCAGTGCCCGAAAAAAGAACAGGGTGAGGACAATTTGATAACCTACCTGGCTCACATGGAACATTCTTCTTGATATGCATGAATGTATGTTTTCACACTAGATTTTCAGAGATCTCCTGAAGAATTTCTATTCCTAGTCCAATCTGAGACCCACATCTGTAAGAGCTTCAGATTGCTCAAAACCCCAAAACAGAGCAGATGGGAACTGAAGCCTGTCTGACAGCCCCATGGTATGCCTTGCACTGGCTCAAAAAGCAGGCAGAAACGGAATTCTACTTTGAGCAGACCTTTACTACCTGCCATTAAATCTTTGCTTATCTTAGTTTTTTTCAGCTATTCCTATACAGGACTGCAAGCATGATGGTGCGTTTGCCAGAACAGCAGCCTTTCTGTTCCAATTTTCTGTCTCCCAAGATTTCTTTAATGATAATTTGCTGCATTTGTGCAAAGCCTGACAGATACAATACAATGCACACAAATTCTTGCACTGTGGTTAAGCAGAAATCATTTCTTGTGGTCTGGACGCAGAATATAGCAGTAGACATCTCACTGTTCTCCAAGATGTGCAAAACAGCAGATACAATACATTAAGAAATCTTCGTGCTTTACTCTTAAAGCTTTATGGCGTAGGATTTGTCTGTCTTCTGATTTTCCTCTTGGCTGCAGTTTGAAGAAGTTATTTAATATTTAATATTACAGTGCCACTTGAGACCAGCTCTGTCCTAAATCTGTATGCTCAAAACGCAGCTCAAAGTCTTCAGAGCAAAATTTAGTAGTGCACAAAAAAAAAAAGGAAAGAAAGAGAGTACTAAATTTTGAAGTGATGCAATTTTATAAACAAAGTATGTTTGTATAATTAGACAAGAAAAGATTAGCAGTGTAATAGGTGTGTTGGTAATTCCTTCCAGGTTATGTAGCCAATGTTTAATAGTTATGGAACTACTCTCTCTGACTGCTAAAAGGGCAACATGAAATAAACTTTTGGTAAGGCCTCAGAGACCCATGAGCATCCCCCAATCTTGCCCTGCAAAGAGGTAGGGCAGTATATCATCTGAAAAACATGGGAAAGTGCAGAGAGAGCCCAGGCATTGCTGCCATGCACCCTGCCTTGGGTGCTGAAGGAACTAGCTTGGCTCTTAGCCGAGTGCTGTGGGCAAAAGTTACACAAGCCTTTGAAAAAAAAGCTGGTCTTTGGAAGCTGGACCTCTGCTCTCCTTCCTTACTTGTAATCTCACAGCCACCAACAGTCCCTCTCTTCACCGCTCTGTTCCAGTTCTGCAGGAAAAAACAATTCTAAGTCTTCCAAAGTGCACCTAGTAATGCTGTCCTCACCACAATGGCCACTATATATAACGCGGCAACATTGTGAGGGGTAATAACCTTCCTAAGAGCCACTTCCTTCAGTTTTTATCTATTCATTTTCTTACATTGAAAGTTACTTTCCTGTAGCATAATGTCATTTGCCCCGAAATTGTTTTTGGACCACTAATGCATATGTTGAGCCCTTATTTCTACTTTCTACTCTTTGGGAGTAATTAGGTAGAACGGTTGCTTCTCAGTTTCTCTGAGGAAACTGCCCAGCACTGCAGCATGCTCAGAACTGCACAGCTCACACTGAGTCTGCACATCGGAGTCATGTCCTTGACGTTATGTGCTTAATAAATCCGTCCCCTGGGGAGGATTTCCCATTTCTTCACATGCTCCTCCATTTCAGATAATAAACCTTGCTGTCTAACAATGTTGTCACAGCTGAGATAGGAGGATAAACAAAGTTTGTAGATGGTTCAGTCAAACCTTACTTTATCCTTTATTTTATTTTCCCCTCTGCCTTTTGGAAAAGTGAGTTTATTTACAATCCTCTATACTTTCCCCTTTCCCTAACTCGCAGGTATGATTTGTTGCATCACAGTTATATTAAAAAAAATCCTGAAAATAATAATATATAAACAAACATATATATATGTACTTATATATAGTATCTACCTTATCCTTCATTATTCTAAGCATGCTGTAGAAACATGGCCAAGAAATTTTTGCAACACTTCTCATGGAAAAAGCTGTCCTCATAACAGCAAGAGAACAAAACTTGAGAAGCCAGGAAACATCATCAAAACTCATTAAAAGTATTTAAATAACTAAACATAAGAAATAGCATTGAAAGAGCACCAGTAAGACCATATCTGTGGAGCTTTACAGACAGCTGGCAAACCAGGTCTAAGCACACAGAATGGCTAACAACTGACTATAACAAGAACAGAATGTGGATGACCTTGCAAATTAGGGTTTTAGTGCCCTCTGTCAGTATCTTTCCTTTTTAAAATGAAAATAAGAGCAGAACTATGTAGTGGATTATCTGTATTTGCTGAAGAGCAAAAAAAATGTTGTCATGTTAGAATGGAAAATTTACTCTGAATCTGACAATAATTCTTCAGGAATAAATGTTTGTGATGTGTTTCAAAATTATTTAGGTCTCAGAAAAACAATGAAAAGAGCAAAACATGTTGTGAAGGGGAGGGAGGAACAAAAAAAAAGTGTTTTTGTTGTCTTCTGCTTCTTCTGATCAGCTGTTTTACTTTTAAATCCAACAGCACAGATGAAAGAGATCTGTCAGCCACCATTAACAGTGGTGGTTGACAGATGCACAATTAACAATGGTGGTTGACAGATCTTTTCAATCTTCACTATTAATAAATAGCAAATATTTTGGATTGTATTTGCGATTATTCCTATTTAGCACGAACTGTGTTATTATTACAAAGTTATAGCTAAGAGAAATAACCTCCTGCCCCTAAACTTTAGCAGCAATAAAATATTTTTAAAATCCATTGTAATAGTAATATAGAAACAAGATATATCAGTATGTGAAATCCACTACATAGGCAAAAATCAATATAAAAACACAAACACACTAACAATTGAGGAGAGCAAAAAGCTTCAAACAGAAGAGAGTTCAAGTTAAAGGGGAGAAGTCCCCTTTACTGAAATCTCAGTCAACCTCCCCCAAGCCCCAGAGTCCTTTTTCACGCCCTGCAAGTCCCACCACAAGCTGCCTTGAAGCCTGCAGCAGCCCGGGCAGAGCGCTTGCACCCTTGGCTGTACCACCCTACAGCTCTTTTGGAAAGTCTCGTGTCTGTCTATCTGGCCTTTCACTTCCAAACCCATTGCCTGCAACATTTGGCAATTTCATGTAGAGCTAAGGCTGACAGACAATATTCACCCTCTTCCACAACCAAGAGCCAAACTCCTCAAGGTGCAGTAGTGGTAAGAAGCAAATTGCCAGTGCAGCCTTTGCAGCTTTCCCTTTGCTGCCTTTAATCACTCTGTTGTGGCTGCAATTCTGAACTAATGTTCACATTAACTAGAACTTAGGGAAGAACTATTTAATTTCCATAACATAAAATAATGATGAGCAAACACAAACCACCAGGGAAAGGAAATCTAGTTCATTTATAACAACCTTGTTTAATGTGCAATGGTAAGTGATAGTGTCTTGGCAGGAATAGCAGACGAGTTAATTTAAATTTATTAATTGTGTTAAAAACTGTGTCACAGAAGGCAGAGTGAACAGGGAATTTGAAGTTTTAAGTAATCCAATTGAGGGAAGAAGGGAATTTCATAAAATGTGAAATGAAAAGTGCTTACAGCATAATCTAAAAATACAGTGAACAGAATCTGAGGACACAGCATAGACATCTCTGCCTGACTGCTTCAGCAGAGCAGCTAGAAAAGAGGTTTTGACAATTCCTAACCAATGCTTTAATTCCCCCCAATCCAACATTTGGGTACAGAGACTTCTGATGCCAGCTGGGCATGGGGGTGGGGGGGAGGAAAGAAGAAAACCCAAAGTCCATAAACTGGATCCACATACGAGCACAGCCAATAAGGTAGTCTTAACATTGCCCTATTTGGGAGTCTGCTTCATACCTTCATCAAAACTCATATCCAGAGAGAATTAGAATCTCTTTAGCAACACACTAGGGAGATGTATAAGGAATGGCAAGTTAAAAGCAGTTATAAGTTATCTATCCTCCCCTTTGACAAACCATTCTGCTTTCTAGTGCAGTTGGACAGCAGCAAAAAAACAGTAGAGCCTGACCCAATATTTTACTAATCAAAATAGAGAAATTATTACAGGAAATGTTTCTTTAAAGGGCATGAACATATGCCTTGGACCAGCTGTTCAATGGAAAATAATTTCTCTCAGCAGTTAACCTAAGCATTTGGCACTTGTGTAGAGCTGAGAGCAAGGAGAGATTCGCCAAGAACACCATGGCACACCATGCCCTGCTTCCAAGTAGTCCCACGGTGCTGGGCTTCTGCAGCAATTCCTTTCCTTCTCCCTCTGCTGCACCTCAGTGAGCTTTCACATTTGATGCAAGTCCTACCAATGCCCTCCCCATTTTTGCTTCCTGTTGCTCACATGCATGCAAATCTCGTGGCCTAGCCACAAGCAGCATTATTCCAGCACATTCGTGTGACCATGTTATGATCCATGTCAGAATATTTGTTTGACTGAAAAGCAGCCTGCGTTATTAATCCAACAAGTATCCTGTGCCGCAGCTGTACAGCCAGCTTCCTGGTGCAGTGCCAGGCAAACAGGAAGGTCAAGGACAGAAGAGATCATGGAAGTGGCTGGTACTGCTTCATAGAGCAGCAACATCAGCACATGCTGCTAACCTACAGACTAAGTCAGCCTGGGCAAGCAAGCAACAGGCCAGTGAGAGAGCATCGACACAAAAGCATGTAACAAAAATGTAGAAAAATGTGCAATTAAGCTGCTTAAGCCTTGCCATTGAAGAAATGGCAATAGTCCACAGCCTGAAATACAGATGCTCAAATAGGCAAAACTGGAGGCATGGCCCCACAGCCAGTCACACTGCAGCAGCCGGGTGTAATGGCAGAGGCTGCACATTTGGAAGTGCGAGTGCTGAGGAAGCTGTAATTTGGAAAGGCAGCATGTGCATAATGATTAGTCCCAATTCATCAGAGATCAAGTGTTAGGGCAGAGTTAAAATTGCTTTCTGAGGCTTCACTGTGCACTAATGACTTTAAAATCAGGACAGCTTGTTATGCCAACCATTAACTTATTCATGTGTCTAGGGCCTCAGGCTACAAATTCTTACACTTTATGTAACTCCAGACAACAAGTACAGTCTTAACTTCTTTTTTTTTAAGCAAGCAAACCATCAGTGAACTCAACTCTGAATGACTTCATATGAAAAAATATTTACATTAGATGAAAAAGCTTGATCAATAGTCTTCTGCACTGGCTTAACATGCAGCTTAGAGAGAAACGAAATCAAGTTGGCCAAATCTGATATTAAACAAAAGAATGAGAAATTTGCAGTGCTCTTCAGTGCTGTTCTCAAGGAAAAACACCTTGCCCTATGTAAAACAGAGCAGGACTTCTGTCTTGGTATGCAAAAAGATATGAAGTCAAACTATTAGCTTTCCTGGCACACCAGTCTCAGCAAGGTTGCCTCCATTCTATTTTAGCTTATACTGAGGCCTTGCTTTCAGTCATATCTCTGTTCTTCCTCAGGAATGCTATTGGACGTAATACTCTATTAAAACAATAATAGGTCCTTGACTGCATCCATTCCAGTAAATTATAAATTTTACTGTGCTTTCCACACTTTGGTTGTCTCTTGCTAAATGACTTCAATTAATGTAACCTTTCTGGCCTCACCTCAATACCCCTACTACCTGGTTATAATCAATCCTGCTTCCTCTCCTTGAAGGTCACGTCTTTTCAACCCTAGAACAATTTCATAGATACCAACTTCCTCCACATCTCACTGGAAAACTGCATCTTCCTTCTCCATAATCCTCAGAAATCTGACTCTGCCAACACCTCAGTTTACTCCCTTTTTCATCCTTCATTCCACAAATGCTACTTGCTTTCATGATCTTTTGATCCCCCTCTCTCTACTCCCATTTTAACATGTATGATACCATACATCTAGGGAAAGATTAGTCTTTGCAATCAGTTTCTAAGCAAACTACGGATATAATCTATTTGTCACCACAATACTGGTACTTGGTTGTCCAAGGAAAGACAAATCTCTCTCTAATGAGAGATTACTGCTGAATTACTGCCCCAGCAGGACAATAACTTTTATGAAAGAAATAGGAAACTCCTGTTTAATTACTTATGATATGAAAAAGTATTTTGAATATTCAGATTTGAATATATGTATTTTCATTGAATATCTCCTGATTCTTACACTGAGATAGGCATTTTCTGCTGTTCTCCTACCTTTATTTTCACTATACAGCTTAAGATTCCTGCATGCTTTTATTTTGTGCTTGACCCTCTCCCTCCTTTTTCTTCTCCTGCACCATCCTCACTATATTTTTCACGTTACACTAATTAAATTCTTTTATTTAAAACTAGCAGAGTTCAGTCTGCTCACCACACCACTACACTGAGGAGTTCAGTGGTCACACAGTCTCACTCCACAGACTTGACCAGGCCAGGTTGATTCCCGTCCAAGGCTGCTCTAACATCCTTACCTTTGTCATTGTCCCCCTGCGTTACACTGTCTTTAAGTCTGTATCATCTGACATGTTGATCTTCTCCCAAACATTTTGTAAAGTTTAAGGTTGCAAGAGACCAACTAGTTTGGTCTCTCAAGGTCAAAATTCTGGCTAGCTTGTGCCCAGGCTCTCCTTTATATCCATAGGAATCATTCTCATAGCTCCAAAACACAGGATCTTCTGTTATCTCACTCTCACCCTCCCTCTCCAAGAAAGATTAATGTTTCTCAAAAACGGAGAGGACTGTACTGCTGCTTACCAGATTGACATTTTTATAGCCTGACACCAAGCATCTTTTGCTTGCCTTATGACAAAATGTGGCAGCACTAGCCCTGCTCAAATAATAAGACTGTCCCAGCTTGAAAAGTCACATTTGGCAAGCTCTGTATCTATATCACCTGTCTGGAGCAGGCCCTGGAATAAATTATCCTTTCAATAGCATCCTCATTCCCTTTTGACAGAAAGGAGCGGCATCACTGTGGAAGGGAGCCGAGCCCAACAGCAAATCAGTATTTGTGAAGTGCGGACTGTGTGAAGGGGAACAAGAACCCTTGGGGCAAAGAAAAAAGCAATGAAGATGCACCCTGATTTTTTGAAAACAAATCTTTTGCTCTTCAGTCTACAGACTTCCATGTTTTCACATATGGACAAAAAAAAAAAAATCCTGGATCCTGGGTGTCATTCATCCCAATCAAGTAAACTAATCGCTGAGGTTTACTCTCAGCTTTTATCCTATTGAAGCTCACCTACCTTACATAATAACCTAACTATCCATTTGGCAAGAAAAATACAGCAACTTTAACTCATTAACTCTTGCAGAGCTGCCTTCTCTTTGGCATCATGGAAAACATTCTGGACCTCAGGAACACCTTGCTGGCAGTAAAATGAATTGTTTCCTTTTTAAGTTGGGACTCTTAATGCAGTTCCACATTTGCTCTGGGTTCTGTCACATTTTCTTTATTCCAAACATACTGAATTGAAGCACTGCACTTAGTGCCTCAAAGTAGATGCATATGGACTTAACTAGACAGCCCTTTAACATGCACACAGGGGATATCCCTGACTTCCCAATGCCATTTCAACTAGCTGTCAGCAGCTATATCCAAAATGCATGCCAGGGATGCCTGGTGGCAAACACTGCACTGCAGGGTGGCTTTGAGAGTGGTGCACACCTAGCAGCACAGTAACATGTTCCTGCAGCAACCAGGACATCTGGAGCTCAGAGGCAGCTCTCACCGAGCTCCGAGAACCACAAGTGCAGAGGATGTGAACACCCACTTAACTGGGTCACCTCGCTTCTTTCTGGAGCTGCAGTGTTATCGTTACCATTAAGCACACACGCTGCAGCAATGCCCAATGGTACTCTCTAAATAAAGCAAGCACTTAAATCTGCCAGCATAGATTAACCACGTATTTGTTACAGCTTGACCCCACTTTTCAATCTGTGTTCATAGCTCTTATCCACACAGGTTTTCCATAATGTATGTCTCCAGCAAGCAAACTCAGCACACACAACTTCCCTGAGGGAACTGCGGGCAGAGATGAGTTTTTTCCCCAGCTGGTCTCTGCACGCAACTCTCCACGCTGAACTCGGCAAGAGAGACACAGCAGTGCGGCCCTCAGGAGCTCAGCAGGGAGTTTGGAGCCCAGCTCAGGTCAGCACAAACGTGGTGCCACTGAAGTAAGAAAGGGAAATCTTTGACCCAACATTCAGAGCCAGAGAGACCTCCAAAACATGCCAGATCTAAAAACTCGGACTTCTTTTTTTTTCCTGATTTCATTGCCTTTCTGACAAGTTAAGCAGACAAGCACATACATTAACAGTTACCACCCTTGTAGAAAATTCATTAAGATTGTTGTTCCTTCCTGATATCAAAAACAGCAAGTAACCCCAGAATCTCCAGCTGCTAGCAACAGGAAGACTGGGTTTCTCCATAATCTTAATCTCCCTGGCTTTATTAAATATTAAATAGAGGGTTTTTAGCTGTAAATACCAAGGAAAGGAATTAAGAGTTCTGAAATCAAATTTCTCTGTTTATTAAAGGACAATTACACTTAGACAATTTATCTGGTTTTAATAGGAAAAGCACACTGTAATTCTCCATGCCAAAGGGAAAATATGCTTAACAGTAACACCTCTAATTGTGCCCCTATTCCACCCTTAGTTGAATATAAATAACAATTGCTACCAGAATAATGTTTCCTCTGTGGCTTGGCTTTAGAAAATTAAAGATTATTGACCTTTCTGTATGGCTCTACAGGAACATAATGGTTAAGGAAACACTTAGGGAATCTATATAAAGGACAAGTATGAAATATACTCAGAAAATCTGTATGAATGGTGCAACAGGATATCATAAAATATATACCTGTTAGTCCATAGGATCTCTGGGATTTCTTTACTTGCAATTTCTTAATGAAAGCATTTAGTAATCATTAAGAATCGATAAAAACATAAAACAAGATTAAAAATAGCTAATATTTAGTTCTTATTTTAAATAAGACTTCCTCATTGTTTGCTGACATTTCTACCCAATATCTCTTTTCCAAGTTAAAAAAAAAAAAAAAAAAAAGTGGGGGGGGCGGGGGAAAGAAGTATATTTAAGAGTTTTAAGCCAGCAATAACAGGACTACTTGACCAGCTGGGTGTGATAAAGCCAATGCTTGTTTATAGCCTCCACAGTATTTGCCAAGTCCCTTGATTTGGAGCATGTAAATCTTGCCTTAAATGACCTTCCACATCAAACGAACAACATTACAGCTATATCAGAGGGCCGAGTCCTAATTTAATGGGACTTTCAGGAGAAAAAAAGAAAAAAAAAAGGGGGGGGAAAAAGCTATTTGTGTTTTGCTATGAATTCAATGTTTATCAGTTCCCAATTAATAAAAACTTGTTAAAATATTAAGTAGATCAAATTTTCCATGCTCTCCTTCAATGCAAATTAAGTATTAATGTGTTAAATCTGGTTGGCATGGAAATGTAATTCATATTCTAAAAACAGCTTAACGAGAAAAAGTATACATGTAAATATCAAGTTTTAAAATCACCCTCACCCTGGGTGTGGGAAAAGATTTCTTGGAAGTGGCAGGTGAAAAATAACTACCTAAAGAAAGTGAGAGTGTTTTAGCTTCTCAGAATAAAGTGCAACCAAGGAAAGGAGCTATTAAAGGGGATAAAACCTAGGAGAAAAACAAGGAAGGGATTTAAAAACCAGCACAGCTGGCTTTTATCTTTATTCTTCCATTTCAGATGTCTCAAATTGCGCAGTTGAAAATTATGATGTATAGACAGTTTCCCACTGTTATTTCAGGCTGGTTTTCCTCAAAATATCAGGCTGGTACCCTAACAATAAAACCACAATCACCTGGATTTCTTTTGAATTCTTCAGGAGAAAGAATTTTTTTTTTTTTTTTTTAAGCAATTTCTACCATTATTTTTAAACTGAAACACAAAAATACCTGTTAGGGGCAAAGGGAAGAACTGATGAGGACACAGGGTCAAAAACACTCAGAAAAAGAATGCAAATCCTTACATGCTCTCACAGAACTTCGTAAGAGTACTGGGCTTTTCCTGGTTGCGTCTTTGTCGAAACCAACGCTGAATACTGCGCACATCCCAGTCCAACTGCTTGGAGAGACCCTCCAGCCTCTTCTCATCTGGATGCTACAGAACAAAGAACGACAAGAATTATTGCTTTCACTAGTCGAAATAACTCCACTTTAAATTTAGAACCACAGTAAAGGTCTGCTATGACTCTGCGTTGCCTGTGAGATACATTGTTACAGAGAAATGAAGTGATTTTCACAGAACACTGCTGAATAACCCATATCAAAATATATATATGGTGACTACTATTAACATATAAGGATTACATATGCTGCAATACCGTATGACTGGATAATAGTAACAAGAGATTTACATGGGATAACAGAGAACAGAACTTGCATGAAACTTGCAAAGAAGTGATAAGTAGGGATTAAATGCCATACATATCTCAAGCAATAGGGTTTACAACCCCCACCACACACATGGGTGCTTTCTGTTCCACCCTCCTGCATAGGTGTTTTTGTTCTGTTGACAGATACAGTAGTGAAGATTGTTTGACTGGCACGGAAAGAAGAGGTTATATCCCATGTTTCTGCATGGGAATGTTACAGAATGAGGTTATTAAACAAAGTGACAACTTCAAAAGGAAAATCACCTTGGCAACAGAGAGGCTGACTTTTTTTCCTGTAAAATTAGCTGTACAGAGTTATTCTCAAGAGCAGTGAGTGGAACTCTCATTCCCTCAGAACAGCAGTACTCTGCAAATTAGTGCCGAGGTACAGTAAGAAAATTAAACTATCCTTGATTTGAGTACTGGGCAGAGAGGAATGGTACAGGCCACATTTCCAATCACACAGCAGTTCTGCATATTCAATATCTTATGAGCATTATTTAGCTGCTTATTCTGCTTGCATTTTTCAAAGAAACAGGAAACATCCTTGGACACATTTTCTGGAGGATTCGGTTTATTTCTGTAAACCAGTTAGATATAGTGACTGAGATTGTTGCCACAATAATGACATTGCTATAAGTTTTCTTTCTATAACATCCTAAGTATCTATGGATTAATAAATTTATAGCAAAAATGTTCTTCCGGCTGAAACACAATATATCAGTCTCCAGGGAAGAAGACAGCAAAGGAAGGGAAAATGGTCAGATAGGAAAAGGGGAAAGTATTTCCCTTCCCTTCTCATGAAAATATTTTTAGTTTATCAAAACTATTATTATTTTTAGCTTATCAAAACTATTTAGTTTATCAAACTATTTAGTTTTATTTGTTTTTCAAAGAAATATGAAGAAAAGTCACCCTCACTGACTTTAGATAAATAACTGGTGTGGCTATTGGGAGCTTAACTAGACAGAAAGTGTTGCACATGACTCAAAATACAGCTGCTAGCTAAACTGGCCAGTTTCTTTTGGCAATGGCTACCAAACACTTCAGCCACCTCTTGCAAGAAACAATCTGCTTTCCTTTGAAGTTCTCCCCACTCCCCTCCTTGCTGTGGTTGGGGGTAACTCATGACACAACTCACAGGAGTTAGAGACTTCAGACACACTCTCTACAGGACTAGTAGATTCCACAAGGAGAAATAAATTTTCATTCTTTCTCCAGCTGAATCTGGGAGAGATCAGGATCACCAGAGAGAGGGCAGAAGGCAAGCACTAAAGTTGCCCTGGATGGGCATGTAAGTAAGAGAGCACCGTCTGCGGCATATTGCACTGTACCTGAAACCAATTTTGCCCTCTGTGATTTTAACGCTCCTCCAAAACTCTAGGCTAATGACTTCATTGTGATGTGTTCAGCTTCTGCCTGAATTTGAGGTGGGAAGGAGCAGTGGTTGAAGCATTCAGGCCTCAGCAGGCCTTTGTGCCAGAGATGCTGCCTGCTGAGGTCTTGAAGAGCAGCAAAAGGACCCATGACCCACTGTCCTACTCTCCCTTCTCAATACTATGGGGAAGCACCAACTGCCTCACAAGCCCTATCAGGATAACACTGTAAAAGTTTAGTTTATGATCCAAACAGTGACACTTGCAGAGAACAAGACACAGGCAGCAGGGAAAAACTGCCATTTTCTACAGAAAAGACTGCAAGCTCTAAGACACTATTCAGTCAAAATGCCCATTTTTCTAGCTTTTCCCCCATTTCGAATGGCATTTCTCACAGTACAATCAGCTAGAATGTCAGCAAACAACCACTGCCCTGCATTCAAGCAGTTCCCCTTGAAGTGGTTTGAAAGCTTCGCAGAAAACACAGCAAGGCCAATCTTATTGGCGCATAACTTGCTCTTCATTCAAAACACAATGATTTTGATGACATTTCTAAAAGAGGGAATAAAAAAGTGAGTGGCTGTATGACACCTATGAAGTGCTTCTCTAACAGCTTTTTTGATTAAAATCTTATAGGAGATTTTAACTGCAACTGCCCAGGCTAGCATGCCAAACACAATCTTGACATTTCCATACTCTGATTTGAGCTGTGTAAATGCAGCAGAGTGTTTAGTAGGTAGCCTTATTTTGTTCAGACCTATGTCCCATTTTAGAAGGTAAATATCTTAGGCGAGTACCTTTGTAATGGCTGTGAAAACTTTTTCCAGAATAGCATTGGGCTGAGCTTTCTGTGGTCCATTGGCTTGGACTTTAAGGCCTAAGGCACATGGTTTAGCAATGAACCTAGAAGAAAAAGAAGGGTGAAAAATAAAGAAAATGATAAAATTCTTCAGTTATTTACTTCATTATCAATCAGTGACATCCAGTAAATGTGCAAACACTGTACCCCTGCCAACAAAAACAATAATTAGCCTAACAGTCCAAAAGCAAGCTCATACAGGCAATTACGTCATAGGCTAAGTAACATTACTTTGAAGGATGAAAGGAACTCCACAGAGCACATGAAACGGAGGATCTCCTTTTATGTTGTGCAAAAGAGCACGTAACAAAAGCATGAGGAATGCCTCCTAGAAAGCACCATCTAATGCAATGAGTAGGGCATCTTGCAAATTTGAGAAGCATAAAATAAATCTCTTCCAAATAAAGTGTCTTTCATAAATCAGTTTCCAGAGCTGTTGCTCCCTTAAGAATTCATTCACACCCTGGAAATTCTATCTTTAACTACTGAAGCTGCCTATTCAATATAGTTTTGTAAACACCCATATACCTCAAATGATGCTGAGCCATACCTCAAAAACTTAACTTGTGAAATACTTTCCTCCTAAAGTACAGATCTGACATCGATCCAAACACCAATCAATAATTTCAGCCAATTTATAAAAGTCTGATATATTTTAGAGATGAATTATATCGCTTCCACACAAAGGCATCCCTTCTTATTCTACAAATAAACTATTGGTAATTTAGAGTCTAGCTCTCTGATTTCTATAAGAGCTACCAGACCTATGAAGGAAGCACATTCACATGGCACAGCAATAACCCACGGTATGTTGATAGCACAGAAGTGTTAGCGTCTTTGCCATAGCAAGCCATGCACACTTGTTCACAAGTCCATGAACCGTGTGCTTCAAAACTGAGTTTTGTATTGAACTCAGCAAGACTAGAAAACAACAGGGAAGAGATTCCAAGAGGAACATACCAGTATATTCCTTATCTGTGCTAACAAAATGCAACTACTTTAAACAACTTCATTGTGAAAAAATACACAGCAAAATTTGATTTAGACTAATTCAAGACACTGCCCAAATAATTGTTTCATAATCACATGTGTGCTAATTCTTTAGGTTTGGGTATAGTAGGTATAGCTTTTTTTTTTTTTTCTTTTTTCAATTCTATTTCAGGTGTGCTGAAAATAATCAAATACATAGTTACAGTTGAAAAGAAACCAGAGTAAAATAAGCTTGCACCAACTTCTAACAGGTGACAGTGGCAGCCGTAGTAACCAGAGTGAGAACTGGATCTCATCACCTTTTAAAAAGCAAAGATTCCCAAGTTCCTAAACCTTTGAACTAAATAGTTCTTGATTTCACTTCCAAGACTGTAATTTTCTAGGACTGCATTCACCATAGCAACAGGAACAACAACCTACGTAGTTAAGTAGCTCAGTGTTCATCCACATGAGTATGACAACAAGCTCTTAAAAATTATAGAATTCTTATCCATACTCAAGCATCTCTTGAAACACTTTTTTGAGCTAAAATTGCTCTGTTACATTTAATACAGCATAGCCCTTAAAAAGGCACAAGGCTTACACTCTATTACAATGGTCACAGCAATATTGTTTGCTAAAGTGACCTGCTACCAGATCGTGACACACCCTTTAGCAGGTTTGCAACTTTATAGAACAAGCATCCTGTAAAGATAAATAATTAATTAAGCCAGAAAAAAAAAATCTACATTTAGAATATGCTATTTACATTTGCACTCACATGGTGCTTTCATGAGCATTTTTTTTCCAAGGGAACATTCTTATACACAGCTGTAACATTCCTATCTGAGAGCCAGTCCCAAATCTTGAAGTCATTTGGTAGCTTGTCTGGCAGGAGGGAAGTCACATATCTGAAGATAGCTGTAGCATGATCAGTGCCCTTGCTATGCGATCCCTGTACCTCATAAGATACAATATTATATTTCTGTAAAAGCTTGGTCCCAGCCTGCTGGGGCCGCAGATTCTCCCCACGCTGCTGCCAGCGCAGCAGTGAGCACACCGCGTTGGGACCTGGGGCTCTCACTGCTGAGGCTGCTTTGCTGCTTGTTAAGGAGAGCTTGTTAAAGCGTGAGCTTTATATATGTGTGCAAGAGGGAAACACACAATTTGCATACTAACTACACTTAAAACTTTGTATATTACTTCAGGTATAAGGGATATATATATAAAAAAAACTTATACAAAATTGAGTTTTTCATTTAATATAAATAAACAAAATGAGTGATAAAAATATTCTCTAGCTGTCACAGAGACAGATGGAGTTCACTGGCACAGTCAAAGCACATGTAGAGTTTTATCTCAGAACTGCACTTTTTAGTTCGGGTCTAAGGACCTGTAAGACAACTGTAGCCAAGAGAAAAGGGACTAAGAATTTCAGAATCTACATTCATGTCTTGACCTAAAAAAAAAAAAAATGAAAACAAACAATGAAATCTTCATTCTTTACCATTAAATAGGTTCATCTAATTTCCTGAAAAAAGAAAAGCTTAAGACAAACAGTAAAGAGATTATCAATCAGCGTTCAGGCTAATTTTACAAAGCCCTTCAAACAAACACCTATAAATAGAGATAAGATAAAGGAGTGCTGCAGGTAGAATTAAATAAATAAAAAATGAAAGACAACTCCATCACCTTCATGCCTTCACACAGGAATCCAAGCTCAGCCTTTGCTATCAACAACAGCATGATAAAATATTCACTAAATACAAATGAAGATAAAAGTTTAGACTGACTTTTCTAGTCACTTGTGAAGTCAGCACCCTTTGAAGTAAAATCCAACTCCACGTGCGTGTATGTGTGTGTGTGTGTGTGCATGTACGTGCATGCGTCAAAGCCATCTTCCAACTTCTTCTACTGAGAAAAGGAATGAGATAGCTTTGAAATAACAGCACTCCAAGAGCGAGGGAATTCTCCAAACACACTGATTTAAAAGAAAGTACACACTACCTGAAAAAACAAAACGAAAAATATATATATTCAATTTGTAAAAGTCAAAAACTGAAAGCCAAAAACATGAAAAAAGTCACAGCTAGTGAAATTTTGGGTGTGAGTCCAACCAGCTTCCTGCCAAGCTGACTTTCATTTAAGTCTAAGCAAACAAGCTGGGAGGTACATTCTGAAAAGGACATATTATCTTGTTAAAGAACAGCCTGGATAAATACATGCGAATAGATAAACATGGTATTTGTCCTGAGTTTAAAAAGAAGAAAGAATCCCAATACTGATGTTACACACAATCTAAACTTCAATTTTGTATATTCTAAATAGCAATATAAATCTTTCTGCTGTTGCTGCTTATGTAAATAAGCTTTTAAAATGCCACAAATATTGACATAATTCTCATCAACAATAATTTTAATAGATTCATAAATGAAGCAAAAGAGAATTCATGCTTGATATCATACAAACAATAAGTTCTTTGCCAAACACTGTATTTTGTAAAAGCACAACTCATTTCTTCCAATTTACTAACACCGTGTGGTACTAGATTCCACAGATTCCTCAAACGACACTCATGCTCAATACCTGTACAAGCTTGGAGTGTTTTGCCAAACTTTGTGTTTCTTAAAACATTTTTTCCATTTTTACAAACTGCGATATTCAATTCCCTAAAGAGTTAAACAAACAACAAATGGATACCACACTTCATGCAGGTTTTTAAGAAAGGGAGCCAGAACAGGTGAACTGAGAAACTTTTTTTTTGCCCTCAGAACAGGCAGAACAAATACAATTCTGCTGTAGACTTTCAGGACTTTTCTAGTGTGAAAGAATGACAACTTAGTACTCTGCTGTCCCAATACAGTCTACAATAAAAGCTATAGAACTCATCTCCTATTAGTTTTACAAAAGGATAAGGACATAATTATACAGAGAGTACAAGAGAATCTAAATATGATTATATTTTTGCTGTAGATGAAAAATGTTGTTTCAAACCTCTGTACTAGTGTGAAAGAATGACAACTTAGTACTCTGCTGTCCCAATACAGTCTACAATAAAAGCTATAGAACTCATCTCCTATTAGTTTTACAAAAGGATAAGGACATAATTATACAGAGAGTACAAGAGAATCTAAATATGATTATATTTTTGCTGTAGATGAAAAATGTTGTTTCAAACCTCTGTACTTAAATGTAGAATAAATCACCACTGCAAGGGGGGGCAACAGAAAATAGTCTTGTTAGACTCCAAACACAGGAATCACTGACAACAAAATAAGCTTTTTTATTTGATTTATATACTTCCATCAAATGATAAAGTTGTCTTTCTATTGACATGCAGTATGTTTTGAATGTTACAGCATGTCGAGAAACCTTCTGAAAGCTGTTCAATTTGTAATTTTAACCTTTCAAAATAACTATGTAGTGACAAATGACCAGTATCACAACCTTCAGCTATTTCCTAGGGGTTGTAGGAAAAGATTGAGTAATTTTCAGTTTTGCAGGAACCCCCTTCGTGTTTCTCTTAAGCTATTAAAGCAATGACTTTTTCTTCTTTTTCTGTCTAGGTGTAACAAATTAAGGACTAACAGTATCTGAAAAATGTTATTCCTAACTACGAAACAGGTCTCTGAGGTATTTCAGGCACAGAAAGCATGCTTTTCCCCCTCACTTACAATTTTACTTTTAGTAGTTAGTTTTTACCACCAACTTCCGTGTGGAAGCAAACTTGCAAGTTTTCATCAGTACCAATGAGAAAAAAACTAAGCTAGTGCACTCCACATTTGTTCTGTCTGTTTGTCGTCCATAACTTGAACTGTTACCTTTTATCTTTTGTTTTCATTAGTGATAGGTCATATTATGGGCCAAGAGCAGGATTAATGGCCTCTCATTACAGACCAAATCTTAAACAGTCCCTCATCTGACAAGCTATCCAAATTCCTGGCAAGGTACCTCAGTCTACCACACAGCATCTGGACAAAATCACTCCGAGGCTGCTCCTACATGATCCACGTGAACAGCGTCAAGCTTTCACAAGGCCATTAGGCAGAACTTGGTTACAGAGTCTCCATGAACACCAAGGAAACACGCTTTTGCTTTAGCTTTTTCCCCCCAGAAAAATCATAGTTAGTTCACCACGAGTACATGAGGAGAGTTTGCATTTCCCCGTTCTGTGCTGAGGTGCACCTAAGCAGAGAAATTAAGGGAAATTAAGGAACACATTCAACCATCACTATGAACCTAATAAGAGATTTCACTTGGATGAAGGTGTTGCCTAGCACATAAAAGATTGCTGATGTTGCTTGGATCAGCCACTTGTGCACTTTTCCTTATGGTATTCACAATATATTTATGCAAAGACAGCATTTCTGTCAAATCTCATTGCTTCCTGTTGGCATATTTCTAAATATCAGAGAAGGCAATCACAAAGACCTAAAGTTTTTTCTAGAGATACCCAATTCTGCTTTGAAAAGTCATACTCTGCTTTTGAAAGACTGATACAGAACAGATCTGCCCACCTAAATACAGATTATTCCAGAGATTTATGATTGAGACTACCTAATCTGTTAGAACATTGCCTGTTGTTTTGAAAGGATGTAAGGGTGAGAGAGAGTGAAATAGGCTTGTTTCTTAGTGGACATTAAATAGAGTACTATGACAACAGAAATAAAAATTACTAAATTATTTTTATGTTATTTTTGTGTAGCAAACCTTTTGCTTTATTAATAATAAAAAGCAGAAAGTCTTAGCAGTTCTAGCACAAACTCAGCAGGTAGGTAGGCTAGTGACTTCTGCCTACTTACGGTCAGTAGACTTACCCCAGCACTGATATTGGCTTTATATTTCTCAACATCTTGACCTATGGAAGGAAGACCAGGTTACAAAGTCTGAAGCACAGGCGTGAACTCTAGCTCAATTAACGTGATTAACAACCATGTTAGATCAGAGAAGCCAGGTTTGCCAAATGCGTTGGAAAATGAGTCACAACTTGTAATGAAACCTTCCAAAACGAGAACATGCCTGCAGAGAGCAGCACTCCAGCGCACAGGCCTGTCCGTGTACCAAAGTCTTCGCTACTCAATGTTATCCTGATAACCACTCCCCAGCCCAGTGTATGGCAGAGCTCGGCCAACCCTGTCAGAGAGGAGCTATTCCAAAATGACCTCCAAAAAACATATATGCATATGCCTTCTCTCTGAGAGAAAGGATGCTAGCTACTCTTTCTGCTCATAAGTGTCAGAGATGCATTACCCATATCATTATCTACCCATCATTATCCCGGCTCTTCCATCAAATTATACAGACTAAGCACAATACTGTGAAACCCATGTACATGCTATTAAAAAAAATAAAAGCTTAGTACTTCGCAGGGAAATTCAGTTTACTGAGTGAGATTTCATCTTTCTTTATCTCAGATTATTAGAATGTACTTACACTTGCCTGTGGGGAAAAGAATAGGAAGACTAAGGAGCCTTATTTATTTTATTTCAAGGTGTTAAAATCTTTACATTAATATTTTGACCTGACAAATTTTCCCAACAGGTAAACACAGGTTTGATCTTGGCATTCCTATAAGGTATTATAACTTGTCTGAAAAAAACTGTTTAAACAAAATGAAAAACTTCATCACAAATGTCCTGCTACATTTAGGAAGCTATTTAAGATATTTCATAACCAATGGCATTATTAATCCTTCATGATGAAAAACAAACCCCATCTCCAATTGGCAATGGAAAATATATCCATTATTTTACTTGGGTTGCAAGGCAGTACTGCTGATAGCAGCACAGAGTGACCATAAGGGCCAGTGGAAGTAAATGCTAGGAAATGAAATATGGTCATCAAAAACCAGGAAGCAGCCTGGCACTTCCCCGAGTGCAGACATTTGCTGAGATCCAACACGGACAGAATCCTGGACAGGGATGCAAATCAGGTAACTCAGTGTGCCAGGAGAGAGAGAGCAAGACCAGCCATCCCAACACTAGGAATCTAGAAAGATCATTTCAGCCTCTCCAAATCTTTAGGGTTATATATCTCTGCCAATGAGCTTGTTACTTTATACTTGAAGGACAGTTCAAAAATATAGTCAGATGAAGAATCTCTGGAAACATTTTTCCAGTTTTTGTTTATTCAAGAGTGGACTTTGCCTTTCTGCAGTAGTCACCCTCACTAACCCCAGTTTTGCAGTGCTGGCCACAAAGGCAGTTTTAGGAAGGTCTCATTCATCAATGCTGCTGTATAAACTTAGTGCCCTGTAAGCTTACTTAAATTCATCCCCAAAGGTATGCAGATAAAACTCTCACTTACATTAAGTGGAATTCTGCACAAATGGCAAAGGCAAGAGTATTCTCTTCAACTCAAAGATGGATACAAAAGGGAGACTAAATAACAGCTCCACCTCATTAACATTGCAGAAGGACTGCTGACACATATACAAATTAGTTGGATAAAACTGCGCCATCCCTACTTCCAAGAGGAATGCACCATCTTCTAAAAGGCTTTGGGAATTTTTCAGTTTGAAAAGCAAAGCACCTATAAATTTAGAACACTGTGCTAGCAAAACAGCATTCAGTATTACGCATTTTTCATATTTGGATGCTATATAAGTGAAGAATGATTTTATTCAGGTCCCTCTTACAGAAGCAGATCTCTACAACCAGATTTTCTTAGGGGCAACAAGGGATCCAAGGGTTTCAGTCCAAGAGCACTTTCACAGGGAATATTAAACTTTATTCAACAGTCTTGGTGAAAGGTAGTTGCAATAAACAAAATAATAATAGAGAACTTAATAGGTGCATTTCAGCTTGCAGGCCTACTGGTTAGTGCACCATTAATATAAAGACAAAGGTAACCACATAATTCAATAGCAGTATTACAAAATATTTAGTCTTACAGTGTCCTTCAAGGATCCTGGGGTGGTTTAAGCAACAGCATGACTGAAATGACTGACCCATACTGTTCTATTAGTGAAAGTTTCTTCTTTTGCAGGTGTATTTCTTACATTCAAACTTTTTTTTTACTCCTTCCCTTACAACCCTTGTGCTGAGATTTTGCTGCAATCCCAAAACCCACGACCAAAAAGGCACCTTTGGTTGGAGTTGTGTTTGCATGCCAGACACTGCTGATCAGTGCCCAGCTCCACCCAATGCACCCACACACATATGAACCCTTTTGCCTCACTAATCCCGCAGTGGGGCAAAATGCCTGTTAAATCCCTTCTCTCATGAGCGCAGGAAAAATCTATCGCAAGATACAGATTAATTCATGGCTTAACAGATGGGGTATGACCCAAGCGGTCACCAATGCTGGAATACTCCAGCACAGCCACTATAGGCAAAACATTTTTGCCCTGACCAGCTAATAAGTTACTATAGAAATGGATCACAAACTTAGCCCAACAGATTGCAAACAGAAGTCACCTTGGCCAATGTTTTCCACAGCTTTTAAATATATATATATATATATTCATACAGAAAGTTATATGCATTTCAGCTTCTCTTAAAACTTAGAGACCAAAGAACTGAATGGTGAAAGAACGGCCTCCATACTTACAACAGAATTTTCTCCAGAATAGCAACAAGAAGTGTACAAATGTAGAGAAAGGTCACAAACAAATACTTCTGCAGCCAGCTGTCTAATGCTTTCTTTCTTTGTAATGTCTAAAAATAAGGAGTTTAGTCACTCTGTAACTTTCCAAGCAGATTAGACAGAGGAGGAAGGGAAGGGGAGATGCATTCCAGGCCCACACAGCTCTTTAAAACAGCGTATCCTGTATGCAGAGCTTTGCTGGCATTACTGAGGCTGCCAAAGGTAGGGATGCTGCGGCAACAGAGCTTTCAATCCCGCCTCGTTTACCTGTAGTAGATTTAGGGCATAAAAGTTAGGGTCAGTGGTAATATCTAGGTCTCCAAAACTCTAGACCACTGCTTAGAGCAGAGAGGAAAGCACTCTCCAAGCTTCTAACCACTTATGAGTTGGGGATTTTCTAGCCAAAAAAGAGCCAGCTAGAAAGCATCTATATGTGAAAAGACACACAGCCAAAACGGAATTAAGTGATGGGCAGAGGAAAGGGCAAGCAGAATGCACTGAGAGAAAGGGAAGGATTTAATTTTTAACTCGCAGTGTGTCATCTTGGCACAACGACTCCGTTTGAAGATGCACGAGCCCTGCCCTATTGCTTTAGCTTGCAGATTGGTCATGCTTTCAACATGGGAGCAAGGAAAGTCTCTGTGAGCAACACACTAAAAGTCTGGGTGAAGCAGAGCAAGGTCAGCCTTCACCAGCCCCCGCATATAAACATGCCCTCAAGGCAGCTCCCAACAAGCAAAAAGAAGCATTTCCAAATTATCATTTGGAAATGACTCAAATGGGGTCACAACAAGTAAAAGTCCAAAGTAAAAACCTAAATAATCATATCAATAAAAAAAACCTAAACTCTGCCCCCTAGAAGGGCAATGCTGCCACTTCACAGTACTCTGTAATAGTTCCTAGCCTGGTCATTAGATGATAGCTCACCATATCCAGCTCTCTCATTCTAGTTTATTTTTCTTACTGCAGTCTACTTACTACTCATTAGCAGGAGAGAAAAATAACAAAAGGATGAAGTTAAAGACTTCTAGTGAACATTCATTTCAACAGTAATCTGCACCTCCAATACCCTTCCAAAGGACTGCAGCAAGTTCTGGAAAATCACCTGACTATTCTGCAATATCCTTTTGGAGAACATTAAAGAGAGGGAGGCTGAATTGTTCAGCAGGAACAGGAACTCATTAAGCAACATCAGGTTTCATGATTTTTTTTTTTTTTGAAAGCAGAGCAGATTGAATATAAAGCATCTTCTATGAAAGGATAAAAATATTTAAGTCCTCTGTGCCTTATGCATGACGGCTTATTCATGATGGAAGAACCAGTTAAATCATCATGCAAGCAAGTGGGATCTTTACAGGCCACATGGTATAAGTTAGAAGAGCACATAGAGCCAAACGCAGCCTGCCGGCACAGTCTGGCTGGCTCAAAGGCCTCTGTTTTGCTTTCTTTCCATGGGTTCTGCAAGGAGCCCCTGAGCCACCTTGTGCTCCATGACCAGCAGTGCCCCACATTCCTGTCCCGCAGTAGACATGTACAGTTGCATTTCAGCAAACGATACCCACTTGCCTGCGTGATTCATAGGCATGCTCTATTCTGGAACATTTTTATCAGGCAGTCTGGAAGGAACAAAACTTAAGGTCTCCAGAGAAGAGCACACACCATGAAGTCTTTAAATGACTGCATGCTTCCTTGCTCTTCTCTTCGGAGTTTGCCTGGCTCTTCTATCATGAGCGGTCTAGCACAGCGAAGAAGGAGAATTAAACAAGTACCTCACTCTTCCTGACAAACCGAGGTCTCTGGTACAAACCCCATTTTCTTCCTAAATCAAGAGATATGATGTGTTTCAGGAACTTGTCCACTTTGAGAAGAAAGTTCGCACTACGTCTCCCTGGTGAAGACTGGTCCCTTTGAAATGGGAAGAGGTCAGGCAGGCCTCACAGTAGGGTGGTTACATTTCTGTGAGTACCAGAAACCCAGTAGTTGATTTGATTTAGAGGTTGCACTTTTATTCCAAAAGTTCAGTCACAAAATCATCAGTCCTTTTGAAGCATCTTCAAGATGAACCGATTTTTCTCTTGGTGTGCGAGTGTTAGGCACACAAAATTGTCAAAAAGGCTCAAACTGAAACCAGAAGAAGTTAAAATAAAACCTGCATAGTTACTTCCACCCAATCATATATTAAGAACAAACAAAAACAGTTTAGCTACTGCATGCACACAAGCTTCAGCATATTGCCTGGCTACTCAATAACAAGAATTACAGCCTTACTTCTTTTCAAACACTTTATACAGAATTAGAGCAAACAGTATTCCTAACTGCTATAGAAACTGGCTCCTCGTCTTATTTCTGACCTAGTTTCAAAAGGTACAGATGCTTCGAGAGTCAGAAAAATCTTTTTCTGAAGAAGCATACAGCCAAACTAAATAAATATTATTTTGACTTTTTTCCTTACACTGAGAGAGAAGATAAAGACAATCCCAAATTCACAATCGGAGTTTTAAGATCAATTCCATTAGACCAGGAGAGGGCAGACTTATACTGAGCCGTCGTGGCTTCCTCAAAACACTAACCACCACAGGCTGCCCTAGCACCAGTACTTTCCTCACCTGCCCCAGCCTTCATTGGTCCTTCCCACTGTGCCACCTGCAATGCAGCCACAGCAGGGCTAAAACAGAGAACTCTCCCAGGCCACTCTCCAGAGAAAACAGAGAGTTTGGGTGACCAGTGACCTGATCCAATTAAACCCCGTGGCCACAGAAGTGCTAAGCTGATACAGAGCAGTCCCAGGAGCTCAACCTGCAGATAAGAACTCTGAGCCTTCGCAGGAATGGGTCCTATCCTGCCTCGAAACTCTGATTTAAATATGACATAAGGTCATTCTCACCTTCTTGAGGAGTTATTCTGGAATAGGTACTTCAACAAATGATGTGTAAAAATACATATATGAATGCTCACAATCTGAAATATTTCTGGAACAGCTATTCTCAAAAAACAGCTTGAACCGTCCCTTTTACAATTCATTTGCAGCATAATTTCCAGCTTACGTTGATCATAAAATACCAACCAGATTGATTAAAATATTCAAAAGTCAAGAAAAAAAATGAAAAAAAAAGGGCAGGGGGGAGGGAAGAAAAGAGACAGAGAGAGAGAGAGAAGGAGAGGCCTTCCGGTATTGATTTGTAGAAAGTGTTTGAGGTGCCCCTTCCTGACTGTGACCTTAGCAGGGTACTCTTGAGAAGCAACCTAGAAATGCCGCTGCTGCTCTACAGCCCCAAGTCCAGAGCCCCCAGAGCTCTAAATGCTCTTTCTGAGCTTCGGCTCCCATTAGTTCTTGGGCGAAGGTGCCACCAAAAACTCCATCCAAACAAAGGATATGTAGCAATGTTTGAAATTCTGAACCTTACTTTTCAGTCCTCCATTTTGAGGCTTACTCCAGAAAGCAAAACCCCAAAATCACAGGCAAACATTCAGCAATTCTACACAAAACGTTCACAACACAGCTGACAGCCACCGCATTGTACTCGTGAGATAAACAATCAGTGAACAAACAAAGCAGTGCAAGAACAAATCCTATTAACAAATAATAGGATTTGCTTGTGGATCACCAAAATGCCACTTTCGAAATTATTCCCTTGACTGTTGTAGCCAGGAACACCAGATAGGAAGCCTTGTGACACAATCAAGAGCTATACACAAGGCTACCAGCCATATTCTGGAGCCAACTACCTGAAAGCAACAGCGAATTTGAGGGGAAGCAACACTGCTGCGTATGTCAAACAAAAGAAGAGAAATGTAACCAGGGTATCTGCGGTATTTATAGGTCCAAAGTGTAAATGGCTACAAGTAAGACTGTTTTGTTTAGCACAACACATCAGAAAAAGAAATCATGTTTTTTTTTTTTTTTTTTTTCCCCTCAGCAACTTACCCTGTCACTCTTCAAACAATCTCACAAGGGACACATGACACTGAATACGATTACTTGTTAGCATTACTACATTACCACCCACCTGTATCAGCAGAGAAATAAAAAAGGGTTTGGGCAAGTGGGTATTTTTGGGAGCCTGGCACTTTGTGACACTGTTGCTATTAGATGCCACAAATGTGAGGCTGATATAAAAATGCAAGAGCTGCCTATTTTTCTTTTCAGAGTCTGAAAACAAAGAGGAAACAATTTCTCACCACTGACAACCAGGTACAAGCATTTACTGCCTTGGTAAGTCACAAAATACTGCTCAGATAATATTTAAAGCCTCCTTGTATATCCGTTTTGTTTAAACACACCACATTACATGCTGCTTGGGACAAAATCAGCTTCTTCCTCATGGCATCACCCCATTACAAAGGAACTGTTTCCTGGTCTTACTTGGTTTCATATCTTCTATTTCTATAGAAACTAATAATCAAAGCACAGAAACTCTCATGATTTATAATCACACCACTAGAGAAGGTTTTTAGGCAGAAATTAAAAATAACGCTGGTCAAGTCATTCTTCTTAGTCAAAAAAAAAACAGTAAGAATCACTGCAGAACAGATTTTGAAGACTTACACATAAATCCTGTTAGTTCAAGCTACAAAGGGCATTTACAGCACACCATACGCACTTGGCCAGTGCACTGGTAGGACACTTGCACTTCCATGTTCTCCTCAAAAATATTTATCATGGACATTGGTTAAATATCTATACAATGCTTTAACCATGCACAGATTTCTAATCACTGGCAGAACTTTATCATTACCAGATTTATATAGAAACATAGGGTTTCTACTCATAGGGAAATTACATGACATCTATCCTGGACACACACAGCTCTAGACTATAGCTCAGCATAACATCTTAGAGCTAGAATGGAAGTGTGAGATCAGCAGACATAATGCTTCATATTCATCAAGATATTTAGAGCCGTTTCTGTGATTAAGCATCTCCTTTCAGCTCCCTGACTGCTGACAGTCTCTTTCCTGATGTGTATGTCAGTGATCATCCTTTTGAGGTGCGTTACTGACACAGCCTGCCTCTCAGCCTGAATACTGTCTCCATGCCTGCAGCCGGGAACACAAGAATAGCAAGTCTGAGGCATATCCAACACTACAGTTTAATCACAAGTTTTATTTTAGAAGAGCAAATGGTGACAAAGTTACTCCATTGCAAGATCAGCTTTTACGTACAGGAATAACTTCTTAGCCTCGGAGAGAAGCACTCACAAAAACAAGCTGGAGGTGGAAGAATGGCCCAGGAAAGCTGTTACACCAGCAACAGCTGCACGGCAACAGGCAGGAGCTCTCCCATTTAAGGCCTAAGGCAGGCAAGTACTGTTGACAGACATATGTGGGCCAGCTGAAGAGATGACCAGCCTCTGAGGAACTCCTTATACCCAACCTTCCCTGGCCAGGGCAGAACATCTGCTCATCCCCTATGGCTGTATCCTCCTCTTGCAGCTGTGAGCTTGTTTCAACTCTCCATCAAGTCTAGAGTTTCTAGCTGACAAGAATTAACACAGGAGCCAGAGCCATAAAAAAGCAGTGCTCATGAAATGGGGAGAAACTGCAGAAGCAGCAAGAAACAGTGCTGCAGCTCCATTGCCTCAGTCACAGGGAAAGAGAGACTCAGAACAGGTCGAATGAAAAATCCAGGCTGTAACCAGTGAGCACAGGTCAGTGTCATTTCCTGGTTTGGATATGGTTCTCCTGGAAGTGAGAAGGTTTCAAGAACCAGGTGCTTCAAGAGCAAGTGAAACACTAGTGAGTGAGTGACAGAGCCCTGCTACTCAGGGAATCCTCAGCATGATCAAATGTTAAAAGGCAAACATATAAACATGCACAGCGTCACCAAAACATGCACAGCAGCACAAACCATCCCCCTCAGGTGCACAGTGCAAGCAGAGCTTGCGGAGGGTCAAAGCGCTCGTCACAGGCCTGCGTGGAACTGCCACGCTGCCAACAAGGGGCTGCTTGCTGCTGCGCTGCTACTACTAATCCCCTTACCCTCCATTGCCACAGAAGAAACAAAAGAAACAAACAGCTAAGCAGAGGCCTCTAGCATTTGATATGATTAGAAATAATAAGGCAAAAAGATGAGTTTAGAGAGGTTATCAAAAAAAAGAGCATATGTTCTTCACACACCCTGTAATGCTGCAAATGAGGTGAAAAGACAAGTGTTTCAAGTGTCACACAGCAAGCAAAGACACAGGTAGGGCAATTATTGCGGGGCGGGGGGGCAGGAGAACAGCAGAAACCCCCCAACATTCTGGCAGAAATAGAAGCCTCCTCCAGCTTCCTCATCATACCTGGCAAATTTCCGTTATCCTACATTATAATGACAAGATTTTACACTTTGAACAAGCTTGAACATTAAAGCTTGAACATTTTAAAAAAAGCAATTATTCATGCAGGGATCTCACGCACACACTCATGCTCTTCTGAAGAGACAGATTTATAACTGAATCTCTCTGCAGAGCCACGCAGATTGAAAAAACTAGGTCAAACCTTTTGCTAACCAATCTCACTGTATTCCTCCCCATGCCTCCTCCCCTTTAGTTTTCAACAATTATTGAAGAAATCAAATAGTAAGAATGCAACAGATTTGACATACAGGTCTCCAATTATTTATGTCTGGCACATACCAGGTAAGTCACCGATGCAGCTACATATAGGAGTGGGAAATCTGAACCTGCTATGCTTTCCAGCTGACAAAGCCTAATCCTAGGTTATATACTGCAATGCTGTGAGAGTCCTTTAGCAGACAAGTGAGGATGCATGAAAAGGGGGGATGGTGTCAAGGGACGGAGAAAGGGAGGCTGGAAAGAGAGGCAAAAATAGAAGAATTACTGTGCTTTCATTTTGCTGTGCTTGCAGCAAAACCACTATAGCATCTGCTGGCTTTATTTTTATTTTCTTTTTCTCCCAGGCTTAGCATCCTTTAAAGAAGTTTTGTTAGCATATTTGTTAAAACTTGGTGAGTGAACAGATTCAGAAACCTCATAAACATTTTGACACCAGATTTCCAAAGAGAAATTTCAATATTACTTTATATATCTACTATTCACTCTATACATATTTTAAATAACTATCTTTTAGAAAAAGGACTCACTGCAATTCATATATTTCACTGTCAAAAAGACGTTCAGTGCTTTTAAACTTTCTGCAAACTATAGGGAGCTTGCTTATTTTTATTCATTTCTCTCCTTCTGTTGCGCAGACTGGAGGCACTCGGTTTCATCACTAAAAAAGATCAGGGCATATAGCTCTGTATCAGCTGAATACCGAAACAAATCACTCTTGCACACCGTTTCCACCAACATGCTGCCCAACAGGTTATTGCAAAAGGCAAACAAATCAACATCACCACTTATTGCAGCAATGGCCAATCCAACTGGTTCAACAAGTCATGTACCCAAATTTTCATACAGTTAAGGCATTTTCATGCCCCAGGATATTACACTGATAGCTGAAAGGAAGGGAAACACTGCAAGTGCTTCAGAGCCTGCTTAGGATAATGGCAGCCTACATTCTGACAACACGGCCTTAGAACCTCCTTTGCTTCCTTGCACTGGATTCCCAGCTGCCCAAACTGTAGTCACCAACGGCCTCATCATTAGGGAGCCCCTAACTGCTCAGAAGCTACAGACTGGGTTCGAAACCCTTTTCTTACTGCAGAGTACTAAGCACAATAAACACTTAGGCGAAATTATGGTATAAATTGGTATCTGAACACCTTAAAGGCAGCAAATGGCTCAGCTTACAAGGCAGCTGAGAGAATTCAGTGGTGAAAAAAGGGCTGCTAGGGAAAGGGTGTTGCTGCTAGGAAGGATTGCTTCAGTTCTTGGCAGGAAAATACAAGGCATTGTGGAACGTGACACTTGCAGATCTGGTTGGCAAAATGCATGATCAGTCCTCAACCACTTTAGCTGGAGTTAACAGAAATCTTAATTTCTTCCTCTGCCCAGACATTCACTCGAGTTACTATTGTGCTAGCAAAGCCTTTTTCCTTACCAGCAGTCCTGAAACTATCACGTACCACCTGGAAGAGCCATTTGGAGCAGAGCACATGACAGAGCAGCCTCCTAAAACAGAATGCTTTCTGAATTCAAGAATGCACTGGGGACACTTACTGTGATGTTTCTTTATCTTTACTTTCTTGCCTTTGGCTAAACTCTTTTGAAACCAAGACCATGCTACACAACTCATCTAAATCAGCCCCATCTGGCCTTTGTTTCCAAACAGATCCAAGGTGGATATTATCTATAGGAATCACTGTTCAACTTTTGCAGTCTTGGATAATTTTTCTCCCTAACCGAACAAGCCATAAACAATTACTGCTTCAGGACCCTAGAGAAATGGATGTGGAAATCCTGAGACAAATTCCTTTAGTGGTTATGGGGTGTAAGGGAGGTTGTTTTGTAGCAAGTCTACATTAAGAAGTGGAAGATTTATCCTATACTGGCATGGGTGTCTTGAACCTGAACTGAGGTCCCTTGGCATCCGAATCAAGTAAGATGCAAAACCCGATCCACCAAACTCTGCTTAGTATCTGCTGGATCAGAAGTTAAACTAAGGCATGAGAGTGCTGGGATTATATGTAGAGAGGCTGTTAGGGGCAAGTAAAAAAATACAGGTTTTGTGAGAAAACTGCCATGCTAAAATGATTTCAGCAGAATCACTGCAGTGTCAGCATTCAGCACACTGACTCAGGCCAAGTGAAGCAAACAGGCACTATGGAGGCCCTGTGCCTCATGGAGCCTCCCCATCCTTATGGAAGTGCTCATGCTTGATGAGCTACACAAATCTTTAGTTTCTATAAAAGAAACTAAACTTAATTTTCTATTGATACTTTAAACTCAGGTCAAATGCAATGCCTGGATTTACCAAGTTTTTAATACTGTCTTCTGAGATTCTAAGTTTTTTTTTGCATCCCATTCATGCCTTGGTAAATCATACAGTAATTTGATCAGCTTTGTTTGCAGAAGGATTATTTCTTGTTCCACAATTGAATTGGAAATTGGCATCATTTCTTAAAGAAACCCAACAGAACAGCCTCGTCAGCTGGCGTGGTTCTGTGCCACTCTATGAAAGAAACTTTTTTTTTCCCAGCTACCTGCCGAAATTCACTGTACTCAAAAGCCATGCTGGAAATTGCCTTTTCCAAGAGAGGCAACACATTTTCAAATGTTTAAATTCTTTCTTTTGGATCATCAAAGCACCTTATGACTGAAATTTTAATAACAAAAGATCTCCCTTACGAGTTAGCTGCTTCTCAATATCGAAGTGAAATTTTATGGGTTTACTTAAAACAACAACAACAACAACAAAACAAACAAAAAAAACCCCACACAGTTATTGTAAAAAAGGTATCCTCAATCTTTCGGAGAACAGCTCTTCAATTTTGCAAGGTTATTGCCACAGTGATTATTAACAGTCTATAATTTAATTGTTATAAACACCTTTTGCTTCTACAGGATCCAGGCAAGCCTATTTCTTCTGGGCTATCAGAGAGCGTTTTCATTTTGCTCTCTCACACAGGCACATGTCCACACACACATTCCTTCTCACAGTGGAGCATAAAACAAGAACAATTATTTGGCATCACTTTTAATGGAGTAAAAAACCTTTCGGTGTTAGCCAAGTCATCAGACTGCATTATAAAGCTCTAGGTTTTGCAGCCACATAGCCTAAGGATATGAACGAAACATCATTTATGAAAGAAACTCTCTTTATCTTAGAATCTAAAGAATCCTGTTAGGCCTCCTCTTAGCAGCTTGTCAACAGCACTGTTTGGTAGGCTGTTGCAACAGACTCCAACTGAAGGAAAAGGCTAGGCCCATTTTGGGGAATGCTTTACACGTTAAAGTATTTCTTTAAATCCCTTGCCCCTCTAGAGGGGCATTGAACTCAAATTTCACCTACTTGCTCCATCTTCCAGATTTCCCCTCCTTCCTGGCTGTTCTGATGTCAGCTGATCTCCTGCTCAGCTGTGATCTTGCTGTCCCTGGGACTCCCCAGCTCAGCAGTCAGAAGTTGGCTAGTTTTGATATTCTTTGTAACTTCTATAGATGGAAATCCCCTACCCTAATGAACAGATTATGTAAGTCTAATGCATTTTATTTGGGTGTTCCTGCTCTCACAGATCTTCCAGGGCTCTGGCAGACTAAAAGGATCCCACCTTCCACCGAAATCTGACAGAAGTACTGAAGTGACAGGAATTGCATATTCCAACCAAATTTGCAAGGTCATTATTTGATTAATTCCTAAGGACTAGCAAGGGGTCTGTCTTTAACAAAAGAAGATTTTTGGCTATCATCAACCAAGATAAACAAGCACTAGCCTGTAATCACTTTGGGCCACATTGGCCAGCTGGCATCTCTTCCTTATTGCAACCTGTGTTCATTCAAGATGCTGCAAAGAGCAGGGGATTGTGCCTGGGCATGACTACACCCTTGCAGGTGGGAAGGGATCTCAGAGATACAAACATTATAACTTCCAATGGCCTACTGGAAAAAATAAATAAATAATACATATATATGTTCTTAAAAATTTTCAGAGCTGTCCTATGCACAATTTGGAGTGGGCAACACACACATGCATGAAATCTTTTCCTTTCCTAGATTTGCTAAAACTATCTTTGATTTTAGAGCTGTATCGCAATAGAGCAGTAGTTCTAAATTGTAAACATACATTGTTTCTAGTGAGAAGAAACTAATCCCACCTGGTTATGCTAATTCCTCACAGATGCATGCACGTGCACGGATCATTTCTTTTCTCTCACTCAAAACTGAACAGGGAGTGAAGATTCAATTCCCCTCTGACACACACCAAAAAGTAACTGTGTGCTTCTTCCAATTTTTCTGCTCTATTCCACTTGCCAGCTCCCAAATTCTCTCTGCAGGTAAAAATTGTTAAGTAATGAATTCCCTAAATTTCAGGTTCCAGGAAGCATCAGAGAAGCAAGAGAAGTGTGAAGGTACTGAACAGCAAGAGATCATTGCATCACAAGCCTTGTGGCTTCTACACTGTATCTCCACAAAAGTTACTTGCATTATGCACACATATGAGGAGATTGATTTGTTGTGATCTGTCATTTGGGATGGAAATATTTACTGATGGCACAGCAATACTCAATTTTTGTTTTTATTACTCGTTATTTTAACAGTAAACTAAGATGCTTCGGAATACTTACATTCCTTGGTCTGTTCTGCAACATAACTGAAAAAACATTTCATTGGTAATATAATTATATAGCTACAGAACCAAGATCTAAACCTAAAACCATGAACTGAACACTGTACCAGACTTCCCACATCTTTCATTAAAATTCCAATAATTTAGATAACAACTTGGTAAATATCAACTATTCCTACCCTGCTAGCATTCTAGCATTCAAAATGAGTATTAAAATACATATTTTATTAGGTTGCAAAATTTATTTATTTAGGCCAGCCACATTTTGAAGTTATATCAGAGCAGAAATATCTGCACCTGTAAGATTATAAAGTATCTGAGAGTGGCTTTAGGAATTTAGCAGAATAACTCACCATGCAGTAAATTTTGAAAATCTTTTGCTACTCAGTAGTTGTCTTCCAACAACACAAAAACATTTTACAAGTCAGAAGCAACTACTGTTCCTATGCCCACTTCATTAAAAAAAGAACTCCAAGTCCCAAGATTAGATAACACAAGAACAAGTCACTTTAACAGAAGAGCACACAAGCAAATCAACTTTCAGTCCTCTGCTTTAGTGTAACACTTGCAATTAGACCTCTTCAGGCCAAGAGACCTACTCCTTCTAAGTCAACAGCAAAGAACTTTATACTTTTTCCTTTTTATACTTTAAACCACTGTCTCATATGCTGCAGGTTCCCAAGAGAGCATATAGCTAGAGGGTCCATTTGACAAATATTTACTTGAAGAGAGTTTACATAAAAGAGAACCATAAGAAGGGATTAGATCCAGGGTTAGATCCAGGCAATGAGCTCTGTTTTCCTGTTCTTAATAGCAGTACACTCAGAGGGCTCTGTATGCTATTTGTTATAAACAAAATACCTGGAGCTTTATCAGGACCCTGTTGTGAAAGAGCGGGAGATTTGTTGGGCTAGCCTTAGAGATCATCATAATACCCTGTTTAATATACATACACACACCTCAACTGTACTTCTGAAATCACAAAATCGCCTGCTATGAAACACGCCACAATATATTTCAGGATGACACTTCTTTTGTTTATATATACCTGACACAGCTCTTAAAAGATGCTTGTAGTAAGGCTGGTTAGTTACCACGAGGGTGGACAGTGATGTAGTTGCAGTAGTGTTAAGAACAAGGTACAAAACTCCTGCTGGTTAGTCCAAATCTGCAAGGGGAACCGAGAATTTGTTTAAGGTTACCCTAGATATATTTACTGGGTCTCCAATTACTATGGAGGTAGAGTAGACATTCCTTTCAGCTGTGAGCTTGCTTTTGGCAAGAGCAAAGCATAAGGAAAGCTGTCCACCAGGCACTCATAGGTAAGACCTGAAGCCTGCAGTTATTAGAAATACTTGGCACAAAAGGGATTAAGAGAAAGAAAAGCAAGGCAAAGATTCCTTTGTAATCCATCACCTAGCACAATACAGAAGCAAAGAGTGTCTTACTCTATCAAAAAAGAATTTATAGAATGGCTATTTTTAATTATCATAGAATGTTAACTAAACATTTTGTGTACGATACTTCCAGACAGAAAAATAATCCATGGATGCACACATATTATAGAACCTTAAAAAAAGAGGAGATGGATAATATTGCACTTGGTTAAGCACGGGGGGAAAAAAAAAAAAAAAGGAACTGGAGGAAAAAAAAAATCTAGCAATTTCCTCGATTTGTCTAGGTTTGACTAAACAGATTGACTAGTTCTTGCTTTGTAATTACTAAAGCTATAATCAGATGGCTACACACAACCACATAAAATAATGAGTTTCCAGTCTTCGTAAAATGTGTTGAAGACTAGAAACTTATATGTTGAGGAAACACCTGAACTTTGAAGAAGGTAATTTCTGAATTATATTGATGGAAGATCAGATTAGGACCTTTGGAAGTAAATAAATCACAATCGAGAATAATAGACAACCCCTGCCTGTATAAATCACTGTGACCAGCCTCAAAGGCACCATGATTTACACCACCAGCAGACCTACTCAACATGTAAATAATCAAATAGGCTATGTGACAGAGCTCTCTTCACACATCTAATCTGGCTTCACAAAATTAATACACCCTTTACATTAAAAGTCATACATAAAAGACAATGCTAATACCCTGAAGGATTTATAGACTCTAGCATGTCTCCAAAGTTTACAGCTCTTTACTCTAGAGAAGTCACTTGCCAGGAAGCATAGAAGACCCTGTCCATTGTAATGCCATTTCTTAGCACGTGGCTCTGAGGGCTTACTGGCTCATGTGGGGCAGACCTAAAATTCTGGAAAATATTCAAAAGTTCAGTTACTACTTCTTCCATGGGCAAGGACCAGAAAGCCATAGACAAACTTCAGAGCTATCCTTCTGCTTGCCCCTGCGGGCTCAGCAGCACCTGATGTATGTGGAAGCATATTTTTCTCAGAGGAAAATCCAAAAGAGGAGGAGGAATAGAGAGTAAGATGCGAATAGATGCTGGACAGAAAATAATTGTAAGGGGCAGGAAGAGGAGAAAATGAATATAAAGACGAAAGACAAAAAAGCTGTAATAACCCTCAATTTTAAGCTAAGAAAGAAACTAGGGAAATCTATTTTGAGGTGGGACACACAGACTTAAGAAGAAAAGCAAGTGACAGAGTTCAAATGTGTCATACTTAGCCTAAAAATCACAGTTCCTTATTGAATCCACAGGAGATGTGAACCAACAGGAATCCTGAATTCTGACTGAATATTCACACAGATCTGCTGTTTCAAAGATGCAGTAGCACTCACTTTTTTAAGTATAACTGAAAGCATGATAACACTAAATCACTAGATCATTCTGAAAAATGAAGAGGTTTAACTACAACGCACTTTATATGAGTGTAAATGCAGATACTCAAACACAGCTTCTCAATTTTCCATACCTTAAGCTACTCTGTTTTATCAAGAGATTTGTTACTTGAATCCAAAGCTCTAAAACCCTGGGTGTTATGCCCAAGTTATTTCAATCAGGAGGCAAGGCAAAACTTGCCTGCTACAGCGATGGATATGAAGTGTTACTTTCTCTCTAAACCTCTCAATGAAAGACTGAGCAAGATGAAGTAATGTCCTTCTATTTCTACCAGTGCACTTTTCATCTTGACATCTGAAGATAAATGCCAGGCCAGAGGTCTAAGCTCTCACCATGATTCTAGCAACCCACTCAGGAAAATCGACCTATTAAGATATATTTCCTCTCCTTGTGTGTACCAGGTATACAGATACAAAGCCTACAACCCTAAAATTAAGACTTGGCCAAGAAGTCAATGCTTCTGGAGGTAGCAATACTATCAAGATTTCATTTTTATCTCCACGTCATTGTCTTGTAACCAGACCCATTTATCAACATACATGACTTCACTGAAACTGGCTCAAAATCAAGACATCTGTTCTAAAGAAATTTTGACATTTTAAATTTTCCTTTCATTCCAAAATAGAAGAAAATTAAGTATTTTCTATATTTCCTAAAAACGCGCCAGAAAAAAAAAAACAATACTAGGTTAGCACTCTTTTTTATTTATTTTTTTTAGGGATATAGGATGCATTTCTTTTGTCAAATATCAAACTGTTTGATAAAACAGTTTCATTACCACCCAAGCAAATGACATTTTTTAATACTTCATTTCGTAGATTGGTCGATATTTCTTAACTGCCCTTAATGTTTTATAAATAAAATATTAGAGTGACATGATGCTACCGTGGTATATAAATTACTTTTAATTGCACGTGTGTTGTCTATGTTTAAGCTTATGTGCATATATACATATATGTAATGCTTATATGCACACATACCTAATGTGTGCACACATGTTTACATATATACCCATGATAACACACATCTAGATATCTGTATATACACATACATATAAATACATACAATAAGTGAATGCAAAACCAGAAGACTAGTTTCTCTAGATGTTTGTTTAAAAACAATTTAATCTTAATATCTTGGACAGAGGGAATAAAAGCCTCCTCTGTAAGATGTGCAAACTCTCTGCTTTATTCTTTGTTCTCTCTTCTAGGCATCCCTTTCTGAATCGGTTTTTAAGAATATGATTATTCTGACGACATTACTATGTGGAGGAAAATCCATTTATGAAGAACAAACCTAGAACTATGCTAAGAATCGCCTGCTACGATTGAATTTAATAGTGTAGGAGTCTGAAAGTATTGATCCTAGAAGGGAGTAGAGTGTATACCACAGCAACTCAAATTTTCATTTTAGATAGCCACAAGCTGATTTCTGTCTTAGGTAGGTTCTCATTTGCATCCCCTCTGCTCACATGCCAGACTACAATAAAAGCACTGAAACGACTTATCCTATGGCATACAGAAAATCTGGATGCCCATTCAATCCAACCCATGTACTTTACCCTAATTCTCCCCTGAATGCTAACAAACTGAACTTCAGCCTAATTCTGACACATTCAGGCTTCTAGCCTACACCTCTAGAAGTGAGGAGTCTGAGCCTTGCATTTTAAAAACACTAAAGTTAGCAAGCTTTATTATTTCACAGAATCATTGGGCTTGGAAGGGACCTCTGTAGATCACCAAGTTTTCCCCTCTGCTCATACCATGGTCAACTACAGCAGGTTGCTCAGAACCACATCCAGTTGACTTGTGAATATCTCCACAGATAAAGACTCTTGAACCTCTCCAGGCAGCCAGCCAGCTCCAATGTTTGACCACCACTGCAGTAAAATTTTTGCTTATTTTTAAGCAGAATTTCCTGAGTCTCATTTGCCCATTGCTTCTTGTCCTTTCACTGTGTACTATTTAGACAACTCTGGTTCCTACTTGTTTACTCCTCCCCATCAGGCTAAACAATCCCAGCTCTCCCAGTTTCTCCTCCTATGTCAGATGATCAAAGTACTTGATCACCTTTGTGATCCTTTGCTGGACTTGCGCTAGGACACCCACACCTGTCTGTTACTGGAGAGCCCAGCACCGGACACAGCATTCCAGATGTGGCCTCACCAGTGCTAAGTGGAAGTGAATAATCACCTCGACCTATTGCCAGCACTCTTCCTAATGCGGCCCAGGATTCTGTCAGACTTCCTGCTGTGAGGGTGCATTGCTGGCTCTTATTTCAGCTTGTCCACCAGGACTCCCAGGACTCCATTTGCAGTTCAATTCATCATAATCATGTCAACGCAATCACTGCAAAGTTAATTTAATACAATGAGTGTTGTAATCCCAGGGGAAGTCTGGTTTTGGAACTGTTGATAATCTCATGCTACTCCCTTATCAGTTCTCTCCATTTTCTGATATGGGGTGTGTGGGAAAAGTTGTCAGATAAGTATCAACTACTCAATTATTGCTTCAGTAGATAGAAAACATCCTCCCAACTGTGGTGTAACCACTTGCCATTCTTCTCCTCAGATACTCCTTTCCAGCATACTACACCTAAGAGGAATAAATACATCTACTTGGCATATATCTTGTTCAGCAGTATGTTTTGGACAAATGCTAGCAGAAAACAAAAAGAAGCCCAAGAAATTATAATGAACAATTATGGAAAAGCAGGCTTGTCAACTTTGTTTCTACAAGTAGAACTTTGTTTCTACTGAAGCAACTTGTCCTCCCTGTCGCAACAAGGATTCTGATCTAGCAGTAAAGACACTGCTAGCTCTGTTCACACTGTTAAAGCCACCCTAAAAAATTCTCAGCTTTCATTTCAGAGATTTAATTTTCTCTGCTTTGTTATAGCATAATCTCTGCAATTTAAGGCTCATGTTCTGCATTTATGCTGCTCACCTGAGAAGCTTCAGCAGTTTTCAGTACTACCAGTGCAGTCACAAACAAAAACAAGCACCATGGATATTATAATATGTCATTCCAATCTTATTTTTCTTAGTCACTCACTTCTTTGACTGAAAACTAATTTTGATTAAGTACAGCTTCTTTAATTTACACTTTGCAACATGTGGCAATTTCCAAATAAGGAAATCCCTTTTAGGAGGTGCCTCATGAAAGTGCCTCTCTCTGCTCTAGAAGATTGTGTTTGGTTGTACTATGTCTTTGTGGGCAACAGTGATGCAGGAGCAGTTTGCTAAGAGTATAAATTCCATGTGCCTATGAGTACAGGCTGTTGAACACCATAGCAAAGTGATGTCTGCACTCCACTTCCACTTTGCTCTCTTTAAGCAACAGAGTCCCAAGGATGTGGCAAATAACCCTCCCAGTGAAAAAACAATACCTTTACAACACTTTACAATGCTGATTCAAAGAAGGTCATCAAAAGAAGGGATAAGAATGTGAAGATTCTAAGTTCAAAGTAAAAATTTCAGCCAAGTTTCTATCAAGCCTCGTTTTCCTCTTTCAGCTTGCAAAAACAAAAATTGTTAAGTTTATCTCTCTAGTAGACGAACATGAAATGAGTAGATGCGATCAAACCACATTTAATAAATCAAAAAAAAAAGCCATTTCTTCCATTGGGTCATCCCATTACTATTAAAAATGGAAAAACTACTTTGTAACAAGGGATAGACAACAACTATTGCATTTAGAAATGCTAAAACAGCCTCTGGAATCTAAGACTTTTATGGCAATGAACACCCACGGGGGTGTAAGTTTTGGTCTTCACACCAGTATAACATGGAACCTATATTACTATAAAAAAACTAGCTGACTCCTCCCCTCCCCGCAGGAGAAACCAAGACAGAGAAACACTTCTGAAATGGAGACAAGGATCAAGTTTTGTGTTACAGGGGTATCTCATGTTTTCCCCTTCCCTTGATCTGAATGCCCATTCCTGTTTTTTCTCTCACCTTTAACAACCATAAGTGTCCAACAAGTGAAAGGAGGCACTGGTGTGTGCGGTCACAGAAGGACGAAGATGTTGTGTTATCCTCTTCAATGAATCATTGATACGCATCATATGCCTTTGGCTCTTCGTAACATGGCAGTTATAGTTTTAAGCATGCTCTCAAATAATACATTATATTACATCACTCATGAAAATAAAAATTACAGCACCAATTATATTATGCAACTTTTTGTCAAAACTCCCAAAGGACATCAAGAAAGGCACAGAAACCCCAAATGTTAATGAACTGGCAAACCACTGTAAATGTGTTTTTTTTAAAAAAAAATTTCTAAATTTTAGAAAATAAGGAAATATGATTAAGTAAGGACAAGTCAGCTCAGCCATCCCCTTCCTCTGCACCCTGTCGACAGAGAGACAAAGGAATAGATTTCCCCAAATATTAATTTGGTAAATGCTTTTTATGGACTAACAAAAAACACCCTAAGGTACAGAAAAGGATCATATATCAGAAGCTCTACCTCATCTGAAGATGCTTTGCAAACACCTATTAATCAGTTGACAGGGGCAGAGGTAGGAGAAACAGATACAGTCACAGGCAATTTCAATCAAACTCTGCAGTTACATAAATCCAGGAGAGATCGGAACGAAAGTTTCTAGTAGGAACTGGAACCTGTACTCAAAACAAAACTCTACTAACATCAGTTGTGCCTGAGTAAAAAGCTCTCACTATCACTCTCTGACTTGTCAGAGAAACCTTTTCCTGCACTGAGTCGTGGTTTGGCTGCCCAGTTTCAGTCACCTTGATATCTTCACACAGAATTTTGACGCTATTCTCTACAGGAGCTCAATGCATACTTCCCAATTAATGCCCGGTTCTGAGACTGGCACTAATGTGTATTTATAAATGGTCTTTTAAGAAGAACATTTAAATAGTACGTTTTTATTCTCCCCTCCTCATTTTTTTTTTTTTAAAAGGAGCGTTCCCAACTTACATTTGAAAACACACCTACATTTTCCTCTAAGCAAGTGACATGTACCAGTCAACACAAACACCATAAAGATGCACACAGTGCAGATCAGGACTGATAAGACAGAGATCCATCCATGCCAAGACAGACAAGGACTCTGAAGGCGGGGGGGGAAACACCATACTGTGTTGCTCCAAGATATCTACTGGAACTAGTGACTGAAATCCAAACACTGCAACCCTAGGAAACAAAAACAGGTTACGCAAAATAAATGACAGTTGGAGGATGACTAAACCAGAAGAAACACAGAGAAAGGGAAAGCACAATCAGTAAGATATACATTTCTTTTTAAAGCTATTTAATAATATTATTTTATAAAGAAATTGGTATAAAATTTAAAAAATAAAATTTCTATCTATAAATATAGATTATAACAAGATAATAGCTGTTCAGCTATTATTTTCCTCATAGCGACTGTATCATTTCACAGAATCACAGTATGCTTAAGGTTGGAAGGGACCTCTAGAGATCATCTGGTCCAACCTTCCTGCTCAAGCAGGGACACCTAGAGCACGTGGCACAAAGTAAAGAAATTTTCTTAAGAAATTTATCAGCCTTAATGTCCCATTCAAATTAAGTATGTATCAAACACTATGCAGGCAAGACATTACAGACAGTCTTAAAAAAGATGCACACATATAAAAAAAGGGAACATCTATCTGCCTCCACTTCCACACAGTGACTTATATCTGTATAATCAAATAATGACCAACACACAGGGAGCTAAGCATGAACACTACAAATATCGCAACCTACAAGCAGCTTCTGATGAAAATAACAATCCCTGCCTCACCTGACCTGCCAGGAGAGGTTTGAGGATGCTGGAAATGCAGCAAGTTTGTATTCTATTCCGATCTTTTCAGCACTTTAACCTCTTTGTTGTCCTAAGAGAGTGTCAATATCAGATGTCTTAGGGACTGGGACAATCAAATATATATGTGCACACCACAAATAAGCAACAGTTGCAAGGCTTACATGTATGGTCATCTGAATTTATTTTTTTATTAACTATATAAATTAACTTGTACTATGCCACCCTAACCCACTAGGAATTATACCACGTCATACTAACTCAAAGTCAATTGGGGTTACTTTTGAGGCTGGATTATCACTAGAAAAGGAAACTGTCATACAAAAGCCATGAATTTCCCTATGCTTAGTGTCCAGAATATCTTGGTCTGCGTTACTACAAAACATGAGACTGGCTCATTTTCAATCAGAGCAGCTGGGTGGCTGTTCCTACTTATAATCAAGCTAACCCCGATTATATGAGCAGCTCCATCGAAGGGGGAAGATCAACTTCCCCTTGGAGAAATCCCCCTATGTTAGAGGATAACAAAGGCATCAGGAGCTCAGCTTGCTCATTTAAGGAACCATGTCATCAGATCTGAACTAAAATTGTTGCTTACAAGGTGCAGGGAAGAGAGTACATTGCAACTCCAGTACAAAGAGGAGAAATAAGAAATCTGAAAACATAAGCCAAGTGTAAAGAAAGCAGTAATATTAGGCCACTTAGAAATAGAAGATTGTTGGATCACACCAGGAACATATTTAGTTAGCACTGTTTCTGGAGAATTCAGTCAACCACTCTCTTGAGAAAGGACTTTAAAGCACTGAAGTGCTAAGCTCTTGTTCTGTGTTAAACAACCACACTGAGATGCTGAAGCAAACGCTGTTCACATATCCTCACATGCCTATCCAGATAAGCCTGTATCACAGAGGATCTGTTTGTGAAAATGGGAAAGGCTACTGTTTCTCAGCAGCAAGGTTTAGTGCAGAAAGAGAGCATCTATAGGATCAGGGACCCATAAGTGAGAGAAGAAAAACTGTATTTGGCCTAGGATAACAGATGCTTCTTTAGGCCAATCAAAACTACAACATCCTCCTATTACCAAGACCAGTTTTAATCCAGCTTTAACCTGACTTGCCTCCACTAGAAATAAAAAGGATCTGGGGAGACAAAAACTGGTGTTATGCAGACATTAATGTTGTCTTCTTAGAGTTGAAGGTATCCTATAGTGCAGGAGGGATCCTTAACTGCATCTGTGCCTTTCAGGCAAAATTGATGCACACTATGAGGAATTATGTCCCCACTTAGCACTACAAAGCTAACCTCATACCATCTTCCAAATTACTGTAACCTCATACCATCTTCTGAAATACTGTGTGATACTAGCTTTGTGCTTAGTTTTCTAAAATGTAGATTCTGTTTAAAGACATAAATTGGACACAATTCTATGATTCTATGATAAATGAGAAGGATGGAAAAAGAGATGGAAAAAACAAAGCTGTTAAGATATTTTAACACCTCGTCTATAAATATGATGGCCTCATAGATCCACTAATCTCACAGTTATGAGATTATACCTTAAAGCAAACCTTCTTTCTAGAGCACTCATCATCATCAGATCCAATTGCTGAAATGATTCCGCATACACTTAATATTCTAATCTACCTTTTCCTTTCTTCCAAGACTATTCTGCCAAGGTCAAGGCAGAAAAATTGACCAAGAAAAAGTAATTTTCTGGGAAAAAAAAAAAAAGAAGTACTATTGCAGAAGTGTCTAGATTATTTCCTTGATCTGGCTAGTTGATTCATTAAGCTATTAACAAAACTATAGTAAGATGCAAGTTGCTAAACTTAGGCAAATACGGAACAAAATTTCCAAGTTCCATCTTTTCAATTGCACCCACTAACACGCACACACACGTGTATTATATAAATAAAACCAACTTTAAACTTCTAGCATGACAAGTTTTACTCCCCCAAAATACCAAAAACTTTGAGAGCAAAGATGTGTAAAGTCAAAAATCACAGCTCCTCATGAATTGTACTTCTTATTACTGTGAAGTTTAATAAAGTCAGGCATGCTTTATAGCAAGGGAGGTAAAAATCACACTGCTATAACAACTTAGTAGTTAGCTATGGTGAATGAGGTAGAAAATTTAATAAAGTAGCTTATACCCACTACTTACAACATTCTTTCAACATTCAAACACACTTTCAATAAAAATTTTGAAAGAAAAGTGTCACTGCTTTTATACAGAGAAAACAATAAAAATTTATTAACTTCACAGATAGTTTTTTCTTGTCCTTTCCAGATCTCAGATAGCTTTACCAACTGAAATAATTGCAGGCCTCTAATTAATGATGTGCATGAGGCATTTCTGTTGCTCTCCACAAATGAAGCAGAGCTCCAACAAAATATATTACTAATAAGCAATAATAAGGCTTGATCTTTCCCCCATTCAAGTTCAAGACAATCTTCTTGCTTTGATCAGTGGAAGCAGATCCAGTCACTTTTGCTCAGCTTGCTTAAATAAAACACTCTCTATTAAATATTACAAATGTACTATGTTTTATGAGCTAACCTCACACAAAACAGCCTGGTCCTACTCTCATAGATGAGTTTTGCAATTAATTTAGAATTAAAATGTAATAAATGCAGACTCCAAGAATTGTTAATATAATTGCTTTAGAGTTTTAGCACCTAGTACTATGAAAGCAGCACACATTTCCAGGGTCAATGTTCAAAAGCAGCCTGTATAATATAAAAGCATTATGAAAATACACCCATTTTCTCTTCTGTATAAGATGGATAAACATATGCACTGCAAAACAGAAAGTGAATTTAATCAAATGAACAAAAATAACACAGTAAAAAAACTGACCTGTGGTGTGGGTGCACACAGCTAAACAAATGGGACTAGCTCTTTAACACTAATAGCCACATCAGGACCACCAGAAACAAGGTGATAGACTCAAATTGTCTCCTTGACTAACTGCTCTTCCATCTAAACACGGACCTGCTGTGACACATATTGCAGTTCAGATGTCAAGATATGCAACATCATGCACCCACTTTCTGTAAAATGTGTGCTTTTATAGCTCTGAGAATGAAGGAAAAACTCAAACTAATTATTTGTCATTATCTAAATGATACCTAGCACTCAATTTATAATTATATTGCAGCATTTAATTCAGGATCAGTGTTTAAATCAACTTTTGATAACCTCAAATTTACAGACAGACCACATTTTTTCCTGTCTTTTTAGTAAATCTGTAAAGCAACACAGAAGACAACAGCAGCCCGTGACAGTTTGTTTTTCAAAACAAATCTGGTATTCTCAACTGGGAAATGAAAATAGACCTTTCTGCCCCCCCTCCCCAAAAAACACGGGCAGCAAATTCGAACGAAGACAAGTGAGTGCTTAGGAGATACAATGAGTGCTTTGCCTCTCAGATCAGCTGTTTTCTAGTTCTTTCAATATCCTGATAGTCTTTCTCTGGTAAGTAATAATTACTGGTGTTCTTTTATCTTTCTTGACTATCCTAAAAGAAAAATAGCACTGAAAATATGTAGGTGTTGACATATGGAAGCATTCTTTTGTTCTAGGCAGATAAAGTATCTTTATTAGACAGCAGAGAACTAAGCACAAATGAGCAGCCTGCTTCATGCTTCACTTCAGCAGCTTCCCATTAAAGGGGAATCTGTTAAATACACATAAAAAAAGCTCACCAAAAATGTTATTTATTTCTGAACAACCCCTAGTTTGTTATGCCCTGTTTGTATATAGATATGTCTGCATATATTTATATGTTTGAGATTGCACAATTCAAAATGCACTTTTTGCAAAAGAGCAAGTTTTGTTTAATGATGTAGCAAGTTTAGTTTAACGGTGAACTGTACCAGGACCGTTTGTTCACCGAGATCCTAACTCTCGGTAGCACCTGGAACACTCCCCATATACAGCACAGATTATTCACGCTGCAACCGCTGACACCATGCGAGCAAAACACCCCTCGGCCACGTAATAGCAGTTTAATTTTAGGCTGTTCCTTAGTGTTAAACTTCGCACTTCTATCCGGCACTCGCATCTAAAGCCGCCTCTTGCCCTGGGCCAGGGCGCTCGCCGCCTCCTCGGGCGCTCCGGCCGCGCGGCGGGAAGAACGAACCCCGCAGCCGGCAGCGCTCTCCGGCCACGCGAGGCAGCCTCTTCCCCGCAGCGCGGAGGAACCCGCGAGCAGGGGCAGGGCGAGCCCCCCCATCGCGTCGTGACCGGCAGCTCCCGGGGGCTGCTCGCAGGGACAGGGGGGGCTGCGTAGGTGCCGCCGCCCCAGGCCCCTGGCCGCGCCTGAGCCGGGCCGCAGGTGGAGCAGCAGCAGCGGCGCCGCCCGGGGCTCCGCGCCGGCTCCTCAGCGCATCTGCCCCGCTACGTGACCGGCCCAGGACAGGGGCCGGCGGCAGTGCGGAGGGAGGGAGGCACCGCGGCGGCTCCCCCAGCTTCGCCGAGCTGCCCCTGCGGGCGGCGCGGCCCACGGAGCCCCCCGGGACAGGGCGGCGGGGCGGGAGGGGGCGCCCGGCGCGGTGCTGCGTTACCTCTCGAAGAGCAGGCGGATCATGAAGATGCAGAAGGCGAGCGGGCAGGCGAGGTAGAGGTCCTCCGCCTGCGGGAAGGTGGCCTCCTCCGTGCTCTGCAGGTCCGCCCAGGTGACATTGTGCGGCAACCAGAACCGTTCGTTCCAGAACCAGGCGAGGATCCCTGCCATCTTGGCTTTGTCTGCGCGGCGCCCCCCGCACTGCCTGCCCCCCGCCTGCCCGCCCTCCGCGTGCGAGCGGCTGCTGGCGACGAGGAGGAGGAGGAGGCGCGTGTCGGCCCCGCCGCGCCGATGATGCTGCCGGGCTGCGCGTCTCCCCACCCCGGCCGCCCGGCGAGGGATGCGGCCGCCCCGCCTGTCACACGCGCGCGCCCGCCCCCATTGGCTCCCGCGCGCTCCCCACCGGCGGCGCGGCCGTTGGTGCGCGGCCGTTGGAGCCGTTGGTGCGCGGCGCGGCCGTTGGGCGGCTGCCCGTCCGGAGGGCGCCCGCAGGGGGCAGCGCTCGCCAGCCGCGCTGGGGCGGCTGCAGCGAGCAGGGCCCCGCGGCGCCCCTCGAAGCCAGCACTCCCCGCAGGGGCTCGCGGCTGGGCACCAGGCTCCAGCCCAGCGCTGGCTGCCGCCGCGGCCGCGATGCTGCCCTTTGCATTACCACCTCGCCAGGCTCTGATATTCCAGCCCGCAGTTAGACCAGCCCTAGAGTGTGTGACTTACCCAAGTCGCTAACCTGGAAAAGGTTCACATCTGTCACTGTTTTTAAAAGCAGCTGGCAGTAAAAAGGAGCGTCCCACTTCTGAGCCCTGCCGAAGTGCTGTGGATGTGGTGGTCGTGGCTGCCTGAGGCAGGTTCCTGCCCTGGCCCAAGCAAGAGGAGCTCTGCGCTGTGTAACTTCCTGCCCAGGCGTTGCAATGCAAGTTGGGCTGCTCTGGGTGAAGCGACCCTCCAAAACGATAAATGACTTAATCATCGTATGCGTTTGCAGCAAACAGGAGAAATGAGGCATGGAGGAGTGTCACGGAACACACTCAGCAACAAAGCTGAGGTTGGGGTATAGCTACAAGCTCCAACCTGAAGAAAATATTGTCCTCTTTGTATAGCTGTGTATTTTCAGTTACTTCCCTCACTGTCCAGTCACAGTAGTGGCAGGTTATACGCAGATTTCATTTTCCTATAAGCAGGCCTTCTTCTTTCCTCGCTAGCTTTAGCTCAGGCTGTCATGTCTACGTCCAGAAGAAAATTACAGTTGTCCCCATTAGACTTTACAGCAAAGATGACTAATGTGCTTTAGCAGAGCCTTAGCCTCTGGGCTATAGACATGGTGTTCTAGGCCTGACAACGTAACTTCCTGGAGTGGATATGCTGATCCTGAAACATCACTGTTCTTTCTGCACTGCCGGAGTTTATTTTGGATGACTTTGTTTTTCTCCCCTGAATCATCGTGCTCTCCTTTGGCTACTTAATACTAAGATAAGCTGACTTCTGCAGAAGGGATATGCCCGAATTTTGTCATCCTGCTTTTAGATTTCCTGCTGGCTTGCTGTTTTTCCTTGACTCTACTTGTCCTTACTGAAAAATTAATTACAGCTCCTCACATCTGTGCTGACATCTCTGTGCTGAAGAAAATTCTAAGGTAAACACACAAACCTGATACTGTGAAAAAAATGCCATACAGATTTAAACAAAACAAACCATTTCTGTATGCAAAGGGAACTTCCATCTAGGACATCTGAGGAGGCTTCAGGGAATGATTTGACAGGATATCTGAGGTAAATGCAGGTGAATCTGCCACTGGATGTTGGTCTTTTATTGCTGAGTCAACTTACTGAATATCCTTAAACACCCTAATTCATTTCTTATGGGTGCTTTATGGGGAGAGAGAAGAGAGCTGATAGTTGAAAACTACTCCATGGACAGCTAGTGCTTCAAGTAAAAAGAAGCGTGGGCTGGAGCACCACTGTGGAATGTGCTTGGCCCCTCTTCTTCCTGAACTGGTTAGTGTAGCACTCCCTGCCTGTGCCTATCCGAGCCCTGAACTCAGCTCTAATCCCACTGATTCCAGGCCTGAGTGTCAGGATACTGCCGTGAATCTCTGACACAAGCAAACTGTCAAAATTTAGAGCTCTGTTGTGTTTTCAGTTTGGAAAGGGAAACTGATGCTGGGAGACGTGTGGCTGTGATGTGGCCCTCTTTACCTAGAAAAAATACATATATTTTCTGAGTATGAGAGAGCAACTCTGCACAAATAAATCAACAAGACTTTGTTTTGGCCAGCACCCAGGCCAAAACTTGAATAGCTAATATTCCCCGCTGTTGCTTGCTTAGTTTTGTGGCTATATATCCTACTTCTTCAGGCTCAGAACTCCCATTTCTGAAACTCTCTTTCAGAAACACATAAACCGTCTCCTACACACACACATATGCCTCTCTTCAGACCTCAGGGGCATAAACTTTGAAGTTCATGAATGAAAGGCTCTTTAGATATCATTTTTAAAGTTGGTAATATGTAGACAACAATTTGTTGCATTGATGATTATTCTGTTTGGGAGAAAGATAATTTTAATCAGATAATTGGTATCACTATTTTACATCAGAAGGTCACTTTTTTTTTTATTCTTTCCCCTCCAGATATTTCAATATTCCAATCAGTTTAGGAAGTACTGTCAACATACATGTCAGTTTTAAATACTGAAGTAGCTACTTCTCAGCAATTACTGAGCATGGAAACGGGCATTGCTTATGTACAGATACATGAAAGAAACATATCTTTTCAAAGTGGATCTAGCAACAACAATAATAATATAATGCGTAAGAGGTTAATTCCTGCTGAACAATTAAAATAATTTACTTTTGTATCAGATGAAAATTACTTTAGGACAACAGATGTCTAAATGTATCTGAGAAATAATGACAGTTTAGAAGCATTTGGGAGGATGATCAATTAGAAGCTTTTAATTTAATTCAAATTGTTGCAGCAATTATGTAAAAGTGGCCAAGAGAAGGCTATAAAATAAGAATGCCTGAATCCTGTGATGCTTCGGAGGGAGATGCTAGCAGGATTGTTCTTCTTTCCTCTTAAAATTTTTATATCACAAAAGGATGATATAAAAGTCTATGTAAAAGGGTGTTTAATTTATGGTCTCATACAGCAAAGCCTTTTTTTTTTTTTTCTCCAGAAGGTGCTAAATCTTGGCCAAAATAAATGTGAAGAGGTATAAAAGTGTTTCCTCAGAAGCAGCAACTGAGGCACTCTGTGTACTCTTTGGAATACACAAGATTTAAAAATAAGCAAAAATATACATGTAAATTCCCCCAAACTTAATGAACTTTCAGTTCCATTCTAAAAAGAGGAGAAAATAGATGCACTGCACATTGAGGTCTCAAATGGATAATGGAGAGGGGCTATTCCAAACCCAACAACTTGATGCTACAACTTTATTGTTTGATGCTAAAGTTGTAGCATCAAGAAGCCAGTTAGGTCTCAGACACAAAAGAAAAAGGTTCCTGAGCTTTGTGAATAATATTATTGTTCTTAGTGTAAAGAAGTTTCTTCTTCAGATTTAAAACAAGTTTACTAAATGCCCCTTCACATGGCATAAGACTTCCTCTGTCCACTAGTCTGCCTTCTACCACAGAGATGAACTTCCAGTTCCAGTAGCCTCTTCACATGAAATCAGGAGATCACTGCTCCTTCCTCACAGCTGCTGTGAAACTGCATCTGGAGACCAACACTTGTCTCAGGCTTCATCGGGAGCTCAGATACTACGTAGTGTAGATCAAAGATCAAAATAAACCATGCAAGACTTTATAGTGTAGATATGTTTAATACAACAAATTTAAGAAAAATTTCTGGAATTTCTAAGTTTGTTTTCTATGAACATTACACTGCTTAAAACAGGCAGTGGTTTATGGTGTCTTAGTCATGCAGATTTAAATCCACACACATGCAAAGCAAAGATTACAAGTAAAAATAAGCAGCATTTAGACTTTAGCCTAAGATAATAAGAGATGCTTTCATTTGACTGAGATAATGTTCCAGGTACTACATAGATTGTGTAAAAAAGAAGCAGGTGAGGACTCAGAGAGCTGTTTAGCATGGAACTGCCATTTGAAGTTTACAAGAACCACATTCACACTGCAAAAGGCTTGTAACAGATTTTTAGAGGCTTCCTGGCAGGATATCAAGCAGGAATCTTTCCTATCGTGGGGCTAAACAACAACTCCACTAATTAATAGTGGGCAATATCCATTTTTTTTTAACTTGTACTTATTTATTTATCCATCTGCAGTAAATAGGAGTTTGAACTACATCTTTAATTTGCTTATAGGAAGTTTGGAAATGAGTATTTGTTAGTGCGAATGCATCTATGCCATACTGCTGGCCATCTGGAAGAGTTCCTCAACTCAAAAAAGAGAGAAATTGCAGCAAAACCCAGTGATTTTAAAGGACCACTAAAAAATTTAGAGGGATTTAGTGGGAAGGGTGGGCCAGTCTGCATGAGGGCAGCAGCGTGCGAGGCTGGGCCTCGGGCTTGTGTGCTCCTCACACTGCCTGTTGTGCCCTCCGTGCCTGCAACTTCCAGCTCTGCTGCTGCAGTTTTGCCAGGTTTCCTAATAATTTCACCTAAAAACTAAAACCACGCTAACAGAGTAGCAATCTTCATTATGAAAGCTATGCCAGGCTGGTCAGGTGGAAGTTGTTATTTGTCTAAAGACATTTCACCCAAATACTGAGGTTGAAGCCAGAAGTAGAGCTCTATGTAACTGTTTAAAATGTATCATTGCCACAAGTTGTATCATTTCACAATGATTTTCTGATTTTCTTTTATCTTGGCAGGCAAAGAAAGTTTGGCATTTGGGAAGACAAGCCGTGGTAATTATTTTGGGTGTTTTGAAGGGACCTGTGGACAAGTAGCTCTAGTTGAAAGAGAGGTTTACAAGCCTCAGGCGGCTTTGTGCTTTGTGCTAGGCTCCAGTTTAAGCGAAGATCTGAAGCAGGATTGCTCTATAAGGACTGGTCAAAAGTTCTCTATATGTATACAGGCCTAATGTTGCTAAAATGAGAGCCACTGTTATAATTGCCTGCAATTTGCTCCCTTATTCACTTTTGTTTGGCTTTCTGATCTGGATTTAAAGAAAGTGTGCCAAAGCGAACATTGCAGTTACAGTGCAGTCACAGTCCACTGTGCTTCAGTGTAGCTTAACCTTCTGAGCTTACACTAAACTGAGCTAATCAAACTAAGTGTAGCCAGAACTCTCAGCACAAATTTACCTGAATTGTCCTGAAAGAAAATTTGTCATTTGGCTAGCACAACTCTAAGCATAGGCAGACCATTAGAAAAATTGTTCTGTTTCTCATCTCCTCAAACTTGATACACTGCAATACACTTTAACGGGCATTCAAAAACACTCCCCACCTATTCGTGTGGTCACTTTTGGGCTATAGGGTCATACAATTTACCAGTAAAAGAGACTTTCCAAACTTTCAAGCAGTCAAGATTTTCTATTCCATCATGGATCTCTATGGATCTTGTTTCCTTAGCATCTGGTTTTGGACAAATTCTAGAAATTCTCTTCTGAGTGGCTAAGAGAGTAGTGTGCGTCTAAGAGCTGCGAGGCTCGATGTGATCAGTTCTTCCTGTCACCTTGTTGTAGGCTTCTGATTCAGACATAGAAGGTCAAGAGTTATTTACCGTATTATCAATTATGATCCTGAAACTCTAGAAAATACCCATTTGCTTACAGAGCAAAACCCATTTGCTTACATCTTCAGCCAGTTTCCAAGGTAATTTTATTCCTCCCAGAAAAGTGTTTACCCTGTTATCGCAGCTTTTTCTTCAAAGCTGCAATGGCTGTTACATTAGCAATATGTTAACATTTTGTGTTCACAAGTGAATGAAGCAATTGCTATGCAGCATTTGGGTTGCAGATCCCACATAAATGTAAACTACTGTTTGCCTAGGAGCTGAATGACAGGGAACTTGCTGGCAACAGATTTTTATTTTTGAATGTCTGTTAGTTTTAAATGTCTGTGTGATGGCTGTGCAGGAGAGCTGGACAGAATTTTCTTTTTTTCACCAAAAATCTAGATTTGAGATAACTGAAAGTATCACTGAATTTTTGCTGAATTTGTAAAATTATCATTTTAATCTCCCAAAATCTTAAAATATGTTTTTCAGACGTTTTCAAACGGAAGTATCCATTTTTCATTTTGTAGTGACACTGTGAATGTAAGTTTATTTCACTTCTTAATCAGAAGTAAAATGAAATTCAGAGGATTGGCTAAAATAAGACGTCATAATTGTATGATACAAGTATGTATTTTAAAAACTCTAGTTTTTCATTAAACGTTTTTGCAGCTATACTGCCAGTCCCAAGGCTCTCAAGATTATAGATAATATATTATTGCACTTATACCAGTTAAGTGGAAAAGGTACCAGAAAATTGAATGGACAGCTCAGTGGGCCACATTCCCTGCTGGGTTAACAATAGCATAGCTTATGTTCTGTTGCTCAACAGAGCAACTGGCTATGGCCTGTAACTGCAGTCATAACTCTGTTAAAGAAAGCTGACACAGTCTTGTACTCCAGTTCTGTAACCAGAGCATAGCCATTATGGCACTGACACAATAAATTAGTTAGGTAGTTTTAAGCATTTTCTGACTTGGAACTCTAATATTGCATTTCTCTGTTTTTTTTTTCTACAGTGGTGGATAGGAAAATGTAGAGAACAATGCTTGGCCTTTCCAAGCTGTCCCAGTGTATATTATTCCTCTTGTAAGTTCATGTTGGACAACTGATCAGCAGAAAAAAAAATGTATTTTTTCCCCTCAGTATGAAAATGAGACTTCCTTTATTCTTCCTAGGATAACACAAAGCACCGTCATGCCAGATAATGGATGTAAGTGATATCTTATTATAGTGTTATTATATGTAAAAATTAAATACTTGATGTTAATATGAGGTTTAATTAATGTCCGGTGTCATCATTTTACCCTCCCAAGTGGGCTACACAAATACCCACACTCCTATCCAGATTACTGCTTGCGGCCCATTTGTTTTCTCTGGTGCCTTTGTCTCTCTTGTGCGATATAAAGCTGCTCCCACCCCGCTGAATTGGCCAGACCAGGCTAATAGCTGTGCTGTGTCAATGCACAGCAAGCAGGGCACACCAGCAAAACTATCTAGTGATTTGTCATTTCTTCCATTTATTATCATCCACAGCTCCTTTGGGAATAAACAGTGGCTTATTTAACAACTGCCTTTTTTATTAAAAATATTAAAGATTGATAAATGTCAGTCTAAGCATTCAGCACAGAAAAAGAGGGTTTGTTCACGCACTTCTCTTTCCTTATACAGATAGAGTAAGGCTGCACAACTGATGTAACATGGAGTAAGAATGACTATGCTAGTTTGTAATGTAGGCCTGTAAGCATGCTCAGCTGTAAGCAGATATGTGCAGGAATTCAAGGGAATTTGTCCTAAGTTGTGTTAATAAAAGAGCTAATAGCTTCAGCCATCTCTGCTGTACTCCCCGTATGTGACAAGTGTGATTTTCAGAGCATCAGCACTGATCTCCCTGTTCTTTTGTCTGCAATAATGGAGAGAATTCCCATGGAATTTGGTGTACTCAGTTTAAATAATGTCAGACACTCCTGGAAAATCCATTCAGTAGCCACTACTACACTATGTAATGAATACATTGAATACTGAGAAACCAAATGTGAGTACTAGGTCCCAAGCCAGAAAAGGTGGATTTTGCTACTAGACTATAAAAATTGACAGCAAATAAGCTGACGTACTAGTACAGCATCGTATCTCAACATTAATTATACATCTCTGAAGACTAGAGTAAAAATACCATGATTATGTGTTGGGGATATTTACCACAACTACAAAACAAGCTTAGAAAACTTTTTGAAGGGTTTTCCATTTCATAGGGCTCAGAATCACCCACTAAAATTGTTTTATGATTCACTATGAATTCATATATCAGAAACACATTTGCAGTGCTGGCTTTTTCATACACTTGAAACATCATTTTTTACAGTTCTAGAGCCCAACAGCATTTTTCTTTTTCATGGGTTTTAATTTTTGTTATTTAAAAGTTTTCATCTTTATAAGAAAGGCTATATTTTCTAAAGTAATACTTAGTGTGGGAAAGGTTGAGCTAGCTTGATAGCTTGTGGATTATTTTGTGTTTTTTCCATTGCTTTTCATGCCAAGAGAGGTAACGAGACATGTTAGCAATTTCGCCTTGCCTGTTCACTTCTGTCTTGTGTGGGGGAGAATACTGGTGTGATAAATGCTCTTCCTGCTCTGTGAAGTAAGACAGGCTTCCCCACAGAATCCCACAGAAGAATGCAAAAATGGTAAGTCAGCATAGTACATTGCACAAGAAGTACTCAGAAATGCATACAATTCTAAAAATATAATACGTGTATCATGTTCTACCAAACAGGATTAAGAAGTAGTTATTAGAAATATATTTTAGCACACTAATTTTGTTCTACGCGTACATATGTAGTCCTGGAAATGATGCAAAATCTGTTAGGCCTTTGTGTCTTTTAATCTAGTTCTCTGAGGTATGTAGTGTTAAGATAAGAAAATATTAGATAGTGGTTTTGTGGTTATATATAATTTCTGTACAATTAATCTCTGCTTGTAGTATACGGGAATTTGAGGTTCAAGTTCAAAGGAAAACTAATAGAAAAGGTGGTTGGCAGAGGTTTTTTCTGGCTGTGGTGAGGTTGTTGCTATTTTGCTTTAAGCAAAATACATTTGAACTTCATACTTCAGGCTGTTTTGGCTGATTAGAGAAGAATTCCTGTAAAAAAAGTGGTCTGAACAAATATGCCAATAACCAACTTCATTAAAACAGAGGTTTTTGGGTGACTTATTGATTCCCATGCATGAAGCAAATGTAGTACTTCATTTATTTCTCAGGTAACAATAAACACTATTGAGGTTGGTTCATCATTCCAGAGTAACCAAATTCAGACACCAAACCAATATGCACTGCTGCTGTTTTTTTTTTTTTTTGATACTAGCAGCTGTCAGTGCTGCCTCCTTACATGCTGGCTTTTTGTTATAGTTCTGAGGAAGCCTTCTGTACAATGAAGTGAGGCTAAGCTACAATTTAGAATCATAGAATCACAGAATTGTTAAGGTTGGAAAGCCCCTCTAGAGATCATCTAGTCCAACACCCCTTGCACCCGCAAGGTCACCTAGAGCACGTGGCACAGGAGTGTGTCCAAGCGGGTTTTGAAGATCTCCAGAGAAGGAGACTCCACAACCTCTCTTGGCAACCTGTTCCAGTGCTCTGTCACCCTCACTGTTAAAAAATTTCCTTAAGTTCCTGGGGAACTTTTGGTGTTTCTGTTTGTGGCCATTCACTCTTGTTCTCTCGGTGGCCATCACTGAAAAGAGGTCAGCACCATCCTCCTCACTGCCTCCCTTGAGGTACTTATAGACACTGATCAGATCCCCTCTCAGCCTTCTCTTCTCCAGGCTGAACAGGCCCAGCTCCCTCAGCCTCTCCTCATAGGGCAGATGTTCCAGGCCCCTGATCATCCTTGTGGCCCTGTGCTGGACTCTCTCCAGCAGCTCCACATCCCTCTTGTACTGTGGAGCCCAGAACTGGACACAATGCTCCAGATGTGGCCTCACCAGGGCTGAGTAGAGGGGCAGGATCACCTCCCTCGACCTGCTGGAGACGCTCTTCTTAACACACCCCAGGATCCCATTGTCCTTCTTGGCCACGAGGGCACAGTGCTGCCTCATGGTCAACTTGTCATCCACCATGACACCCAGGTCTTTCTCTGCAGAGCTGCTCTCCAGAAGGTCGGTCCCCAGCCTGTACTGGTGTCTGGGGTTATTCCTCCCCAGGTGCAGGACCCTGCTGAATTTCATAAGGTTTCTTACCGCCCAGTTGTCCAGTCTGTCCAGGTCCCTCTGGATGGTGAAACAAATATAAATTTGAAACAAATGTAATTATATTTGTTTATATATATATATATATATATATATATATATATATATGATATATGTATATAAGATTATATTATATGTAAGATTATATTATACATATATAAATATATATATATATATGAAATATTATATATATTATATATATATATATTTAGAAACAAATACAAATTGGATGTTGAAAGGATTTTTATTAGCTAACCCAGAAGTTCATGAAAGCCAAGAATAAACACTGCTGCAAAAGGCTGGGAGCTTTCCTGATGGGTGAGGTCCATATCAAGACAGCTAAATTAAACAGGAGAGTAACTACAAGCAAATAAAACGAGAGTTTCTGAATAGTATCAATAGTACCAACATAGCCTGGCATTTATTTATTTATTTATTTATTTATTTATTTATTTACGGTTTATTTTCAGTCAAAATAATGTTTTTTTTTCTCAGTAAAGGTAGTTGATAGAAAGAAAAAAGCATATTGATATCACCTAATGTTAGATGTAATATTTTAAATAACATGCTTATCTGTTGCTGTTACTGTTTATCAACAACAGGGCTTTTCATTTACTAAAATTGCAAATAATTAAACCTCAGGAAAACAATTGATTGTTCTAGAAATAAGAAGTCATAATGAACAGATAAATGAAATAACTCTAACCACAATGCAATTGCTTTAAACTATGCATTTAGAATATCAGCTCAGGATTCAAATCCAGCTGGCTGGGGCCCAAAGTGATGTGGGCAGAGAAGGAAAGGGAGTTGCTGGAGAGATGCAGGTTAAAGTAAGGCAAAAATAAATCTTTCTTTATCCTGTTGCACCTTCCAGTGGATTAGATGATCAAGTACAATGTAATTTTGTTCTGCCCTCAGGGGCAGGAGGAGAATGGAGAGGAATGTTCTGACATGATTCTGATTGAATTTGAGTTATTTAGTTGAGGTCAATTCTCTCAATTTTCATTGCCACAAGTTCAGGTTCTTTAGTCTTTTTCTTAGAAGATCAGTTTCTGCAGAACGTGGAACCTTAACTCACATTTGAAAAAGTGGTTCAGAAGAAAAGAGAAACTGCAGCCATTACAAATGGAAACATTGAGATGGGGTGTCTTTTCTCCTTTTCTCCTTTTCTCCTATTCTCCTAAATTATGGATAGACATTCTCCTGCACCAAAGTGGAATCATTACAAACTTTTAAAAGAAAACACAGAGGGAGCTGAGACAGTCCACTATTTCCAACACAAAGTGGAAAGCTGTTGTAAGTGGAGCCAGACACATCTAGCTGTATTGTATTCCCAAATTAAAATAAATAAAGAAATAAAACAGCTCATAATTTGCCTGCCTTTAAATAAATGCCACTTCTTTAAATCACATTAAAATCCATACGTAATATATCTTAAGCCCTCTAGAGGACAGCTGTAGAGAGAGGTTTTATCATCTTTATCAGAAGGTTGTTATATAGTTTCTAGTTTGATATTCCACTATAAGGCAAAATTAATGCTCTTCCGGCATTGTTTATTTTTCCTGTTACACAGGTACCACACTTGGTCCATTCATTGTCAATAAGGAATTTTATGTTATAACTCAAATCACGATAACTGTTATTATATATATATAATAATTAACAAATTATTTGCTGTAGTATAGGTAAGATTTTCCTTGTACTGTAATAACATTTAACATGTTTTATTTATTTATTTCACAACAATAATATTTTAAAAGTCAGTCTGAAAGCAGAGGGTCAAAATAAAGTTGTGGGATTAAACATCTTACATGCAATTTATAAGGCTTTACACTCTACATTATTATATTGATTCAGCAACTGTAATATTAGAAAAAATACACTTGACAAATATTAACATTTCATCGTCTTTTGAAGTGCTTGGCATTTGTACTCATAAGTTTTAGTGATTTTTGAAATTAAAATTAGAAAAATACATTATTGCTTTCCTTTTGATAGATACAGTCTATTGTGTTATTTGTGTTTTACAGAATTGGTTATGTGATTAAGAATAAACCCAGGAATTGAAACATGCGCACAAAGCACTAAACAAAGTACAAATGTCTACAAGGATGAGCTGTGTTAATAGTCAGTGTGGATAGTCATCGTGTGAGGGAGCACTTAGTGTCAATTTGACAACTCTTTAAATGCAGTTGGCAAGAGCAGTTTTCTCCTTTTTCTTTCTTTCACATTAATCAATAAGTATAAGAGGACCTGGTAGTCAATGCTTTGCAGGTGTTCTCTTGTAACACGAGAATATTAATTAGGTATTTGAATCACTAATTACTGTTTATCTCCTTGACTTTCTGCATCAATTATTTTTAATGCTTTCCTTCTCCAGGTTTCTCACTGCTTGCTCATTCATTTCTCTTTTTTCACTTGCCTGCCTCTCTTCTGTCCTTTCCTGTGTATGTGGCTATTTGTCTACTCAGTTTTTATTCAAACTCAGTGTTCTTCACCAGATTTAGGTTGGAAACCTGTGAATATTTTTGCTGTAGTATTATTTAAGGTTTATTTATTACTGCACTAATTGAATTAATATTATCTTTGATTCATGCTGATTTGATTAAAAAATCAGCCTAGAAATTGAGAGAAAGCAGCGAAGAGTTTTTAAATGGAGGTTGTTTCAGATTGGAATTAGGTGAGTAGTAAAACGTGCTTTAAAAAACATTCATCCACAAATATTGCAGATAGTGTACCAGCGGACATTCTTAACATGTGTAATCATCTGGGAAAACACAATATGGAATGAGCAAAGAATGGGTGAATAGAAGGTGGGGCCCAACTCTACTCCAAGGTGGCCAGTGACAGGGGTAATGGGTATAAATTAAAACACAGGAACTTCCAGCTCCATATGAGGAAGAACTTCTTTCCCGTGAGGGTGACAGAGCCCTGGCACAGGCTGCCCAGAGAGGCTGTGGAGTCTCCTTCTCTGGAGATCTTCCAAACCCACCTGGATGCCACCCTGTGCCACGTGCTCTGGGTGTCCCTGCTGGAGCAGGGGTTTGGACTAGATGATCTCTAGAGGCCTCTTCCAACCTCAACCATTCTCTGCGTCTGAGATTTTCAGGAATGGAAGAATGTGCCAGCCATAGAGTGTTTTGCTGAGCTGAAATTGCATTTGTGTTTTAAATAGAACTCATTTTTTCATTGTTTATCTACCTCAGTGCTTGCTGTTTATTTTGGAAAAGTCTCAGGACACACCATAATAGAATAACTAAGAGGACCATCAAAAAGGCCATCGGAAGCATGAGAAGCATGAGGCAGTTGCAGTGCAAGTAAACCTAAGCTCCACTGGTACCTCTGACTGGCTCAGGAATCACATGAAGTAGCAATGAAGGGAAATGCATTTGGTGATGATTGATTTAAAGATGATTTATGGTTTCCCTGGAAGGCAGACATGAGACTCTTTTCCGCAGCACTGCATTACTTACCTTAGAAAAGGCCACTTCAGCAGCTATTTCCCTTTCTAGTGGCTGGAAGCAACACTAAGATAACTAACAACCCATCACTCATGAATCACATTTACTGGCGTAGCAAGTACCAATCACCCCATCTTGGGCTGGCAGTGCCAGAGGGTTGGGCTGGAGACTGTGTCATCACTGGGGAGCAATTGTTGCCTTCCCAGGCTAGCTTTTGAGAGCCTTTAAAAAAAAAAATGTCTATTTTAGAGATACTCTAGTGGTTTTGCAATTAGAACAAACACCTCTCTGTACATGGCTCAAACTATATATCATTACCAATCACATGCTGCTCTCTTCCTCCTCCAGTGATTGATAACATGCCAGAAAACACTGCATAGCAGGTTTGACTTTTGAGTTTGCTCTTTTTCTAACCTGAAAATTCCTAATCCATAAATCCTATGACCTTGTACTTTTAATGTCATTTCATTCTGAAGCACATAACTCCAATCAGCCGCTTCTCAGCATCACTCTAATCATATCAGTTTTTCTATCAAGTCTCTAGATGAGTTTCCCTACATGGACCTTCTGTAGTGTTTCTACCGGGTGATTCCTAGAGATTATTTTCTGACCATGACTTATTTTCCAGCATGCTGATTCCTGCCTTCTCTATCATTTCACATAGCTGTGAATTCTTCTTAACTTGAATTTAGTGCAAGTCTGAACATGTACATGAATGACCCTTCCAAAAGTTACAGAAGGAGATCTGCGTTGAGCTTTCAGCATCTATCTGTGGAGCTTGTAGCTACAGAGGAATGAAAAGAGCCTTGGTTAGACAGAAGAGATGATTCAGAATGAGATGCTTCAAGATGCACAGTGTGTCTCTGGGACTAAAAGCCCTTCCTTGGCTTCTGCAGATCATGAGTGTGGTCCCTACTGATACCATTATGGTCACTGAGCAGCCAAAATGAAAAACAGGCATGTGGTTAGTTAAAAGTTTTTTTTAAAAAAAAAGCATTTCTGAGAATAAATGTCACCTCTTTTCTTGCTGTCTGGGCTTGCCAACATCAGAGGGGAATTTGGCTCTAAGCAATTCCTGCATTAATGCTAGAGGAGAAAATGCAGACTCCTTTCCCTACAGCCTGTACTTAGAATGGGTGCTCCAGTCTCAGGTCCTTTCTGTTTGTAACAGAAGGAAACAAAGTCAAAGTAACTGGGGCTTCTGATGTGCTTCTGCTTAGTAATTAAAACATTTCCGTAGCTTAGGCAAAGTTTTAGTGACCATAAAACAAGGTCACACAAAAGCTAAATCTTTCTTTGTGGATACCTATGTATTGTGTTAGCACATCACGTGGTACAAAGAAATATGGACATGGTCTATTTCTCTTGAAAACAGTAACTCAAGCTAAGCTCAAGGAATCCAGAATATTTAACTCCATGATTTTTAGCTCAGTCTGTCAGCTGATTAAATTATCATCTTAACACTTCCTCCTCCCCCATACTCAAGAGTATCTAGCTGGGCCAGGGAGACCCTTATACATCTGAAGTCAAATCTGTAAGAATTGAGAAAGTGTAAATTAGCCATCCTGATTGCTTGAGCAGTCAGGATTCAGAGCTGGAGATAAAGGATTCATAAAGAGGAAAGGCACTCTACTTGTGAAGTTATGTTAATTAAAGAGAAAGGAGCCAAGGATACAATTTTCAGGTCACTGCGTCTCTGCTATTCCTGTGGCTGGCTATAGGGACTTAATCCTTATTTATCTTGACTGTACATTGTGAGGGTTAATCGATATTTTTACAGAAATCATCAGATAGGAAATGCTATAATAAATTATAACAACCCTTAACAGGTATTAATTGCTTAGAAGGTTAATGGTGTATGAATACCTTTGTTAAGAAAGACATACTACATGTAAGTGTTCATTTTAAGTCATTCCCTAAATTTCAACATTAAACACCTAAAATCACACTCCGAGAATCAGCAAAAAGGCAGGCCAGAAGCTAGGAAAGATTAGCAGTTGGGGGACTAATAATTGCATTGCCACTCCATTAGGCTTTAGACTCCTCAAATTTACTTGGACAAAAATCTTTTAAAGCTGCTCTTGCATTCTCCTTGTTCCGATGCCAGAACGTTAGAGATAGTGCACTGCAATGTGTGGGCAAGCAGCAAAGACAGCAATGTTCTCTCTGTTAAATCTCTGCTTGATGGTTTTGTGGGGTTCTACCACACTGGGCAAGAATAACAGGAAAGCTGTAAACCAGTTTTCTTTTTTGGTATAGAGGATTTAGCTTAGGAGAATTAAAAGGCAAGTGATGAGGGCTTTCCTCCCTGCCTGCCCTTATAAAAAAACACAAACTGGACTTTAATGTGCTTCTAACTGTGTGTGGGGTGCCGGAGTGCCGCTGTTGTCTCTTCTGTGCCGGGCTGCAATGGCCTGGGAGAGCTGGGATGGGCTGTGGACCATTCATAGCCAACACTGCTTTTTCAGCAAATGGCTTCTGTGGGTGATTTGCTTGTGTCTGCTGTCTTGAAGAGCATCAAGTGCAGCGGAGCTACCCAGCAGCTGGGCTGCAAAGAGGGACATCGGATCTTGCAGCTGGCATCCACGGAAACTGAGCAAGGCCACACGCTGCCCCACCACTCAGTGCTCGTGTCTGCCTGGCGATGCTGCTCGCCGGCTCGGGCAACGGCTGCTAGGGGTGTCTGCAAAGCCACGGGCACTGGTTGCGGAGGCAGCTGGAACATGTGAGCACTTCAGCGAAGCTCAGCTTCCCCATGCGCCCTGCCCGCTGAGCTGGGGCAGCGCTAGTGCTTGGCAGATGCTCCAACAGGAGTGAGAGGTGTGGGTGCTCCGCTCGCTCTTGCAACATATGATGAAATAGAAATAAAGCAATTAGAAGTAAACAATTGCTGTCACACCCTTCCAAAGAAGATTAGATTGCCATGCCACCTATGTGAACATGTCAGGAGAGGCATATACTCAAAGGGTGAGCAATAGCTACAGTCCACATGCTGTTGCCCTTCCCCATGGTTTTGAAAGACATGAGCAGAGTATCTCATGTTCATTAATTTGGACGAACTCTTAAAGGTGTCGTAACATACAGATATCTTTTATCTAAGACAGATTCCCAAGACTTGTTTTACTTCAAACACATTGTTTTATTTCAATACATTTAGTACAGCAAATTCATAAACTTCCTGGGGCATTCCTACTGGCTTTAAAATAGCAGTTAATTTGCTAATGTATGTGCAAAGCCCACCATATATTAAAGTTAACTTGAAGGCCAGATTTCTATTCTAGAACTTTATTATACAAATTGAAGACACTTAAAAAAAACCACAAACACAGAAAAGGAAAGACAAAGAGAAAGAAAAAGAAGATGAAAAAGGGAAAGAAAAAGAGAATCATCCACAGGGAGTGTGGTAACCAGATTCTTGAAGGAAAGTAGCAGGTTGGTGGAAATGAATGCTTGAAATTGGGCAACTCCCTAAAAGTCTGAAGGATCTGGCCCTGCCTGTGAAACAGATGATGCTCTTCGGAAATCTAGCCTCCCTGCATGTATGTTGTGTGGAAAGCGGGTGCTAGAACTAGTCAGCTTTCTGGCATGCAGAAGTTTCAGGCAATGGCACATACCGACAGCCAGATCATACCCATCATGCCTGACTGGGAGTTCAGTGAAACCATTAAAAAGTCTTTCAGTTCACCTGGCAGCTATTAAATATCCTGTGGCTGTGCTTTATCTTTGCTAGGGAAAGATTTATTTTACTAGCACCTTTTGTGATTGTCATGCAGACCAACCTGTTAGACTTTGTCAGTTCCTAGCTGGTTAAAATTAACTCTAGCATAAAACCCAAGTTGACAGATGAATATGTGATAAACCTCAGACTGTCCACGTGCACTACAACAAGAGCAGCTACTGGGTTCACTGACTAAATGCAGCCTTTGGAGTCATTGTACAAGAATGAGATATGTTTGTTTTTAAATAATCAATATGTTTTTAAATCCTATTGTAAGCAGAGTAATTCATATTCTGATGTGTTTTAATGTGAGACATGAATCACCAGTAGTTTCATTTGAACCTCTGCTGGCCTGCTCTTCACTAAAATGACTGTTGACTACATCCTGCCTGTGTCCCTCAAAACCCTCTGTGATAGAAAACAGCTTGAATAAGAATTGAGCAGATTGATCTCCACATGGGAAAAAGAGCAAACTCACTTTAAAAGTTCAGGTGTCTACATCTCAGGGACAGTTTCGTTTGACAAGGTTTTACACAGGCCTTTCCTAACAGCTTGAGTCTTCAAGAAATTTTCTGCGCAATAAATACTTTTTACTGGGAGGATCTCTCTTAAACCTTAGGCTCGTTGTATTACAGGGGCGGTAGGAAGGAACAGCTGTGGCTCTGGAGCAGAGCTTATTACTGTAGGAGGCTGAAGGAGGTTTGAGTCAGACCTGCTGAGAATCCAGCGCAGAGATTTCTGGCATAGGTACAGCCTTCTTGGGTGGTTTAGGATGAGGTTATGCAGATTCTCTCCTGGCACGTAATGCAGGTCATGGCAAGAGGGATTTGTAAGAGATTTCCAGACTTGCAAATTTTTATCTGAAATTCATCATCTGACACATGCGACTTAGTACTTTGTATCACTGAAATTGATAGTTCATTTGATGCAATTAATACCTTTGCAAAAGGTAAGGCCAAAAACTTACTGCTTTCAGGTGTTTTAAATTTCTTCATAATCTGGTAGAATTGGATGACAGGACAAATTGGAAGATATTAGACGATAAACTCATTAGTTTCATATCCCTCTTTTTTAATTGAGTTGCTCTTGCCTTGTTCTTCTGCGTAGAAATAGAGTGGACAGAAAGCTTCAAGCTAATTCATAATATCTTTCATGTTCTTTTTAATCTCTGTATTAAATCAAACATTTTTGTTTTTTTTAATTTGTCTGCATAGGACAGTATTTTCCATTCTTTTGATCGTTCATCTTTTCCTGATTCACCTTCTACTCCTGAATCCATTCTAACTAGTGCAGTGGTATCTTTTTCAGCATGGGGGTTGCTAAGACCACACGGCTGTGCTGCACTGTTAATACAAACAATGGCAGATTTTTCCATCACAGCATAGCTGCCATTCTTTTTTTCCTCTTTAATGACTTGTTTGCTGTTTTGGCCAGAGATGCCCATTGAGAAACCTGCAGTGATTGTCTGTTTCAAGTTTTAAATTAGTTTGGACTCCTATGAGACATATGATTAGTTTATTTTTTCCCTTCCAATCTACATTAGATTGCATATCTCGGTACTGAAAAACCATTTTGTACTATATTGTCTGTTCTGTCTAACCGAGGGGAACGTCAAAGAGACCATGGTAGGGATAAGTGACACATCATTTAAAAAAACTCCTAACTGTTCATAAACTGTGCCTTATTCTCCTGAATTATATTCCACATAATAGTCTCCTGGATAATTTCATCTCTTTCTCTACTGTTGAAGTCTGCAGAATATTAGATTTCTATTTAAAAGTAAAGATTTTTTTTCTAACCCTTCTTTATAGTAAAGATGTGGTACCCCTATAGATGTGTTTAATTTATTGCTTTCTATCTGTATTATGAGTTTCTGTGTTGCTCAGCTCTACATACAGAAGTTCTTCTGGTCCTTGGAAGAGCAGGGGATTATGCAGCCTTATTGCTGTGTCAATACATCTGTTCATTTGAACCTGGTCCTGCAAACCCATACTCTTATACAAAACTTCATACAAGTTATATGTTGGTCTTACTGAAATCCAGAGGATATTTCTGAGGGGGAGGGAGTGCTTGGGTGAGGAGGGAGAGTCAATTGTTTGCAGATTAAGTTCATGATATGACTTGCCACTCAGCCAAATGAGTGCTGTACACTAGGTTGAGGAAGGGGAAAGGAATTTGGCTGGGATAGTGCTTTACAGCAGCAGCATTAAATTGGATGGCAATAACACAATTGTGAAAGGGAATCCTGAGAATCATTTAGAGATCTCTAGTTAGCTTTGGTGCACAACTGTTTAAATAGAAGCGGGTAGATGCCCTAAAGAAAGAGAAGTACTGGTGAGCGAGCAGGACTGTGTCCAGGCCAGGGCAGGCTCCTGAAGGCAGCTCCGCGTTCACAGCGGGCACTTCTGCAGCGAGGGAAGCAGCCATGAGCCTCGGAACACTAGGCTGGAACCCGGGGCCTCTTGTGAGTCACATGCGCGTTCTGCAGGAAGATATTTGGCATAGCTCTTCTTTTTACTCCCAATCAATATTTCCATAAAAAAAAATCCGATTTAAAATCTTAACCTGGCTTTTCAATGAGTTCATGTACTAGTGACTTCACAGAAGCTGCACAGTTGGACAAATTATTTGCCAGGATTTCTAAGCTGCTTTGGAGAGGACTAGTACTATCTGTAGCGCAAACATATAGTTAAACAGGAAAAATGAAAATTATTTTATTCATGTCAAGTGAAAATTAATGAAAAAGATGACATCTCTTTCCACAGAGAGTCTTCATAGTTTAAGACACTTGGAAGACATCTGAATCTAAGGTCTTTTCTAACTGCTTTATGTAGTATATAGCAATGTTGAATACATCATTCACGTTGAACTCTATCAGAGAATATCAATAAATAGGCACATAACTGGTGTGAAAAGAAACTTTCTGCGGTTCATTCTGAAAGCATTTTAATGTAACAGAAGAAATGTGTCTTGTAAATCTTGTAACTTCTATATATTTGAGTTTGCATTATTCTGTTTCAATCAGCAGAAGATAGTCTTATCTAACTTTAGATTTATATTTACTGGGAGAAAAAAAAAACCTCTTCTCACTTGTTAGGTTTCTTGGGAGAATTACTGATAGAAAAATAGTACTTTATTGCTTGTCTGACAAAGAGTAGGAAATATTGCTTTCTCCTCATGATGTTAAAGATTACTCCCTCTGTTAGAGGAAAATAATATCGGATGTAAAAGCGAGTAAAAAACCTGTTTGGTCTTCCTTAGCTGTATTATTAGAGTCTTGGAATACAGTCAGATATCTTCTTGCTAAAAAGCTCGTAGCAGGTAAAGGAGTTTTTGCCCTTCAGCTGAAGTGGTGTAAATGACCATGTAACAGTCTGTAGCCTATTTTAGTGCATAAAAGGCTTCCTTAATGTACTTCTACTTCCTTTCTGAACAGCAATTAAAAATATAAAGATACTTGTAAATTTTTCAGATGATACCTGGAGCTACTTAGATACTAAACTTACCAATGACATTCATTTATTCTCAGCCGAAATATCAGTACCATTGCTGATCAGAAAAACTAATTTGTTCCGCCTGTTTTATATCATGGGATTTGGTGATCTTGCCTCAGTTTTGCAACAAGCAACCTCTCACATCTTGGTCTGGGTGCTTGAGGGTGCCCCCTTTCTCGCAGCTGAGTTAGGTGTCCTGTGTTTCTTTGCTGTCCCTAGCTGGAGAGGTTAGACTCATTTGGCATTTCTATCTGTGGTGGCTTATTTCCATTTGTGTCTTTTTTCAAATAAGTGTTCAAGAGGTTTATTTAATTTATAGTTTTTCACATCCCATCTTTTCTTCTGCCTTCAGCTTCTTTCATTGTCAATGAAAAGTTTTGACAGTTTCCTGTCATATGCATCTGTAGATTAGCATCAATAATTCATTCTTAGAACTGCTGAATTATGCCTTGCACTATTAAATACTAATGAAGCAATATGACACTCAGTAATATTTTAAAATGTTTTTCAGCTCTCCCACTGAATTAGGGAAAATGAGGGCCAACTTTATTGTGACCTACTTAAACTTATGCCAGGTAAATTGCAGCATAGAATATTTTTCTAGCTAAACAAGTTTGACTCTTTCAATTAGCTGCTTACCTGAGATATTCCTCTAGCACATCTGTTCCAGGAAATCAAAAATATTAAATGACTATGTCTTTTATTATTATTTTTACATCAGCAGTTATAAATGAGTCTGGAAGGTTTTACCAGTGCCTTTTTTTTTTTTTCCCCACCAGGATATACTTCTGTGCAGATTCAGATGATGCTCTGATATTTTTCTGTCTTTTATACTGACAGAGTTTCAGCTGTCCCAGAGCTTCCAGACACCCATTCTTCATATCAAATTCTAGTTGTCTCTTTTGGTCGTCCCAGCACATGCACTGTGCCCCTGCACATCAGCGAGCTGTGACTACTGCAGATGCTGGCAGCATGCAAGCGGAGCATCCTCCTCCCAGAGAGCTCCCTCTGGTGCCGCTTGAAGCTCCAGTGCCAGGATCACACCCCTTCGGCTGATAACCTGTATCAGTGAGTGCTTTCGACTAGAACTATACCACGTATTGTATAGTTACTAGCAGGGCAAAGCCATGCCTATAGTAGGACACCGCTTCTTAATGTGTTTTCTTGCATGCTGGCAAAACTATGCTTCCATTTTAGTAGAAGAACCCTTACATAACATAAACACATGCTAGTAAATGTGTGGCTTTTGCTGCTGTAACTAGTTTTGTTTTGTAGGTGCAAGCACGTTGGTCAAAAGATGAAGGCAGGGCTCTGACTTGCATAGCTTTATTTGCAGAAGACACATAACGGGCTACGATAGCAGGGGGGCAGCATGGGACTGATTCCACTAGATGGTAATGATTGCAACCAAATTAAGGCAGCTTTCTCGGCATGTTATGCCTAGTAATACATACAAAACATAGGGTTTCTATGGGCACAGCATGTGTGAGAAATGATCCCTACTGGGGATGTTTCATTTGTTAATGATATATCAGCAAAACTTATGAATAGACTTTGCCTAAGCTGCCTAACTTCAGCTTTTTGAACATTAAAAGCACGGTGTTGATGAGTTTAGGTTTCTGTCATTCACAGATAAATTAGATTTATAAAGAAATCACAAAAACAATAGAAGCACATTGTTTATATTGTAACATTTAAAGTAACCTTTTTCTTCAGCTACAAAAATTTTAGGATCTTTTACAGGCAGCAGAGAAAGGAATCCGAGTATTCTTGCAGACTGAGGAAGATCTTTTTTCTTTCTTTAAATTTTAATCCTATGTCTTAATGCCTTAAACGGTCATTTTATTTTTCCTGGAGTGAAGACTACTCACTTCCTACAGGCTTTTTGTTTTACACATTATTTCACAGCTTGTCTTGGTATGGGAAAATGTTTTGACTGTTGACCGATAAATGGAAAGGATAGCACTTTCTGACTTTTTTCCTTTGGGAGAACATTTTCCATGTTTCTGCACTTATTAGACTAGAAGGGATTAGAGCAATAGCCATGTCTCTGCATTTGAAGCTAAGGTGATACTACTTTTGCAGGAAATATTAGTGGAAGATTCAAATTTCACTTTCTTTAAAAAAAAAAAGACTTGATAGGCTGTAGTATGCAAGTAAGAAAAAGTAGGGTAAAGCTGCTTAGTAATACTTTTCAAGCTATGATTTAAGCAGAAACAAATGTAGTTATGCTTATGCTATACAAAGTCGGTTAACTTTATTTTCTGTAATTATCTTCAAATACTTGCATATGATTACACTTGAAAGAGAAAGGCTTCTGTCTCTAGCTACTGTATGTCTCAAAGTCTTCTTTAACCTCACCACTCCCATGAGTGATGAGTAACATCCATGAAACAGGCACTGCCAATTCATTTATCCCATCTGGAACGAACTGGAAAGAAGGGAGACTTTATTGCTTAAAGATGGCCAAGGCAATATTCAGCCATATATATGTGGAGCATGTTGTTAATTATACCAAGATGCATGTCATCATACAATGTTGACTTTCTCCTATAGTGCTCCTATATCTTCACCACACGCAAGCAAAAATCATATTTTTTCTCCCATTTCACATAAAGCACTCTATACCACAATTATTTTAAGTACATTTACAAAAAAAGCAACGAATCTTTCTCGCCATAGTGAGATATCCATTCAATTTGTGTTCACTTTTTTTTTGTTGTTCCTTTTGCTATAGCATCTGAAAGCAATCTGTAACATTTTCTCATAACATTGCTGTGTACTGCTGCATCAAAAGAGAACAGGACTAATTTGCAAAGGTTGCACTGGATACTGCTACAGCAGGAATTGCTCCCAGCTATAGCAAATGCTGGGGAGAAGCATTTTTTTTTTCCTCTCCTGATGGATCATCACCTTTCTTCTGCTGCTCTAAATTGCCTACCCATGTAATACAATGGCAATTTCAAGATGCCGCAGATTGACATAGCTGCATTTCATGCTGAAGGCATTTGAGTGAACTCTCCGTTCTTTTCCAAATCTCTTCAAATACTACACTTGAAAAACAGGAAAAATAAATGAGTGGAGGCTTTACCTTCCTTTTTGGGGAATTAATGGTGTGTATAGTGAACCCTCCCAACAAATGAAACAAGACGTTTTGGTGCTAAGCCCTTGTTGTCAGGGCTTCGAGCACATCAGTGGGCTCCACCTAATCCTAGTGGTTTAGCTGCCGATATTTGAGGCGAGTTCAGACATTGTGCAGCCCTTTAACCTTGGATCAGGCTTCCGTGAAAACAGTGAAGTTGTGGGCAGGAGCTGTGGGAAACCTCGCCTGGGTCCCCAGGCCTTTGGTCTTTGCCTCGTAGCCTTGTAGCCAAGCGTGTCTGTGCCTGGTCTTGCATCACGCTGATCCTTGCCTCACCGGCCGGCCTTGCCCTCCTGGCTGCCCACGCTGGCTTCGTGCTGAGCCTGGCGGGCACCGGCCTCTCGGCTGACCTGGTGACAGGCCCAGGGCGGCCCTGCTTGCCAGCTCGGGGCCAAGGGCCACACAGCCCTGTCCCTGCCTGCCCGGCACCCTGGCTTGCCCTGGCACAGCAGCCCGAGCCCGGCTGCGCCCCACACGGCTTGCCCCAGCGCGAGGTCTCCATGAACCAGCCTGCCCTAAGGGCGACCTGCGCTGAGAAGCTCTGCCGGTCCTTTGAAAGCTGAGCAAGCTGCCCTGGGAGATGGCAGTCAGAGCTTTTTATAATGCCCACACGAGTCTGTGAATTTTGTTTAATGACTTAAGGGGATATTTAGGCAGCAGCTTTGGACAGTTTTGTTTCTCCTTTGTAAAGCATTATGCTGGACAGAAAGTATAAAATACGAACAAGTGTTACTTTGTTTTTAACTGCTGTTGGGATTTTTTGTTTATAACTGCTGTTGGGATTTCCCTAAAGGCACTGAACTACCCATCAGTATTGACCTTGGGTTTTCATTAGGAAAAAAACAAACAAACCCACTCAGCTGGTTCTGTTTAATAGCTGTGTTTTTTATATATACAGCCATATTTATGATTTGCATTTGGCATTTAGATTATAAAATGATTTCAGTTTACATCCTCAAAAGCAAAAAGTATTTTTTCTAAAGCATTTAAATTCTAAGACCTCAACTATTTTATAAGTGCTGAATTAAAGTTCATAGCTTTCCAGTAAAGAAACATTCCTTATACAATGAGGAAAGGCTAGGATTCTTTACCCAAAAGATGAATGGCCTTTCATAATTAGGGTGTTTGGGATTTAATGTTTCGTCATGATGTTCTAGCAAATCTACAAGTGCACTTCTAGCAAAATGCTGCCTGTCCCATTTCCCAGTTTTGGACACATTTTTCTTGTGCTTCTCCTGTTTTATCCTCTCTCTGTCATTTCTCTGCCTGTCTAGTGAACTAGGTAATATTTTCAGCTGAACCAACTTAGGAATTAGCTATTAACCAGATTAGGTCCTTGATCTTGCTGTGCAGCTGCATGAAATCTCATCTCTAGAAAATGTGAGTTATATTTTTGCTGCAGACTTCTTGTGTGACTTTTAGCAAAATCCCTTAAGCTCTGTTTCCAGTTGTAAAAATAATTATATTCTCCAGCCTTCCAATATGTGAAGATTAATTTATTAATATGCATGAGATGTTCCTATCCTACAGTGATGAAAGCTATGGAAGTTCAACTCTTCATATGTTAGAGCTTCATCAATTCACAGCCACAGGAAGTTCTGTTAAAATGCTCATTAACTGACTCCCACCTCCTCCAACATCTTCATGATTAAACTGTAGTTCAAAGGCAAGATGAATCTTTAGTCCACTGTCATTTTCACAATGGCTGTATCCTAAATTCAATCAAATTACTTGAGCAGAGATGATGATTCCTACAGGTTCCAAAAGGAGTGGCCATGCTGCTGCTGCCCATATGTGATGACTCTTGTGTGTTTATTCTAAATGTGTCCACAACTGTGATTTTTGAATGTTTGGTGACTCAAATCTTGGCTGGTTTGGTAGCAACAATAAGTTAACTGCCCTGTACATTCTCACAGTCTCATCTGAACAACTGGGCAGGGACAGTAGGAAGATTTAGCCACGTTAAGGGTGGTTCCTACCATACAGCACTAGCAGTGACATTGAAGAATGAGCTCCATTGAGACTGAGGCTGCCTGCGCTTTACTTCTGTGGAGAAGCTCACACAGGCTTCATTATTCTTTTAAGTGACTCTGTCTACATGCCTGTTACGCCTCCTCGCACTCAGAGCGGTTGACACTGAGGGGAGTGTTGTTGGTATTTGCAGGCCGAAAATATGATGATCAAAATAAGAAATAAGAAAAATACTTGATGTTCCTATGAAAAGAAATAGTTCTTCATTTGTTTTGGACAGGAAAAAGTCACTTCCACTAATCTCAGTGGCATGTATTGTGGCACTGCCTGTACTTACCAGAAATGAAATCGAAGTTTCTATTGCATGGATCAGTAAGATCAACTTGACTATGTAACAGTAAACTGCTTAATGATTCCTGATTCAACAATCCTCAATATCCCAAACAGAAAATCTTATGCCTGAGTTTAAGGAGTAAACTTGCTGATAGAGCAACTCACCAAGAGGTTAAAAAAGAAGGGAGGAGAAGGAGAGAGAAAAAGGAGCACCAAGCCCTTCGTCCTTTAAAAAACAAAAAGGGGAGTCAGAATGCACTGATAGCTACTAACTGCAGTAGGGCTCAGCAAGCGCACAGCCAACACCACGACTGCTGCAGTGTTGAGGTGTCTCCAGTGTACTAACACTCTTGTTTGTAATGTAATGTTACTGCCAAGAAGATTCTAATGTCTTCTGTGGTAGTGGAAACAAACCTAAACTAATGACAGAGACCCTGCAAGCACGTATCCTAGTGGAAATGTTTCCTATTTAACTGTATGTGCACTGGAAGAAAAAGGGAGGCTGAAATCTAGTCTGCTCCTGTTAGCACCAGCTGCTTTTTTCAGCCGTCTTATCTCTTGATGTGATTTAAGCTACAGTCATCCCTCACTACCATCAAATTAGAGGCTTTCAAACACAAAGTACAAAATTGTAGAGAGCTTTAGCATACCATGTGATGGTTATAACTGCAATTTGAGGCCCTTTGTGGATGGGGTGGGCTGGTTCTGTCTTCATTTGCTTCTCTTAGGTAGAGGTAATACCAGAAAGAATAGGTCTTTCCCATTCTGCTTTTGCCTGCACTGGGTTACATGATCTGTCTGGGTTGTCTGCTGCTTGCCTTGTTCTTCTTCTTCTCAAAGGAAAAATACTGGGTTGATGCTATTAGTGTACAAAAGTGTACATTGCTTATGAATCCGTCTTCAGGTGTATATAGGACTTCATATAGGAATATTTCTATTGAAGGTTAATATAGTACAATTAATTAGCCTGCTATATTGTTATAAACTCCATAAACTCCAGTGTTATTCCCCCTTAAGTCCTTCAAACCTACAAATGGAGAGGTCTGAGTAATTCTGTTCTAAGACTTCTTGTTCTGTCTGCAGATGTTCTTGCCAGGGCTCTCAAAAGGGCAGTGCATCGGCTTAACTCTTCCCCTATAGTAGCCTACAAGGTTTCAAATATTGCTTACAACGTCTATGGCTTGTCTATGTCAAGCATGTGTTCCCCTAAAAATCAATGACTCGCTGACTGGAAGCAGTGCCCCAGGCAACATCTCAGGCTTCTATGCTTTTAAGCTTTAGGAAAGACCAAACTGAGTTCAAGCAGAATAGCACAGCTCTGAACTATCACTGATTCCGGTGAGGTGATTGTGAGTCCCAGATTGTCCCTGGGATTCTCCCAAATCTGCAGATGTCTCTTATTTTCAGTGTTTGAAGTCTTAGGCAAAACTCCTTTAAGCGGTCAGGTGTCGCTTTCCAAAGACTGCTGGCCTGCTGGCACAGACCAACTGCCTCAAGGGTTGGCTCTTGCTTTCTTTTGTACTATCTTACCCTCCTCTGAAACTTTGCTGTTCCTCTGGAGTTGTAGCCTGATTGCACAGAGTATTTCCCACTGGTCCAACTGTTGGCAAAATTGCTATCCTTAAAAATTCCTATCCTATAAAAACTGCTCATTTCAAAGAGTTGTAAAGTTCAGGGGAATGCTAGAATTTCCTGAATCTGTATAGTGGTCCTGGGACAAAAATTACTATATTGGACATGAAGTAGCAGTTTAAATAGTAGTATGTTAGGTGCACTACAGGAATTTGTGGCATGGGAACTAACAGCAATCCCTTCCCCATGTGCACCCACAACAACTCACTGCAGCTGGAGAAGGTGGCTGTTTTCCAGCAGCAGCGAGTAACCCGTGTTTCTGTGCCCGCCGATTGCCCGCCCTGTCCTGCTGCAGTCTTGCTCGCTTTTGCTTTCTATTGCTGGAGGGAAGGTCTCCACTGCTAACGCCACCATTTGGGCATTAACCTTAATAGTGGATGACGGTTCAATACTTCCAACTTTTGCAGACCTTTCGTTTTGTGGCAGATCATTTCTAATGTGTGTTAACCACCTGACTTTACATCGAGGGGAATTGTTAATTCAACACAACTGTATAATAATATATTTTTCTACCACTAGGAGACTCTTATCCAGAATGCAGCTGTTGCATATGAGAAAATTGAACACAGATATGACGTATTTGCTATATCTTTGATATAGCAAATAGCATTTGATATATCTTCTGCTGAAATTTTAAAGCACTGCTTTACTTTAAAGCCTATTCTCCATCTATTTTTCTTAACAACACCCCAAAACACAAGTAATTTGCTGGGTTTTTTTTGAAAAAATGCTCTTCTAATAATTAGAAGTTGTCATTCAGTAAGCCACATAAAAAGCTTAGTTAGTTTAGCTAGAAAATGAGGGTTATCTTGAACAGATTTAACACTAAATAAAGCATGTAACTAGTGTTTTGGTGCTTTTTCTGTGATGTTATGCTTTACCATAGTTCCTAACATTTCTCTTAAAATCAAAACTGAATCTAATTAAAGCATTCCTGCCCACAGTTTTTCATAATTAGTTCCAGTTTCCTCAAATATTTAATTCTTTGCTGTACTAGGAAGTGAAAATTTAAAATAATCAAAGCTAAATCTGTTTATTCTTTGAGCTCCCCATAAATCTTTAATTTCAAAGCATTAAAGCATATGAGTGAGACCACAAAAATCCCTTTTTCTTTTCTGAATTGGTCCAAAGTAAGTAGAATCCTGCTGACACTGTGCCATACAGACACTACTGTGAAGAGGCTGGCAAGATAGAAACGGTTGTGTTCGCTCAGCTTCCCCGGGGCCGGGGGCGGGCGGCAAGGCCGCGTCACCCTTCCTGCCCCCGCTCGCAGCCGCGCTGGGGCCGTGCCCGCCGCGGCGCAGCTGCTCCGCAGGCCGGGAGCTCGGAGCGGAGGCAGCCGAGGGGACGTGCGCGGTGCCGGCAGCCCCGCGGCGGTGCCGGGCTTGGCAGCAGCGCGGTGACACGCGGGACACCGGGGCTAGCGCGAGGCCCGCGCGCTCAGGGCGGAGCAGGTGTCTCCAGGTTCGGCAGCCGCCGTGACCCCGTCCCTTCTGCCCTCTCCGGGGCCGGTCCTCGGCCCCAGGGTCCCCCGCAAGCCTGGACACCTCCCGTGGGACACAGCCCAGCCACCCTGGAGCGCGCGCTGCCTCCCGCCCCACGCCCTCTTCATCCCCTCGCATCCCTGAGAGCATCACGGGAAGCGGCAGGAGGCAGAAAATGGCCGGAGCCGCCGGCGGCGGCAGCGCGCAGGTGACGAGCCGGGACGGCGGCAGCAGCTGCGGCTCCGCGGGCGGCGGCAGCGCCACGCGCCGCCCGGCGCCCCCAGCCGCTGCCCGCCCCTGCCCCCGCCCCTCGCGCCGGCCTCCTCCCCGCGCCGCGCCGGGCGGGAGAGCGGGGCGGCCCGAAGGTGCTGCGGGAAGGAAGGGAAGTTTGAGGAAGGTCGCCGGGTGCCCGCGCGCTCGGCAGCATCATGGCGGAGCAGGGCGACTCGCCGCTCCACGTCCAGCAGCCGCAGCCGGCAGCGCCCGCCCCGGGCTGGCCCATCTGCCGGGACGCCTACGAGCTGCAGGAGGTTATCGGTCAGTGGCGCTGGCGGCGGGGCCGGGCGCGGGATGCGGGGCCTGTCCGCGCCGCGGGGCGCGCTCACTGCGGCGGGCGCGCCCGGCACTGCAGTGGCGCCGCAAACTTTACTCGCGCGGCGGCGGCGGCGGCCCCGGGGGGCGGCGGCTGCTTCTAGAAGGCGCCGCGCCCCGCCCGGTTCGGCCCGGCCCAGCCCCAGCATCCGCGCTCCGGCCCCGCCGTTGGCCGCGGCACCGGGCAGCTCCCCGCTTTGTGTGTGCAGCGTGCCCATGGGTCTGATACCTGTGCACGGCTGTGTGTGCGCTTGTACATGTATGTGCAGCCGTTGAGACTAGATTAGTCTGCACTTTTTTTCCGGTGGTTTAATGGGGGAGGAAAATCGCACCCACAGATCTGCTGCTATAGCGGTGACTTCCTTTTAAAATGTATTTTGTTGTTTCTTAAGCTGCCTTTCTCCTCCCCCATTGCTTTCATCTTATCTCCCATCTCCTTGTCCTCCTCTGCTCCATGTCACTGTTGCCCATATGGCCAGTGCCAGGGTTACAGCATCACCTCAGCACAGTGGCCCTGCTTGTCCCTGTGTGCGGAGGAGCCTCTGTGCTCCCCAGCCTCGCGCAGGGCGTCCCAGCGCTTTGTTAACTCCTGTCAGCTGTGCTTAGCTTTAAGCCTTGTGTTAGGTAGGTTATCTTGAGTTTTACTGTGAGGAAAGGTGAACACTGCTAATAGTATGTGCGATGGAAAGCTTTTCATCTCCAGACCTCAATATTACTTGCTGTTAATGAACTACTTCAGAGAAAACTTGCTTTTGGTTGTATATAACATTTTGAATCCCCAACAAATACTGCAGAAGGTAAAGGCCAGATCTGCATCTGTGAGGGCTGCTCCTTAGGAATGAGGCCATTTAAGTGAGGAAACCCTGGAGTGTTGCCTGCTGATGCTGGTGGTCATCTTCAGTGTTGCACATCCGTTACTAATTGCCGCCAGACTGATGACCGGAGCTACATGTTATTGATCTGAGTTGTAATTGTGATGCTCAATTTTGTCATCAAGCTTTTGATTTTTCTATAGCCAGGAATTAAGCAGAGCTGAAAAGTATTTCTTCCTTAAAATGGGCTGACTTTCTATAGACATACATGGACCTTGTTCCCATTGGCACCCCGTGAGCCTGCTGAGGCCTGAGGCCTTGCCCAGGTGTTTGGGGCTGGCGGGAGGCAGCGGGGAAGCGTTGCCTGGAACAAGCGGGTGCCCTGCGGTGGGCAGGGCCTTCAGCAGAGGCCCCGCCGGGGACAGGGCCGCGCTGGCCCGAGGACTTTGCCTTACTCAGTGTGGGGAAGGGATCCAAGCCAAGCAGCAGTAACTCTGTTGGCGTAAGCTGCGTCTTCGTTGGGGATTCGCTCTTTACAACTAAATGAGCAAATCCCATTTCTGTGGTAGAAAAGGCCTCAGAAGGTGTTGGATTAAACCTTGCCAAGGTAGTGATGCGAGTCACAGGGATTACTTATGTAGTGGTTATTTCCTGCAGAGGTATCTGCAGAATCACTAGGTGAGATATTTGAAATGTCTTTTTTTTTTTTTTCTTTCTACTTAAAACCTTGGATCTTTTGATATGCAAAACCTTTCTAAATATTTATGTTTAACCAGATATTCTTTGTAAGGTATGGATGCTAATTAGGGTAGAAAATACCCATCCATAGAGAAGCTTTATTTCAACTAGTGCTATTAAATGTCAATATAATTTCTTTAATTAAACAAATTTTATGGGGAGAATTAAGGTCAGATTATCTGGAATCAGATTCTTATGCACACTGAACATCTTTGATTTCAGTTAAACTTTCACTAAACTTAGGTTGCTTACCTGACACATTGAGAGCAAAATTAAGTTTATTCTATATCCTATTAAAAGCAATAAGCATCTATTTTTACATGTAAACTCCATGCAGGTGACAAAATATGAGCACAGCTTTGGAGATGGTGGATGGATGTTGTTACATTTAATTTAGTGAAGAACTCTGAAAGCGTGTGTGTATGTGTGTATATATATATATGTATATACATACACACGCACATATAAAACTGAGGGAAGGGGGAATGATGCAGTGCAAGCTGGGTTCAGCTGCGCGTCAGCCAAGTGGTGCTAGTCACGCTGTGGGTCTGAGTAGCTGCATCTTGCCCAAGCAGAGCTCTTCACCCCGGGGAGCCCCCGTGCTTCTCCCTGTACGACTGCAGCGGGTCTCAAGGGATGGGTCTGTTACACCTGCCCTTTCTCAGGTAAATGAGCAAACTAACAACATATGGGTGCATCTTTCTGGGATTTTTTAAAAGGAAAGGTGCACCAGGGTGATTCATCCCCATATCTCCTGTATTGAGCACATGCAGAATGACCAATGAACTGTTTTAGGGGTATTTACAAGTTTCGCTGGTGATAAGATAGAAAATGAAAATCATTACTAGTAATGGGAGATTTTATATTTAGTTTAGTTGTCTCTCTTGTCTGGGTTTGGCGTGTTGGAGAACTTCTGCTCTTTTTCTCTGAATAAACATGAACTTTTCTTAACTGCTAGTATGTGTCAAGGTGGAAGCTATTTTGAAAACTGAGGCCACGTGCTGCAGGTGCCGAAGGGTATAGTGCCTTTCCCTTCTCCTCTATCCATTGCTTTCTTTGTGTTTGCAGAGAGATTGAAGCGTCTGGTAAGGAGAAAGTGCTGTCTTTAAAGAGTGCTTCTTAGGAGTTGTTATTTCATATTTTTTTGTTGTTAAGGTGGTTAGCCTGTCCCTTAAACTCTGATGTACAGTTTTACAGTACATTTAATCTGCTCTAACAAGCTGCTGTTGAAAGGGTCTCATTGATCCGACAGAAAACTAGCTGTTCTTCCACTGGGTTAGTTTTCTGTGAGATCAGGTTGCCTGTTTGCCTGGCTGCATGATTGATAGGCCTGATGCAAAGCAGAGGCCGTGCCCACTAATGCCTACAGAAAATCTTCCTTGGAGCAGGAAGAAACCATTGTGATGGCTGCCTGCAAATGGAGAGAGTTAAGAGAGGAGGAAATTCTTGTGTTAATTCAGATTGATAAAGGCTACCAGAAGCATGCACATTTGGAAGCTAAAAAGGCGTTCCTAGCTATTAGTTCAGTGAGATCCAAAGCAATGAACAGGAGGAGTTGGAATGATAAGAAATGTAATTGCTATTAAGAAAGAACCAGATCTGATTTTGTGAGGGCTGGGATATCTCTTTGTATGATTTGAGTGCATTAAAAGTTAAATGGTGCAGTGGATTTTTAATATATGCTGGTTATTTTTTTCCAGGTGGATTAGCTAATAAAGGCAATACTGTAAGAGAGAGTGAATTTTGTTTTCAGTTTGTGTTTATTATAGAGCCTTCTGAATAAGGTAATTGAAATAGATTTTTCTAAATTAACAAAGCTTACATGTGAGGCATTTTTTTTTCTGCTGTCTTTAGAGGCAATAAAATTCTGCACTGATATTTAAACAGTAATTAGTCTAAAAACCTGAAGACTGAAGTGTGTAGTCTTAAAATTATATTTTTATCTCTCAATCTGTAATAAGTCCTACATTACATGGAAGAGACAAAGGGGTATTAGTATTTTATTAAGTTTTTTAGAAGGTTTCTTAAATTGAAGTGATCAAGTGGCTTTGCCTTGGTTTTGGAAAACTGCGCTGGAGTTGATGTTTGCCTGCTGGCTGGAAGTTGCTGTTTGTCAGACTGCTTTGGTGCAGATGCGGAGGGCAGAGAGGGGGCATCAGCCCGTGAGGAGGCTGGAGCGCAGCTTTTCACATAAAATTGTATTTTTACAACGACTGGAATTAATTTCAAAGTAAGAGGTTAGTTCTACGTGATGAAATATCTTCATATTCTCTGCAGCAGCTGATTACAAGTGTTCCCTTACTTAAATTTGGTCTCTGGTCTAGAGCTGCCTTTCTAACTTTGAATTCAAAAATACCTTGTGATTTGTTACCGCAGAACAGTCAGTGTTGCTAAGTCAGATGTGTTGGGATTAGTGTCTGAAACAGGTTACAATTCAGGACTGTTCTGCTGATTTTATAGTTCTTATTGTAAAGAGCCCGTGAGATGCTCACACTAACGGCTCCAGGGTCTTTGTTGGGGTTTCTATGGAATGAGATTTATTTATTTATTTATCCTTGCTGCATTTGTATTGCTAATGGCTCTTTGTCTGACAAAATGGACTCTTCTATATTTGCTGTTATCCGAGCTCTTTCTTTGACTCTATAGAGAGGTCTTGGATTATGGTTCTTCGGACCTTCTGGTGTTCAAGTTTTAATTACAGCGTAAGCTAACAGCTTACTTCTCTAACAGAGAAGCTTCTCTGTAGTTGTGGAGGGAAAATTACAGTTCTCTCTTCTGTTAGTCAGATGCACTTTCGCACTTCCTGAAATGTCCTATTCCCATGCTTAATAAAAACATTTGAAGAAAAAGCACTTCATGGAGTTTTCTTCTTGAAGAACTTTTTATAGATTTTTATACAGCAAATTCACTTGTGCTCTGAAATATTACTTGCCTCAGTGAAATACAGCAGCAACTAAAGATATGGTGAACATCAAAATTTGTAAATATTACTTAACTCACTATTTGTGAAAATATAAGAGGTCTTATATTTTTACAGCAGAACTTTAATTCTGATTGAAAACAAATTCTGCTCCATGCCAATAAATCTTAAACGCAATCTCATCTTAGTCTGTTGTATATACGCACAGTGAGGCTGTGCTGAGCTTTTATTTTTTAGTTATAAGACTTATCTGTGCACAACACTATTAATGTTAGGGAGGAGAGCTTTGCCTTGGCCAGAGTGGATTTTCTGTGTTGGAAATACCAAGTGATGGGAGACCAGGTTTTGGTTTGCATTGCTCTGAGATGATAGGCTTTGCAAATGATCCTGTTTTGTGGTATAACTTAATATTTTCTCTTTTTTTTTAGCTCTGGAATTCAGAGTTGACTAGAGGAAGATTACCAGCCTACAGCGTGTCCTTATGGCCAAGTGGCCTGGGCTGCTGCAGGCTGAGCGGTGCCAGCAGGTCGCGGCAGCTGGTCCTTGCCCTTCGCTCGGCCCTGGCGAGGCCCTGTGTGCAGTGTCCAGTGCTCAGCCCCCCAGGGCAATGCAGGTGTGGGGCGCGTTCAGGGAAGGGGCCACCAAAAGGATTAAGGGACTGAAGTACCTCCTGTGAGGAAAGGCTGAGAGAGCTGGAACTGTTTAGTCTGGGGAAGAGAAGGCCCAGGGGCGTCTTATCAATGCATAGAAAATATCTGAGGGGAGGATATAAAGAAGATGGGGCCAGGATCTTCCCAGTGGCGCCCAGTAAGAGGATGAGAGGCAACAGGCACAAACAGAGATACAGAAAGCTCCATCTGAGTATAAGGATGTTTTAAACTGGTTGTGGAGTCTTCCTTGGAGATGTTTGAAAGCTGTATGGACGCAATCCTGGGCAGCAGGCTCTAGGTGACCCTGCTTGAGCAGGTCAGGCTGGATCATCTCCAGAGCTCCCTTTCAACCTCAGCTGGTGTGTGATTATGTGAAGATTAATTATATTTTTACAAGAACCTGAATGGTATAAAAATAAGCAAAAATAATGATGCTGATGTGTAATTTGCTTTGATTCTGTTGCTATTGTAATTGAAGAGCAAGTAAAGCAGTTTTAAAGTCGGCTTGCTAAACTGAAGGTTAAACAAAGTTGCATGTAATCAGCATGCAAGAGATGCATGTAAGCAATACAAATTCAATGCATCAGGTAATTGGCGGATTCTGTGTATTGTTAATTTAGAAAAATGTGTGGTGTTTCCTGCTCTTGCAGGTGGTTGTGCCAACCTCCATCATGTCTGGACTCCTGTCTCCACTCTCTCTCTCCTGCATTTCCTCATCTCTAAGTATTTCCTAGAGCTTAGGTCAGAAACCTCTGAGCCCTGAAAACTCCTGTCTGCACAGGAGTTCCTTAAGTGCTCTAGGAGAGGCATTTCTGATGGTAATTGTGTGGAACTTTGAAGGGATTACATGGTTTTGATTCTAGCCAAGTCTTTGAATAGGAAGGTTTTGCATCTTCAAAGAGGAGCCATTTCTTATGAGGAGCCCTGTAAGGATGCTTTGAGAGCAGAGGCCAAGCTCCAACCTGGGAGAGCAATTCCAAGTTGGATCATGGGTTGCTTTGAAACATTAGGACAGTTTTACTTTATTATATTTATTTATTTATTTTTAAAGTAAAAAATCTAAAGAACGACTTACCCTTAGATCAGAGAGCTTCCCCCTCCTCCCCGAATCTGCTTGTCCAATGGAGCCCTCTTTGTTAAATGGAAACAAAACCACATCTGTTCTCACTGGCTCGAGGGATTAAGCACCAAGCTCTCCATGTGAAGGAGAACTGGGCAGCTTGTGCAGTGGCTACACGTGCAGGCCAAATTTCATTTTTGCTTAACCCTGTGTGTGTGTGTCTCATAGTGTATGTGTGTGGGGGTGTTTTGTTTTGTTTCGTCATTATCGTTGACCCAAAATATTTCAGAACTATAACACAGCAGTTTTAGTAAGATGAAAGCTATTTTTCCTTTCTGTTAATAATAATTCTTGGCTTTTAAAGAAAGGAGCTTAAAAATCATGTTACGTTAGTTACTTTTGTTAACTTTTAGGGTTTGGTAAAATCACTGGCATACTGTTGAGCAGCAGCAGGAGAGGAGCAATCTGCTTGCAGGACTGAGAAAATAAATATGGTATTAAGGTAAATACGGCCCCAAATTAATAGTAATTTTTTTTTCTTTTTCTTTTTTTTCATAAGTGAAATCTCTTGGCAGAAATTGATGCTGCTTACTACATGTAAATAAATAATTAGCTTTCTTGAATGAGTAGATTTCTACTTATTTCTGGCTTTTCAATACAGCCTCGGTGGTGGGATGAAATCCTGACTGGTCCAATACATTTTTCTGTTTTCTTTTTAATTATTATTTGATTTTTTTGGTAGGTTTTGGAAGGGAAAAGTGTTCATGGAGAAATGTACATGCCTCTCGAGATTTAGGTAGGCTTCTGATTGACTGCTGATTAGTCTGGAGGAAGTTTACATGACTCTGTCGAGACGCTAGCAGTGCTCATAAAGGCAGTGAGGTTTAAAGAGTCTCTCTGAAAAATTCCAGGAGATGTTTGCCAAGGTGCTGACTGTGGCCTAGTCCTATGGTTTGCTCCCACATGGACTTCACGGAAAGGCTTGGACTATCTGCATGGTTCTTGAATCCCTAGGTATTAGACTAGGACTTGCACTCAGCAGTTTGAAAACCCAGTATGACGAATTAATATGTCTTGATGATCAACAAGTTCTGAACTGTTTTGTTAGTCTTAATATTCCTGCGGCTTCTGAGATGTTCTGATGAAAAGTAGAATATAGGTAAAAAGTGAGGTTATCATATAAGACCGGTGTAAAGACTGTATGATACAACTTGTACGAGCTATGGTAATGGACTTGGAGAAATGAGGACTAGAAATAGACTGAAAAATGAAGGTTTTTAATGTCCCTGTTCATGCTTTTAGATGTTGTGAAAACCTAAGATACAGGATCTCAAAGATTAGATCCATATGGAATGTGTGAGCCTTTTTCTTAGTGATGATTACAGCTGTAAACAAACAGACTGGTTGGTATATCTACTTCAAGGTAGTGGCAGTTAATTTATCAGGCCAGAAAAACATTATGTAATTACTTGTTGATTATAGTTTCTGTCCTGTAGAAGAAAAATGGGCAAGAACACAAGCTTGAATCATACCTTTGGAGTTGTGAACTGGAATACACTCATACAGTTCAGTTATGAAATTACTTTTGCCTTCCAGTTTCTTTTACATGAAAGCATTTTATTATAGGTGCTGAATTTAAGCTTATAATTTAATTCCTATTAGTATCTCCTGTAAATATAAATAAATGTAGCTAATGCTCATTAGCATCCCCTAAATCTTCCAGTCTGACCCTCTTATTATGGTGTCATGCTATCTGCTGTTAAAGGGAGACAGGAAAATAATCCGGAGGAGCTTTAGTTAGTGCTTGCCTGTCATTCCACCCCATGACCATAGTCACAGTCACATTTTCTTGTGACACTTGGCTCAATACTTTTCAGGCATCCTGTTTTCTGTAGCAACACAACATTCTCCCGGTGTCTTATTAAGGATTTCACATGCTCTTTCTTCCTTTCATGGTAGTATGTCCAATGCCAACCTGTTCTGTAGTGTCATCTTCGCAATTTGTTGTAGCTGTCGATGTGATGTTTCAAACGCGCACACAGTCTGATTGTCTGTTGGGGAGACCTGATACATTAATGCCACGGGCGAATGGTAAGTGCATGTGGGAAGGGGTCTAATGATGAGTACCCGTTACAGATGCACATGTCCCAAAGGAATCAGCACAAGGCCAGGACCACGCAGGCTTCTGGGGAAAAATCATAACAACTGCGTTGAGCCATGGACTTCCAAAGGGATTGTGCACATATCTTGGAGAGAGAATATATACACTTTACAGAAGAAGAGGCTCTAGTTTGGCAGGTATCTGTTGCATTATCTGGGATTTGGAAGAACCAGCTGCCATTCAAATCATAATTGTAGTGGTACGTGAGTACAATGCCAATAACTGGCGATTCTGCATGCTCAGTTTTGAGTGTGTAATTATTTTTTTGGACTAGTTATATTGAGATACTTTGTCAGATTAAAAGGAATTCCCTCAAAGATAATATACCTACGTGTAACTTGCAAAAATTGATTTGTAAGGTTCCAAATACTCACAAAACCCTGGATTAACTACCACATGAGATTACTATCAACTTCATGAGATTTGGGTAGATGTAAGAAAGAGGGATATTGTTTAAAAAAAATAGTGGTATTAAAGTAGTGCAAAAGATAAGAACAGAATGCTACTAAACAGAGTATGCCAGTAAGATGAGGTGATATGGCAGCACAGACCATTATTTTTGAACTACAATTTGGGTTTACAAACTAAAATTGTTATGGGAAATAGAGGCACAATAATAATAATAATAACAATGGCTGGTATACATTCAAAATCTACATAATCTTCCCAATTCAGGCACTCAGAGGTGAGTCTTATCCTTGATCTGGAGGAACAGACAGCTGGTTACTTATGCTTCCTTGCTTCATTTTCTCCACTAGCTCCTCAATGTCCTCTGTGTTCCAGTTATGCAGCAGGGATGCCTAGAGCTTCTCCATAGCATGCTGTCTTTTCCTGTCTCCCTCTCTCCTTGTCCATGGGGGCGAATGGCCTCTCTTCGAGGTGGCTGGTGCCAGGTGCACCTGCCTTCCCCTGGGGCTTGGGCTCATCCCTGGGTAGATATGTAAGAGCTTGTACAAGTACCAAGATAGGGCAGTTGGTGTTCTGTAGTTATGACTTCTGTCTAATGTGTCAGGCATCCCATCAGCAAGAAAGCTGGTGTCATTACCAACGAATTACATCTCTCTCGCTGGTCTTCTCATATATATGGAGAAATTAGAAGAAATGTGGTAGGTGGGGGACAGTGGTAGTGTCTGAAGGAACCTAATGAATGCAAAACCCTTTCAAAGATGTTTGCATGAGGATACTGTAGAATAATAATGAGGTACTAAAAATAAGACTTGGTAAACCACTATGGAGTAGTAAAGTTCCTTTTTTTTTTTATTTTTTTTTTTTATTATTTTAATCTTTTGAGGAGGAAAAACATAGTCCTAGATGTATTTGGTATAAAAGTGCTGAGATAAATGGTGTAAAGTGCAAGACATTTATAGATCTGCCACAGGGAATAAATGAGCAGAAGTGCTGCAGAAGTGCTGCATGCTTGTGTGAAGGTGAAGGTGTGTGTGTACACGTGTGATGTGCACATGGAGTGCTGCTGCCTTCTATCTTCATTCTGTTAGTGCTGGGGACTTGATTAGTAGAAGGTAAACAAAACTAAAGTATTAACACCCGTAGTTGTAGGATGACAGTAAGGAACATGAGGGCAAGGTCAAACTGCCTGTCATGGCCCGTTGTGAAATGGCAATAGCAGTAGGCATCTTGTGGACTGAAATTGCATTATTTCACTGTTAACTTTCTGATACCGGGCTTGATGCAGCAGCAAGCAGGAAGAAGACTCCCAAAAGTGGTGAAAAACTATAAATCCAACAAAGCAGGGTTTTGAGTCTGACTGCTGGTGATCGCTCCGTAGCTCCTTCTGTAGGAGACCCCTGCAGATAAAGGCTTCCCAGCTCGGCCAGCGTGAGCTTTCATTCTGACAGCTCCTTTTTTGGAATGGCCAAGCATCGTGCGTGGCTGGCTGCTCAGACCCGTCAGTGCTTTTCCTGTGGTAGAGCAGGTGCATGTTCACCTCGAGCACGGGGTTCTGGATGCCTCGCAAGGTTCTGCATACCCGAGTAAGCCTGGTCTTCCAACGGGAATGGTTTACTGTAGCTTATCCTATGTAAACAGTTTCTTTCAACATGAATCAAATTGTTATGCTTAGCTAAATTGTCATGCTAAAAATGTCTGGGACTTTTATTATTATCATAATCATTATTATTTGCATGATGGTAGACTATTGTTCTAGTCTGTAAACTCTTCTGATGAGTAGCTTCTCTGGTCAGTCCTGTTGAACATCTGTTCCTCAGGAGCCCTTCAGTTCCTCTACTTGTGTAGTAGACTAGAGTAGGACATCACTCCTTCACTTGCACAGAAGGAGGCTTCAGAGCACATGGGAAAGTTAAGGACTTTCCTCTCCTTTATCCTCAGTGGTTTCCATTGTGAGCCAGAGGAGGAGAGGAAAAATGTTTTCAGTGGAAGGAAGCATAGAGCCACTAAGTGGCTATTTTAATACCTGAAACTCTTTTCAAATCTGTTTTCTATCTGTATCCCACCAAGAATGCAGGCTGCATAGGTTACATTTAGTGTCAAAATAATATATTGTCTAGCGGGTTCCAATGAGAAGAGAAAGAAGAGAAACTGAGGTTACCCTTACTCTAAACAGAGCAAACTTTTTGCATTGCCAATGCATCATACTGTTGTGATTAAAGATAACCCATTGCAAGTCAGCACCTCTGGAGAGGCGAAACAGGCAAGTGCGCTGATAGGCTCTTTATATAAATAACTTCTGAACTCTGCAGTTTGTGTCCCAAAACTTCACCTCTCATCCTCCTTTAGTAGTCAAAAGAGGAACCGATCTTCAAGTTGTGCCTAGCAGATATGCCCATGATTAATCTTGTAAGAGAAGAATGTCTAAATAGCAGTAAATGCATTCTGTTTGGTTTGGGCTAGTGTACAACTTGAGCAGGAACTATAATGGGGGTAAGGTTAGGGATGTGACATGACTGTTTTTTGTAATCCAAGTTTTCCGAAGTTCTTCTAAAGTAACTTTTTATTGTCACTATACTATTGTACTTTACCTTGAGGAAGCAGCTAAGATTACATCCAAACAGTGCTGAGGAATTTTTCTTTTGTGTGATGGTCTTATTTTAATGTGACTTTGGTGTACAATTGTGTTTTGAAAGTGCAAATTCGGTTGGTTTTCTACAAGTGGAGAAAACTACTAGCATATGGAGAAAAGAGACATCAAGGAGAATCTTTACTCTTGGTTCCAGAGTCCTTCATAGCTAAAGATTTAGTTTCTTTCCTCTTTTCCCCCAGCCTGGAGTTGCATAGCAAAATGATGAGAGAATTTATGTCTTCATGTGCGGGCTTCATGAAAATGGTATAAAATGAATCTTATTAGAGTTGAAGTAGGTAGACCTATCAGTTCCTTCCTTGGGATGTTGTCTCCCTTTCTTTCTTTATTTTTTAATATCTCTTAATTCTTTTATTAATGCCATTACTGGAATTTTTAAAGACTGCATCTGTAAGCTGATGGAACAGGACATGTCAATATTTGCCTGCAAGAGGCAGAAGAGGAAGCATGACTGGTTTATCCTGTTAAGACATTTTAAAGAATTTCATCTTTCTAGGATAAACTCAGTTTTATACTATAATAAAATTTGTGTACTGAGCTAAAAAACTTTGTGGTTTGAGCAGAGGGGGAAAAAACATGCAATCAAACAAGACATGAAAATATCTAAGCAAATAGAAGTTAAATCATGGACAATAACTTCCGGTCATGAGTTATTGTTGGTGTTTTTTTGGGTGCATGGAGGGAAAAGCTCTCAATTGTTCCTAAGTCGACTGGTAACTGAATCCATGTTTGTGGGGCCTGACAACAAAACAGTTTTTGTTCATTATTTCTATTCATCCAGCACATGCCAATTACTGTGCGTAAATAGAGCATGATGTGTGAGCAGGTGCTCAGTTCAGTGAGTTACTAGAAGACCGTAATTTATGTGAAAATAGAATTACAGGTGGGAGCTGCTCAGGGGATTTTAGATTTTTGCGTAAATGAGCAAGATGCACTTGCTTCGAGGAAGTACTCTGCTATGCTTGATGTAGCTCTAAGATGTTCAAGCTTGGCAACTCTTTGTGAATATTAATTGGAAACACCTCATTAGTTTGGTAAGCAATGCTGAGATACTGACCCTGGGGCAAACCCAGAGGGTGCTCGATAAAAGAAGCAGTGGGACTTTCTACTCCTGCAGCTTGCAAGTGTGGCTTGCTTCCCCGCCAGGCCGTTCAGTACCTGGCACCACCTTCCAGCTGGTGTGACACTCGCGCCTCGCGCTCTTCTCCAGCAGCCCTTTTGTCCGTGGTTATCCTGCTCATAACAGACCAGCAAGGAACGCGGGCGGGACTGTAGAAGTTTGGGCATGTGCAATTTTAGCAGTGTTTCTATGTTCGTTAAGCAGTGGGGACAAAAGCCTGGTAAGCGGGAGTGACCTGAAAGAACTGAAAGAAATAACATCTGACAAAGCGATCCCCTACATTTAGCACTTTTCATCATGTTCGATCCGCAAGTCATGAAATATTTAAAATATTGATTGAAACAGATGTATCCAGAAGCAAAATGTAAGGGCTCCCAAGCTTTGAAGTGCATTTAGGTGTGGGAGTGACTTGATAAATGAGCCCATTATGTTCAGTTCTCCTCCCTGGAATTGCTTGTAGTCTCTGAACTGGAGAGCCTTTCTTCTCCATGTGGGAAGTGAGCAAGCTGTCCTGCCGGCGTGTGCCGGAAATGCTGGAAAAGGCCTTACAGAAGGTTCTTCCGTTCTTGGTCTGCGCTGGGTTCTTAGGCTGGGCGCTGGTGGGAATTCCAGTCACATTAAGTCCGTGTTCCTCTTCTGCCTTTTTCCAGGTAGCGGTGCTACAGCTGTTGTCCAGGCAGCGCTATGCAAACCCAGGCAAGAACGCGTAGCAATAAAGAGGATCAACTTAGAGAAATGCCAGACCAGTATGGATGAGCTACTCGTAAGTAAAGCAGAGAGAACATGCTGTAGGGAGACGATCTGCTGCTTTGATCTTGATTTTACTTGGTGCAAGAGTGAGAGCAGGGTTTTATGCAGGATATTGTTGGGGAGGGGAAAAGGACTTAAAATAATCCGAAAGAAAGATACCTCACCCTAAAATATATCAGGCAAATATATACTTCCCAGTACCCTAAAAAGAAGAGGTACAAACCTGAATCCTTTGAGTTAAATGACTCTTGAGAGCTCTGGGAAGAACCTTAACCTTGATTTCTGGAGACTTTTTTTTTGAGAGGCTACTCTATAGTCATCTTACATTTCTTAATATTGAAGAAAGGTGTATGTTCATTTGTGTGAAGACTAGTTAAAATATAATAGTAAAACTTAATAGGTTGTCTTAAAATATCTAAAGCACAAAAAAAAGGCAAAGCCTGGTTGTCAGAATATTTCTGCAATGATAGCGTTTTGGAGGGGGAAGGCTGGGGTAAGGAAGGCTCTGTGGCCGCGCACCAGGAGCTCTTGTTGCCACACGCTGTGTAGCAAAGTCCACCAGGTAGTGATGGACCACAGGAGCAGGGCTGTTTGTGTGGGACACTGGGCAAAGGAGGAAGGCACCTGCAGGATGCTCTTTGTGAAAGGAACTGTAAGAGTCTTTTCCTCTGCACTTGCTATAACAATACAGAAAAGTTGAAAAGAACGTTTTAAAAGTTAAACTTGTTGCTTTCTGTAGTTCCTAGTCAGGTTTTTATGAGTCTAATGCTTATTTATAGATAGGCAGGAAAACGAGAATTGAAGGATGCAAAACCATTCTAAAAGTGAGAACACTCTCTTCTGTTCCACAGGTTATACTACTGCCTAGAGACTGTGGGCTTTTTCTAATGCAGAAATTCCTGCCTCTGAAGGAAATGATCTCCTCAGCAGGGAATTGCCAGTTCAAAAGATATCTTGAATTTGATACAGAGGGTATGGTCCATCTAGTTTCTTCAGATCAAATGGCTTGTTTACAGTGGAGGACCCAAAATGCTCTTCCCCTGGTGATTGAGGGCATTTGCCTTTAGTTTACATACCAACTTGTATGAGAGGCGAGGGCCATGGCAGTGAAATTACCATGGAGACAGGGAGGTTTCTGTTCAACTAAACCCAAAGGATAAGTGTAGCTCTGTTAAAGGAGAACAGCCCAAGGTGAGGCTGTGCATGCGGTATTAATACCTACTGCCCATAAAGAGCACTTTCATAAGACTGCCAACACTGTCATAAAGTAATATAAAATGATCAGACTTTATTGTTTGGGTTTATTTTTTAGCAGAATTTGAATTACTGGTGGAAATTAAGAATAATAAAAAAAATTATAGCAAATGAAAGCTGGCAAAGCTACTGAAACTGCCCCAGAAATATCCAGATGATAAAAAGACATAGCTACAATTTGATACCAGCTTGTACAAGTTACTGTAGTGCTGCTGAGATGCCTCCACTGTCTGCCAAATGAGTCCACACATTTTGAACTTCTGGTCCTGTGTTATTTTCTTTTTGTACAAAGGCAACTGTTCCATGGCATCATTTTTTAACATAAGTCAGTATCTACTTTTCTGTGTTCAGGTGCTTTATTTGTTAATCTATATTGACCTGAACATAAGTTCTGTCTCCCTGAGTTCATAGGACTGCTTTAGAAGGGTAACCAAAAGGGCACATATGATTTTTTTTTTTTTTTTTTTTTGTATTATACATATATGCATGCATGTGTGCACACATATAACTTTTTTTTTTTTCCCCCTGGGGGAAATAAGTATATTTTGACTGTGTTTTAATCTAGAGATTTCTAGATTTTGTTTAAAAATAGATATATTACTCTAGCAAAAGGAGTAAGTTATTTTAAAAATATTGTTATACCTGTGCAAGCACTTATACTTCAGTTAATACTTAGAATGCTCCTGGTTTTGATTTTTTGGTAACATGATTTTGAAGCTGTTGAGTTTTTAGTCACTACTTTCTGATGGAACAGCTTCTTCTGGCATAAGGATCTTCCAGAACTGTTCCCCAAACATTCTGTTCTTTAAAATCCTGCTGATGAATGCCTGCTTTATGATGTTCAAAGTCACTCTTGACAAATCCTCCTCTCCGTGGCCTTAGAGAAATGGAAATGCAGCAAGCCTGATGCCCGCGTAAGCAGACTTAGGATTTGGGCTCTTGTCAATTAAATAGAAAGGCAGTGGGGGAGGGAGTTTAAATAATACCAAGGTTACAAAAGCTGCCAAACTCTTGAAATTTAATACTCTGTTTCCTGCATTGTCCCATGTTCTCACTATTGTAAGCTAAATGTAACTTTACTCTGCAAGCCAAGGAAAAGTTTCTGTCTTTTAATATTATCCTGACTGCCTATCATAAGGAATGCCCTTATCCTCAATCTTAAAGAAACAAATTTTATAGAATGACTTACTCTTAGTGTTTTAAGAAAGATGATAAAACTCAGAGTAAAATGAGTTAATTCTTATTTTGAACTACTACTTAATGTTCATTTGATCAGTAATCTGTCTGTACGTTACTGTGTTTACTGTCTAAAAGATCTGTTTTAAAGGAGAAACTCTTGTATCCGTGTGCAAGCTTGGCTGATACAATGCAGTACTGTCAGATAAATAAGAAACTCCTGAAGCTGTTCAGTAGAAGTAAAATAAAGGAGGAGGCTTTTATCTGCACGCCCTGGCAGACCTATTTCCAGAGAATTATCTCTTACCAGCAAACATTTGAGACTGTGCACTGGGCAGCCCTTCCAGGCTGGCTCCTTGAAAGAGCCCCTTGCACCTTCGGAGGTGCCACATTCCAGGTGCCTGTGAGGTAGGTCCTTAGGAAATACAAACACAACCGAACCGTCTGCCCACTCGCTTGCGGCCGGGCCCCGTTTTTGTGAATACTGCAAGTTAGTGCTGCCACCAAAAATAGTTGTCTTCCAGCAGCTTGTTAGGTGTCACCTGCTCTTAATGGTGGCACACGTCTTTGTGCGACCTATCCATGAAACTGGATTGGAAATAACCTGGCCAAAAAGAAGCTAACTTTTAACGTGAGCGTGTTTCATTTTGTTTTGCTAGGACTTGATATGAAACAGTCACTAAACTGAGAAATAAGGTGTCTTTGGCCATGGTTACCCTGATTGCTCAATTTTTGCTGTAATTGATGTGGGTTAAGCCAAAATACATATAGCACTTTTCAGTTAAAGACTGTTAAGCTTAGTTCAAGCAGCTAGTTACATTTCTGCACTATTAATGTATAAATAAAGCAGGTTAGATGTATCTTTGTCCAGTGGCAACAAGCAGGCTTTGTGAGGCCTTGTGATGTTACCAGTCTTTGCAAAACAATAAAGGAATATAAGAAATGGAGTGGGAGTGTTACAGTTAGGATTTGTTAGGGAGAACTGCATTAAAATCCTGAGTAGCTTGACTTGAGTTTAAGCTGACACATCTGCTGAGAAGGAGAAATGTGTATCACATTTCTTCACTACTTTTCCTTCTGCTTTTTCGCACTAAAATTATTATTTCGTAAATTGATCAGTTAGGCTCATTGCATCGGTACACAGACATTCCTCTTTGGGGCTAGGAGGCAGTGTAGGGAGGACTCTGAGATGTGTCATTCTACAGCCTGACTTAACCTCCTCATACTTTTTGGTGATTATTAAATCAAAGTCTTTAATGCAATAATTAACTGTCATGTGATCTCACATGCACTGTGAATAACCAACAAAGAAAGTCTTTAAAAATATTCACGGAAATGAGGCTCTAAGTACAAAACAGCATCTGTGGCAGCTTTAATGAATCTAATAGGGAACAGCCACAGGGCCTGTCTTTTCAGGGATCGAGGAAAGGTGGAATAATCAGTTTTTAGCAGAACTGGCCTGTGGACTGGCTTGCTCTCCAGCAGCGTGTCCCCTGGCTCCGGAACGGGAACGAGCCGTGTGGCTGGTGACAGGCACAGGCAGGTGTAGGGCAGGGGTTGCTTCAATTGCTGTGAGGCCTGAAGGCCTCTACGTGCTAATCCAGAGCAATGTGTGTTTGCCTGAAAAGTGTTACCAGAAAAATTTTGTAAACCAGTGACTGGAAGAGGACTCAAACACCCGAATACAAGGCCTTCATTCTTACTGTGTACAGCTGTGGTGTGTTGCAGATAGGGTTACTTGGCAGTGCCATGTCGTGCATCTGTTGGTGGCTGTATGTTCTTTTACTCAATTGTTTCCTCTGAGTTTTCCTCTCAATCTGTAACGCTGCTTTTACCTCTTGCACTTCCGTCTGCTTGCTTGGCTCTGTGGCACGCGCCTTGCCAGCCAGAAAGCAGAGCTGGTGACGCCGTCCATCGTGTCCTGCAGCCTCTTCCTCCTTGTCTCTCTCTGCCCCATTCTCCAGTTTCTGAAGCCTTTTTGAACAGGAAAGGCAGCAGGTTTTGATCTTCTCTCCAGTTCTCTTATCCGATCTCTATTCACCTTCAGCTCTTGGAGACTCCTCATTCTTCATTGCTCACTCTAAACTTGGAACTTTAACAATAATTTCTCTGCTGTGCTAAGAAGAAAATTGATTATGTTTGTGTCTCCTGGCCAAACTTCCCTCGCGTTCCTTGCAATATGTTTTGTCTCGCACGTAGATTTACGAATAAATTGAAATGTTTTGGTGCCTTGATGCATATTTTGTGCTTTTTTTCGGTGCTGTTACATTATTTCACTTCAGAAATCGATTAAAGCTTCATTTATTCAAGCAGAACTGACAGCTGGCCATATTATGCGGGGCTTTGTATTTCTTACAGAAAGAAATTCAAGCCATGAGTCAATGCAATCACCCCAATGTGGTGACCTATTACACTTCTTTTGTGGTGAAGGATGAACTTTGGCTGGTTATGAAGCTGTTAAGTGGGGGTAAGTTACTCTTTTTTTTGTTTGTGCCTTATTTGAGCTAATTGAATTACACCAACCAAGGACAGGAGAGGGAGATTGTAAGATATGAACCATAGAGATGTGCTGAATGATATAGCAGGAATGTGTGTGATTAAGTTTTTGTATGGTTATTGATAATGCATACAAAGAATTTCTGAAAATCTTTGTTCATTTAATTACTCTAATTTTATTTTCTGAATCAAAATATTAAAAATTTGTCGTAATAGTGTGTAAGAAAAACTATTCTGAGAAGAATTTTGTTTCTTCAGTCAGTGTGGAGTTTGTTTGCCTGTTCTGAGTTACAAGTCCAAAAAAGAAGATTAAAAAAAAGCATACATTTCTGACTTTGTAATGGACTTTTCTCACTCTGAGAGTCATCATGGAAGACTGTCTGCTGTTTGTATAACATCGTTTTTATTGCTTAAAAGACTAACCAAACATGCATTATAATTTTTATAATGATGTTTATTGGTGTGAAAATCTTAATTATGCGAGAGAAAAATAGACTAGACTGAATGTGCTTATGGTTTAGAAAACTGAACCTTCAGAATAAGATGGGGAAGTTTTGATTGTTAATGGTGTTCTTCAAGGTTAGTCTTGATGGCGACAGACTTCTGCACCATCACCCTTGGAAAGCAAGGATGGGAACTACGTTACATTGTATTTGCTTGAATTTGAGGACTGTTAGGTCATGTTTTGTACAATTAATAACCATCAAAAGCAGCTACAGGCCCTGAGAAACCACTCATCTGTGACAGGAGCTTAAAATGAACTGTTGAAAACTCTTGTATAAACAGAAATATTGCCGTTAGATTCCTGGAAGTTAAGAATAACTGAGGTTCAATGTCGAACTGTGTGTGTCAAGGGATATACTCATAATTTGTTGGCGGAGAGTGTCGTTTTGGGTGGTAAACATCTGAACTATAATATGTGTCATCAACCAAAACCTGTTTCCTGTTCTTGTCTGGTTAAATGTGGGATATTTCTGATTTTTTTAATACATGGTAGCTTAGCAATTGGTTAGGACATCTTTCTAATGAAATATTGAGTAAAACATTCCTGACAAAGCATTGCTTGCTTTTCCATTTAATCAGATAGTTGCATGCTTGATTCTGAGCCAACTAGCTGACGCTTTTGCACATACATTTAAAGATTTAAATTGGAGTAGCATGGAGAGATTGAAAGAGTTCTGTATAACTTCTGCCAGGGTCCAGTATGATAAAGCTATATATATGCCTCTCTTTCTCCCTTGGATCTGCAATATAGGGTCAATGCTGGATATCATAAAGTATATTGTCAATAGAGGAGAACACAAAAATGGTGTCCTTGAAGAACCAATAATAGCAACAATTCTTAAAGAAGTTTTGGAGGGGTTAGACTACCTACACAGGAATGGACAAATTCATAGGTAAGGAGCATACATATCATGAAAAGCGTCTATAGTTCCATCTATAGTTTTTCTTGGTACTGGTAAACTGCTGTTACTTAACTAAGCAAATTGTTTTGCCTTTCACATACTGTAAATATCAATATTTGATAATTTGATAATCAATAATAATAACACTCCGGAACATGCTCCACTGCAATTTGTCACCAGTACTTTGCACTTGTCTGTTTTTATCTTGTTTATCTCCTTCATAGAATAAGTGTATGCTGCACTAAGTCTCTGAAAACTGTACTCTCTGTATCTCTGACTGCAGGTGCTCCTAACATCTAATATCTAATCTGAGTTTAATGCATGTGACAATTTCTGTCTTGTGCATCATGTTGCACAGTGAGGCCATAACCTTGGTCGCTCAGGTACTATTGTGTAGGCAGCATCTAATACAGTTCTACAGCCCTTTTTTTAATGACCGTATGAGAAGCAGGTTTGGTGTCCTGGTTATGGCCGTTGGCTCATGTGCGCCTCGTGGTGGTTCAGTCTTCACTGACTTCCCCACTATAAACTATGCAGATCCCTCAGGCTTATCTGTACATGTCTGCTGTAGTGATCCAGGTTGTGTCCACTGTTTGGATGTAGGAAATGATGTATTTTGACTTGCCTAATTAGTTTTACTGAGATGAATTTGACGTTTAAGGAAGAGTGTCTACAACAGGCTCTCTGTTCCAAGTGCTGGCCTTTTACAAGACCCTGTTTTAAACAAAGCCCAGAGTCGCTGCAGTCAAAACTCGGAGAATGGAGGCAGTGAAGTTGCAGCACAGGAATGGTTCTCTGGGCATGCTTCTTGTGTCCCATCTTATAAATGGCCTGCCTGTGATGTAAATCCAGAAACGTTTCCTCCTTTTGCAGAGAGAAAATTGAGATAAATGGAGAAATAAAGAACAATTATTTTGACTTCTGCTCTGGAATGCCAAAGATCTGCTGCAAACCTTTACTTGTAGTCTTCTATTAAGCTGATACTGTTACAAAAGGAACATACATTAGTTTTTAAGGGTAACAGAACTTTTTGAGATCGGAATTGGGAATTCCCCTTGTGTCTTCTTAAAGCACTGTAAAAAGAATACGAGAAAGATAACCATTTGTTACATCTTCCTTCTTTCCTTTAAACAAACAAACAAAAAAAACCTTAAAAGTTATGCAGTACCTCAGGAGTGCTGTTTGAAATAATACAGCGCACATTTTTTCACATTTACCTTACAGGTTTTCACCTGTAGTAGTATCAGTGGTATGTGCCAGTTGGAGATTCTCTTTCCAAAATTGGTGGGGAATTTTTTCTCATTTTAATTAATTCTCATTTCTGTATAAGAAAGCAGATTATATTACTTTTAAATAGCAGTGGTGCTAATTATTTTCAGTAAAAGATAACTTGGCTCAAATTTGTGATGTTTATGATGTTTTCTGAATGAAAGATTTAGCCTATACATTAGAAATGGGATTTCATAGAATCATAGAATGCTTAAGGTTGGAAGGGACCTCTAGAGATCATCTAGTCCAACCCCCCTGCACACGCAGGGTCACCTAGAGCACGTGGCACAGGACTGCGTCCAAGTGGGTTTTGAAGATCTCCAGAGAAGGAGACTCCACAACCTCTCTGGGCAGCCTGTTCCAGTGCTTTACTTTTCTCTTTTTTACTTTTAATTTCTTCTTACTTTTAATTTAATTTACTTTTCTCTTTTTAAAATGGGGGCTGGCTTCAGGCCAGAAATATTTATGCTTAACTTTATGTATAAAAAGAATGTGTTAAATGAGCAGAATTTTAAGCACACAAGGAACTTCTGACAGATTGAGAAATTTAGAACTTTTGCAAGTTTTTCACAGTGGTATCCTAGCAAAATACAGTTGTTATTTCAGAGTTTTAATAATTTTATGGGATAGATATCCACAGTATGTTTTCCTTCTTCAAGATGGATCAGAAGAATGCTTTATGGAAGAGATTTAAAGACAACTTTTCTTCCAATTTTTCTATTTCATTAATGGAACAGTTGGATGTTACAACATGTTAATTCTTCCTATAATTCTTTAAAACAGTTTGTGAGATTACATTGATAAAAGCAGGTAAAACAGAGTTTGAAACTAAGTATTTCCTCTTTGACCATCTGCTTCTGAATTCTACTTACTCTGTCCAAGCTTAATTTGGGTCTTTTTATGCAAAATAATCAAACAAAAGAGATAATGTTTGTGAAAGTGTCAGCTCAACATACTGTTTTATTGTGAAACACTTACATGCAGTACTTCAGTTCCTTTTTTTTCCTTTTGAAATTTCAGACAGTAATGTGGAGTTAATATGTGTGGGCGTTGTTGTTATTGTCTTTTTTTAATGTAGAATATGTACCTATATGCCTTTCAGACCTGAAAGTAACTTTTTACTTGTGTGTTTTAGGGATTTGAAGGCTGGCAATATTCTTCTTGGTGAAGATGGCTCTGTACAGATAGCAGGTAAGGCAGTGGTGGAAGTGTAATGGCCAAACTAAACAAAATGGGATCTGAAGCTGGTTTAGGAGCAATGGATACTTCTAGAATACTCTTCTATGTAGTAGCTATTGCTGCAAGTTGTCCCATTTCAGACTTCAAGATGCTTAGTTAATGATAGTTATTTAGGAAATGATGTTAATTTTCATTTTTCAGTCAAATACATTTGTACAGAGGATACATTTTATATCGTCTTAACATTTTCTTCCTTCATTTCTACCATTAGTATTGCATCAGTATCGGTTGAAAAACTGAGCGCAGACAGTGTCTTTTATAGCATCCTAAATAATCTCTGAATGTATATATATTCTTGAGTAGTAGTCATAAGAATCAAATTATTTAGTCTTCATAATATAGGAGCTTAAGTACTGAGTAAGACCAAAGGTTTCTGAAACCTCGTATCTTGCCTAGTTGATACGTGACATGTCTTTGTGCAACACTATTTCCATACCAGGTTATTACAAAACTTCAGTTGAAAAATGCAGTATTACCAACAAGGATGGTAATTTGATTTGGGCTTTTTCTAGTGACACAAGTGAAAATTACATACTAATGCATGAGGAATGACATTCTTCAATTTTTTTGTATGATTGCCTTAAAGCAAAGCAAAGTGGATGCTTGATGCTTTTGGTCATTACCTGTGGGTATTTTATTGCTAGAAAAATGTAATCTTTATATTCGTTAGTCTTCCTCTTTTAATTGATAATTGTCCTCCACTTCAATGTACTCTAACCTCTAGTTATGTAGTCTCTGATGATAATTTAAGAAAGAAATATATATCCGTAGATAAATAGCTAGATGAGAGACTATTCCCTTTTGTGCAAACTGTGTTAAGATTTAGTAATGACACTGGCTGTAGCTCCTTATCTTTTACTAGCAGATGCAAATTGTATTTCCAAGTGAGCATTTGGAAACTGGAAGTGACAGACATTTTGGAGTCCATACCTGTAGCTGGTGAGACATGTTCCAGGAGGTTAAACTTAAGGGATTTTTCAGTGATAACTACCATTTATTTCACAGCACTTCAAGAATAGCGTATCATGAAACATAGGTAATCTGTGCAGTGGTGAATGTCTATAAATAGACCTCACTTTTTTAAAATGTAAAATCTTTGCCTTGTTAGTGGTGGTTTAATTGATTTAAAATTTTTCCCTCCCTCCCAGATTTTGGTGTTAGTGCGTTTTTAGCAACAGGAGGTGATGTTACTCGTAACAAAGTGAGGAAAACGTTTGTTGGTACTCCGTGTTGGATGGCCCCTGAAGTAATGGAGCAGGTATTCCTACTGCTTTTTTTTTTAAAAAAAAAAAAAAAAAAAAAGTTTTAGTCTTTGGTTTTTAGAACTTAAGACACCATCATTTTATTTTCTGTCTGTTTCTATTCCAGGTGAGAGGCTATGACTTCAAGGCTGATATGTGGAGTTTTGGGATAACAGCCATTGAATTAGCAACAGGAGCAGCACCTTACCACAAATACCCTCCTATGAAAGTAACTATTGCTTTTCATTGCTTAATGCTGAAGGGTTCCAGGCTTCAGATTGCCCAGCGCATTTGAACTTTTTTTAGTAGATTGTTCTTTCTTGAAAAGGCAAGCAGATTGTACTTTCTTGAAAAATGACTGAAAGCAGAGTAATTTTTGTAGGCCCTCAATATAGGGGCAGGTGTTGGGGGAGATGGTTTGTAGGAAGCTGTGCGAGGGATGTGCAAGGCACAAACCTAGAAAGTGGGACTCTGGGGGTTTGTTCTTAGTATATTAGTGCTGCTAGTCATATTTCATTATTTTCAATTAAAAACTTAAATGAACCTTGTTGAGGGTAGGTGTGCAGCACTGTATATCTTCATTTGTTTTCTTGATGTCTTTTTCCCATGTTTTTACCCATCAGAGTCTAAAAGGTGTTCACCAAGGTGTTGTGTATTCTATGCAGCAGAAGGAGATTATTGATTGCAGCAGTCTCAGTTACTATTCCTCATTTCTTGTTTTCTTCATGAGGAGAACAACCCACATGACTGCCTAGCAGAAGTATACTCTCTAATCATGGTGTGAAGCTTGGGCAGTACCTTTCCTAGCATTTTGTAGTCTACTTCTCAATAGCATCTCAAGTTACCTGAAGATATGACTCTGAATATTTTTACAACTTTTAATATTCTAAAAACAGAATATTTTGGTTTTATCTTCATATTTGTGTACCCAGTTAACAGTGACACTTACAGTACCTATTTTCTGTTTGGGTTTTCTGTAGGTGTTAATGCTGACATTGCAAAATGACCCTCCCACTTTAGAGACGGGTGTAGAGGACAAGGAGATGATGAAAAAGTATGGCAAATCCTTTAGAAAACTAATTTCACTATGCCTTCAGAAAGATCCTTCCAAAAGGTAGGATGTTATTTTCATGTACAGTAGAATGAATTTTTAAAATACACAGGCTACTTAAAGTTTCAGTGTTTTTATGTATCTTTAAGTGTGTGATTAAAATTTCTAAAAATCAACCTTTAGCCATCTTAATCTGAGCAGAAGCAATTGCTTCTTAATTGTTCTTCAAAGTTTTCTTCTTTTGGATTATTAATCTAATTTGCTCATTTAAATATCATGTTAAACTTGACACTAATCAAGCAAAAGTCCTTCCTCTGTATCTTGATTTCTTATTTGAGGTAAAATATCAATCTTGATACTGTGCATAGGTCCAGGAAGACTGTTTAGGTTGATCAAACAATTGTTTATAGCCAAGCAGATCAACCACTTGACCTTTATATTAGAAATACATTTGTTGATTTTTTTTCGTTTGTTTTGTTTTTCATTCTGTAAAATGATTTTAGTACTTTCTTTAACTCTAGAATATCTCCAGAGAAAATTACTTGTTTTTGTAATGTGGAAGAGGAGGCTGCAAACTTGTTGAGAGTTTTCCTCCTGTGACTGCACACAATCATATGGGATAACATCTTTTTGATCTATCTTGATGTGTTTTTGAGGCTTGGATTTCTAAGATAATGAATGTTAAACCCTCTATTCCAGAACCACTGCTCAGGTTCCAAGGTCTCAGACTCATTCCTTTATTTTTATGCAATCCAATTTTTAGAGGCCTTTTGAAGAGGGAGCTGGAGGAGGCACGTTCTGTAATTAATGTTGTTTCTTGAGGATATTTATTCTATCACTTATCTTTTTCTTGAAGAGTTTCAGAGATACTACAGGAAAAGAGATTCTGCTGCAAGAGCAATACTGACTCAGTACTGTGTTCTGTCTTATGATGTTTAACTTGATTTCACTGATGTTTCATTAGTGTGAGTCCAAAATGCTGCTTTAGTGAGTAAGGTTGAAAAGGTGACAGCCGCATCAAGAGAACAAATATAGTTAGGAGAAAAGAATATACATTACATGGCAGCATCCTTAATTTCTTGAAATCCTTATTTCATACCCATATCCATATATAAGGATATATTTCATATATCCTTAAATTCTTATTTTTGATTGGAGGCTCATTTGTGTGCTATTTTCAGTTTCCTAAGCCCTGTACAGTTGTTCTTATTAGTAGCAAATCCTGATGCTTTAAGCTTACAGTTTGCTGGCTGCTTTTGATAAGAAAGAAATACATCTGGATAATCAAACTGCTTTTGAGTTTCCAGCAGCCAGCAATTTTCAGGGCAAGATTAAACCAGTATAAAACATAAGTAGTAAATAATTAAAATAGTTTTCCTTCTCTCCTTGAATGCATAATGCCAAGTGTTACCTGATCTGTGGTTAAGATGTCAGTGTTGAAACATTAGTGTAGTAGCACTTGAGTGTCTCCAAACTTGTGATGGACCTGAGCTGACCTAGCCTTGCAGATAGGTGATGAGCTCGGTGTGCCGGTTACCCCAGCCCGGGAGCCAGTGTCCTTAGGTTGTTTGGGCAATGCTATTTTTTAATGTTTCTCCTCAGTAGTTAATTCTGATCAGAGACACTTCAGAGTCACTGTGACAAATCTGGCAGAAACGCCTGCTTGTTGTAAGAAATATAGGATGGGTGCTGCACTGCTGCTGCTCCCAGCAGGGTGTTTCTGCTCTGGGGGGATGAGAGAAGAGGTGCTCTTCTCAGTGCCCTAAATCACAGCCATAGCCTGTGTGGGTGACAGGTCCAGAAACCCCTTCCAGACCAGCTGAGTTTTCTGGCATATAGCATAGTAGAGCAATGGAGAATACAAGTTTGGATAAAACTTTACCAAGGATCTAGCATTCAACTTTGGATCCCTGTTACAAGATAATGATGGTAGTAGATCATTTAAAAAAAAACTTGCCTTCAAGTTAAAAGTTGATGAGTTCAAAGCATGCCACAGGAATTTATTTCTTTTAAAATTTCCCTTTCCATTGTACCCATCTGAGGTTTATGGGTGAATTACTGTTTCGCCTGGTAGTAATCTGTTACTTTGGGAGAACAAGCACTATCTGCAGCTGCTGTCTGTCTTTAAACTGGATGTTTTTTGTTAATGCCAGGAGTTTAGTGTTACATTCTATAAATTTCACTTCCAATACAAATATACACATACATATATACACATACTACTTTCCTCACTTCAAATGTGTGCTCGCAGAAACAAACTAGTTCAGACTTTGATTTTTGTTGTTGAGATTTTTTCATATGGATGCTTCTCACTGTCTGACCTAGTCCATGCTATATCTACTCCCTTGCTTTAATTCAAATAAACTATAATAAGCGTTTTCATTTATTTAGAAAAAGAAAGTCTTGGAGATTAAGTTTAGCCATCTTGAAACCAGTGTTGGGTAGTGATTTGGGCTACTAGAGGAAAGAATAAAAACCTTGGAGGATTCTAGATGAGTCTGAGGCTGGTGTCAGTTAGATAGGTAACTTTTTAGATCCCTAGAGTTAGTAGAGATGCATCCTACCATTGGAATAATTTCAGGAGTTGTGGGATTGTGGAAAATCTGGTGTAAACTTCAAAGATTGAAGATGCTGAAAAGAAACAGAACAGAAGTGAACTCTAGATGTGCAATCAGTTACACTGATGGAGTCATTTAAGGATGCACATTACCTGACTATTTTTGTATATTGTAAGGATAAAATGCATCTGTATTGAGAGAAAAAGGGAAAAAATGGCAATTTAGATACTGATTTTTTTGGGGGGGGTATTTTTTTATCATGGGGGAACTTAATTTTTTTGGTGTATGGTAAGTGAGAATTAATTCGGTAGCTATTGCTATTCGTTCCCCATTCATACAGTACTAATTCAGAAGTGTTAGAGGCGTACCGTTTAACTAACGTCCTGTACTGTATTCACTGAGAAGGGTCTTTGTTTTCTGTTCTAATTTATTATTGATCTTTCAGGCCCACAGCAGCAGAACTTTTAAAATGCAAATTTTTCCAGAAAGCCAAGGTAAAACGTTTAACCCTACAAGTAAATTTTGCTCTGCCTTAAAATCTACATGAATTCTCTTCTTTCCTTGTGTTGATTTTAACTTATCAAATGTTGGTTTTGCAGAATAGAGAATACCTGATTGAAAAGCTTCTCACTAGAACGCCTAATATAGCACAAAGAGCAAAAAAGGTAAGTGCAGTGACCTTTCCTCTCTAGGCTGTAGGATGTAGGGGAAGGTGGGGCTGTTTAGTTGCCTTACATGTTAGCTGAGTGATGCCTCTGTTCTCTTACACACTCCTGCAGAGACAGTGACTCTTGAATGAATGATTTCTTTAGCTAAGCTTTTTCCAGGAAGCCTTGGAGCTTTTTGACTTTCTATTTGGCTCTGCCAAAGCAATATATATCATTGTATATCAGTTTTCTCTTCCCCTACCACACTTAGTTGGAAGGATACAGATAAAAGGGTTGTATAAATGAAAAGTGATAGATCCACAAAGATATAAGTTCATAAACTGCAGAATACATAGCTTCATTTCGCTGCCTAAAGAAAGGGTGACAATAGTGCAAGCAGTTTTTATTTAGACTACTTTTTTTCTTTGGATTACTTAAAATATGACACTCAGTTATATGGAGCTTGTAGCCAAATTCTCCCAAAAGGGCTGCTGTATCATTCATGCTTGTGAAGCTTTATCGAAGAGAAGCTGGGGTAAAAGCACAGTCCCTGGGGGGGCAATAGGTATGTATTTATGTGTGCTGGGATTTCTTGGTCCCTTTGGCACTTGTGTAGGTGTATTTGTCAGGTGAGGTGCAGCAGAACTAAAAGCTTGTAGTTGGCATTAACAGGTGTTTTAAGACTCAAATATGAAGCAAGATACTGTTCGTAAGAGATAACAGTGGGTGAGCGTTATCGGAGTGTGTCTGGATCTCCCTTTTTGCGGTCATTTAACTGTTTAACTGAACTTAAATGCTTAACGCTTCAACTCACTGAACCCCTTGGTGTGAAGAATACTCTCAGGTTGCTGAGCCTCTCAGGTGGCAAGGTAGTCTGTTCAGCTTTCCAAAAGCAGTCCTTCTGGGAAGATGATTTAAAGAGAGTGCTTCAACAAAACTGTTACAGTCTTGTTTGACACATCTGTTCCAGTGGATATCTGGATATTTGCAAGACTTTTCTTAGATTTTCTTAGTAGTGAACTGTCTTGGTCTTTGTTACCTCTCAGTGATATTCTGATAATACAGTGTAATTCTCCATGGTGAAGTGTTTGTATCCTGAGTGCAGGACACCAGCTACAGAGACTGTCAGTGGCATCTGAATGATGCTCTGAGTTTCTCCTTGTTCTTTGTGAAGGTGTAAGTAGTTTAGGAAGCGATGAGGCTTTGTGGTAGTTCACGTAGAGGGCTTTAAGGAGAGGACATGTAAAAGAGAGAACGTGCTGAGAGGGCAGTGTCTGAAACATGCAAACAATTCAGTCTTATGGCCATGTGGTGGCAGCAATGCCCACATAAGCGTGGTTTTTTTTTTTTTTTTTTTTTTTTTTTTTTTTAATGCTACATTTTGGACACTAGAGCAATAATTTAGCCACACTTTAGTGCTAATTTTATTTTCAATAGAGTGAGTGTCTCCTGACATTCCTCTCCCAGCTGTGTTTTTGGATCAATTGTAGGAACTATTTATTAACCATCCTATACAGATGTACATATACTTATTTATTTAAATAACTTAGAAGATGGATTCACAGAAGGAATGCATGGTAGTTCACCATGCCCAGCCAGACATAGCTTGTTGAGTGACTTTGGACATTTTTTTAATTTGGGTCAGTGATGTCTTGTGTATCTTAAGAAAGCAAAACGTAGAATGCTAGAGACACACTAATAGATTAAAGACCTTTTAATTATAGCATAAAATGGAAAAAAGTAGTTTGTTGCTAGTGAAAATAATAAATTTTAAAAAGACTCTATTAAAATTCATTACGAATTTTAAAATTTAATTTTCTTACAGCTTTGTGTGTAGCTGCTGTTTTAAGATACTACAAAATATATATCTCTTTAATATTAAACTGTAGGATTTTTTTTAAAAAAACCTTTTGTAAGTAAGGTTTGGTTGCTCAAACCGTCACATATTAGGTAAGGTGTCTAAGAGGCCACCCTTGGAAGTAGTAACCAGTGTAATGGAAAAAAAAAATGTCTCTAGGGGAAGAAATGGAAGGAGCTTCTGTCATTACTGCTTAAATTATCTTCTGTAGCTCTTGGTGTGAAATGCCCGTAACTAATGATCTATGGTGCCATTACTAGCACCGGTACCAAATCTACCCTGCGGCAGCTTAATATCCTTTGCAGTTCCCATGCATATGATTAGTTTGCCTTGTTGCCCAGAATTCCAGCCTCAGCTTAGTTTTAACTTGTGTGGTGTGGGTTTTTTTTTTTTTTTTTTTTTTCATTTTGACATAGTGTTCTCGTGTTTTGCTGTTGCTTTACAGTTAATACTTGGCAACTGTTTTGAGTAATGTAGTAATGTGATTTCAGGTTTGTTTGTATAATCTGAGAGTGTGTTGTATAGGTGTTCTTGTGTGTTTGTGGAAAGCATTCAAGGCTTTGGAGAGCTTTCTCTTACAAATTTCAATTTGATGAGATTAAACAGTGTGTGTTTAAAATCCTGTAATGTTAGAGTTGTAAATCACATCTTAATAGGTGTATTTCCTTGCCCAACATTTCTTTGTGTTTTATAATAGTGCTGATTTTGAAATGATAGCTGCCTTGCTGGCCTGCATGTAACTAAGGAGAATACTGAAACACTTTAAGAATTGACTTGTGCAAGAGGACAAGGCCGCGCCGCCGCCGGCCTCCGTGGTGGGAACCCCGACTGCAGCCCAACTGCTGCACGGTGTAACCGGCCTGCGCGCGGCAGGGCTGCGGCCGTCCCTGCCGAGCTCTAGCTTGCCTGCTGCAGAAACTCGTGTTTTAAGACATATCAAAACAGTTTTAATTTTTGATTGAATGTTAAGCCCTTGTTGGTTTGCGACTAAGTTGCTAACTTGGAATAGAGGAAGAAAATTATAAACAGCTCCCAGAATTCCACAGCCAGTTTTGAAATGCAGTCACACTAAAAATTAATTATAACTGTAAGTACCCTGTATGCCCAAAGGCCCTGTGTCAATTTAGTGGTTTTATAATCATATTTCTTTAATTTTGAAAGTCTCCTGCATGACTGCCAGCTTTAGAGAGTGAACAGGGGAAAATATGTGTCTGCATTTCATTTTAAAGCTGTCTGAAGTGCAGTAGCACTTAAAATCAATGTTGAGTAATATTTGGGCTTGAATTCTGCTTTTGGAAGGTGCTATTGCTTTATGCTGTTAATAGAAGCTCCTTACAGCTCTGAGCTGTAAGTTAACAAGAAAAATCTCTGACATTCAACATAGAGAGAATTCACGTGGTAACAGCTTTTACTGGAATTTCAGTGGAAATATCTATTTATTGTTGGAGTTGTAGCTCTGTAGTATAGCAATTTAGGGAAAAGGAGTGGACTAATGAGTTAGCATTATCAATGAGATTAGCAATCCCCTCTGTCTAATGAGGAAAATACCATTAGACCACAGTTTTTCTTGGACTGCTCTTAACAATCTGACACCCCCTCACCAATGCACCAATGCATGCTTTACAACAACGGTGAAATTCTAGTGATGAATTTACCTTAATACAAGCAACTCGCCGAAGACTGGTGCTAGTACAGCTGGATTCCAGACCTTTTGTAAAGCAGAAAGCTGCATTAGTTTGTCAAGCTCAAATTATTAATAAAAATGTTTCCTTGGTATGATGCTGAGCCGCATTACGAGGTGCTTCATTCATCGATGATGATGTCTTGCAAGGGAAAGGTATTGGGACATTATTTTTTGAAAACAGCAGCTCAGCTGTAAGTAGTATGACTTTTCAAAATATTCTCTCTTCCTTTTAGTTTTTTATCTACATTACTTTGTGCTCAGTTCCTGCTTTTGTGTTAGATGAAATGATTACCTAGTATTGGCAAGGCTTTGTGTGAGGGAGGCCACTGTGGCAGAGGTTTAAATTTTCAGTTTACCCAGATAACTTGTACAAATGAAAAGGAGAAAAAAATAGCGTAACTCAGATTTGCAGTGTCAGATTTAGAGGAACTAGAGGAGAAACTGTTGTTCAGGCTATGTTGGCTTTTTGTTTGTTTTCAAGAAGTTGTTGAAAGTTAAAATTCCTGGAGATTCACAATATTAAAAGGTGAATAGTGGAAGTGGAAACAGTTTTCAGGAAGCGGCACCTGCTGTTGCATCAGCTTCCTTCTGTCACTTCAGATAAAGATTACAGTTAGCATTTCTGACAGAGATACTTAAAATAACTGTGTGCTGCGAGGCACACGGAGCTTCTTACAGGACATAGGTAGAGGCATCCTTTCTTTTGCAGGATGTTTTTACCATTTGCGTAGCATTTGCAAAGGTGTATTTGTTCTCTCATACTGAACTGATCCTGTATAAAATAAAGCAGAGTGTGAAATCAGTAGATTCAGTAGAGAGTCTTTGTGCTTCAGGCAGCCACATGCATCCACACAGTGCCCTGTGTTGCTCTTTCTGCCTGTATTTAAAAGCTCATCTGATCTCTCTTAATCACTGAAAAGCAACGCTCCTCTTCTCTCAGTGTTTTTTCTACTTTTTAGGGTATCATAGTTCAGCTTCAAGAATCAATTTTGTAGTGAAGAGTAGTAGTCTTTTGAATAGCAGCACTGTCCTTTTCCCTTGGTTAACGTATTTGACCTGTTGAATCATTCCTAGCGGAGGAGAGTATCTGTCCGCACTCCCAAGGCTCGTTGTTACGTATCTGTCCTCAGGCATTGCAGTTGGTGTGTCACCTTCCTTCAGCAACTGTGTCTCCAAAAGATGGAAAGATTTCGGAACATCTCAGCTTAAAATGCAATAAGTGCATGTGAGTTCTGGTGTAGATATCTGGCCAATACCTTGCTGATTATGATAAAGACCAAAACATAGCTTAGTTGTACCTAGAAGTTAAAACTTGGAAGCAAATTTTTTTTAGATGTAGAACATGAACTAACAGGAGACTGGCTTAAAGTTCCAAAACTTTTTGGTAGACTAGGAGCTTTGAATATTTGGTATTTATTTGTTCTGTTGAAACTTTATTAAAAGCAACCGTAGTGTAGTCCTAAGGGCTTGTTGAAAGAGTCGTGGTTTAAAGAATCAAGCTAAGAGAGAGGATGCTCAGGCCTAATGCTGGTGGTAGACTCATTGAGAAGGAAGCAAGTTTTGTAATCAGCTGTAAGGACAGATAGTGCTGTTGTGTCCCACTGGTTGATAACTGGTTGTTTTGCTGTCTCTTGCTGAGACTGTGTGGGAAGGTACTAGCTTTGCTGCTGTTTGCCTTCAAAGAACTGAAGCCTCCATCTTTGCTCCCATGATATCTAACAGCAGATAGTCCTTGCTTCTTGCCTCTCTCAGATTTTAACCGGTGCCCAATGTAGGAAGAAATTAAATAAAATTAGTTGTTGCTACTAAATCTCACCCCAGTCTGTAGCCCAGATGGCTATTGTGTCAATGTAGCTACATCATCACAGCTAGATTTGCCACCATAGTGTTCTGAGGCTTCTCGCCACGCTTCCTCGAGCAAGGTGGCAGCAGAAACCTTTTCTGGTCTGTCTTTGCTTATAAAAGTAACAGGGAGCTCTGAGGCACATGAAAGCCAGGGAAGTAGCATGGGTCTTGCTCCTGATAATGTTCCATTTTGGGGAAGTTTGTCAGGAAGCTCAGGCAGGGATATGAATCCCAAAGAAGGCTCGGTGGTTGCACGGTGCCTCAGAAGCAGTGTTGCCGTCAGTCACTGCTTTGCTGGAAGAATAAAGAAATAACTGTGAGGATCTTTGCTTTCATGTAAATTGTCTCTTTAGCCTTCCTAGTGCTAAAAAGCAAGCTGACAAAAAAACAAACTAAACAACAACAAAAAAACAGACCCAACACTCTGGAAGAAGTGAGAAGTAAATTATCTTTGCTGATGAGACCTTGTAAAACCTTTAGAAATAAAACACAGTTTTATGCTATTTGTTATGACATTTTATTCTTTCTGTATTTGATAGTGGAGATGTTCCTGAAGTTGCTGGGAAGGTGCTGGGGAAGTCCTGGTCAAGCATGATCATCCTTGGGTTGTGCTACCCGGTGGCAGTGCAACAGGTTTGACTGAGGTGGAAAGTGCTCTTGGCTCGAGAAGTCAAATCATGGCACGAGCTGCAAACTCGTTTAATCGGGGCAGGGAGTTTAAGGCTGAGGCAGAGCAGGCAGATATTCTGGAACAGTAATGATAATGCATATGCAAAGACCTGCCTAGTACTGAGGAGTAGCTCCTGGATAAGGTTATTCAAACTGTGCATCCTCAGATAAACATAAGGTAAACAGTATGTAATGGGCAAGGGCAATATTTCAAAAGGAAAACTCACAAAGCTGGGTTGTATGGGAAAGGCACAGCCAGCAGAGGGTGGCAGTGGAACATGGAGGGCCACCTGCAGACCTGGGTTTGGGCTGCGAAAGCCTCACGCAGCACGGGGTGGCTCCAGGTCTGCAGGCTTCAATGCTAGAGCCTGTTTGAACTCACTGTTGATATCTGATTAAGATATAAAACTGGGATCTATAAAAATTGGGGACTTAATGTTCATTACTTTCATGCCTGTTTATAAGCAGGAGAACCAATTTTGGGGAACTGTACTCAAATCTCCGTTTTGATTGGCATTTTTTTTAGTCTTCAATAAACTTGAATCTGTAATATCTGTATGGGATGCAGAATATATATTTTATAATATAATATACATGAATAAATGGGAAAAGAAGAAATATAGAAGAAAATAAATAGAAAAAGGAAGAATACAGAATTTCCTCTTGAAATGGTGTTTTCAAGCCTTTGAACTTGGGAATAAATTAAAATTATATAAATTCTTTGAATTCTATATTAATAGGGTCTTTTCCTAAATATTCCCTGATTTGACTGTGCTGTCAGTGAAACCTGCCTTGGAATGAGTCTTCTGCATTTGAGTGATTAAAGCTCTATGTTTGTCTTCTGCCTTTTCCCCTTTGGTCATTTATGCAAATAAACAGCCTGGAAGATGGAATGAGTTGGTGGTTTTAGAAAATGCTGATTACAGGAGGAGGATCCAGTAAATCCCTCTGATAGAAAACCTTGTGATAGTGATTAACTATCCTGATGCTCATTCAGCCAAATAGCTAGGAAAGATAAGTAGAAGGTGTAAAGATCGGAATCTTTATCTTTTTTGATATTTTAGGCCAATTGCCACTTAGTTGGCCAGTGTTTATATTTTTACATGATTTTTTTTGATTCTTACAGATTAACAGCTTTGCTTTAGCAGCGATAGGCGTGCAGGGAGGAAGGAAATAAATGAAATGGAAAACTTTGTCTGAAAAGGAAAGCCATTTTGAGTTGCTAACCCTGCATATTTGTCTCATTGCTGGGTTTTCTGAAAAACACTAGAATTTCTTGGAAAAAAATAGGTTAAAAATTGAGATTCACATGCTGGAGCGCATATTTTATGTACATGCATGAACTTATGTAAATTCAAGATGTTTTACATGAAACTTAAATGTTTAGGAAGGCAAAATTAGCAATGTGCAAGGAATCATCTTCTAAAAATGTAATTTTAGGGGGGATAGTGACTTCTCTGTGTTGGCATATTTACAACTGCTGGTAGCTGAAGCTGACTTTAGGTTGAAGGTATCCAACTGGAGTTGGAAATGGTTTGGAGTTGAAGGAAGTGGTGTTCCCATATCTTCCTAGTTTAAGCAAAAGGTTTATAGTGAGATTGGATAAATGTGACATTATGGTAATTTCCTTCATTCCACTGGAGTGCAAACAAATGCAAAGATGTGGGGATTTGAATTTGCTTCTGTATCTTAGGAAAACATTTAGGAAAGATTTGCAAGAGTGCTAAAGGCAAAAATTTTTAAATATGATTGCTCTGTAGACTTATGTGGTGCATAGAGCAACAGTCCTGCATTTTGGATGGAATAATATGCAGAGCAGAATGCTGTGCTAAAACTATTTTCTGTAATGTCCTATTCCTCATCATTATTTTTCTTGTGAAATAATAGGAAGAACAGGCATGGTAAATACTCATTATAAAGTGAAAGCTTTTGAGACACCTGTTTTAAACCCTTTAAAGTGCCAGTACTACTTAGCAATTTAAGAGAATTTCAGCACATCTTTTCTAAAAGAACTTCTAGGATCTGCGTAATGGGGATATCTTGTCTCCCACAGCAGCAATTAGCACAGTCTCAGGGAGAGGTTAAAATGTACAACATCAGTTGACTGGTTCCTCCTTGCTTTGAGCGATAAAAGTTGGCAGGCTTGCTTAATAGTTATGTGCATATCAACATGCTAGATAGCAACTGATGGACCCATTCGCTTTTGAACCCAGTTTGTATTTAGTCCATATGGCATTTTCACAGTATAAGTGTTGTGTGAAAACATTCTTCTGGTCGGTTGGCTTTTTACTTCCTTTTTTTTTTTTTTTTTTTTTTCTCTCCCCTCCCTCTTTTGCCAGATTCATCTGTCATTCACGCTCTCCTGAACAAACCAGATTTCCCTATAAAGTTTTCAGAGAGCAGCTGAACCATAGGTTTCTGTATATGTGTCTAAATATTTTAATGAAGTGAAGCACACTAGAGATTGAACACAATCATTTTGTCAGTTGTAAAAACAATGTTTATGTTCCAGGGATCAGAAAAAAAAAGTGGATTCTGATGATTGTTTATAATATTTCAAAACAACACATGCTCAAACTTTAGTTTCTTTTAATCTATTAGCTTGTAATTTTTTTCATACAAAATTTTGCCTAACATAGTATGTATTTTCAAAATCTTGAAAAAAAAATGACATGGCCCTGCAAATGCAAATATTTGAGAGCATTAGGAAATTTTAGTGATGGACTGATTTTTTTCAGGAAGCAAAGACTGATGTCTGATTTATTCCAAATTCATTTTACTACTCCAGAATTGATACACTTGCATTTTTACGCCAGTTTTTCCTTTGAAATATGCCCGAAGCACATACTCTTTGTTCTGCCAAGACTCCGTATTGCCATGCCTGTTACAGATGCCCTGACACAGGGCCATGTAGTTAGTGGTGAGGCCTGTAGCTAGCGGTGTCCCCCAGGGGTCAGTCCTTGGCCCAGTCCTGTTCAATTTATTCATCAATGACCTGGATGAAGGCACAGAGTGCTCCCTCAGCAAGTTTCCTGATGATACCAAACTGGGAGGAGTAGCCGATACCCCAGAGGGCTGCGCTGCCATCCAGAGGGACCTGGACAGACTGGACAACTGGGCGGTGAAAAACCTCATGCAATTCAACAGGGTCCTGTCCCTGGGGAGAAATAACTCCAGACACCAGTACAGGCTGGGGGCCGACAGGCTGGGCTGCTTCTGGAGAGCAGCTCTGCAGAGAGGGACTTGGGTGTCATGGTGGATGACAAGTTGACCATGAGGCAGCAGTGTGCCCTTGTGGCCAAGAAGGACAATGTCATCCTGGGGTGCGTTAAGAAGAGCATCTCTAGCAGGTCGAGGGAGGTGATCCTGCCCCTCTACTCAGCCCTGGTGAGGCCACATCTGGAGTATTGTGTCCAGTGCTGGGCTCCACAGTACAAGAGGGATGTGGAGCTGCTGGAGAGAGTCCAGCGCAGGGCTACAAGGATGATCAGGGGCCTGGAACATCTGCCCTATGAGGAAAGACTGAGAGAGCTGGGTCTGTTCAGCCTGGAGAAGGCTGAGAGGGGACCTGATCAGTGTATGTAATACCTTAAGGGAGGCAGTGAGGAGGATGGTGCTGGCCTCTTTTCAGTGGTGGCCACTGGTAGAACAAGAGTGAATGGCCACAAACTGAAGCACCAAAAGTTCCACAGGAACTTAAGGAAACATTTCTTAACAGTGGGGGTGACAGAGCACTGGAACAGGCTGTCCAGAGAGGTTGTGGAGTCTCCTTCTCTGGAGATCTTCCAAACCCGCTTGGACGCATTCCTGTGCCACGTGCTCTAGGTGACCCTGCGTGTGCAGGGGGGTTGGACTAGATGACCTCTAGAGGTCCCTTCCAACCTTAATGATTCTGTGATTCTATGATCTTTTTGAACATGCTGGAAAAGAGCACATCTGCTTGCAAGCAAGTTTTCCCAGTGTCTCCTGGAACTGCAGCTGGTGTTGCCATTTTGCCTGTGTGGGACCGTTCCCCTCTTGCCTTGCATCCATATGTCTTTATGTCCGATGTGATGTCCTGCGTCTCTGCTCCTCCATCCCTTGTGGAAGAAGGCAGGGTGTAACTGATGTTGCACCACGCTGCAGGGTGGAAAGCAGTAGTTGCTTCCACATTTATGAAGTTGCTGTCTGTCAGGTGATTGTAACTGCAGGCTTTTAGCCTTTTCCTGTTATGTAGGAAATTAAAGCCTTTATGAAGCCTATGAAGACAGTTTTACAATTGGCTTCTGGATTTTTGTGAGTCACTAATCCTTAAACCTACAGCGCTGCTACACCTTCTTGTGCTAAAAAAGCTAGTAGAAAAAATGTTTTATTTTACTGTCATTTCAAAGACTGTTTGAAGTAATGATGAAAAATATTTGGTAAGAGTAACTGAGTACAATAAGGGTTCATAAAAGTAAAATATAGCAGCATGATCTTTTTAAAAGCAGAATAATTTTCTCAAATAGAAGTTTAGAGCTTTTTAAAGCAATGAAAGAAATTCTCATTTTATATTGATTGTTTGCTTGTCTCCTTTCCTGAATGCTCTGTGGTTTCTGACTGTGGGTATTTTTCCTCCATGTTGAGAATGTATCGCCAAGTCAATGCCAATTTCCTTCACCTTGATTTTTCAAACTGTTCCTGAATCCAGAAATTGAATAGGATTTCCTGGAATGTACAGAATGTTCAGTCAAACAACTCTTAAAGAGCATTACCTTGCTTTTCTGAGCCAAGGTGTTCTTTCTTCTTTGCTGCATTCATGACTATTACCAAAAAAAATCTGAGGCATTTTATTTTCCCGTCATGAAAGCACTCACCATTTTGTGGTGGGAACAAAGCTGCAGGAGGAGTCCCTATGCGTTCTAGGGAGTCTTGAGGAGAAATGCCTCTGTGCCTGGAAGAGGGAGACGTCTTCAAGGTCATTGCTCTAGGTGACCCTATGTGTGCAGGCAGGGTTGGACAAGATGACCTCTAGAGGTCCCTTCCAACCTTAACAGTTCTATGATTCTATGATTCCCTTTTCTGCCTCAGAGTCAGTTTCAGCTGAGATTAGGGAAGGCTAGAGAAAATGGAAAAGAAGATGGGGTGTTCGAATAACAAGCTTGTCATTCCTGAGCCCTGAAGCACGTGGGATTGTGTATTATCTTGAATACTGTCCCGGCAGCTGTAGCAGAAGGACATCAGTGGGAAAATGAAAGAAAGTTTTCCCTGCAGGGAAAGCTTCCTAGCTTTGTTTGGTGGGCAGCAGCATTTCTGGAAAGATGTGTGTTTCAAACCAACCAACAAAAGCGAGGGCTGCCTTGTGCAGGTCAGGGAGTGCAAGTTGTAGAGTGGCACTGGCTGTTTTCTAGCTAAAAATCAATAGGGAGCAATGCTGGGTTCTGCCAAGGTTTCCACAGGTGTGTTTTAGGCGCGTGAGGTCTTCCTGTTAACACTTTTTGTTACTGGAATCCTTAACGCTCACTAGTGCAGTCACTTTTGCTTACGTACAGACATCTCATTTACCATACTTTCAGGTCACTTATTATTCTTTTGTGTAAGATCTTAATACTCAGAAAATGTTTGTTCCCTTCCTTTTTAATTCCCTCGCACAAATGTAGACTTGTAAGAGATTGCAGAAGCAAAAAAATTGGTGATTAAATAAATTAAAAAAATTGGTGATTAAATAATAGATTCTTCTCTCTCCAGTCTCTGGTGTCTACATAGAGCAAGCACATCAGCACCTAGAGGACAAGAACTTGTTTTGCTTCCTGATGCTGTAGCCTTTTTTCGCTGAGCTTTGGGGAACGTGGGCAGCTTGTGCGTTCTGATGCTAGAGACTTGCTCTGTCAGCAGGCCTGGTTATGGCCTGGTTTGAGCTGACCTTTGATAGACGAGGCCTGGAGCTGTCCTGCTCATCTGGTTAAGCAGACGTGCTCCTGGAAGGCCTGAGTACGCTACTGTGGGCTGCAATATTAATTGTCTGTGCCAGGCTTTGAAAGGGTGAGGACAAATGCTCCTGTCAACAGCTTAATTTATTCTTAAATCTTTGCAACTCTGGTGTACATTGCTGGAATAAGCATTGGCCAGAAGAAATATGCCCAGTAATAATTTATATTCAATATTTTGTGTTAGTTGTGCGATCCTTTCACTCACTAATTTGTCAAGCATTCTCTGTTCCAACTGACATTCGTATTCTCTGTCTTCTGCAGCTGTGGTGATGCTGGCAGCAGCTTTTCAAGTTTTTCCTCCTGCAAACTGCCTTTGGTTGTGGATTACAATGACCCAAACTGCTTTTGTGTTGGGTGCAATTTAAATGCCAGTCATTGCAGTTCCTTTTGTGTTCCCTGTGTATTTTTCTGATTTATGTGAAATATGTTTTCTAATACGTGTTAATTTGCCTTTGTAAGGCTGTAGGCTTTCCTTGTTTTCTTTAATAGCTAAAGTTATGAATCAATTTAGTTCCTGTTTTGGAAGGATCATTTAGGTTTTCTAAAACAATAAAACCAAATTAGAACTGCACATGTTTTAACTTGTTTCCTTTTCTTCTGAATGATTCTACTGAGAGATGTAATCCTTGAATAAAAACCTGTCAGCGTGGCATATTTCAACTAAAGCTGATCAAGAAATAGCATTATATACTACTGCATGGCCCAGAAAAAAAAATCCTATTTATGTAGAAACCATAGATTGAACTCCCAAATATGTGTTTGCAGCCTTGAAAATCTGAAGACAAAGGGAGGTAGGAGAAGACTTGTTTAATTGCCCATACATAAACAAAGGGTAGTAGAGATAGTGTGAATGAGGAAAAATACAGTAGATAGAGTACAGAGAGATAGATTGTATGCTGTGCTTGATGGTTTTGTAAGATAATCAGAACAAGCAAGAGATTCATCCTCCCTGAGGCCTCCAGAGCTGCATCCTCTGTGCTCTGCCTCTGATGTGGCAGGGATGGTGGCTCCAGCAGCCGCTGCAGCTGAGAACGTGTTTGCTGGCTTGAGCTGAGGTGAGGACCTGCCTTTGCCCCATCTGCACAAACTGCTGCTACTCTGTTGCATCTGTTGGCCACCTCTGTTATCTGCGCTCGTGCTATAGGAAACTTTAGTTTGAAGGGGGAAAATGAGATAATTCTTGCCCTCCCTCTCTTCTGACAAGCAAACCGCAAACCATGACGTTTTTGCTGCAGCCACATCAAATAAAAGCAACAGCAGGAATCTGTGCTGCTTATCTCCTTATCCTGTATAGTTGAGTGCATGGATGTGCTATAGTTCAACACATGTATGCTTATTTGTTCAACAGAATTCTTCAGTGTATTCCACACCTGTGTTGGTAAATTGAAAAGAAAGAATCAAAACTGAAAATGATGCAAGGATATCACCTAGAGAGATACTATACCTGTTCTCACTTCAGTCAAAAGAAATGTTTCAGATATAGCAATTATAGCAGTGGTGCCACTTAGCACCACTTGCCACTTAGCAAATTGCTTATTTTTGTTCCTTTATTGAAAAAGGCCTGTTATAGTTGCTCTTAATGTATTTGCTGGGAATGTATAGCTTGTCCAAGAGGTCAGAAAGTCTTAGTAGGATGTGGTAAAAAGTCTTCAGACTTATGGTTAGAAAAGAGACAAGAAGTTGATTTACCAACATGGTGTGTTCATGTCTTGCTCTACATCCCCTCTGTGTGACTTAGTCTTTGTGGCTTTAACCAGAACAGGGCCTTTTAGTAAAGCTACTCTTAATCAAAAATTGTTCAGCTTCATTTGGCAAGTAGCGTAAGATCTAAGCACACCTGCCAATGACCTGTGATAGACAACACCTTTGCAGTTTTTAAGGCTGAAAGGTAGGGTGCTTTGCTGTAGCTGAGATAAGATTTCTTTCCTGTGAATACATGTGCTGTTGGAATCAGTCTGATGAACATACTACAAGTTTAGACTCCTATTTTTCTACCTTCAGACAGCTTTGAAGAAAATCATTTAATTTAACACAATTCTATAGTGAAGCAAATTGTTTTCTTTTCCATGAGGCATTTGTTTATTGCTTATTAAAAGGCAATCTATTTAAAAACTTGAAATGTGCTTCATCTTCATTGGTAAAGCTTTCTGCTATAACCCTGGCAGCCTCATTAAGCTCCATTAAAATCTTTCTAGTTAGAATAAGTGTTCAGAACAACTGAAAATTGATGTAGTAGAGATTTTGATTAGCGCATCGGGCAGCGTGCGAATGCGTCTGCAAATCAGCCTGTTGTTGTGTTCTGGGTTGTAGCTGATACCTTTTCAAAGGTTTTTATATAGATGTCGGGAAAATACTTGTGCTATTAAATAAAAGCCTGCACCAGAGCTGTTCCCTGTAGGACTATAATTTATACCCACAAGCACCAGGGAAGCTGCCTGCTAGTTCCCTTGTATCTATTATCATCCCTGATGATTTGGAGGGGAAGAGCTCACTGATAGTGCCTGGGCTGATGGTAGCAGAATACGAAGCTGCTGTGCTACTGCTTTCAGTTCCTCCTCCTCAGTCCTGTTTTGCAAATGCAACATGAGCTGCTTTTTCCAAACCCTGCAGCAGCTAGAGCTAAATTGGGTGTATTGGGAGCTTGGTACGGGAAATAGGGAAAATAGTGTAGGATCCTTCAAGTGGCGGAGTAGGGTACATTCAGTGTGGGTCAGTGCAAGGCAGGAGTGCATTACAAACAGCTGTGAAACCAAACTCAAAGCAGGTTGTATGGTACCTTAGGTATTGGCAGAGAGTATGTACAGTTTGGAGTTAAGGACATTTAGCTCCTGCTACAATTAATTTCGAAGGCATTTTTTATTAGGTGCCTTCTCCAGTGTTTCTTCCTAGCCTGAAACTGCATCTGAGTGAGTTCTGCCTTTTGTAGGCTGTGAAACATTTAAAGCTTTGCTCCCTTTCTTTATGTTAGACATACTGACTTTTTCTGAATGACTTTTGTTCTTTTTTTTTAGTATTTTAAAAGGAATACTTGCTTACAGGCCTTACAAATTCACAGTGCTGAACTTAATTGTATGAGCATTTCAGTTATGCAGTGTGAACTCTATCTTCTATCAGTAATGGAAAATAATCAGAGAAACTGATTTTAATTTCAGTACCAATGGGGTTTCTGATTATTGTTCTGTGCTTTTAGCAGTCTCCTGAGTCTAATAAACTCTGTTCAGGTGTGGTAAGAATTGCTGGAGGTTCTTTTGTTTTGCGTAGATAGGCTGATCAAAACCCTGGGGGGGAAAAAAAAACCCCACTTAATCAGTCTGTGAAAAATGAGTAAGATAATATCAGAGGGTATTTGATTTTGGGATTTAGCTGCTGGATGCTCCTATTACACTTTATTAGGCTGATTTACAGGCATTTTCTAATTAGCATATCTTGGTGCATACCTTTACATACTTAACAATTAAAATTCTTAAGACTTGTGTCCCACAAACAACCTCATCTGTGTAACCTCTGGCACCTTGAATAACTTTCATGTAGTGAAGGTGTTAGCTGAGAGTAAGCAATTCTCATCTGCTTCAGCTTGGTCTGAAGAATGGTAAAATGTGTACAAAACCGTTTTCCTGCATGAATTTTACACAAGTTAGCTGTTTCCTGTGACTGAATAATGACCCCGAAGGTCAGAGGTTATTTGAGTATGTCAGTGATTACTATAGCAAATTAGTGAAAGTATAGAGAATAAAAACAATATAGAGCTGCTGATTAACCAGGACACTAGTGGAGACTTAGCATACCTGTATGATGGAGAACACGTAATGTTTTTGTAGGTTAGACGAGTGCCAGGTTCCAGTGGTCACCTCCATAAAACAGAAGATGGGGATTGGGAATGGAGTGATGATGAAATGGATGAAAAGAGCGAGGAAGGCAAAGCTGCTTTTTCTCAGGAAAAGGTAACTTCTGTTTGTGCTGAGATATGAACAAGATATTCTGTCTTAATGCTAATTGTTAGTACTTCCGAATCTTCCATATGTGACACTCATATCTTGATGCCTTTTTTTTTTCTAGTCACGAAGAGTGAAAGAAGAGGAGAACATAGAGGTAAACTGTTCTTTATTGATGTTTTGCTTTCAAGTGTTTATGTAAGGAGGATTTCTGTTTTAATTTCTATTTTTAAAGACATGAATTATGGCGAAAGTATTTGTTTTGGTTGTATAACCTTGTATGGCAAGTACATATGGGGATAGTTGGGCCTGCAGCAATTAACTAGAACACACATTGGATAAAATGGATAGAAAAATCACAATGTTATGTTCGTGCCCAAGAGAATTGGTTAAGATAAGGTGATTTGGCTATTTTTAATGAATATTCTTGACTCCAGCACACTAATTGCTCTTTTTCTGTCAGACTAATGATGGCTGTTTTGGAGTAGCCAGAAGATCTCCAAATAATTTTTCATTCTTGGGATGTGTATCATGACATGTAGCTGGTAATTAAAATGCTTCATATCTAATGTAATAGAATAGTTCAGTACTGTGGCATAGTAGATTATTTCATAGAATTGAAGTACTATATTGAATGTGATGGGCTTATGCTGACAGACTAGGTGCTATAAATAGTGACTTAATAAGGTTACTGGTTTCCAGCCACGTTGCTATTATTTTGAAAAGCTCACCGGGTGGTGGCACTTGACATTTCACCCGCAATTTTAGATTTTCTGATTTTCATTGGTATCGTATAACCTTTAGAAAGATGAACAATTCCTGCTGATTTGATGGTGTGGGTTCCTGTGATGACCCCACTTTTCAGTTGTCAGCGCTGCTTGCGTAGTGTTTCTGGTGGAGGTTACATTCTAAGTCTGAGATATTGTGGGGCCTCCGCACTGCTCCTCATGCTTCTTTTGTTTTCAAACAACTTGGAGATTTCCATATTTTGGAATTTACTCTGGGCTTCAAATCCACATCTAATGGTGAAAACAGGCTTCAAGTACCTGAATCTATAGAAGTAAGGACATTCATAATTGTGTAGATGGCTTGCATAGTGGCTTGGTTGTAGTTTTCTGCTCAGGAGACTTGCTAGTATTCACAAGCATACCGATTCTCTCCGCTTGTGTGCTATATGTGAAACTCTCTGAGAAGCACTGTTCTCGGCTGTAGCAGTCAGATTAATACACTCGAGTACTGAAGAAAATGAAGGGAAATTCCACCTCTGCATGCTAATGTGTTTAAGCCAGATGTTCTTAAGGAAAGTCTCTTTCAGTGTTGTAGTCTGCTCAAGGAGTCTCTTTATCCACGTGTGTGTCTGGTGTTTGAGGGAGGAGTCGCCTGAGCAGCATTACAGCCTGCAAGTTTGAGAGCTTGATTTCACCACAAGATTTTTTCATGCCTGTTCATTATATTACTTGTAGAAAATGGATGGTTGTTTGTGTTTTTATGTTCTTTTAAAAACTCTAAAAATGCAAGTCTTGGAGATGTTTTCCTGTGATGGCAGGCACAGAAGTGGCCAGTCTAGTTCTGATTCTGTTCTCTGAAGTATAGTTTCTAAGGAAGACTGAAGATTTCAGCTAGCTGTAGTCTTTATATGTCTTACAAATTCAGAATTCTGTATTTTGTCAATTGTTTTGTACAGATAACTCTTTGGTTATGAATTTACTGTTTAATTAATAAATGATAAAGAAACCTTCATTCTTCTTTGTCTTCTATTATTATGATTATTATGATTATTTTATTCCTAATTGCTGCAGGAGGTGCTTTGGAATTGAGATTAAGAAAATTCTTGCAACCTGTGTGTGTTGGTCTTTGATGGGCTGTGGACTGTTGTAAAAATACTAGATTTGTTGAGCATGCAAAAATACAAATAGCGATTTACATCAACGGAAGGAAATTATTTGAGCTAGAGAAAATCTATTTCACTTTTAGTGATCAAGTAATGTTCCAAATATTCATTAATTGGTGTTTAAAATCTAGATGCATGCTGGTTCTTGCATAGATAATAGAAAGCAGACCTTGATAGGCTATTAGTTCTTAGCAACTGAGTAAACACAAGACTTTATTTAAAAACTGAAACTGTATCATGCAAAATTAATGTGAGTAATAGATTGATGCTCTCGCTGTACACTGTATTCCTATTATTTAGTAGTTTATCAGAGTTTGATAAAAGGTGGATCTAACATCCAGTATTTAGGTGTAAGCTTTTTTATTTGTGTCTCTGAAATATGGCAGTTTTAATGGTATCGCCTGTATTTTAGACTGCATTACTGTAAAGCTTAAAAGGTTTTTGAGAGTGATGCTGACTTCAAATTGTTAGCATGGCAAATATTTCAGGATTTTTTTCCCTTTGTCTTCCATTATAACACTTGTGTGTGGTTTTTTTTTTTTTTTTTTTTCCCCTTTGGTAGTCTCAGCCTGCTGTTAGTGACGAATACAATGAAGTTCCATGTGCAGTGAATCTTGTTTTAAGATTACGGTAAGAGATGCTGCAATTTTTTTTAGTGTTCATTTTTAGTTTATTCTATTATTCCTGTTCTCTGTTATTTTCATAATATTAATATAAAGTGTTAACTTCTTTACTCTCCCAGTATGACCAGTATGAATAATATTTCTGTTACTAATTGCTGTCTTTTAATTGCTTACTGAAATAGAATAAAATGAAAAGCAGAATATGAACATGACTTCAGGCTAAATGTATCCTTCATTAAGCATTTACTTTCTTTCTTCGTCCTTTCCTTGTAATGAAGGATCACAGTGCGAGATTTTTAATGAGTTTCTTTCACACTTCAGCAGTCAGCCTCTGTCAGAAGTAAACCATAGCTGTATTACAAGTTGCCTACTCAAAACATATTTCTTTGGCAAGTTTGATCAGCCACTGTGGAGAAATGACAGATACTTTACAAAAAGGATACAAATATGTCATCTGACTTCAGTGTGTTTGGAGTTTAAGCAAATCAGTTGACCTTCCGCTAAAATCCATTTATAAATAATATTCGATAGTGGCTGCTTAATTATGCAGTTTAACTATTGGAAAAAAAGTTTGTTTTTTCTTTTTATGAGAAATCTTATAGCTTTTTCTGGTCTAATAACAATTTTCTGAAGTTGAAAAAAAAATACTAAAACTTGCTTTAGGGCTTGTTTTCATCCTGTTTGTATTGACAAAAGGTTTCAATCCCTCAGAAATATGTCTGTATGTCCCCAGAATATGTCTATATTCTAGTTAGCTGTCTGTTTCCACATTTTTTTAATCTTTTATCTATTTACAGCTTTATGATCAGTAGGTTAGGAACAAAGAGCAGATTTATGCACAGCAAGTGGCTCTAAGATGGTAACATTAAAAACTAATAGTAATCAGAGAAAAAAAAAAAAAAAACTGTGCAGAAGGAGTGCTTGAGTTCTGTTCCCCTTTTCTTTGACTCCTCCTGCAGTGACAGCTACAAGAAACTGCTTGTCTGCCAAATGTTCATTGAAGGAAGCAGAGATATATTTTACTGTGGGGACTGAAAAGACTTTTAAATTATCTAGAAGCTTTTAAGTTGTTGTCCAGTTTACGTAACTGACCAATTATGTCATCAATATTTTTTTTTTCATTTTCATTTATCAAACTGACCATTTTATAGATCCATGTAGAAACACAAGTGAGATGCCTGGGCAGTTTTAAATCATGATAAAATGTGTGGGGTTAGTTTCTAGCCACTTAATTGCAGCGATGGCATATCTGAAGGGATATCATCCTGCAAATACAGTGAAATGCCAGGGATTATACTTTGAATTTTTTACAGCTCATACGTTGGAAGTGAAGGAAGAAAATTCTATTTACATAATCAACCTTTGTTCCTGTTATGAATCCTCCTAATTCTCAGATGTAAAAGATTTCTTCCACCTCCTGAAGCAAGTCTACTGTAAATAAACTCATGAGGCTGCAAGTGTGATGGTTCAGATGGTTTTTCTAGTTATGCTAGTCTAAAATTAATGCTTGAGTGTCTTGTCCTGTATTAACAGCCATCTTATTTGGGAAAAGGGGCAGATCATAAATCAGTAACTTTGGAGAAGTTTTCAGTTGCTTCCATTATCAGTCTACTTGTGAGGAGGTGTCTCAAAATCATTGGCCTGTCAATATTTGATGAGGTATCTGTCAGAAAAACCTTGTGAAAGGTTTTTCACCTTTCATCTTATGATAAGCATGTCTATAGTGGCCCTGGCCTGTCAGCAAAAGGTTGCACCTGAGAGTAGAGCACTCCTGGATTTTGCTTTTGTGGATCTGTGTCTGCCTTGTGTGACTGAGGAAAAACAGGGAATCCAGCTCTGGAGAAGTGTTGTTTGTGATATCAGAAAAGCTTTCTGCCGTACGGACCCAGGGTCCGGGTTCTTCCTCCAAACTCCTGAAGATTCCCACTGGGACTTGGGCCAGTGTTCCGGTGAAGAAGTACTGACAAGATGGTACTGCACCAGCTAAAGTGTGTCACGAGATACTGTTTCAGGAAGAAGGTAGTGTTTAGAATATTAAAATATTAGTGTTTGAGCTATTGCTTTAGTCTGTTTTGTGCTGATTGATCTGCCTTTTTGTAACCCGAAGAGCAAATGTATAAGATTCTCTCAAAAATTCTTAAAAATAAATTTCCTGTGTCGTAGGATGTGTGCCTGGTGGCCCTCAATCACTAAAAGTCAGTCCCAGGTTATAGAGAAACCCCTCTGTATCCTCAGGGTGCTCGCAGATGTCCTTGTGCTTGGATTATTGTGAGGTGAATAATCTTATATTTATGGTAGCTGCGTATGGGGAAAGCGGCTCTGTGGTCACTTTCCAAGTAAAGCTTTTAAAGCATTGGAAAGTAAAAATACTGCCAGTTTTGGAATTTGTGCTTAACGAAGACTGTAGATGACTTGCTTTTGTGCCATGCAGCATTCCCTTGGGATTGCAATGTAGTGAAGAGTTAAAATGCTCGCAGGGATTTCTTCATTTATCCACCTCCACTTTAGACTTTAAACTGTTCTGTTGATGTCTTTGGTGTATTGATCAGTAAGTCATATAGCTAGCTGATGGAGACTTGAGCCCATCAGAGGATTTTTATGAGATTTGTTAAAATGAACCACAAGTTGTGAACCATGTTATTATGGAGTAAGTTAGCTATACTGTGAGGATAGAAGCAAACAATTCCCTGCAGTGCCTCATCTAGTACTATTATATAATTTTTTTGAAGTACGGCTTGACATTTAGATAAATATTGTGAACATTACATGCAGGCTTAAAACTCAGTATTCATCCAAAATGTTGGAAGCTTTTTCTTCTAAAGTAACTCTCTGGAAGCAATTAAATTATACAAATGGCTGTGGCTTGATTACTTCAGAGCACTCTGGCTTTAGGTGCTGGAAATTATCATTATTAAAGAAAAAAGGAGAGGAAAAAAAAAAACGAACAACTGCTGTAGGTAAAAATGTAAATACAAAAGGAATGGGTTGGTTGTTTGGGGACGAGAAGGAAAGGGAAGCAGAGATGGCAATAGAGAATTCCGGAAGGTCTGAGCTCGACTCCCCTCTGTGTGGCGCCCGGCCGAGGCGGCGGCCCTGCCTGAGGCGCTGGGTGCCACAAGGCAGCAGCGTCTCCTGTTTCGCAGAGGGGGCTGCCAGGGCGAGCGCTTGGCGTGAGACGCCGTTTCCCCAGGTCCTCGTGCAGGCAGGGCACGGAGCTTAGTGCGGAGAAACACCCGTGGTGCCGGCGGTGCTGGTGACTTTTCTTGGCAGGGGAACTACCCGAGGGTCTGTGGTGGAAGCAGAGGCTGGAAAGTTTGAAGACTGGACAGAAATTTGGGACAGGCTAAAGCCTTGGAAGACATTTCTAAAGAAAAGGACTTTAAGTACTCCTACTCGGTCTATGGGTTTTTTTTCCTTTCTTTTCAAATCATGTTGTTAGAACAAAACAAAACGGCTCTTAGAAGATAACACTGTGGAAAAATAATGCAAAACTGTTCCAAGGAAAGTTAATAGTGCATAATAAAAAATAAAAAATGAACATCTCAAATGAGGAATTCGGGCAGAAGAATCAATGCATTTCAATAAGGCTGTTACTGGCTGGCCAAGTCATGTTGTTTTCCCCACACAAAGTGGGATTGGGCTGGATCAGTAACTGAGCCAGCAATGCCAAATTAGCCCCAGCTCTGTTTAACAGAAATGCCATGTTGTGGATGAGGCAGCATTCACATGCTGAAATAACAACCTTTAAAGAATCCCATGGCACTCTTTCTGGAGAGCGGGTGTTTAACTGCTAGTTTGGATAGCTTCCAACTTGGGTATCTGTTTTTTTTTTTTTTTTTTTTTTCTACCTTTGCCTTGTATTTAATACCATTTTATTTTAGAAAATAGTCTTCTCAATGGGACTAACTTCTAAAAATATTCTCTACAGTCTGAGTGCAGGTGGCCTAAATCAACTTTAGGAACTACAGTCTGACCAGCTGCAGTCTCAGTTGCCTCTTTAGTTGAAGACAGCATTTTCCAATTCATTTTCTGCCTTTTGGACTGCTGTCTCTTGGAGTATTCTTCCCCAGAAGTGAAATTAGCAGCAGTGTCTGAGGTAATTCTGGGCAAAGCTTGTGAAAGGCTCTGGTATTAAATACTTTAAATACAGACCATTAGTATTTTTAAAGCTCAAATCTTAATTAAGAGACTGTGTTTGAATTTTGTCATCTGGAAAAAAAAAACAGGTTCTCAGAGTAGTTGTTGCCAGTCTGATGCTATGGAAGATAACTATGACTCCAACTGTACAAACTGTCTTGTTGACATGTTGCTACTTTATTATCTACTTAACAATAAAAGAATAATTTGGAGGTGGGGAGGAATGAAATCTGTAATCCAAATTATTCTGTCTCATCAGGCTGTGTGCTGCCTCTCAGCAGAGGATGATAGCGGGAACTCTGCAAAGACAGGTTGCCTTAAGGCAGCGCTCTGTGATTTGATCCTCCACCAGGGAGGAAAGGGAGGAAATAACCACTTCCATTTGAAATTTCCAGGTTAACTACGAAGTTGTTACAGGTGCAGATAGGGAGGTCACTGTCTGAGGGTTTAGCTGTTTAGATTTATAGTAGAGGTGTTTCATGTTAAATTGTGAGACTTCTTAATGGGTAATAGTTAAGAATTGCAAATTATCTGAAGCAATCTAAGATGGTTAAATTAGCTCCCAGGACAGAAAGGTAATTTACTGACTGTAATTTGGAATGTCCCAGCACCTCAGGCAATACAGCTCATGTGCACGAGATGAATTAAGCCTGTGGAAGAACAAAAGGGGCAAATGGAAATTTTTTACTCGGTGTACTTGCAGGTAGGGTTCTTCAGGTATATAAATATGGATCTCACTTAAAATAATTTGTAGAGAAATTCTCGCACCTATATATATATAACAGCACTTTGATGTTCCATCTTATTTGGGGACATAAGTGTGTGTTATGTCTTTTTTTTGTTTTGTTTTGTTCTACAAAAATATTTACTCAGATAATTCTTCAGCTGGTTTAGCACATTTTGTTACTGTGTCATTTGGTACTTTCTGAGGAATATAACTTTTCAGGAGCCTGAAAGACAGATACATTTAAGAATAACAAGTCCCTGGAGAAGCTAGTAGCTGGCAGCTGGTTATGCCAGACTATAACAGGAGAGTCGTTAGGACCAAGTGAAATATGATTGCCTCCACTTGCCAAAACAGAGGTGATAAAACCTCAGCCAGTAGTTTGAGCTGAAGCTACAGTGCTAATGCAGGTCTGTTCTTTGACCTTTTTTCTTATAAAATTAAGTACATGTAAAGACACCAAAGAAGACATGGGGTGGAAAAAAGTCAAGCTATTACAGGCACAAACAGTGTTCGCGTTTGCTTAAACCATATTAGCGTGTCACAGGGATATGCAATTTTCTTGGCTTTTTTTTTTTTTTTTAAATCCAATCTGCTAGCAATGAATAGAGGTGAAGTTAGGTGTGCATGCGTAGACAACTTAGTGTGCAGAGTGATGGGCAGATTACTACCACTCGGGAGCAAGATGATGGATTTGGTGCAGGAAAGCCTTTGTACATTGTTCAGCAGAAGTCAGAACAGGCGAGTAGAAAGCTAGGCAGTATTAGGAACAGAATAAGGGGCAAACCAGGAAATATAGTTGTATATAGCTGTATGCATTCACATAACTTGTAGATATCTGTGTTTTTTCCCTTGTTTTTCATGCTGTGTGTGATATGTTTCACTTCTTACCTGTCACTCCTAATTTCAATTTCAGAGCAGCAAGGATCTATGGATCTATGAAATGGCCTAACTCCAGAGCTGAGCAGTATACAAATCCATGATGTATAAAACAAGAGAGTGCAAAATTTGGGAGCAGGGCTTGATTAATCATTGTCTTAATGCAGGAACTGGATGAGTGAAATACAACTGTCTGATGCTAGTTTTGAAACCAGGAAAATGTTTAGAAACCAAATCGAACTGGGGTAGTTTCTGAACCGCAAATGGTTCACAGCTGGAACAATATTGCAGGAAGCGTCTCTGAGTCCCACTTTTATCTCCTTTTTTAGGCATCTGCGAAGTCTACTGTCAGATATAGGATACTTGGCTAGAGCTACCCAGAAGAGCTCTTCTCATGTTGTTGTTGTAAGGTATAGATTTTTAGGAGAGGAAAAACAAACAAGCAAACAAAAAAACCCGTAAACAACCCCATGTGGAACCTCGCCCCCGGAGGAGATGCTGTTTGAACTTGATAATTGACACGGTAGCATCATGCAGGAATTATGTCTTATCTATTTTATTTTATTTTATTTGGTGACACAGTTTCTTGGGGTTTTCTTTGTATCTTTAAAATCTTTTTTTAATCCACTCCATTTTGAAAGATTTGGGGTTGATGTGTACCCTTCACCAGGTGCAGGTATTTCTCATTATTTTTGCTTTTTAGAGTGGCTTTTGTTCTCAGGTGTATTGAATGGCAGTCTTTACAAACAAGCTCCTAGCTGTGCCGTAGGTTTATGACTGGAAAATAACAGAGGTTCTCTATAGGACAAGAATTGATCCAATAACAAGTATCATAAGATAAAGCATTTGTAGAATTCTTGAAATCAAATGTATGCGTGAGTACAATATTGAGTGCTGTCTTGTGTTATATTTTGCCATCACCTCTGGAACTGTGGGGACATGGTTACTGAATTGAAATTTGTTTTCACAGCATGAAGGCTTGATGTAAATAACCTGTTTAATCATGATTAAATCATGATTGAAATCAGTAAGCAGGAAGCCTTGATTAAACTATTGATTCTAATCCTGTTTTCCATTTGTACCTCGATTATTTTTTTTTTAAAGTTTGATCTTCAGGAGTGGTAAATTATGCATTTCTTGTTCACTATTTAAAGATATTTTTATAGCAAGCTGTATTTTTATTGAAAAATGAATTAAACATTTTTAGATTTGTTTTAATTAGCAAAGTAAAACAATCTTGAATGCAATTGTTACACCATCATTTATTTCATAGAGAACTGGTGTATTTGTTTATCAAAACAAGTTTTGTACTTAAAATAGATCATTATTGAGCCAGTGAATCGATATATTATTTCTGATTATTAAATTTAGGTTATTGAGATTTGGATGTCTAAACAGTTACAAGGCAGGGAGTTGGGTGTTCAGCCTGCATAGCTGTGTCTGTAAACTGTACAGACACTTAAGAGCATATAGAGGTGCAGCAGATGCTCCAATTTTAAAATAGCGTTATTTATTCTATTCTGACTTCTATTATTTGCAAAAGGAAAAGAAGCTTCCAATCAGCCTCTCTAGTTTGAATGAGTTTTCTTCTCACTTGGGTTTTTAGGACCAGACCGCACCTGGTAGTGAACCAGAAACTTAAAGTAGTTCAGGCAAATAATGTCTCTAGACAAGTGAAGCACACTTTTTAGTTTCAAGTTTGAACAAACCCCTCCTTAATGCTAAACAGAACGAAAACAAAATAGTCTGACAGCTGGAGTTCACCTCTAAGCTAAAAGTAGTTTCCCTTGGTTGTATATAGCTCAAAGCTCAGAGTCTGCTCCTGAAAGTTGTTAAATTTATTTACATCATGAATGTGCATGTATATTAATGGTTAACTGTAATATGGCTAGCATTTTGATAATATAATATTTAATTCTAATTGGATAATTTTCTAATAATTTTAAATGCATTGCAGTGCTTGAGAGGCTGTACTGCTTCATCCACCTGCCTTAGAGCTGCCTCTGAGTGTGCTGATAAGTTACATTTGACTGGGATGAAAGCAGCTGAGTAGTAGTGTCCATTTGGGCTACTTGTTACTGCATAATACTGCAAATTCAATGTCTTTCCACTGTACCAATATGAGTGTTTCTGAGACTGTACTGAGTCACTGTAAAATAATTTTGGGTTTGTTGGTTTGTAATTTTTGATATTTTGGGGAGGTAAAATTTTAAGTTAGCTCATTTCATTCATCCTCTTTTGCTCCACCAAGTAATTGTGGCATCACTGCTGTTGTGGAGCCTGGAAACTGTGACAAAAGGTGCACTGAGACATCTGGGACAAGAAGTTAATAACCTGAGCAGGCATGGCTGATGAAGCCTATTTAGTGTAAAACTACTCCCAAGGAAGAAGGCCTTGGGGCTGGGAAACTAGAGGAAATCTTTGAATATTTTTGAAATAAAACTCAGAATTTTTGCCCTACTGGAATGCTTCTTACTCTTCTTGAGGGACTCTTCAAGATCAGTGAGGGAGAAGAAAAAAAAGCTATCCACAATCACAGTGTGTGCTGGAATAGTTAGCAAAATCAAAATATTATGTGCATGGAAGTTTTCCTCTCTTTGAAATGCTGCCATGACAGCGTGGTTGTTTATTAATATTATCAGATATCATTTATAGATAACTCCAGGTCTTTTCAAGTAAGAGCCTGTTTTAGATCACTTGTGGTTTTGACCAAATATTGAGATTTTACAATTTTAATACATTCTCGGTGTAACTGCATGCTGCATTGTACCCACCATATGCTAAGCACTAATGAATTTGTAAAAGCCATCAATACTTTTAAATTTTTAATTCTTTTTAACTTTTGTGCTAATTTGGGAATCATTTTAGGAGAAAACTTATATTTAGTGTTGGCTTCTGTGCATCAAGGAAAGTGATAGCTCTTTGGCTATGTTGTTTATATTCACTCTCCATTAACTAAGGGAGCTAGTGTGAGCTTCAAAGAGATGATGCAAGTGAATACTGCTGTTTTTTACCACAAATAGGACACAGTGCTCTTTCACTAAGTGAAGTTTGAACTTCCAAACCTACGCAAAGAAATGAGGAAGTCATGACCAGGAAAGAAGTCAAAAAGAAAAAGTCTATTCGAGAGTTTCCTGTTTGACTTAGTTTTACTGTCATATTCCATCCAGTCTTCCAAAGTTAATTGCATTTCAATTTCTTTTAAGTCTTAAAAATAAATAATGATATAGGGACAGGTCAGCTCTGGACAGGACTGTCATAAAGTTCTCTTTTACCTGAGAAGCTGTTGGCTGCCTCTTAATTCTGTGGAGCCACAAACAATGTTATTAGCCAGTTTAATTGTAACCAGAACAGTTTCCTTGCTGACTGTTATCTGTAATGTACACTTGCTTTTTCTGTATGGTAGATGGCAAGGGAAATCTTTAATAAATGATTGTAGCCTAATTTCTTCAACTGATAGCCAAATAATAGTGTTTTTCACTCTCGTTTTTCACCCTTGAAAACATTATTTGGTTGTTGTATCTCAGTATGATTGTTGCCTCGTGAAATCTGGTGTTTAATAGGTGTATTGCTTCATTTCAGGTACTTGCTGTTTATATAAGAGCAGCTTATTAAATGCTATTTTAACCATGCTGCCAAATAGAAATATATAAGAATGTTATAGAATGAATAGGCCTCTCTTAGTCTGTACTTCTGGAAAACTTTCTAAAATAAATTAATGTCACATTTAGTGGATATCTATCTTAGTTTTACTTTTCTTTCTCTCAACATTATAAAATCCCCCAAATTCATACAATTAAAAAAAATCCTGACTAGGTAGGAGAACAAGAAACTGAGCTGGGCCTTGTGCTTGGTGTAGTGGTGGTGTCTTGTATGTTAACTCTTCAGTATTGCAACTTATTCTTGAGCCCTCATAGACAAATCATATTTCATCCCTTCAGTAATGTCTGTGGACAGGAGCAAGTTGTTTACACCCATGGGAGTTTTTCCAAAACCACTGATGTACATGACAGAGTTTTAATGGCCTTTGAAGAGCTTTATATTTCAGGCAGTATTTTACTAATACATAGAGGCTGCATCCCCATTCTAGGTGATAGCAATCTGTAAGCAGGACTGACTTTAAGCATCTGTTTTGCTGCTGTGAAAAGTTAACAAACGCCCTTCCATTTAATCTAGGTTGACCTGAAGTCATTAAAAATATGTTGACAAGATTCATCCCTCTTCACAAGGCATGATGTGCTGCCGAATAGACATGGTCTGCTCCTGATGGTAATGAGTAGTTGAGGAGGTGGCATATTGACTAGTAATGAGAGCGAAGCAAGGAAGTGTGAAAGAGAAAAGGATTTGCATAAACACACGGTGAATTCTCTGGAGACTGTTGCTTCTTTACAGGAAATGATCTCTTCCGTTGTGTTTATGTGATCCCATTATAGCTTCAGGGTTCTCATTTGGTAAAGTACTTTAGTAAGAGATTTCCTTTTATTGATGCTTTGGCTACCCTTCTGCTGGGTGGTATCTCGACCTTAAAAATAGGGAGAAAAAAAAAAGTGTGTTGAGGGGCAGTGTAGCCTTGCAGGGGTAGGGGAGTCCTTGTTCTGGCTGGCTGGATAAATTCCCACATTTGCAGAGTAAGAAAGCTGCAAGGCAAGGGAAAAAAAATGTCAGTTTTCACTTTCTGTTGATTTACATAGATTAGCTGTGCTCTGGAAAAAAAGATAGAAACAAAAAGTATTAATTTCTAAAAATAGAGATTAGGAACATGTATGACCTGTATCTTCAGTGTGCTTTCAGTTGACATTTTTAATAGATAATACTTATGAAGGGGTATTTCATCACTTTACCATGATTTTCATGGAATCAAACTCTGTATCATACTACAAAGTAACTTTTACTAAAAAATGTATGAATAAATTGTTGTCCTTTGGAAAAGTAAACTCATAGTAGTCCTTGTGGAATGGAAATAGTACATTGTCTTCTCTTTCAGTGCTGCTCTGATCAGTTTTCTCCATATATAATATAGGGGAGTGACTGGAAATCTAGCATGTATGTGGGATAACCACCTATGTGAGCTAGGCTGCAAAGGGAACTGTGCTCAACTAGTACATTAAGCCCTAAGCATGTGGAATTGAGAAAGGAGTGACAAATTACTGTGGAAATGAAGGAGACCAGAAACACTGGAGTAACAAGTAAGAAAATAAAGGAAAAAATATTAAAAATATATATATATATATTTTAACTTGGTTGTGTTTCTCATATTATACACAGAAAGTGCTTGCCCAGAGATGTAGAAAGAAGATGGGATGGATCATGCTGTTGTATATATAGCATAGCCATCCCTTATTACTGTCAGCACGATCTTGATCTGAACGTCTAGTTTCCCTGCAGTGTAAATGAGGACATCTCTTAAGTGCCTCTCTTTTTTATTACAACAGCAACTGCAGTGAGGAAATATCTCTATTTATGGTATACCTGCATATATACCTCACTGCAAATACCATATTTAGTCCTATTTCTTAAGCTATGCTGGCTCTTCTACATTCTAATGTAGTTTATTTCAATGGTAGTTTAAATGCAGGTCAAATATAAGAAGAGAGGAACATCTCTGAGATGAAGTTTTGTAAAAGTGTGATGTTTATTTTCAGTGTCTTTTTTTGGGGAGAGGGGGTTGTTAAAGTCTCAGACTTGGCTAGTGTCATAGCGAGGAAATTTTGTTCCGGTGGGAATAGAGCTTAAGGGGTATGGGCAGGTGAAAGATGGGTTGCTGACTGATACTTTTTAGTTTTCATTCTTAGCAAAAAGTTTCTACAATTTTAGTTTAAGGCTAATTAATCAGTAGCTCCAGAGAGGAATACACATTGTAGTGTTGTTAGGGGGCTACAAAACTGGCTCTCCAGGACCTTTTGATTTTTTGGGAATGAAGACTTAATATTATATTTTCTTGAGGTCAGTTGTATTTCTCCGTGAAGTTTTGTTGAACTATAATTAGTCATGATCTCACAAACAGACGAAGTAGATGCACTGCTGACTCTCCCAAAAATACTTCCTTGCTTGTTTGTTTAATAGGGTCATGACACCGCTCGATGCTCTTCAGTTGCAGAATGTGCCGTGAAGCCTCTCTTTTGCTGGGTGACCTGTCTTTAAAAGGAGCAATGGCTCAGGCCTCCTAACTATCTTGCTGCATGCGCAAACTTGGGACTCCTGCCTGGTCAGAGTGTCTTTTATTGACTGCCTGAAGTGTAACCTCTGGTTTTCTGTTTTTTTTTTTTTTTTTTTTTTTTTTTTTTAAAAAAAAAAAAAACCTTTTCACTTTTCCTTGTCTGGTAGTGCCCTCTCTATTCAATGGGGACTTGAGAGAGGATGAGAGAGGATTGAAGAAGAAAAGCATTTTTTTTTTAATCACACCAAATACACGGAAAAATAATTCAAAAAGAAGGTATAATGTGCCTCAAACCTTTTGTCACACTGTTTGTCAGACTCTGTTAGAAGAAAGGTTGGGTGGGAAGGAAGAGGGCTATAAGAGTTACATACTCACTGCTCCAGGAGAGCATGCTCTACTTCTGACCCCGCGGATAATAGTCCCAGGCCTTGTTTGGCCTGGATAACCTGAATACTGGATATGCTAATTAAGTAGTTGGATTCAATAGTAGTATTTGATTAAGGAAAAATTCAAGCTTCGGGCAAGGGAGTGTATTTGTGAAATGCCAGCAGCAGTGAGTGACTGTGCTTGAGCACGTGGTACCTGTAGTGCCTCTAGCACAGTCCAGCCAGCGCTTCCAGTGTGCAGGGCACAGCGATGGGACGGGAGGTGACGGGAGCACCTCTGGCTTGTGCCTTCTGGCTCCTCCTCCCAAAAGAAAATCATGACCAACGTGGAGTCTTGCTTCTGCTGCAACTGGTTAAAAGCCATCAGGGATGCAGTTTCCATGCAAAGCGTAGCTGCTCAGCACTGTTTCACAAGCCAGCTGTGTTGATTATAGTTCTGTTGCTGCCTACCTGTGCTAGGGCACTCATTTCTGTATATCAGTATTTCTTAAACACTTGTGTTAACTGAGCAGCTAGAGCTCCTGGTAGATAGAGAATATTCAGCAAATCACTTAAAACAAAACTTCATGTTCTGCTCCTCACATACCCTCCTTCCCTTCCTTCCTCCACCCATTGGCTCCCCACACATTTTTTTTTTTTAACTGTTTTTTTTTTTTTTTTTTTTTTTTTTTTTGGAAGGAAGAGTATTCACTCGTAGCCTAGCAATACAGGCTCTCCAGTGTTTGAAGAGCCTGCTTCTGTTTGGAAGATGCTGGAAATAACAGCTGATGGATACCCCATTGGTGGATAAATTTTGGGAAAGAATGAAGTACTAAACAAAAATGAAAATCTGCTGCTTGATAATCTAGCTACCCCACCATGATTTAGACCATAATTTTAATGCTGAGCAATCCAACTTTTCTTGAATCTTAACTTTTACAGCCTTACTTACATGAGAGATATTTTACATTCCAGAACAAACGAAATATTTCTGTTTAATGTCTGAAATTTGCTGTTGCGTCATTACACAAACGTGATTTTCTGCTTTACTCTCACCACCTAAGTGGCAGCTCAGCCATGTAGATCTTTTACCAAGTGTGCCGAGCACAGCTAATTGACTATAGTGGGAATTAAACTATCATTAGATAATTATCTGCAAGTTTTTCTTTAAGTGTGGATGCCTTAGATCTCTGTTCATGTCTTAGGATCTTTTTAACAGAATCATACAGCTGCTCAAACTGCTTACTCTCTACTCCTTGTTTTTGGAAATCCTAGTGATATTCTGCAGCTTATTTCCTTCAGCATGGGGTGGGCGTCTTTTCAAGCTTTGGTGTCATCACCCAAGGGCAGGATGGTCTCAGTTTGGGAGTGGAGGATTAACTCATGTAATTGACACTTGTCTTTTTTGTTTGTTTGTTTTTCTCCTCCCTGCGAGGAAGCATAATTTCCTGGAACATTCGAAAGGAAATTTCACAATCTTAATGGGCACATCAGGCGATGCTGATGAGCACGCTATCATAATGAAGTTTTAGAAAAAATGTTTCCATAAAGTGTAAAGCTTAAAGTTTTGCAATTACTTTGCAAAGTAGATGTCTGCCAAAATGTCTTACTATGATTTGTGTTGAGGTGTCACTCTTGTTTAAAGCAGCCCTGTAGTATTTGACCTGTTGGAGGTGTCTACATGATGAAAAGAAACCGCCAGGAAATGAATCAATCAGAATGTGCTAAAATGCACAGACTTGTTTAAAATTTACTGCTTTGAAAGTAGATGCGATATCTATATCCATGGCAATTAAGGTATGTGAGTCTGTAATGACTTTGAGCCAAAAGCAAATACAGAAAAGGTATTTTAAGAGCTGGCAAAATGGTCTGAGCTTGCATTTTTAAATAGAAATAACTGTTTTTTCACAAATGCATTAGAGAAACTAGGAACCATTAAGAAATGATGAAGAAGATAAAATTACTAATCACTAAGCTTTTAAAGTGCTTTTCTTCAAATCCTATTTCTGTCTTGCTAAAATAGTCTGTGTGTGCTGCTGCATGATAAGAGGGTAATGGATGCAAATAAACAGAGAACTTAAATGAAGAAAAAAAAAAAAAAAAAAAAAGAGATACCTGGAAAATCTACCTATAAATAGATTGACGGGTGCAAACAATTTTCAGGCAAGTGTATCAAACTGATGTGTGGCCAGCTAATTTGCAGTAGCATTGGTACTAGCTAGAGCCACAAAAGTATGTGAAGACTGGAGAAGAGTGTGAGGAGCTTTCATGGGGGAAATCAAGTGCCTCTTCCGTTTGGTGGAATAAGTAATGGAATAAATAATTTATAGAAATCAATAAATGTCTCTAAGGTAATGGAACCATAAGCAAAAGCACTTGCAGCCAGCTAGCAAATTAATCTTGCCAAACATCATTTGTTTTGCTTTCCTGAATAGTGATGTACAATTAAAGGGAAAACAGCAGCATCCTAAGTTCAAAATTGTTCAGCAGCAGCAGCAATTTCAAATAGCAAGGCTCGACAGCTGAATACCTATAACATTTTCTAAGATTTTACCCTCACTTTAATAATCAGAATTAACTCAATTTTCTATTTGGGAAATATTGCAATTTGAAAACCAAGTAAAACGCATCCCATTTTTATCCTAGTTGAGTTGGTATCAGGAGCAGCTGGTCTTCCACAAAACTGTATCAGTCTATTAGCAAGTGGTAATATTTGCCAGATTTCATAGTTAGTGCCTTCATATACAGTGTCTGTTCTACTTATGGAAACTCTGTGAAAAGACATCATCTAAGGGCTTAATACGTTAGTTTGTAATTAAGATAGCTATAAGAGTGATAAATATACAGAATTTTTCCTTAACTGTTGTTAGTGTTTGATTCTGTTTCCATATATGCAGAAAAGAAAAAAAAGTGTGCAGGCTGGAGCAGTTAGTGTAGAGCTGTTAATAAGAGACTAAACTTGCTGGTTTACCTCTGCAAAGGTGTGAGATAAAGAATTTATTCTCATGATCTGCTTCTTTCAAAAGTGTATGTGGAAAATGGGATCTGCTTCCCACATTCAGTCAAAACATACCTTGTTTGGGAATAGTAATATTTTTTCCATTTTAGAGAACAGCATTTTTAATAAGTTTCTTACATAAAATAAATTTTAGCAAAGGGAAGTGATTTATCTAAAGCAATCTCAGAGATGAGTCATATGTGGCTTTTGTTTTTTTTCCTTTTTGTCAAAAAGCTAACCAAGCCTTTTTAGGGAGAAAAATCAAGAGAAGTGTGGTTCATACCTATTCTCTGTTGAATAAAACTAGACTTAGTGTAGTGCTGCAGTTAACGACAGCTGATTTCTGTAACGGAAGTTAGTGAGTTCGATAGATGTGGCCTGGCTAGCTGCATTGTCTGCCTTTTTGCACTGATCATCTTTAACTCCCGTAGTTTTTCTGGGGTGGGCTTTGGGGAACCTGAAACCTTTTCAGATATAAAGCGTTCTGTTTATTCAGGAAAAGAGGAATTTTCAATTTAAACTGTACTTACGGCATAGCTCATTTTAGTGTTTCCTCTCTTGCTTTTATCTGTTTTGCAAGTCATTCTGCTTTCCTAAGAGTTGTTGAGTTTTCAACTGTGCAGTATTTTTTGCATGTATTTAGCAAGTGATGATAGTTTTGAGTCACATCTGAGTGTGCCTGGCTGTTGGATTTAGTTTTCCCACAGTAAGATTTCATGACCTGGTAACACTTTAATATGAGCTTGCTTACAGCTAGCTTGCTGAGGAAAAGACGACTAATGGACCGCAAAGCACATTCAGTTGCTCTTAGTTTTTCAAGTGGCCAGAGATATTCACTGGAAAGTGTGTGCTACAGCAATTAGCTTCGTGCCTAGGCTCAGTCTGCTTGCCCGTTCCACAAACGAGATGGACATCTAGTTTGCAAAGAAGCTGTTTTATCGATGGTAGACACGATCAACTAAAACTGAAGTTGGAAAGGTGCAAGGAGTGGAGGTTCTGCAGCACAGTATGACGTTGTAAAGGAATTGTAAAAGAATTAAAGATGTTTAAGTGTGTTATGTTTGTACCATATCTTAAGTTGACTGGAGCACTCTTCAGTGGTAAACAGGAAGGAAATATTTTAAGTATATGGCAGAGTGTCTTCTGGAGATGAAAAGAAAAATATTTATCAGAAGATTTTTGTTTTATCCTGTAAGTTATCCAAGTATTTTGAAGCTTAAGCGTCTCCACTATTTCTCCCAAAATACTGTCATGGAGTATGTGCGCATGGAGTATGTGTCATGTACTGTATGTGCAGTGGAGTTGCTCTAGTCTACTTGCTTGGGAATAAAGTTCATACTGCAGAGAAGTGGTTATTGCCAGTGCTGTATTTATCCTCTGGAGGTAGGAACTGAATAATTATCACAAGAAAATGAGACTGTTATTTCTTCTGTTTTGTCTTAGGCCAGCTTTCAAGTATGCTCTGCAGTGCATGTGGTTTTATTATTAAACATAATGACTGTCAGTTACACGTTAATCCTTTAAGTGAGAAGTGCAAAAAAATTGGCTAGTCTGCCTTATATAAACAGGCTCTGCTTGTGTGTATGTGTGTCAGAATAACTGGGGATCTTTCCACACAATGTCAGGGAAGAGATTTACAGCAATTGTTGCCTGACCTGCCTGACCTCATGTGGAGATACCAGTAGTGGTCTGGCTGTCATATGCAAGTTACTGATTTGCCAGAAGCACCCATCTTGTGACTGAGCTTAAGCTGAGCGTTCAGTGCCCCTTTTCAAGGAGCATCTTCCGAAGCGCGTGCGAGTCGCTGCCGGCTGCGGCCGTGGCCCGGGAGCAGGCGGGAGGCTGGCGAGGAGGGTACCCCTCTGCTCCACGCGGCCCTGGGGCCGCTCTGCGGGCTGGCGCCCAGGGGCTGGCTTCTAAGGGGCAACAGACTTCTCCTCCTACTACCTTTAGGGAATGTATGGTCTATGTATGTATGAGCATGTGTATATTAAACTTCACTGAGTTATCCAGACATAATCTGTGATTAATTCTCCACCCCACTGTGTATGTTGCACTTAAGAAGCAAACAAGTATCCTTGGACTGTAAACTTACTGTATGATGGACTGTGCTCTTTGGACAGCAAGGTACCACCCTGCTGAAACAGCCACGCTTTTCTCTTTACTGTATTTTCAACAGATTGTTTTCATTATCTTTGTGCCCTTTTGTACTAATCATGATACTTTGTGTAATTTCACATTATATTAAAAAATAAAGAAGAAAAAACTAGGAACTAATCTTCCACATCTTCTGATAGTGTGATCTGATTTTTAAGAGAGCAAACAACCCATACATCAGAGATTTGCTGGCTTTTTTTTTTTTCTTCCTTTTGTCTGTTTGCTTTTTATTCATTACTAGTTGAGATTCCAGAAAAATTTTCTTCGTGGAATATATCAAAAGTTCCATAGGAACTTAAGGAAAAATTTCTTAACAATGAGGGTGGAGTCTCCTTCTCTGGAGATCTTCAAAACCCGCTTGGACGCAGTCCTGTGCCACGTGCTCTAGGTGACCCTGCGTGTGCAGCGGGGCTGGATTAAATGATCTCTAGAGGTCCCTTCCAACCTTAACGGTTCTATGATTCTATGATACTGAAAACTTAACATTGTAAAAGAGACCTGGGTTCCACAGAACAATCTTAGTGTTTGGAATTTTCACATATGTGAGGACTACAGTTTTAACAGTAAAGGCATAATCTGTAAAATAAATTGTGCCACCGTGGTGGGAGGAGTCAGATGAAGAGTTAGATGAGGAGTCATAATTTTATAATTCTCACAAAACAGACTGCTCTGATATGGGCAGAATTTAAATTCCTTTGGCTTTTACTCTTTTTTATGTCTTAACGTACATGTCTTCCAGTTGGGGCAATATTGCAACATTAAATTGTAAAGTATTCCTTATATATTTAAAAGTAATTTCTCTATGAAGATGAATATACCTCATCTGAATGAGTTTATTACATTTTAATGTATACCCTGAATGTTTTTCAGGAACTCCAGAAAAGAACTTAATGACATACGGTTTGAGTTTACTCCAGGCAGAGGTAAGGCTGCTTTGTTTGAAATTATTCTCATATTGCTCAAAAAGGTTTTTCAGAAATTGGCTACTGCTTGTGGGTAGTATAAATTACCATTCTAAACTCTTTCCTACTATGCAGAGCTTTATATTGTGCTTAAACAAAAATAGTAGATGCATAGAAATTCTAGTGGCAAGTAGCCATAATGTACACTATATATTAGAAGATTTTATGTCTATCAATAAAGACTACATTTTGCTCCAATGTTTCTATGGTATATAAGAGCTTGAATAGTGACGTTTACAACTACATTTTGATATTTGGAAAATGTCACGGAAAATGGAATGTAGTAGCCATAAAGGTGTATGTGCTGATGGGGAATTGCTTTGCCCCTGTAAGAAAAAATATTATGTTCACAAGTATGATGAGTGCACTGTTTTCCAAATGCTGTTTCTGAGTGGAAGATGTGTTGCATTTCTAAGTCATCACTAGAAATAAATTCTGAACTGACCAGAAATAAAACCTTAAGACTCTGCTGCTGAGTTGTAGATCTGTATTGGTCTACCAGTGCTGAGTTTTAAGTAGTCATAAAACTTTATTTGAAAAAAGACAAACAAAATCAAAAAACAAACAGCTACTGATTGGATAAAATGCGCATGAGAAGGATGTGTTTAGTAAAAGGCATCATAGCAGTGATTGGAACCATAACCACATTGTGCATTTCACAGTAGTCAATATTTATTATGTTTAGAGTAACACCCAAAGAGCTTCTGTCTAAAAATGAGTCCAGGTTGGCAAAGGGGGCTCTTTCCCTGTAAGTCATAAAATCACATGCAGCGGTTCTGTGCATGTAGATATTCTCTGTTGTGTACCTCCTTGTTTCATTGATTTTTCAAATGGGAAATAACTACTAAAAATCTTTAATTTAGCTGGCCACAGAGTCCCCTACTTTAGTCACTTTTGGAAAGAATTACTTAAATCCTCTGTAAACAGTTACATAAGCCATACAAGAATTCTTATGTGGTCAAAAATAGTGAATTCTGAATAGAAAACGCCAAGGTCTTGTGTTCCTGTTAGTCGATCACAGGGGCAGCCAGCCCAAAGCTCGGGCTCTGCTCTTCAGAAGCTGCAGCTAGGGCTGGCGCGCCGTCCTTGCCCTGCCTGTTTCTGCACAAGTGGAGCTGCTCTTTAGCCAGAAGCAAATGCCAGGCACAGGGTTTGGAATTAACCTACTCAGACACAGCGATTGATGTCCATCCCACAGCTCGGAGTCTCCTGAGTCACAATATGCAAAAGGTATTTTGAAACTAAAGCACAAGGAAAGTAATTACTGCTTGTGCCACTCCTCTGACCCAATAATAACAGGCAAGAAAACCCATTATCTAGAGACAGAGCAGTGCTGTGATTACAGTGTGATTATAGCACTGCTCTTTCTCTAGATAAATAGTGCAATGGAGAAACCAGAGAGTATCTATCTCTTTTTCTCTCTGTTTTGCAAGAGAGTGACAGTAATACCCCCACAAAATTTATTTTTGTGGTTGTGAAGCTTCCAAAGCTGTGTCCTGAGTGGGGTAGCTCACTGGGCAACGAAGGAGAAACACAAGTGTCCAGGAATGGGCAATGTGGGGCTTGTAGTGAATCAAATCATCTCCTCATGCATTTTCTTCTGCAGAAGATGTTAAAATAATTACCTTAATTATCTTGGAAAATTGTGGTGCTCTTCCTTTTTTTTTTTTTTTTTTTTTTTTTTTTCTTCTTGCTAATGAAAAATAATTTTGCTTTCAAGCCTGTCTCCATGGGAGTTTGGGAACTAAAATATATTTTTGTTAAATTGCATTGGGTGATTGATGTTTTTTGTTGTTTTTGTGGGCTCTTATACTTATTCATTCCACCTTTTGGACAGACACGGCAGATGGCGTTTCTCAGGAGCTGTTCTCTGCAGGCTTGGTTGATGGCCATGATGTAGTTATAGGTAAATTAAATTTTCGTTTGCAATTATGCTCTTGTGGCAAGTCAGTGTTAAATGGATGTGAAAAATGTATTCTCTAACTCTGCTTTCTATAAAATCCTTTTGGTTCTAATTCTGTTTTCATGTATGAATAGTACAATCAACAAGCCAATTTTGGTATCAGTCCAAGGACTGTCTTTGGAAGTCAGAACTCTTTAGTGGTTTGAGGGAGATGATATAATGTAGATCTCCTGCAGGATTGTTTACAGTTCAATGGTTGATAATTTTTGTACTAACTTACTTTTTTCTATTTAGCAGTAAATTGATTTTGGGATTTTTACTTCTGAAAACATGCTTTGGCAGCTCTGCTCCTAGTGAAGTTAGTAAGTGCCCCATTGACTTCATGAAAGTCAATAGGATCAAACCAGAGTTCAGGATCTAGGGAAGCTGTACACGCAGATATTATGCCCAGCAGGAAAAGGTTATCAGAATGTTTACTGGCTGCTAAAAAGAAATAGGCCTCTCTTGTTCTATTCTGTGCGAAGTGATTTTTTTTTTAATGAAATTTCTTGACAGACAAAGGGGATTCATTTTGAAGTGCTCCGTTGCCTGTGGTTCCCCTTTATTTCCTATTTGTTCAAGATAGATATGTAGAAATACAGTTACCAAAAATCAGAGGGAGTTTAGTAGATGTTTAAAGTGTAAGACCTGAATAAGGAATGGATCAGTTTTTACATTTCTGCCCAAGAAGTTCATATTAGTTGGTTCAGGTATCTTCAGTAGTATGGAGAGTGTTCCACATGCTCGTGCTGCTTGGCTGGAAAGGGAGTCCAAATACATGGGCAGCATGTTCTTAAGCTTGCTAACATGGTTGAGGGAACCTAGTACTACTTGCTTGTGTAGGTTTGGTTGGCTCTAACTGATGTATGAAGCTTATGTATGTCTTACCTGTGCTTTGGTTTTAGCATCCAATGAAAAGGCACTTGGGGGAGGTTGGAGGATGGCTCCAGCTAGCAGCTACTCTTCTCTTAACAGTTTATTACTCCCTTAGGATAAGGGCGCAGGGGACAGCTGGCCTGTTTACTGCCATTTAAATAGTCAGTGTGAAAAATGTTGTTACCACAATGTTGAAGATGCCTTTTTTAGGTATTCTGTGGTGAGAAAACTTCTTGCTTCTTTTTTTATAAAGAATTCTTTGGTTAGGAGAAGAAACAGTGAACAGGCTCTCCTGATTGCTGGGGCGGTTGGTGCCATCTCCTCCGTATTGTGCACAAGTGGGAGTCACTGCTGGTGATGCTGCAGTGCAAGAAAGACCAAGCAGGACCCAGTGAAATCCTCCCCCTTTCCTTCTGCACTCTTCGCTTTTGTCCTTGTGCTGCAGAAGACCCAGTGCCTTTTTGGAATCCCATGAATGGGATTTGATAATGTCATTCAGGAGAGGTTTAGGGAAAGAAAAGCCAATTAGGATAGATATTCCGTATGGCTTTAGTGACTGGACTCTGTTTTTTGAAGAAACACAAACATTAAAGTGAGTAATAAGGTTTTCCCTAGCAGGCATGATTAGAGCTACTGTCTAGAGAAGGAATGATAGAAGTTTATTTCCTTGTCTAATTTCTATTTTGGATTGCATCAATGAGTTTTATTTTTTTAGTACTATGATGATGGGCCTTACTGTTCTTTCCTGTTTACCTTTGCGTCATGGTATTATGAAAAAATAAGGAAAGCTGAATACTCCAACTATATTAAAAATATATGATTTCATTACTTAAAGTCATTTTATGTGTTCATTTTTCTGTGGAGCTTTAAGTCCTAAAGTTCCACAGATGCAAATTCTTGTGTTACTTTGTACTCTAAGTTTTATTTATGTGCCTGCTCACCTTAAGTGAAGTTCCTTAAGTTTTCAAGTATTTTTGGATGTTATGTTATCTTTCTAGTGCATGACATTGATTTCATATTTTTTTGGCAAGTTTTAGGCATGTTTTGCTAACTGGCATTTTGCTTTTAATTAAAAAAAAAAGAAAGTTGGACTTGAGTTAGAACATATTTGTGATTTCTGTCTTGAAAATTGTATAAATATATGGACATGAAATAAAATGATTAGTGAGCAAGCAGAATGTTGCGACCTTAATTTGTGATTGTGTAGCTGTAGTTATTAAAGATGATGATTATGGGATGTTTAACTGTTGCTAGGGCCAGCAGAGGGTCCACTGAATCACGAATGCTTCATGTTGACTAAACATGTTGACTAAATAAACCTATCTATTCAGTAAGATTTTAATCTTACTATTCTAACACCCACCCACCTCAAAAAAAAAAAAAAAGAAAAAAAAAAGAAAAAAAAGGAAGAAAAATAATAGAATAAAGCTGATGGCAATGCAGCTGAGAGTGCCTTAGAAAATGGGCAGCAGAGGTAGGTTCTGTAGGGAATGAAGCCCGTTTGAGCATACTGACCATGTGTAGTTAAAAGAAATTGACTAAGCTTTACCTGCTCATTTCAGAATAGGAATACAGTTTCAGAACAAAAATTTCAGTTGATTAGTTAAAAACAGAAAATCATTTAGTTTAAAGTGTTAAGTCATTTAGTAAAGTAGATGGTGCTGAAGATGTAAATTTGCTTACAAAATGCATTTTCTGTGTAAAATGATTATGCCACCTAAGAGGGGAGATAGCAGAGAGGTTGGGAGGGGTCAACCTCCTTGCCAGAAGAACTGGTTCCATCGAAAGCTGGTTCCAGATAGAAAGTGGCCATCGATTATGCTTTGCTTTTCAGTAGAAGCTGCAGGAATTCAGCCTTTATAGACATGCAGGAAAATGTTCTGAGATAATCTCTTAAAAGTTGTTCCTTTGGTTTTATTGGTGTTGAGAAGCGTAGGGGCTGAAAGAAAGGGGGGAAAAAAAAAGGTGGGAACATGTTGGAACCCACCATTTGTTTGTTTAACAGCTGTTTTTCCGACAGGATATTTGAACAGTCCGCAAAGGCTGCTGTGAAAAGCGTGGCCATAGCTTACGTGAGTTGAGCCCATTAGTGAGGACTAGTTGACATATAAGTTGTACAGAATTTGCTGCTAACTATAAGCATGCTTTACTTTTCGAGTCCTGCTGGATTTGCTTCACTTAACACAGGCTTCCCAGGAAGATTTCTGTTCTTAGAGCAATAAGTTGAGCTACTTGTGAGCAGAGACACAAAAATCCCATTTTACATGTTCAGTTCTGGCTACGATTGACGGGTTTCTGTTCTAACAGAACAGGATAGCACTGCTTCACAAGAGGTCCCTAGATCAAGGAAATCAGTAGAGAGCATTCAGTTTCAAAGGATATTAGATTTTTGAATTTTGAGAGGGGACTGGTGTCTATCTGCAGGTATTTGTGTCTAGCTGACAAAGATACCCTTATGCAGATCTGAAAAGTCTATATTAAATTGCATTGAAGATCTGGAATATTTTCAGGATACATTTTGAGCTGAAGTGTGTGTGTGTGTGTGTGTGTGTGTGTGTGTGCAATATATGTTTAATATGCTAGTGAAGTTTTCACCTAATAATGTTTTGTGGTTTTTGTGATACCATAAAGGAAAGGCGAATTGTATCGCCAATTGGTTCTTCATGGTGACTCTATGTGAAATTGAATGTTAATGCTGAGTTTTGACATGGTTGCATTCCTACTTCACTAGTACATACAGTTTGCATGCAATTAAGTTACAGTTAATCTTCTACAGACCAGCCTTAAATTTCAGAACCTAGAGGTCTTTTTGAGAGTTATTTGAAAGAAAGGTGGGAAAAAAAGTATTCTCCTTGTTCCTTCTTTCGCCCATACTAAGTACTGCTTAAATTAAAGCCTTGGTAGATTTGTCATTAAGAAATGTATGGTTTTCACTATGTTAATATACTTTTATTTTGGATGCTATAAATACCTTGATCATCCTAGGAAATGTAACATCACTTTTAAGTACATCAGACATTTACGTCTGGTAATTTAATACCTGTCTTCCATGTTGGAACCAGATCTGGTATCCATGTAGTAACCAGGGAAACACTTGTTATTCAGTCAAAGCAAAAGCTTCTTGCTGAAAGATCTAATGTGTTTTGAACACAGGAAAACCATTTGAAAACCCAGTAGATAATATTTTGAAAGGAGATCATATTTTCAAAACAACAAGTATTTTCATCAACCTCTTGTGTATTTTCTTAGAAGTGCAAATAGAGTAAATGTAATCTTCGTATTAATTTGACTGATTTTTCATTTTTTTTTCATTTGGTGGCCTCTTTCATTTGGTGCAGTTACTCTGATAAATAGTTAGGACTTTCAGACAGGCATCTAGAATAGAAAAATCATGGCTGTGAATAGATCATTTAGCCATGAATGCAGAGAACATCTATCAGACTGAAACCAAAAAGACATTATTTCAAAGCATGTTAAACAATGAAACATGTGGCTCCCAATTACTCACAGTATCTAAACATTTGAAGTGGAAACACGTGACTCAGACTTGTGGTTTCCTGCCAGCTGACGCTGAACTCGCTCTTTTACTGTGACTGTATAATGTAAAAAATCCTTATTACCCCTTCTTCTTGGTGCTATGTTTTCAGCTACTTGATTATATGTGGTTCCTCATGCTTAGGTCAGAAAGGGCCTCAGTAGCTGAGGACATGCCTGGTCTGCACCAGAAGATTTTCAGCCTCAGCTGCTGCTTGTCCACCACGTTGTGACTGCTCGCTGACCCTGGCTGAGGCCAGGTGCATGCAATGCCATTTTTAGTAGCCCTCTACAATTTTGCAGTATCTATCCAGGAGTACAAAAGTCAGAATCAAAAGCAATATTCAAGACTGCTTGGTCTTGGAAGAGGGAAATATTTTCTGGTTCCTCTTTTCCTGCTGAAATTTAGAGGATTTCCTAGGAAACCTCCAGAACTTCCTCAAACAGATGATGAGGAACATGTGTCCTAGTCGGAGCAAATGCCAGCTGCTCAGGACCCCGGAATTCTTCTCCCTGATTTAATCCTGATGAGCTAGCAGTCAAAATCTGCAGACTCTACTCGTAAGCTGCACTGACTGTGCTGTGGTAAGTTTCACACTTGTCTAGTAAATTGTTTTATCCTTTTCTTGCTCAGGTAGCCTTGGGCACATAATCTGCCCATCTCCCATTTTATTTTTAGTTTGAAGGAAAGGTTGCTCATTAGCTCTGCTCTCCCCTTTGGCAGGGAAGCTTCATGTAGTACTTCAGGCATGCTGGTCGCTTACATGTCACAAATCTGCAGGTCCTTGAAGGATATCAAAAGTTAGAATTTTCTTCCAGAATCTTGTGTGGATTCATTTTGTGTAGATGCTGGTGATTGCACTTCCATACTGCAATCAAAAGGCCAACAACAGAAGCCCGGTGCGATGGCGTCTGGAACAGTGTCCGAGCTCACAGTGACCCTGATAATCTAAGTCATAGGAAATGCCATAGTTACCAGTGAATATCCTTTTGCTCCTATTGTTTTTGCTGTGTGCTGTGCCTTTGCTGTTTTATTAGGTTGATCTCCTCAGCTGAATGAAGTGATATTTTTTTGTTCAGCTAATTCCTGTTCATCACTTTGCTATAATCAGATTGTGATTGTGCTGCATAAGTAGGAAATACATTGTATTAATTGATGGCCTAATGAAGAGCTGTAATGTTGCTAAAGGCACATGACCTAGATAGCACCACTGCTTGAAAGCCTAAAGGAGCATAGATTTGTCATTTAATATTAGTAGTCCTTTGAGATAGGCTGATTTTAGTAATGTTGGGGGAATTTAGCTTTTTTTTTTCTTGTGGCTGTTGTTCAAATTGAACATTGACAGAATTTTTAGATAATAGTGTCTATTGCATTTTTGTAACATTATAAAGCTAGATGTATCCCTCAACTTTCCAGTAACCAGTTGTCTAAATGGTTAAGTGTTCTGTGTTTAGGTTCTAATGTATTACCCAGAGAGAAAACCTACACTTCCATCCAAAACCCTACTGTGTTTTAAGGCATTTTATAGTAACTCTTGTGCCTTCTATATGAGCATATCTCTTTTGTAAGAGATGCCCAAGAATTACAGATAGGAAAGTATCTGTAAAATCCCCAAGGGCTAACTAAGGACTTAAATATTTCAGTACATCTGGCTCACTTAGAGCTAACACACCGAAGGGTGACTCATAATGACTGGGCTGCGGAGAGCACTGGATATTTGAGAGACACCCTTAGGTAATCAAGCTATGCATCTAATTGCTCCTTCCAAGAAGGAAAAAAATCTGCCTATTTTATCTTTGTGCAGTACATAAAATGTGCAGTTGAGAAAGCATAATGTGTGAACCAGGGCTGTTTCTTGGGCCTTTCCACCTCAGTGAATTTTCAGTGTGATAGAAAATAGGGGTACAGGTGAAAGAAAGGATAGGGCATTAAGTGAATAAGCGCTGTGCCTGTGTTAGCTGTTGTGGCAGAACTACAGATACACAACACGAGAAGTTCTTAAACAAATTAATCTGTACACCATATATGTGTTTATGCACGCCAGTAAATGTGCTTATCTTACAGCCATGATCAGGTAAATCATAATTTTTATTTATTCCAAGGGATAAAAATGCAATCAACAGTTGCTTTTGGGTAATATTACTCTATTTCAGCATTCAGTGGACCAGATTCTAGTTGTGTAAATGAGAAGTAAATCCATCTGTTTAACTGTGGGATTACTTCAGTTTTTTTTTTTTTTTTTCCCTGATATGGCAGATTGCAAATTTGTGCCTGAGGTGTGTTCCCTGCCCTCATAGGTCTAAGTTATAGGTTTGAGGTCTCTGTAGTACCGAAAACGGAAGCTCTGCATTTGATTCAGAGGGCAAAGTAAGTAATGTTTCTCTTTCAGTAGTAATTTAGTTACCTGTTCCCTTGTCAGTGAATACTTCTTGCCAATGGTTAGTTAAAATGAGGGTTTATCCAAATACTTCATAAAAGCAGTAATCTGTTTAGAACCTAAATCCTGCATATAAGGGAATCTTTTCTGAATAACTTTCCTATTTTGAATGTAAAGTATTGAAGTAGCCTGGTATTTCATCTTCTGAATAGTTTTGTCAGAACAGTATATATAATTCATAGCAGAATTCAGGATAGAAGGAGTTGTGAACATCTGATGGGGAGATGAGGTTACCCAAGTGATAATAAGCCTAGCAGAATGTGTCCTGGCTATATTTCTGCATGGACCTAGGTTTCAGCTCTAATCCAGCATGATGAAGGTGTTTGTGGAGCTGTCTTCAATATCTTGATGATTATCAAATTGAAGGCACTTGGTGTCAAAATGTCTGGAAGCTCTTGCTTTCTCCATTCAGTCACTGGTGACTTTTTTTTTCAGCTTTGTACCCTGACTCATGCTTTCATATAGATAATTTATGTGCACAATTTACTGTAATATCTCAGTCTTGTTAAATGCTCCTGTTAGTAGTGTTGGACAGCAGGTCTAAATTTTTATTTTAAGTGTTCATTTGAGCTTACACTTCCAGATTTAGAATGTTCAATATCATCAAAATGCTTTTCTCAAAGTCAAATGGAAATCCTGAAGTTTGTTTATCCTATTCCCACACACCCTTGAATTTCTCCTTGTTTAAGCTCCCAGCAGTTATCTTCTACTACCCCATCAAATACATCCAGAATCCATGTCTGAAATATGTAAGCACTTCAGTAGCCAAATACATGCAACTTGCTAACAGTTTCTTTTAAGTGGATGGTAGTTTGTATCAATGTGCTTTTCACACACACTGGGAGGTGGTGAGAGCAGGAATCAAATATAGAATTTTAACCATCTATTTTTTCATAAGTTTCTGGGAAAAGGTACCTATTTGCCAGTTACATTAATATTTTCCAATGAGTGGGATTTTTCCCATAAGCTGCCCAAGGAAAAAAATAAATCTTGCATATTCCTTTTTTTCAGTCTTCAGTTTTCCAGTTTTTGTCTGTGAGCCCTCGGGTATGTATTATTACCTCATTTTAACAGATATTGCAAAGAACTTTGAGGTCTACGGGTATTCCATAAACTCCGGATTTTTGCAGTTTGAGCAAACATAAATATTTCAGAACTTTCTTTTTATCAGAACTGTGTAAGAAATCCAAACTCCGCTGAGCAAGTTGGTTTTTTTCTACATAATATGGGCACAAATTATTAACTTGTGTCTTGCCATTTCTTAGCATTTACTGGCAAGGTCTTTAATGAGACCAAATTCTGGTTTAGCCTTGCAGTCTCCAGTGATGAGTATACTCAGATGTGCACCATGGGCCTGGCTTCTCTCAATACCAAGCATGTAATACTTTTTAGAAAATACAGGAGTTACAGAGCTGTGGGATGTATATATATTTTAACAGATTATTGAGAAGCAGTAACCACTGTTGTGTGTTGGGCCATTCTTCTGGAGGATGGCGATGGTGTTGGGAACAGTTCTTTGGGCCTCATGCTTCATAGCCACGTGCAGGAACATGCGTGCCTGGCTCTGTACCCTCTTCAGAACCACGGGGCTCTGGCGTCGTTAAATACCCCCTTCCAGCTGTGTGAGCCGCGCAGCCCTGGCAAATGTTAGTCCCGTGTCAGAAGGCTGCAGGGGACCTTGTCAGTCCCCCTGTGCCTTTCAAGCTGGAGCTTCCTCAGTCCCCTGCCGTTCTTTAGATGAGTGGTGTTTCTTTAGGCTGTTTACTGATTGTCAGAGTGCAAATGAAGCTGTTGAATATTAAATTATCAAATGTTGAAATGGAGATAAATCTTTTCCATGGTCTTTATCTATATCTACCGATTCAACAGTGTACTTTGAGAATTCAGTCAAATTTGTGTGCCTTAATCTTTCTGTGATAAATTCCTAATGATGGCCTCTTCATAAATAATACATTTCTACGTGTTTTTCATGTTTCTCCCTTATCAGTGTCCTGTAGCTTCCTCACAAGAGAAGCCAAGCTTTCAGCTCAACTATTTTCGTTTATTTCTTTAAGACCTGTGTCTGCCTCTTTCCATTTCTCTAGCAATGCACAATTCTTAGTGTGTCATCACTTAGCATCTCAAAATGCTTTAGAATTCCCTTGCTACTGTTTTCAAGAGGCATAAACAAAAAGGGTTTTCTGGCTAGCATCCTGCGTGGATGAACTAATGGAGTTGCTCTGTGCAGTTATAAGACCTTTTTGACCTCTCTTTGAAGTACTGTTTAATATTTTATACAGACAGCTTGGGAGTCACTAGGTAACATTAGATAATCTTAAGGAAGTTAGAGATGTGGAGGAATTGCTACTAAAATTTATAAAATTTGATTGCTGTGCTCGTTTGTGCAATATAGTTAATCCAATGGTGTCCAGGTTTTAAAATTTAGTTTTGAGCGTGTTATGATCTTGCGAAGGTGTGAAAATGACTGTGCGGTGTGAAATACAAGTGTGTGATATATATGGCAACGAACCACTTGCAATATATGAAGCTGCCTCCAGAGTTGGCCTAATGAATTCAGCCCGTTGGAGGAAAATTGGGCCAGCAGCTGAATTTCAGGAGTCCCAGTCCCACCTAAGTGTTCTCCCGCACGCAGGCATCCCGCTTCCCTGAGACCCGTGCAGAGGAAACGGCATTCATTCCAAAATCAGCAGATTCCCCAGGCAGGTAGTTAGGGAGAAATCCACCAATCAGATGAAAATGGCAGAATAAGTGCCTAGAGTAGGGGAGGAAGTAGTATTTGAAAAAATCAGGAGGAAAGCCAGAAGATCTGTGCTGCTCTGAGTCTGGCCTGCTGAATATAAATGCAGTTGGATAAAGCAGGGAGCTGTAGAAGGTGGTTATTTCTTACAGGCTAGATTTTGGATGACATAATGTAATCTCACTTCTCCCTTATTGAAAGTATTTCTGATTTTCTCAGAGTGTATCATTTTCCTGTTGTGTTTTTTCTTTTTTCTTTTTTCTCTTTTTTTTTCTTGTGATAGAAATTTTGTGCTGGATTATTGTTTTCCCCTTTCCCAAGTTTTTTTCTTCCAAGAGTTTCAGGGCTCCCAAGTAGAATGGCTTTCCAAACTGTTGAACCTAAGCATATTGTTAGAAGATCTCCATCTCTCCATCCTTTCTTTTTTTTTTTTGAAAATGGAAAAGCACAGGAATCATTATTCTTTGGAGAGGGACACACAAATGTCATCTCAAACTTCAGATTCTGCTTGTTTCTGTGTTTACAGCAGATGGCCCTGGCTCAGTTGGCTGGCTTGGCATTGTAGTGGAAATAGTTCTGCTGTACTTCATACAGCTTTATTTACTGTCTCATTAATTTTAACTTTTCCAGAAGTTTTCCCTATTCAGAAGCCATTAGGGCTAGATCTCATGCTGCGTTAAGAATTTTTAAATTACAAGGCACAGAGTCTTGTCATATTAGAGAAGCAAAACATCTATTTGATAGACTGACCCAAGTACAGTTACTCAGTTACATTTTTTGTGATCTTGAAGATGGCCATCTTTGTTCTGTTAGCTCAAATTATATTAATTGTATATTTAAAAATTGTAAGTGATGCGGTCAGCCAAAATTGTCAGAGGGCAAAGATTGATGGTATATTTTAAATAAATAAGTATTCTAAAAAACGGGCTGTTTTCTGTTTTGTTTTCTGTTCTGTTACCTTTACAGTGGTAGTCTGTGTTGTGTATATTTATTTGCTAGTTTTGACCTTTTGACTCATTGCCTGTTCTGCAGATGTGAGCACTCACTTTGACATCTTGGCACTACCATTTGTCACTGAGCGAAACCTGCAAAAGAATCAGTATGATTTGTAGTGCATAGGTTGATTATCTGTCCTTCAGAAACCTCTTGAAGAAAGCTAAATAGCACCTCATTTATTGTTGCAAACAACAAAAAGTCTGTTGTGTCTGACTGCTGCTTATGTTTGAAGACGGTTTTTCCTCCAAGACATGATTTGAAGTGCACTCATTTCCTTGGAGTTGTGGCTGGCAAAGGTTTTTCCTCACCACTTGATTCCTTTTTTTCCCCCCCATCTAGATACTTTCTTGTTTGTGTTTTTTTCTCTGACTTCTATAGTAGCACAGCCATAGCATCTTGAAAATGCTCTTCTTGCCTAATGCAATCAGTAATTCTGAATGGGATGAGCAGCAGCAGCTGTGAGTGAGGCTGTCACAAAAACCCATATGTAAGAATGACATTTACCAGAACAAATCTCTAAAATGCCGGTCAAGGGCCTTTGTATACTTAACTTTGTGCTTTAGTACTGATCTGAAATTTTTAGAAGTATATATGTAAGAGTAGTAGGTCGGTTATATCTAATGCAGCAGATAGCTTAAACTAATTACATTCAAAGTAGGTTTGAGTGTTGCACTTCAGAGTATGTTGTTCTACTCTGCATTTTTGTGATTCTGGGGATATTTTTACTGTAGTTAAGATGGAATCCCAAACCTCCGGGAGAAATAATTGGAAGTCACTGCATGCTGGCTGTCAGGATGGATTTCCAACTGCTTGGATGGTTTCTGCTGCCTGAGATGCAACTTTACTTCTGAAGGAAAATAACTAGAGAACACATGGGGACTTGCAGTTCTTTGGTGCCTGCTTTTCTCCCTATCTATTAATATCAAGCCCCGAAAGATTGCTGTTACCAGTTACATCAAACTCTTCAAACTGGGACTTAGTGTTGGGCATGTCTTTCTGTACCCGCATACTTACTGGACCTAGAAATTCCATCTCTTGCCAAGGTAAAGAGGGTAATGATCTCATTACCAGTAAAATATTAACTGCATTTAAAAATTTATCCCTAAATACAGACTTAGGTATCCAGCTTGGCTTTCATTGTTGGCCTGGCAGTCTAAGTAAAGATAAGCAAAACAAAGACAAGGAGTTAGAAAAAGGAGCAAGATATCAACAGGGACTATATGTTTTTGCTAGGTAGTTGTGTGCACACTTCTTTCTTAGTTGATGTTAATTACTAACATTTTTGGATACTGCCCTAAAAAGGGGCCTTTTGGGAGATATGTGTTCATCATGGCTTGACAGAACAAAATTGATGATGTTATCCTGGCCAGTTTGTTTTTATTGTCATTTGGTAAAGGGCAGAAAATTCAGACCTCAGAAAGTGCCAAAGTCACAGGTGTGAAACGCTAGTTTGATGTGAATAGCTTTCAATGCACATTATTGGAATTGAAAAAGTATCCCTCTGGGAAACTATAGGCGATTCCTTCTGGACATGGGCCTATTTTAATGTAAACTTGTATTCTAATATTATGGAATCTTAGCCAGACTTTTTTATTTTCAAGCATAGTGTCTAGAAACTTCTGACATTATTCCCTTACATCCTAATCCTCTGTTTGATTAAGTGTATCCCACTCTAGTTGTAGCCCATCAGATAAGCAAAAATAAAGCATGTTTCTTATAGTTGCTTCAGATATTTATCCAGTGTTGCCTTTTCTAGTAAATTCGTAAGTAAAAGCTTTTGGCTTGTGTTCATAATAAAAGTAAAGACAAGTGAAACAGCATTTTAATGAGCCCTGTTCCTTGAAAAAAGAGTTTTCATTAAGAATTGTGTGTGTTCTTTTCTGTTACAATGCTACATAAAAAGTAAATACAATTAGCTCTTACATTAACTGCTAGCTTGTCTTTTTCTAATTTTTGCTTTGAAAACTTGAATTTCTCTTGTTCTTGGCAAAGAATTGGCAAGAAGGGGCTGGGTTTTTTTAAATTTTCGTAGCCAGTAGTGAAGAGCTCAGTGCTGCCTTGCACAGGGGGGCAGGTCGCTGCAAGCCTTACTGATGACAGGCAGAAGTGCAAGGAGAGTAGCTCAGGCCTAGCGTCCAGCTACAGCTACTCTGGTTTTGTAGCACTCCAGCACCAGCTGGAGATTTTTTTTTTTTTTTTTTTTTTTTTTTTGAGCAGTTTGCTGTATTGGAGTTTTGAATAAGCCAGAAATGTTCTTGAGCACACGATCAAGACACACAAATTTGAAGCGACTCTTATCTTGGCTTCAGGAGAAAACAAGGCTGAACTTTCTTTTTTGTGTATGTATATGGCTCTATGTATTACTGTAAATGAAAAGTATTGCCTCTATTTGCATATATTTTAACAGGAAAGAGGTATTGCAACACAATTGATTTGTTGATTGTAGAAATAAATTGTGTGATTAAAATGCAAACTCTTTGTAATGACTACAGTGAAGGAGATTATTCATAATAAAGCTTGAAAAAGGGAAGCACTCTTTAGTAAAATTCCTGTAGCTGAATTCATTAAACTGTGAAGGCTAATTTCTTGCTTTGCTAAAAGTTTTCTCTAAAAAATTCATCTCAAGCTTGTTTTTAAATCTTGGTTTTAGTTTCAAATAGTTAAATTTGTTACAGGTGTAGAAACAATACTCAGTGTCATTTTAATGGTGTAGAAAAAGTGAGACCCCCAGAATTTTGGTGTGCGCTGAACAGCAGCTGAGGTGACGTTGGCCAAAGTGCCGAGCCAAACAGCTTCCCCGGGTGAGCCCAGAGTCCGTGGCGCTGTTCGCAGTGAGGCATACAGGGCCAGGCACGCTAGTCTAGCGCGAGAAGCGCGTCACAGTGGTGCCAGAACGAGCAGAGGAAACAAGTTTGGTGTCATCTTGGATTATGCTTCTAACAGCAGGACTTTCAGCATGCAAATCAGTTTGCTGCTGTGTATCTTCCACCCTAAAAAGCCTATGAAAAGTATTTATGGAGAGCATCTGGCTGCTTGTTTCTTTGGTGCGTGGTACTTATCTGTTCAGTATACTAAGAAATCTCTGCTACTTAATACCTGTTTGTTTCTTTTAACAACTCGACAGCTCTGCGGGCTGTGGGGTCTGCCTCATGCTGTTGATGACTTCTTGTGCTCCTAAGTCAGCTTTGAACAGAGGCTCTTAATGATTCAATCTGAATTAGGCAGGTCTGGATCTTGGACTGTGCAAAGCTGTTGAGCAGATTTAGAAAATCGGTGAAGCCTGAAAACAGCCAAATTTGTTGGTCAAGATTAATGGTAGCAATGTTATAAAAAATAGACCAATTAAAAATGTGAGTTAGGTGCTTTCACAGAAAAGGAGCTTATTATTTTCTTCTCTGCTCTGTTTTTAAGGAGGAAATAATTTCCTTGCCACTTGTTCACTTCTGTTGATAGTGTACAGCTTACTTCTCTGGACATTGTGGCTCTGCAGATTTAGCTAACTGTTATTACAGTCATATCACAAATCCAGTCACAGTTACTGAGAGAATAGCTTGAAGATCGACTTTTAGCTGCTGTCACATCACTTTTATTTTTGCTGATTTTTCTGCTGGTTTAGTGAGCTGTAATAATCACTGATTCTCTGTGCTGGTTCTTTTGCCAGCCCAAAAAAGGGGCAGAAGCACAAACACACAGCCAGGAAAGACAGAAGATAAGGAGAGGGGCAGTGAGCTCAGCCTTCTCTGGGACATGCATCCTTGCAGTGGCCCTGGTATAGCAAAACTGTAATATAAAGCACAGCAACTATGGTCCTGCTTGTCCTTAGTCACATGTTTCTGCCCCTTTGCTTGTGTGACTGTAACAGAATGAGCCAGTTTAGGGAAGGCTAGGCTGAAAACCAACAGTTTTATTTTTGCTGTCACTTGGTTTTCAGGCAGATTTTCCTGAGCTAGGTCACATATTCACTCAGCATCAATGCCAGCAAATGGGAGCAGGCAGGACCGTGGCAGTCTGTCCCTCTCTCGCCCCCCTGAGTTTCAGACTACAGCTAGAGAGCAATTAAATGATTCAAGTGGTATTTTACAGATATGTATGTGTGTGAAATGAATTACATAATCTGACCTGAATCTGAGACTTGAAGCCATGTAGAATGCAATTTAATGTGAATCATTTTTTTCATACTTTATTTTATAGTTGCTGCTAACTTACAGAAGATAGTAGATGATCCTAAGGCCTTGAAAACATTGACTTTTAAGTTGGTAAGTAAAAGCTGCTAAGTATTGGGTAATGCAGTAAATACAGCTTCAGAAACAGAAGTGTTCCCTTACTGAAGCTGGGCACCGAAAAACAGCCTAGCCTGTTAAATCTTTTAAAAATAAATCAATTATGGTATGCAAACTGTCTGGCAGAACCTTGAAATCTGTTTCTTGCCTTTTCTACATCACAAGAAAACACTCTTGAAGACTTGAGCTTGTGATGCTTGAACAAAGCTTTCTATCTGTAACAGTATCTCTTCTGATTCCCTGAGGTTAAGAGCATCAGTATAATCGTGCCGTTTCCCATTCTCTCCCTACTTCTCTAATATATTTTTTAATCTGTTGCATGATATCACCCGTAAAGTTGTTGAAAATAATTAAATAGAAGGGAAATTCAATGGAACTTCTAGGATTTGCAGGGAGAAAAGAAAGAGATGATTCTTAGAGAAAGTTGCAAATGAACTTGCATGAGTCAGAGAAATGGAATAGAGAGTGTTAACCATCTAAGAGACGTTCTCAGAATTTGTGAATTATTATTGAGACTCATCAGGTTCATCAGCTGAAAGAAGTCTGTAGAAAAGACAGATTCATTAATTTTAGCATTCATAGTACTGATTTTAGATTTTTAGATTTAGCATGGACCAAATACACCAGTGGTTTGTTCTGGGAGGGAGCTGTGCAAGCTGATCTTTTAGTTTTATAATGCAAAGAGGTATTAGGTTGCATTTTTAAATTATCCAGAAGCTCTTGAAAGGAATCGTGGGATAATTTAGCTTGATATGAAGATTGTCTGACTTGCTTTGCGTAGTCTGCTTGTGTCCTCAGGTGTTTTGGTAGGTGACCAGGTTTGTTAGGTTACCGAGGTTTGTTTTTAACCTAAGTTTCTTCCTCATATCTTTAAGCTAGATTTCCTGTATTAATTCACTACTTTATGGCAAAAGAATATACAAAATCATGAGAACCTAATTTGTTCTTATCCTTGGATTCATTTAATGTACATTCTATTGTCTGCTCCTGTATTATTCAATAGGATTGCTAATTGAATTGTTTCTTAGGAGAACCTCTTATCTTTCTATTTGTTCTCCTGAGTTTTCGTTACCTCTTGTGGCATTTGAGAGCACTTGTATGCAACTTGATTAAAACACATTTCATTGGTAAATATTTCATGGTGATTCAAAGCCTACATGTAACTAATCTTGTATCCATTCAGAGAGTTTTATCTGAAAAGCATTCTCTAATCTAGGTTTATTTATTATTATTTCTACACAGTAAATCAGTTTCTCAGTACTTGCAGATTGCTTCTCATGTCTGAACGCATGTGTTTTTACGGTTTGATCTGCTTCTTCACATTTTTAATAGTGCATATTTGTTCTTAAAATTATGTCATACTGTGGAATTACATAGCATTAAATGTCCTTTAGTTGTCTTGGCTAACACATATTATGATGTGTCCGCAGTATTCACATGTCCACATTTTGGGAAGGCAGTTGCTATAATGCACAAGTAATCTTGGTAATAGTTGAAGTAAACACAGATATATTGTGCAGTATAATTTGTATTTTAAGATTTTTTTTTCTTAAGTTTGAAAAATGGCAAAGAAAAAGAAGCATTCAGTCCCTAAGACCCTAGTCCCTAATACAAGGTAATAGGTTCCAGGGTGCATTAGGTATTAGAAAATATTTATTGATAAGGAAAGCATTTTAAAAATCTAGATTGATCTAGATATGTTACTTAGCCTGGCTTTGAGGGGGGCATTGATAGCTAACTAGAATGAAGAATGATGTTAATAGCAACTTCTTTTTTTATCATGGTATTTTAAGTACAGAATTCAAACACCATGTATTTAGTAAATTCCCCATCTAATAAGCATTGAAATACTTCAATAGTAACAAATGGTAATGGGCTCAAATGTTTAACTTACTGCTTCAGCAAGCAACCTGTAAAATATTCTGCTCTGATCAGAGAGGACTTATTCTCCCTATGTGATAAAAATAAGCGTGAAACAGAAGTAGCCTCCTGTAGTGCTTCTACAAGTAGCAAGTATGTTTATTTTTGTTCATGAAGAAAACAGCAAATGTCGTACGTATTTTGTGGGCATGATCTGAGAGATGTTTTTCTGATAACTGCATATACACATGTGCACCTATGTGCACATGTGCTTTCAACTACAATAAATACATAAAAGGATCAAGAGCATATTACAGGATGAGCCAATTGTTTTAACAGTTTATTGGGGCATATGCCAAAGGGAGTGCTAAGGAGCCCTTCACAAGTAATTTTCCATTACCATTCATTTAACTGACTACTGTAATTTATGCATCACAGAGGTGAAGATTGCACAAAAGGGCTGCATTAAAAATGTCGTTACTTCTGAGCTACAGAAATAAATCTTGTATTTAAGAAACTATCAAAATATTTTGCCTATAGAAGGCTACATTTATTAGAGCATATCTAGAGCAACAGTTCAGTACCAAGCAAAGTGTTTATATTCTTCCTGTTATTTGTGACAAATGTGACAACTGAACACAGTACAAATTGTGCCAGTTTGTACTGCGGCAGACTTCATTAAAGAATTGCAGCTACACAATCTGAAGTATTAAATGATACTGTCAAAGAGAAGGCATCCTTTTGCAAATATTATTGTTTACTCTTTACAGACTGCTTCAATCTCAAAGATTCAGTGGATGGATCAACAGACTTGACAATTGTATTATGAACCTTTGCACACATTTGGTGTCTGCACAGTAGTTAGAAGCCAGAATCTGTACATGTTGGGTTAGTCACTCTTCACAAGTGAAAACAGCATTTTTGTTTCGGGCTTTTTTAAAAGTCCTCCTTCAACTAAACTGTTTTTTAACCAGGCAATGTGGGGAGAATTTATAGCCTGGCTGTCAAATCCTCCTTTTTAACATGATGCACTAAATGTTTCTGTTTGTACTTGCAGGCCTCTGGCTGTGATGGCTCGGAGATTCCTGATGAAGTGAAGCTGATTGGGTTTGCTCAGTTAAGTGTCAGCTGATGTCTGTCCCTTGACCCCGAGCTGAATTGTGAGATTGCGAAGAGGCCAGCTTAGATGCAAAGGAAAATTAAGCACCACATACTGAGTTCTGCTTCATTCTCTAGCAATTCACAAAGTCAGAAAAAGCAAAGCCCACAGCTATACCACTGCTGCTAACATTCAAAATGCTACTAAATGTCTCTTAGCAGTTGATTTGGATTCCCCCTAAGCGAGAAGCCTGTGGAAAAGCACTCAGGTGGCTGTATTTATTGGTTACAAAAGGAATTTTCTATCAAGCTTACTTCTTTCATAAACTTTGAGTGACACAATTTTACCTGTACTTGTGGTTGATCATACTGCCTCTGTTCTGTTGTATTTAGAAATTACCATAAATACAAAAGTTAATTATTAGCCAAACTTGAATTCTAGTTTTAAAACTGTGAATTTTATTTTTCATATATTTATGCATTACATATCTTAAAATGATTTAACTTGATTATGTGCTATTTGCAATTGATCTCCCATTATTTAAAAAAAAAAAATTCAGGTATATCCTTGATATATTTGGTAAACTACTTTTTTTTTTTAATTAGTTAACTAGGTGTTAGCAAGCTGTCACTGGGTGTGTGTCTTAAAAACAATCCACAAACTGATTGTCAAGGGTGTGGGAGGTGCCTTGCATACATTAATGTTTCCAAGAATGTGCCTGAGGCTGCTTAAATCCAGAATATTCTCCATTTTCTAGATGTACCATATATATGGGATTATATAGCTATCAGAATAAGGAGAGGATATACAGAAGTAAAAATGTTTGACAATTTTGAGGTAAACTATGCTTTATTGGGGAGTCTATGAGCTAGAACTGCTATAAAATGTTGTCCTTAAGGTAGCCTGCTTACTGTGCCCATCTCTGATTTGATCTATCCTGAAGGGATAGAAACAGATTTCATACTGGTGTGATAAAACTTGAACAGAACTGAAGCTTTACTTGAAATTCTGCAAAATACCAAGGTGAAGTGAAAATAATAGGGCTTTGTGCAATGATCAAGTAAAACTCTGTAACAAAGAAACCACTTCTGACCCAAATAGTCTTGCGCTTAACCTGTGACGTAGGTGCAAGCTTTAGAAGGATTCTCAAATTTGGAGACCTATTCCTAGGATGTTACAACTTAAGCTACTTCCTAGCTAATCCTAGTAAAGGGCAGCTCTTTAATGTACTGAAAACGGCAAATATATATTATTATGAGAAGTTATTTATAATGCCTTGTCATAATTGTTGAGGTGTTCTAGAGCCATTTGCATACAACTCAATGTAATTTCATTCCATTCTATTGTTTACATAACAATTATTCCAAGATGACTGCAAAGGTTAAAACATAAAAATAAAAATAAACGTGTATTGCACAACCAGATTTGTATTCTGAATTTCCATGTTCTGCATGCGTGCTGGAGCGGTGTTACAAATGCGTGCTGCCTTGCTTTAGTTTGGTAAAAATGGCACCAGCTAAGAGGACCAAGTCGTCTGGAGTGGAGAGAGGTGACTGTTTGCGGGCTCCCCGAAGAGTGTTTCCTGTACCACTCGCACTCCGGTGAGCTGTGTAGGAGCCTCAGCCCCGCACAGGTGTCTGTACCTGAAGGGATTACCCTGTGCCCGGCCAGGTGACGGCCGTCGCTTTGGGGCGGGGGCAGTAACGGCTCCCGGGCGGCCGTTGGTGCCCCGGGGTGAGCGCGCGCAGGCGCGAGGCCCCGCCCCGGCCCTTTCGGCGCGATCCGGCGCCGCGGGCGCCGCGTGCCTCGTCCGCCCGAGGAGCCGTGTGGGCGCTGGTAAGTGCGGCGGCTGCTCCTGGGCCTTGCCGGGTACCTGGCTGAGACGGGGAGCAGGTTGTGAAGCAGCAGGTTTCCTTGTGCATTGGCAATTCCGGTGAGTTAATAAAAAGATACCATAAACCTCAATCTTCTAGTGAAATGGTTGGCAACCTGCTGTTATCAATGGTGAGTTATACATTTGGGTTGGATTGCTGAAAAGGACACAAAGAATTAGGTTCAAGATGAGCTCCTGTGCAGCTTTGGGGGGCCTTCTGTGTGTCTGGATAATAAAGAATCTAAACTTTAATTGAAGCAGTGAACAGTACTGTGCCACAGTGCAACTATAGCAGCTGTTGTTCTCTTCTAGTTTGATGCAGAAATATGAAAATGCTTCACTGATTTTCCTTGGTTCATTGAGACAGCAAATTCATGCAGCAGAGTTCTGAATCACAGCTGTGTGGGTGCTGCGAGGTTGTGGGTTGTTTTTAACCTTGTTTTTCTGCTGCCACTAAGATGTTAGAAATAAATCCTATGCGAGGGAGATGACTTTAGAAGGAAAATGGTCTGAGCTAAAAGGTGTAATTAAAGCTTTATAGCCTATTAATATGAAATTCATGAAGTAAATTCTGCTCCCAACTTTTTACGGACAGATGAAGAAAATAAAAAAAAAAAAATACATGGTAAGTTGTAAAAGAAAGAAGTGTGCGAGTGATGAGTAAAAATAGAAATATACATCAAATCTAGTAGGAGTTTGCTTCTTTAATACACTATTCACATTCTCTGTAGAATAACAAAGGAAAAAAATGGCAACTATTGAGTTGATCATCTTCTTAGGAAGAGGATATAAGAGGTGGGTACACTTTCTCATTAGTACCATGAGAATTGCTCCAAAGCAATGGTGTACCTTACAAAGGTGTTGATGGGCAGTGGGTTGTGTCTGATGGTGGATAGAGCACCTGCAGCTCTTTAAGAAAGATGTGTCTTAGTTAACTGGTTGAAATTTGGAGCAGGTGAGCTGCTTACTACACAGCTGTTTCTGAGGCCAGGCAAATGGAGCTTAATCAGTTCCACAGTCTGTGCAGCAATGGTTGTATGCTGCTGCTTGCAACAGGCATTTGCAGGCTCTGTGGAGCCAGACATTTCACTGCTTTCTGCCTGAGTGTTTTGGAAGTTGCTCTGCTTTGTTGATTGGGATGAAAACTGAAAAATGAGGAGAAATAAATCGCTGTAGTTGATCATGACTTCTATGTATTAAAAAGGTCTAATATAAATATATAACATTTCATAAAACCAGGTCTGGAGAATAACTGGTGTGTGTGTGTATAAAGGAGGGGGGCAGAAGTGATATTTTCAGCCTTTTATCTTCTGAAATTCCAGCATGGGCACTAGACCAAGAAAGCTACCTCCCAGTTTCCAGCAATATATGCTTTTCATGCAAAGCAAATAGTAAGATATAATGTGTCTTTCCTTGTGCTGACCTCAGTGCAACACATTTCACCCGCATGTCCAGAGAATTACATTCAAGCCGTAATGCAACTAACTATAGCTAATGATAATTATTTCTGAGTCCTAGAAATACTATTCCAAATGTTACTGTTATTTCCTGTAAAGAGCTGTCTGCAGAGCACACTTCTGCTTTGTGCTTGGGGCTTGAGCTTAGGATTGGGGTTGGAATAGGAAGATGCCACATAGATAACACTGCTGAATTTTCCACGTTCCCTTTGAGATCAAGACCTTCTCAGCTTTATGTGATGTAAAATCATTAATTTGGGGGCTTGCAAAGCATTGCTATAGAATCTCATCATGTGCTACTGCTTCAGATATTTTTGAACACCGCTGTTTCCCTATGAGGGAGAAAACAGAATGTAGCTTGCAAATTGTGTGCTTCCCCTGAAGCTTTTCCTAATCAGAGATTTGTTTTCCTTTTTGCTACCTACCTCCACATAATGATGTTGCTGAGATAGGCCTGTGCCTGAATCGGTTAGCTGTGATGATGAGTCTGACACAGACCTAAAACACTGCTAATTGAGTACATTGAAAATGCAGATTTTGTTTAGCAGAGAGCAGAGGATGCTTTTTTTTTTTTTTTTTTTTTTTTTTCTTAATCACCCCTCTAGTGTTTTTGGCACAGGTTGCCAAGAGAGGTTGTGGAGTCTCCTTCTCTGGAGATCTTCAAAACCCGCTTGGACGCAGTCCTGTGCCATGTGCTCTAGATGACCCTGTGTGTACAGGGAGGTCCGATGAGATAACCTCTAGAGGTCCCTTCCAACCTTAAGCATTCTATGATTCAGAGCAGCAGAAAATGAAACCTTGTTGATAACGATTAACAGTTGATACTGTTTTGTGTAGATTAATCGCAAAATAACTTTATTCTGTCAATTGTTCTGGGTGTTTTCACTGAATCAGGTGGGCAGCCTTTCTCTTGCAATGTAGGCATGTGTGTACATGCACTAAGAATGCTAATTACTTGAAAATGCCAAGTTGGGAAAGCAGCAGGAACCTACATCTTCAAGTTTCCTCTGCATGCCCTACTAATGAGCTGATAGAGCAGCTGGATTTGCTCAAATCATGAAAGCTCTGACAAAATCTGTTTTACTTGCTTTTTGTTACACAATGGGCCAAATGATTAAATATCGAGACATAATAGTTGAGCATTGTGACATTTTAGTAATTCATTTTCTCACTATGAATAAGCCTAATGTTACCATGCATGTAAAATAGCAGTTTTATAGCTGCTTTATGGTCATTAGGTTGGTGCTTGTCAAGCTGTTTGCATAGTTGTCATAAACCGAGATGTTGAGCTGAACTCGGTAGTTGGGAAGTTCTTTGCTTCTCAATAATGTTCCAACTATGGGCAGGTCAATCAACACTTAGTTACAGGGGCTTAGAGTGTATGGACAGAAGCAGAAGCATTTAATTTAATTTTTGCTGCATCAGTTTTGTCTTTCTCAGGACATGAATATTTTGCATCTAATTTTAAGTGTGAATAGAGCGGCTGTACTTATTGTCTCAGTAGGGTGTAGGAAATCATTTAGGTAGCTAGATGTGTTTATTTAGAGGAACACTTACAAGAAATAGGACTGGAGTGGAAATAGATTTCTTACCTCCTTTTTTCCTTCTGTAGGTACAAATTTTATGAGTTATTAAAAAAGTGCATATCCTTCAAATATGGTAGTCTGTCATTTGGTTCTTTTTCATCTATGTAATAATTTATATTCATTGGGGAGAAGTGCTACTAGTGCAGCACAGGAGTACTAGAAGTCTTTAGCTTTATCTTAGGTTATCTTTTCTAGTTTTGTTGTATTTACTGTGTGTTTGATTTCATTACAGACATTGCAGCATTCTTACTAGACCTTATAGATTCATTTTTGTTCCTTTTGAGGATACCTAAAGTACAGCTTTTCCAATTGTAAAGGATCTTAAGTTTATTATTGATAATTTAACTGTTTTTTTTTTTCATATAAAGATAGTGCTTGTAGCTTCCTTCCAGCAGCAATTATAGTCAACCTAAAGTACCAGTGTGTGCCCAGTGGCTTGGAATAGTGGATTCTGCGCTACTCAGAAGCATTTAAGATGCAAAATAGATAAAAATAAATTATTTCTCTACTGCAAAGCTTTCATGGGAGCTGGGAAACATACTCTGTAATGCTAAATTCGTGTGCCTCTGTAAGGCACCTCTGTGGTTTCAAAGCTTAGAATTTTTTTTCTGACATGTTCTGGCATTTAAAAAAAAAAAAAAAAAAAAAAGCTGAGGCTGATGTACTTGGATGTGAGAGTCTCTATCTGTACTGTTGCATGATGTAAAGGGCAAGGGAAGTTTTTGAAAGCTGTTACCAGAAAAGCTCTTCAGGTCTCTGAGGGTTACCATCTTCTCCAGTGCATCAAAGATGTTTGAGGCACCTAAGAACTCTATCATTATTATTTCAACTGTAGCCTGTCAATATTAAGGTTGCTGAAAGTTTGGTTGTTCTGTGTGTTTTCTTTTGACAGCTGAATAGCTTTTGATAATGTCCTGCATTCTGTTTGTATTATTAACCAGTAATGAACAAATTAAAGAATGGAGTATAAAATCAAATGGTCAACTTCTACAGAAATGAGAGAGGAATTACTGCTGACCAGGTTTGGATGACAATATCTTACCTTCTACCAAGTTCTCCTGGAGTTGAATTTGTCCCTGTTGAACAGTGCTTTCTGCCTGACCTAAGTGGTACAGGGTTCCTGGGTGATAAAGCTCGTGTGTGTCACAATCTAAGTTGTGCTCTTTAGCAGTCTTACAGTGAACGTGCCTTTTACTGTATGAGTGTGTGAGAAGAAACTTAGCAATAACTGGTCTCATGGAAAAAGTAACTATTTTCTATTCCTTTATACAGTAAAAGAATGGACTTTGTACTTAGACCAATAAACATACTTGACAGTTTTCTAGGTTGTGTAATGTAAGATGTGCCACTTCCAAAATTAAAGAAAAACTTATTGTTTTAATTCTGGTCATGACTGTGGGTTTGCATAAGGTTAACACTGAGGAAAAGTGTAAGAAACACATGTATTTCTTACATGATTAGAGTTGTTATACCTGGAACAACCCACAATACCTCAGAAAACTGAAGAGTCCTGTTGACATCAGTATCTTTTTTTTCATATTAGAGCCCCTCTGATTAGAACAAACTCACTTCACCGGAGCATTTACACTGTATTGCAAGAATAGGAGGACACTGGAGCCAAACACCTTAAATAAGAATAGATAATCTAGAGAGAAGGACCATTATTGAAATCTCAGCTCTATTAATTTTGAATTAATAATATTTTTTAGTGGCTTCAATAGGACTGAAATTTCATTTCTGATCTCTGTTTGTTGATTATGAGCTGCTTGGCTTGTTCCTGGGGTTATAAAACGAAAAAGGATCCTATCATGATTAGAGAGTAGATGTGGTTTGAATGGAAGGTGATTATGGAAATCTCCCAGAAGTCTTTCACCCTGCTTGTGAAAGCTTTTCCTACTTGTAATAGCATAGCAGAGCCATCCAGACAAAAAATGACACCAGAAGGAAAGACTTCTCTGGTTGTTTCAGATTAAGTTCATTGCTAATCCTGTAAATCTGTCTGTTGGATGGGGCACAATCTAGTCATCCATAAACCTGATGAATCACAGAAGCTTTAAAGGGTGAGCACTTGTGCTTTGCTTGATACTCTTTTCCAAATGGCACTCAGAAGGGTAACAGCAGACCCTTGGTTAAAAGCTATTAAGCTATGGTTTAGCGTTATAAGAATTACTGCAGGTATTCAAAACTACCTTGTTGCAGCATATTTAAATGTATAGTAGCGTTTGTTGGATTTATGAGTACTACAAATGCCTGGATCTCCAAGGTCTGCTGTGTTCGATGATAGTATGTGCAGATGAGTTTAAAATCTTATATGCTCCTTCACGCATTTTGTATCATTATATTCGGTTGTCAGCATAGTAAAGTAGCATCTTTCTCATAGACAAACATTTTCATTTATTGCAATAACTGCAGGTAATGTTTTGTAGCAAGTATGCCTGTAGTTGTTTCTGTTCATAAATGAGTGAGGTTGTTACATTACCTAAAACAATTTAGAGGATATAGGCAAATGTAAGAGTTTTATGCTAAGAGTTAGCAGTACTAATGTCAACTTAGTGTTCTTCCCCTTCCAAGATAGCCAAAGCCTTAAATACCTTTTGGAAGATCATTCCAGTGACCTTGTGGCAAATCAATTTTGATCCCTATGTAAATTGAAGACAGCTGTTGGATGCAAAAAATTAAACCAAACTGAATGAATAATTCATTTTCAGTCCAAGAGAGTAAACTGACTTGTGTTTTTTGTTCACAAGCAAAACAGAGTTAAAGGCATAGTTGCAGTGTTAAAGAATAGTGGTGGCATCTTGCTGGCCGCAAAATTGGCATCTTCAAAGTTTTGATTTACTTCCCTGCATTGGAGCATGCAGGTAGTATGTGCTCAAATGCAGCTGAGGCATAAAATGTTCTTTCTCCTAAGATAAATTTTTGATTGTTTATTAAAAGTCACAGGATGTATTTTACTGCATATGCCAGACATCCTCAGGGCTACCAGTAATTTGATATCCCTGTATCTATCTTGCTAATATATCTGTACCTGTCCTGGGGAGGCTGCCAATCTAATAAGAGTGGCAACTTCTGCATGTTGGTCGTGAGATCCTGAAATCTGTCAGGATTTTTATGTATTTATGCTAATTTCTACCAAGACAACATAAAAATAATTTATAACTTGATACTCTGTAATTCATGTGTCTCAGTAAGTTCATGCTTTGTAGTTTTCTGGCACCTGGAGCATTGTGTGCAGTTCTGGGCTCCCCACTACAAGAGGGACATTGAACTTCTAGAGAGGGTCCAATGCAGAGTCATGAAGATGATTAAGGGACTGGAGAATCTATTGTATGAGGAAAGACTAAGCGAGCTGGGCCTGTTTAGCCTGGAGAAGAGAAGAGTAAGAGGGGATTTTGATAAATACCTGAGGGGAGAATGTAAAGAGGATGGGGCCAAACTCTTATTGGTGGTGGCCAGTGACAGGACAAGGGATCCTAGGGATAAATTAAAACACAGGAAGTTCCTGTGTTCCATGTGAGGAAGAACTTCTTTCCTGTGAGAATGACAGACCCTGGAACAGGCTGCCCAGGTTGGTTGTGAAGTCTCCTTCTCTGGACATCTTCCACACCTGCCTGGATGCCACGCCGAGCCATGTCTATGCCTATCTGTTCTTGGACTGAACTATGTTACTGTCTGGATTTACAATGAGTTAGTACAAAGAGAGATGATTTGTTTATAATGTGCTCTTCTCCCAGATACTGCGAAATGTAGGGACAAGGATATAAATGTTCTTACTTAGCAAGATACGAAATGGTACCTATATAAATTCTATTTTAATATTCTGCCAGGTGAGGCTGTAAATAAGTTTTCCGTGTGCGCCACTTAATAGTAAACAGTTTCAGTTTTGGATATTCTTTCAAAGTGAAATGATGGACGGTGGCTAAAAAACATGCATATGTTTTAAACTGAAGGGAGATTTAATAATTCTAATGATAACGCAGTACCTTCAGGAAATGGAACACATGGTTATAGTTAAATTGTCTATGTTGTAATTTAAATTTAGTATATCAAATATCTTTGGCTTAAATGCACAGTTGAAACTGAATTTATTGGAAAGTGTTAGAGGAATGAGTTGCAGAAAGAAGACTGCATGCTACTCTGCACCCCTCAAAAATGATGCATTTCTTCATTCTGTGGGGACTGTAACATATTTGTTTGTGGAACTACACTTTTTATAGTTCTTTAAAAACCGTTAAGATAAATCTGTTGCCAGTTATGTGAGGATGTCTTCCAGACAGCTGAAATGCCACAGATGAAGCTGCTTATCTCATTGTGAATTGTAGCTCAGAGTAAATACTGTGCATCTTGGTATTACATCAAATTGAGGGTAAAGTTGTGCATTGGACACAGTGGTGTACATGAATCCGAACACAAATATGTTTTCCTAAAGCTCTTTGATACAGGCTTTAAAGAAATGCAAAAGGTGACAAAGCTACTTGTGTCACTCCTATTAAAATTTCTGGAACCTAGTTTTAAAATTTTGTGATCTACCGTAGGTTTTTCTGTGCAGTTATGTATAAGGCTTCCTTGGAACAATTTCACTGACTCTTTCCCGTGTTTCTATTATTTTCCAGAAGATGATCGAATGCCCAGATTAGAAAGAGGGCTATGTCATCTAGGCTGCTGTGATTCCTTGGCAATTTCAAGCTTCATAATCTCATTCACACCCTTTCTTAACGGACATGACTCCCTTCCTCCTCTCCCCTTGTTTCTCTCTGTTTGTTAGTGCTATATTTAGATTTAGCATATAAACAGTTACTATTGTTAGCATCTTGATCAATTAATCTGTTGGCCAGTATTCCTTTAAAAATCTATATTATCCTTTTTAAAGTAATGATTACTTTCAATCTCTGGCATTTATTTTCTTTCCAGTGCTGTAGAGCTTTAGTCCCTTTTCTGACAGGGTATTTGCTGTAAGCTGTCGGTGTTGATAGGCAGCCTAGAAAAACTTCGTGAGTTTATTCAATCAGCCAAAAACAAATTTGCATATAATTTTTCCCTGAAAGTAGATGATGTTTGGGATATAACTCATCAAAAATTAGGCCTATTTTTTTTTTTTTTGAGGGGGGGAGAGATAGGAAAATATTTATTAAAAGCATTTCAGGCAGAAATGTTTAATGGAAATATTTTTCTAACAACCTATCTATAATCATTAAAATTCACTTAAATTTGTCTTTGGCAGAGATTTGTGAGAAGGAGAGCAGGAGAGGAAAATAGGAAGAAAAGGTACATCCTTCTGCTCCCCCCAGTCTCTTGTTCGTCTTTCTGCTTTGTGGTCTCCCCATGGCTGCTTAATGCTCTCTTGGTCCAGCTTGTTGGTTCCTCCTTCCTTCTTTCATTGCTCCCTACCTTTGAACAAGCCGGTTATTTGGTCTGTTTATTTCATTCTTCCATTGGGTATCTTTCCTGGCCTTGGACCTTTCTTTGGACCATCGTTATCTGTGAAAGGGCTTCCTTGGGACTAATTCCTTACTTCCCTTCTCCTGAGTAGAAGTTCTTCAACTCTTGGCAGTGCCGTTATCTTCTCATCCTTTCCCACCAGGCCTTTAGCAATAGCACTATTGGTAAAAATAAAACCTGCCACAGGCCACCTGGCTTACTGTAATCTTGCAGGAGCTGTCACTCATGCTCACGGCACATGTCAAGGAACAGCAACGTTTCCCCTTCCGTGTCTGTATTTTGTGTATGTTTCAGTCACTTTGTACATCAACTTTCCAGGTGCACTCTTTTTTTTTTTCCATTTTCTTTTTTAATAAAATGCAATTGCATTAAATGAGGGGCATGGAAATGAAGAGAATGGAATTGGGCTGAACATCAGTGTTGGAGCTGGAAAGGGAGTATGTGGACAGGTGATAGTATTGACAATGCATATGGATTTTAGTTTACTTACCGATGTGGCTGTTCCAGGATTCAAACAAAACGTAATATCCTCCTCTGACTTGGTATTTCTCTTGTATTAGAAGATATAAAATGTACGCTTATTTTCCAGGATACTGCTAGCACCACAATTTCAAAATACCAAAAAAATAAAGAATTTCATCTAAATTGTCCTGCTCATCCTTCACAAATGAGACAATAACTTACCTAATGAGGGTTCACCCTTCTTACAGCCTAGGTATAAGTGAATAAAACAACACTTGAGGGTTAGGACTACTTGTTTTTTTCTCCAGAGTAAAATGCCTTGTCTGGCAGTGGATCCTTTTGTTCCAACACGTAACAAAGGACATTACAAGGTGTCTGCATAGCTGTGCTACAAAGCAGCGAGCACCAGGGAGGAGGCTGTAGGAGCTCAGTGAGTCAGTAGATGCTTCGTTATGAGAGAAAGTAAGGCTAATCCCTTGCATATACTTGGTCTAAGCATTCTTTAAAGTGTGTGAATGGGTTTGTTTTGCTGTGTACATCATTCCTGAAATTCGTTTACCTCTGATACACAAACAAAAATCATACCATCTACCCAGGATGAAAATGTGCAACATGACAGATGTTGCTGCATATTTGTGTGTCTTTTGTTTGTGTGGCTAAAACAAATAGCCAGATAACTATTTTGTTAAATTCTGATTTGCAATGCTCCCTTCGTTTTCCTGTAGATAAAATAAAATAAGCTTTTTTGTAGTATGCTCTAATGCCCCTTTAGAGGGATCTGTAAGCCATTATGTAATTTATTTTGCCTAACTGACACAAACCAATACTTTTACAAGTAATTAAATCAGTTGAAAATGTTCCATGATTCACCCATCTGTCCGAAGTAACAGCTAATTGAAGTATTATGCAAATTGAAGTGTATTCTTCCTATAACTGGCACTTCTGCAAATGTGCCATACTTGCACTGTATGTAGGCGCTTCTATTAAAAATATGTAATTTTAATTATATGTGGTATATGTTATTTAGTTTTAGTCCATTAGTTTTATCCCTATGTATAGAAATGCTGAATCTGAGGAACAAAACAGTAAACAATATTGGCCTTTATTGACCAATTAAAGCAGCCTATCATTAACCTTGGCATTAGCTCAGCAGTTATCCAATGTACAGAAATACCATGCTTGCTTAGAATAGAATAGTGCTTAGGAAGTACAAAGTCAGTCTCATCCCTGTACTTTGGAAAGACGGTAATACTTCATAATTTGCCCAGCAGCTCAAACTTGACAAAGTTGGAAGTTAACAAACAAAAACACAGTTGCTTCAATGCACCTAGTTGTCTCTCATGTTGTCCCCTGCCGTGACTCTGGCTCCTCTATCCATGTGGGGATTACTGTCTGTTCCAGATGCTGGCAGAAGTTTTCTGTTTTAAATGCGGTAAGACAACTTGTCCTGTCTGGTAAAACCAGTTCAATAAGCCAGTCATTAATAGCTCAGAAAGGACAGAAGTACCACTGTGCTTAGCCTGCATGCAAGAGCATGTGCAACAGGATCAGTGTTGGATGTCCGAGTATGACAAGGTCACCTAAAACTAGACCAGCCAGTGACAAAGGAAGGATGTAATTTTATACCCTGCTGTATGATGTGTAGAGCCATTAGTCCTCTGAAGCTTGCTGAATTTATTCTGCCAGGTGTTGGATGTTGCAGACTGTAAATCCTTCAGGTAGGAACCATCCTCTTGGTAAAAGCCAATGCCAGTGTTCTTTTGTGTCTATTCTGGATGGGTATGTTGTATGGGAGAACACTCTGATGTTTTAATACAGATTAGAAGAGTGGAAAGCATGAAGGAAATAAAAGCAGCACAGATCAAAAGTGTAGCAGAATAGACTTGACGCTGAAGAGAGAGAGAGTATGAATCAAAAAGAAAAATAGAGGAAGGGATGGGAAAGGAAGGAAGTAGAAGAAATTTGAGATATGACATCTATGTGGCACAGGGTTTAACCTGGGACTACCAAACTCTGTTATCTCATTTCTGTTAAAACTAATAATGTAAAAGTAAGCAGTCATGAAGGGAAAAGAATAGGATGACTTTTTAGGCCTTTCTGGCAGAAGGCAGATGAGATAGTCAAGGAGGAAGAATCTCTTGAGGACTAAGCCACGGGTGATGGACTTGCTGATGACTGAAATTTGCTGGGTGAAAATGGCCAATTGTAATGTCCAGGTCATGTCCAGGTCATGTCCATGTCCAGGTCATGTCCATGTCCAGGTCAGGTCATGTAATGTACAGTGTAAAGAAATGTGAGCTTGGCAAAAGATCTACTGGGATGCTAGAACTACAGTAAACTAAATGCTAGCTGAGTGTACAAAAAAAAGGCCAGGAGATTGAGAGTAGAGATTCGAAGTAGTAAGTTACAGCCAGAAGAGTTTGCACTGAGTTAAGTGTAGTGGCTCATTTGATGAATAGGAGAGAACTGCAGGGACAACAGCCAAGGCCTGAAGCCAACTTGAAAAGACCATCCATACTTTCCTATTCTTTCCTTTTATGAATAGGAGAGAAAAAGAAAAAAAAAAAGCAGGGGGGGAGAAGAAAATGATCCTAAAATAAAGATATTGTTGGGATTTTTCCACATGAGTAAATTTTAGAAAAGACATCTTCGTACTACATTTTTTCCTCCACTGTAAAGACTACAGAAGTAGAAGGAGAGTAAGAACTGAAAAATGAGTGATTTCAAGAAACAGATATGGCCTTATGGGGATCCTGCATCACCAGTGGCATGTATGTGTTAATGCTGCCAAAGAGGTTTTCTGAGCAGAATGTAACGTTCTGAACTGGCAGTGTGCCAGGTGGTCAATGGATAACTCACTAGAGAACCCTCTTCTGTTGAGGAAGTGGTGTACACCACCTACCTTTCATTGCACTGATTTCAAACTCGTACATCTCGTGTTCTGCTGTTTCTTCATTAGGAGTAGGTTTAATTGGAAATCAGAGAGTGCTACTTGCTTCATCTTCCTGCCTGCTTTTGGTAAGAGTTTCTTGCAAGTGAAGTGCCCCCTGAAATACACCGTGTTCTTACCCAGAAACCTTCATGATACCCCAGCCCACTGATAGTGGGAGTAAGAGCTAAGTTAGACTAGAATCAAATTCAGCCCATTACAAACAGAAATAAATCCCACTAAAACTGGTGAGAATAGGATTGTGATTTAAATCAAGTCTGAATATGCTTCATGCAGCTCAATCCAAAGGTAATCTGTAGGATAGCAGATAATGGAGGCCAGTGTTTTACTTCATTATGTCTGAATATACACATGAGAATAAAATTTGATAGATGATGGATATCTTGGATAACTGATGAAATATCTTTCTGAAGAGGATTTATGGAATTGAATAAATAATCAAAGGTTTTGAAATGTTTTATCCTCTTCTGCTCTTTCTATCCTTTGATTGCACTGCTTTCCTTTTGAGATGTTCCTATAAATCTCTTACGCTAAGCATGAATTGATGCAATGATACGCTTGAGCCCAATGGTTAATCCATCCAGATGGAAAAGTTTAGGTTCTAGCTGTGGCTTCTTTCATTGTAGTCACCACAGTGCTTGTTACCAAGAGGGTGGATGTCATGCTAATTTATTTTGTGCTCTGGGAATGCTAGCACTTCCACAGTGATGCTGTAGGGAGCTTTTTGCTTCCCCTTGGCTTCTGTTCCTCTGCTGATGGGCCTGACTGAGAGAGGTCTGCTGTCTCCAGCAGTCACAGAGGAAAGAGGTCATGCCAGAACATGGGCCCAAGGGAAGGGAACTCTTCGAGGAAAAAGGGGCCTTGGGACAAAGGGGCCTTGGGACTGGAACTATTCTCAATAGTCGCAGTTTAGCTGCAAATATGGTTGGTGTTGCTTAGCACAACTCAAGCTTGTGATACCAGCTTTCCTCAAATAAAAATTGCCTGCATCTTAAAACCATTATGCGTAGTTTAGCCGAACTTGATATGTAACGCTGCCTTTGCAGAATAAGCACTCCAGGATAAATCTTGTGTGAAGAATAAATCACCTCTTGCTCTCCTTAGCTTTTTCTAGTAAGGCAGAGGTATAGTGTAGGACCAATAACGAATTGACCTAGCAGCAAAATGGTTCTTTTTTCCTGTGTTAGCATGTCATCAGAGGAAGTACTTGGGATAACTGTTGTGGGTGCAGGTGAGTCAATAAGGCATACACATTTATTTTTTTTCCAGATGACTCTTCTTCCATTTCATAAATTCTTGTTTTTAACAAGGGAAAGGTAAGCAAATATTGCTGAATACGGTGTTTCATGTCGTATAGATCTTTTCTGGCACAGTGCTTTTGCAATAAGCCAGCTTCAGCAGTTAAGAATTTTTTTTTTCCAATGATGTGCTGTTTTCACTTAGGGCAGTGCAGATTTCCTTAGAAATCTATGACAATCAATTAAGTAAATGAGAAAATAGAAAGCTTGTAATTAAGATAATCAAGCTACATGAAATCCACTCTACTAGTGCTAATATCCATATATCTCCAAGCTGTGTATTAATTAAACACCATGTAAGTGTTACCATTAGACCCAGGCTGCTGTGGCGAAGGCAAGAGAAGTCTGAAAGTGATCCGAGGCTTTTACTGCATGTGGAACTCTTAGTTGCTTTGAACAAGCTCGTTATAACCGGTAAGGCGGTGGTGTTGCTGCAGATGCTTCCAGAGTGCCCGAGGACTCAGCAGCAGCCTTCAGCTGCCTCCGAGACCAGTGACACGAGGCAAATTACACTTCGGTTTGCAAAAGCAGTATTTATCCTCTTGGGTGTTTTATTCTCTCTTCAGTTTTGTGAATGAACTCAGGTTACTGAGGTCTAAAGCCAGTAGTCAGTGGGGAGAGGTAGATATTTATTTCTAAATAGGAAATTACAAGGAGCAGAGTGGAGAGAGAGGCATTATTCTGGGTATTTGCTTAGAATAAGAGAGACTTTGTTTGGGGTTTTTGTTTCCTTATTTTCAATTTTCTTTTGATTTGAAAACTTTAAGGTTATCCAAGTCTTTGCACCTGACAAAATGTATGCTCTCAGTATATTCATACTAGGAGCCAAATATGACATTAGATCACCACATATCTGGGATTATTGAGATTGTGCTTCCTCAAGACAAAACATCACCTCCTCTATTTCCTGGTGCTTTTTTGGAGCTTTCAGAAGCGCAAGGTGCTGTGTCAGCGGGCAACCGTGCAAGAGACCGAGGAACAGGCAGGTAAAACAAGGGGACTGTGCCCTTGTCCAGGGCTATGCCCTGGCAGTCACCTGGAGGCCCCAGAGCAAGGTTTTCACTGAGATGCAGTGTTGGGGCATTTGCAGTTTTTCCTTTTCTTTCCAGGTGTAGCATTTGGCTGGCTTCAGGCACACATGTGAAGTACTGTAGAGCAGCAATCATTTTACTAGAACTGCTCAACTTCTCTGTCACTGGCCGCGGCTGCCAAAGCAGTGTGATAAACCCATCTCTTAACTTGCTAGGTATTGCCATCACTACTTGAGATTAAGTATTGGGAGCCAAATGAAGTGAGCATCAGGTTGATTAAACTATTACACAAATAATGAATAGATACAATATTTTCTTCTTTATTTTTTGCCAGCGATTAAAAAAAAAATCTGCTTTTACAGGACAATACTCTTCCCTGTGACAAATGATCCTATTCATTGGTATCATGCTTTCCATTTACATTTCTAGAGGTGAATAAAACTGTACATGACACCTTCAGTTTTTCATTTGATTTCATTCTTTTTTATTATTTAACATTGATACAAAAAATAGTATCTTGATTAGCAGCTTTGCTGGCAATCCCACAAAACTGTAAATAATACTTTAATCTAAAAGAATGCACTTCTACAGACACTATAGATAAAACAATATATACAATTTAGACAAATAAATACATAAGTACAGCCAGTCATATAATGATACACCTAGAGTTTGGTTACTGTCAACAAGTTTTTCTAGTTAATTACACTCTTCATTTACAAATTGCCATTGCCACCTATGTTATAAAAACAAAAAAATCCCCCTAAAAATAAAAATTGGTACTCAACCTTATTAAGAAAGATGGAAAATGATTCTTGAGTCTTCTGTTTAAATATTTCCAAAGATTTAGCAAAAAAATGCTATTGTGAAAAAAATCCTCCAAAAAGGAGGGATTTTCCCCCCGTAGCTTCACAGTTCTGTGTGCTTTTGTTCATGTACACTTTGAGATTCAGTTATATTCACATTTTGTTGGAAGTGATGAAAAGCCAGCACATCTTAACCAAGTCATTTGCCCCATGCACAATGAAACCAAATGACCTTTAAATAACACAAGTATTCCTTCTGATTAAAGGAAGCCCAATACAAACACTGTTCTTACTGAACAGTACCAAGCATGGCACACACACTGAGTGAAAGGGCCTGTAAGCAGTCCCTGTGAGATGTATTGCTCCCTTTCTAACTCTAAGTTGCAATACTGAAATTTTTGAGTGAAGGGAAAATAATAAATCTGTTTTATATTTGTAACAAGCTAGTTAAGTAATAGATTCAGAAAAATAATAAAGTAGAAAATTAGGCTTTCATTGTTGTGGTTTTGTTTTTTAAATTCACTTGACATTTAAAAAAAAAAAAGTCTTGTACATTCAAAAGTTAGGGCACACATGCTTAAGGCTCTTGAAACACTGGACAAATATAATGTCTAACTCAGCTCCATGCATAACAAAATACTACGTGACAAGCAGACTCTACACATATATACAGCTGAATACAGAAGAAAATGCCTTGGAAATATATATACATATGTTCCAAGATGAACATTTACATTTGTGTTGACAATCTACCTATTTATAACTGACAGGAAATACATTTTTTCAGATAATATTTTCAAGATGTACCTTCCGTTCATTAATGCAATCTCCTCATACTAGGGGAAATTCAAGGCTGTGGTACCACTTGAGCCCTGAGGGACCGGGATTGGGAGCCTTACTGTCCTCTTAGTTTCTAACTAAAGGCCACAGAAGTGTCGATGAGGAAAGTAAGATCACCACATCCGTTCAGGTGTGGATTCAGAAACCCTGAACAGTGTCCCTGCACAGTGTGGAGGGACAGCAGAAGTGATTGCAGTCTCTTGTTTGAAGTTACTACAGAGCAGGTCCATGGTAGGACTGCATCTGTTTAATGTGACTTACCTATGGGGTGGGGAAGAATTCCACCCTAGTTTCACTTCATAAACTGCATGTACGGTGGCCTGGGTATGGAAGGCTGAATTTCACCTGATGTATGTGTATGTATATATATATTTATAATATATATCATATACATAAATTTATATGTGCAGTTAATTGGACCTTGTTTTGCTGGAGTTCTGAGTTTGACAGGAAGCAAGAGCAACTTTAATGAGAACTAGGTCAACGGGGAAGGATAAATCTTCATTATACTGTAAGAGATGCAGTATTTTTATGTAAAATCTCTGATTGTTATTTGTATAAACTCCTGCTGATTAGCAGTAACTTCTAGGCTAGCTACTGTGTAGCTTCACCTTTAGATCTGAAATAGGTCTTTAAGTCTAAGACTTCTACTGTTTGTGGCTTGAATGCCAAATACTCTTTACCTTATTTACAAGTAGTTCTTTTCAAAACAATAGTACTGCATTTGTGAATAAGGCTAACAGTTTGCCAGGAAACTGCAAACCTTTTGGGGTAGCATCTTGATTCATCTCTTGCTGTTGTGAAGTGCTATGTACACCTATGGTATGATATCAAATAATAGAAAAAGGAAAATCAGTTCAGAGTTTTCATTAAATTCTAACAACTCTATAGACATCCTGAATGATATACAGTCTTACCAGCTTTTCATACTTTACACATAAACTCCAGCTGAAGTGAAGGAGACATTTGTGTGTACTGTGGACGTTGTGAGTGATCTGCAGCTAGTAAAGTGTTTGGTGAATTTTGTATCGCTGTGGTTTGTCTGTGAATTCTTCATCCCAAGTTGTCTGCAGAACACTGTCACGTTTCAGTTCTTTGCTAGGAAATTATCCTGAATAGAGATGGTTTTCACTTACCAAAGAATTTTCCAGAAAATAATTTTCATCACATTTTCATTTGTACTCAAGACATGTAAGCACACTTTGAAACTTGAATAAAATCTTGTGTACTTGGATTTATTATCACATGCTTTAGGGATCTCTGGAGTTTTGATGTTTTCTTGAGTTGGACCTCAGTGACTTTTTAATTCCTTGATAGCGACCTGGGAGCTGCAAACAAAGCTGTGACAAAGGCTATAAGTGATTCTTAAAAGCTCTACTTTGCTGTGAAAGTTGTACAAAAATGTTACAGAAGTCTATATGTCACCCTGTTGATGGAAAATTGATTGCTTTCCTTTATTGGACAAAATTCTGCTCTTCTGCACCGTTAAAAATCTGGAGTAATCTCATTTACATATGCACAGTAGCAAAAAATAGAGCTTATCCTAAAGAAAAGTTGTTGTGTGTTGTGTTTTTCAGGTAAATAGTATGCTGACTCATATTGAAGGAATATGCTGCTTGTTATTGATATGCTGTGTGTTTATATTGCTGTGCGTGGCTATTAATTTTAGCTTCCTAAAAATGAGTCTCCATAACGTAATTATGATAACATAATAATGTTATCAAAGTACTGTGGGTTTTTCCATGTACGCCAGTACTTACGACAAGTGTTGCAATTTTAAATTAAAAGTTAAAATATAGTAATGCTTTTATAGTGTATATTTAAGATAGTTTGTTTCACACATCTCATATGACTCATATTTTACCCACAGATTATATTTCATTTTAAAACTGTATGGGCTGTTTTAGTGGCAACTTTGGGCTAACAGTGGGACAAAATAGAATATTTTCCAAAGTAATTCAGAAGTATTGGCGGTTTGGGGGAAATAAACATTCTTCAGTGTGGGCTTGTTTCTGGGGTCTCTGGTTCTTTGATATTCTTACTTGTCTAAATTCTGCTATTGAACCATCAGTAGGCTGTTTTGGACGTACTGTATTCTAAAATATCCTTGCCAGGATGGGTGTATGAGGTCAGGGCAAAATTATTTCACATAAATTATTAATAAAGCTCCAGAAGAGGATGATTGTAGGGTGTCAAAAAGGGATAAAAGTATAGTTTTATTTCTTCATTTCTTAGGGCCTAAGTCTTATCTCAGAGGGTAGGACATGAAGTGTTAAGTAGCTCAGGACAGTTTATTACTGTTCTTGTACATACAGATGCAGGAGCTGGTGTGTGTGATATTATACAAAATCTATGCTTTGACTCTGGACCCTTTTGACAGGTGTAAATGTTCTTATGAAAAGAGCTTGAAGTCTGTAAACCAGTAGTCAGAAAAAGAATGAGAAATCAGTTGTTCAAAACCTTCTGACAGGTAGTAGCTCAAGATTTAACTTGTAAATCAGCAGATCACTTTCCGTCAAAAAATAATCAAACTAAAGCAAAACCAAAAAAGGTATTTACAGCTGTAAAAATCTTAGCATCTAAGATGTTTCTTGCTTGACATGTCATTCCAAATTCTGTGCATTTCTTCTGGCGTTATCTGATGCACTGTAATCACTCTGCGATACCTACACAAGCTGTAGGCCATCTTCCAGTGATTGAAGCCACTGTTCTGGAAGGGGTGAATGCCAAGCTTCCGGAGGCAGAGTCCTACATACACATCTTCAAGATGAAGAAGTCTGGTGTGAAGGGAGGTTTTGTAAATTAATTCTGCTACATCAGCTGAAAAAATGTAGCCGGTGCCTGAACAGAAGGGTGGGTAATTGCTATCAGGATACAAATCTCTGGGCATGTACCATTTACTGCGAACATCTCTTATTGGTCCTCCATTTATAACATAACCGGTGAAGTACCTTCTCCTTGGCTTGGTGTTGGGTTTGAGCAGCTTGTAGATAAGATTATCCATGTTTACAAAAATATCACTGTCTGTCTTCATAACATATTTTGCTTTTGAACAAAATGTTGCTACCCATCTCATCCCCATTAAAGTTTTCAGAGTGAGATTATGATAAGAGTCAATAAAATCCTCCACGATAATGTCATGAAAAATTTGGCTTTCTTGCTCTACCATTTGATTTAGCACAGGATCTGCATTTTTTCCGAGCAGAAATAGCGTGGCAATTTTAATTCCTTTGAAGTTGTTCTCATCTCCCCATGTTTCTCGAATTGCTTGTCTTGCATCAAATTCTTTATGAGTTGTGCTGATAAGAATGACCAAGAAAGGGACACTCTTCTCACATTTATCGGGTTCATTGATAAGAAAGTCAAATGAATGTGGATTAATAGGTCGAGTTCTTATATTGCCAAAGGAGACGTTTTTTCTGGCTATTGATATGCTATTGAACTGTCTGTGGCCAGTGTAGGAAGAAGTAGGACGAGTTATGCTTAAGTACCAGAGAGCACTTGCCCAGCAAACAACTGTCAGAACATACAAGCAGGAAACCTTTGACGCCATCGTTGCTGTGGCTCCCCTAGGCAGCGTGCAGGACAAGGAGCCTTCTTAGCAGCACTGAGCCTGCGGCCCAGGGAGGCAGCATATTAGTGAGGAAACGTGAAAGTTCGATACAGAAAAGTAGCTCTGTAATCATTCATGGATCTCAAACAGGTGCTATTAACCCTGGTGATGCTCTGCTGTTCTTCTTTTACTAGCAGCAGCTTCCATTTCTTGGAATTCTCTGTTACTTCTGAAAAATACGAACAAAAAATTTCCATTGCTAGACCGTAAAAGCTTGGGGCAAGAGAGATGAGCTTAAGTGTGATTGGCCTTTAATAAGCTACATCTATTAATGCTTTTCCCAGATAGCTTTTATTTCTCATGAGCTACCGCAATACAAGATACTGTACTAGAATACAGCATTGCAACTGAAGGAATGCTTCTGCGATTGTTAAGTTGTTGTAGCTAGTAAAGACTTAAGTATGCACAGCATGTTGGCTTTTCAGTTACCTTCCTCAAAGCCCTCTGTTAGGTTCTTAACTGTTTTCTTGATTCTCAAATCTTTTTGTTTCTTTTGACTTTTGTAATCTTTCAAAATATCCTTTTTAAATTACTTAGAGTGGAAAAGAATGTGATTTATTTTGGGACTAGTAAATTCGTTGGGTAGTATGCACGTGAATATCTAACATCATCTAGACCAAACAGGAATTTTACAATGTCTGCCTAGCTAACAGTAACATATTCTGGAAATAACTGTTTTTTAAATACTGATTTTTAAATATAACTTTGGTAGAGAAAATACTTGGTAAATATTGTCTTACCCATGTAAAATCGGAATCCAAGTAGAATCCATAAATGTCTAGAAATAAATTGATACAATTTAATTTTTGTTGCTATCTTCCTTCTGCTCTTCCCCCAAACCAGGCTTTGTTTTTCATGGACAAAAAAAATACTTCATCTGTGTGCCATGTGAGACAAGGTAATCTATTAATCAGCTCACTGTCCCGCCTGGTGTGTATGTACTGAAGCAAGGTGCCCGCAGCAGCCTTTGCTGCCTGCTGCGTTAGGGTGCTGCCTGCTGCAGCAGGCTGCTTTTTAGCTCCCTTCACCCCCAGGCTGTTGCAGCCCTGCGTTACCTCGGGGGTAAAGCCTCCCTGCAAAGGCTGCTCTTTTTCCCTGTTTCATAGAAACAAGATCAGCCACATGAAACCTGCAGGGTCAGTGCTGACACCAGCAGCTTAAGAGTGCTTGTCTATAGGGCTCCAAATCCATGGATTTTTCCTGTTTCATGGCTTCAGAGCTGAAGGATGGTAGAGGTGTGTAACGGAAAAGCTTTACAAAAGAGTCTTTGAAATATTTAATATTTACTTTGGTTCCTACAAAAACTATTGGTTTCAGATAAAAATTTTAACCTTGGCTTAGAAATGTCCTTTTTAAGTTTCCACGCCACTCTGACGTGTTTGGATTAAGTCAAAGTGCTTTTTAAGGAGCTTGTGTCTCCACGGCATTGCATTTAAATGGTCCCTTCTCCCTCTCTGTACTACAGGTGAGAGGCCAGCCCTGGAGAAGCAGGAAGCCTCCAGCCAGGTGATCTTGTGCGAAGTTTTGTCCAAATAGAGCCCCCCTGCCCCCAGCAAGTTACCAAAGCTAAATGGCTGTTAGCAAATGTCAGGATTTCACACTGAAGTGTGAAGACAGCAGTGAAACAATCTAAGCTTTGCTAAGTACAGGCAGGCAGCATAACCTCCCACGAGACCACTCCTGTCCCTGCGCCTAGCACTGTCCTGCTGGTCACCGCTCATCCACTTTTAGCTATGTGACAGTCAAGAGCCATGTACTGCTCTCCCCCTCCCCACCCTCGAATCAGGAAACCTTAGGTTGTGGCTTGTTTCAGAGCTTACCAATTCCACTGGGTTTTGCACTATAGTCCGGGGAAATTAATGCCATAAAGACAGGGGGCTGGTTTGTTGCTTGCTCTGGGGCTTGGGACAGACAGGTGATCTTTTCTCACTTAATCAGTAATACTGCACATTTGGGGCAGTATTTTAAGTGCAACATTTATTTGCCCCACAAGGCTTTAAAGCAGTGTTGAGTATACATACATATAGCCTTATAAATAAATGTAGTCATGATTTTCTGAATTTATATATATTTATGATTTTTATGTTTCTATGAGGATTCTTATGTTTTATGCATATTTATGGTTGCTTATATATATGTTATATATATATGTAATATTCATTATTTATAGCATATTTATGAATGTTACTGTAATGTTTGGAGAACTAATACATCCTGTTGTTGTAATGGTCACTTACATTCACTAGAACACAGAATCCTGAAAAAGGCCAAGCAAAAATCCTTGACCTGGTGAGGGTTGGTTTTCTGTTGTTGTTTTTTCTCCTGACTGCATTGTGAAACTCTGATACTGGAAACTGCAGCAGGGAAAAAAGTGTGTGTGAAATGTCATAGAGTAGCAAAAACAATATGCCTGGAAGGCTGTGGTAATGAAATTTCTCAGTCACGTGTTAGAGTGTGAGCTGTGTAGATCAATGTATTTAATGGACTGAAGTATTTGTAAAACCTTTATGCTGCTAATATCTGCCATATAATAAACTAGTCTAGGAAACCATATTGCTTTTATGTTTTTCTGCATCTTTTCCTTACTAGAGGTAGGTGCCTTAGTTACCATACATACTGTGCAGATGCGCAAGGGAAAGGAAAATTGTAACCAGTGCATCTTACAGGCTTCAAAATTATGTGGCTGTGTAATGTTACATGGTACATCATGGCTGTGATGTGTGATGTTTTGTGCTCCAAAAGGATTAGAAACAGCACAGGCCTTCACCCATTTAGATAAGAGATTCCACATGACTGGAAGGGATTTTTTGGTCTGTTATTAAATCTGCAGATGCTGTTTGTCCAGAATGAATAATTCTTAGACTGGACCTCAAATTTTTGTGTCCTAAAGTAAGGGGTTTTGTTTGTTTGTTTTTTTAAAGTTCCTCTATTTTTTATCTAGAGAAAAATTTGGTTCATCACAAAACAGCAGAAATAGCTCTGCTCTTCTCATTCTGCTGTGATGTGGAAGATTAAAGTTTGTATTTCTTCTTCAAAAGATTTTTTGGTCTATAGACCAAAAGCAGAGTTGGCAGAAAGCAAAGCAAACAAAATTGCAAATGGTGGAACCACGGAAGACAGCTTGCAGTGGCGGAGGGGAGTCTTGCTCTGCCACCCCAGTTCAGTGCCTGCTGGCCCCTCCAAGACTGATGTCTCACTCCTTACAGACTCAGAATGGGAGGGAATTGAGAAGCGTAGGTATGTCGCTTCAATTTGTTTGGCCTTTCAATATTTGTGCAAATATTTCACATAATGCTGCCACGTTGTGCCCCAGAGCTGTGTGCCTCCTGGAGCTCTGCGCAGCGCATGCTGTGTGGGACAGACTGGTCACGCAGGTGGAAGGAGCCTGGCTGGGAGCTGACCTGCACGCGCTCGTGAGTGCTCGTAGCCGGCCCTCGAGGAGCTGCTCGTGGCCAGGCAGGCCCTGCAGCTCATGAGCATCTTTGAGAATCCTGCTAACTCTTTATGGGCAATTTTCAGACAGGAATAAAATTGAGCTTAGTAAGAGTTTTCTGTGTTCATGGCTTTCACTTGTAAGTGAACCAAGACACTAAAACCGCTTCACCATTTATGAAGTCCTTAAATTACCCAAATAAAGTCTATGCTTATTGTCAAATCTTGTTGAGATAGTAATTATCCAAAGAGCAAGAACACATCTACAAAGAAGTTTGGGGAAACTGTTATGGTCTTAGCTGGATCTTTTCATAGTAATTTCTTGAGGAAATTCTGGACAAACGGCATACGTGAATTAACAAGAGATGGCAAGCATTGTAAGATACACAATTTAAGATAGGCAGATATGTGTAGAATCATTCTTATTCACAGAAATATTGATGATGGATTTTGCCCAAGGCAGTAGCTGAATGTAAAAGCAAGTATTTGCACAATAGCTGCTTTTTCTTATGCTCAGGAGTAAGGACTGCACTGGATATGACATGAGATTTCCTGTAACTCCATTACCTTCCTAATAATACCCGACTCCAAATAAAACCAGTACTGAACTGCTCTGTGCTGGGGATGGAGGGCAAGTGGTGATGGTCAAAAATACAAGCTTGTCCAAAACTGGACACTGAAAGTAGGAGTTGGCGTGTTTTGTGCAAGTAAGGCATTCAAAGTTGGCTTGCTAGTAAGATTTCTTAGAATTTGGTATTGATAAGAAACTCAAGTGACTTTTAATTCTATCTGACATGTCTTAATTTGCAATTACAGAAGTTCTGTTTCTGTTCATCATGGTCTTTTGCCTTTTTTTTTTTTCTTCCTCTTCTCTCTTGGTCATAATGATTCTTTGTTCAAATAATCTTCTGCAGAGTGTCCAGGTGTGATATCATGCAGCTGATTGGAGGTGAGAAACGAAAGAAGAGGCCAAACCCTGAGGACTGGCCGTACAATGGGTGAATTCTGAAGTTTTAATAAACTGACAGTGCTTCGGCAGATATTTTATGTAGAATGGCAAATAGCTAGATTTGCTTGTCTCAAACTAATAACTTGGGAGGTACCAGCTAGCAGTTCTGTTTGTTATAGTGCTGATGGCAAGTGCTTTATCTGAAGCCAGGAAATGCTGGTGTTAATGGGAGTTTTGCTGTTGACATTAGTAGCATGCCTTTTAAGCAGATATTAGAGCATTAAGTAAAGGGAAGAGGAAAGCAATGAAGAATACAGACTGAACAAGCAGAATCATTTTAAGCAGAAATCTTTTTCTTTTTCTTTTTTTTTAAGTTGCCTGAGAGATGTCAAGTGTCAATCTGTGCATTTTTTCCTCATGAATGCTTTTCCAAAATGATTTTAAAAAACACTTTGTGACTTCATGTTGTGATGGGTTGTATGTGATTACATCAATCATGGCCTGTTTCAGCAGTAAAGTGCAAATTGCATCTCACTATGGTTATAAACCATTGCAAGTAACATATTTCCCTTTGGGTTACCATAGCCACAGCCATTATGTTTTTTAGGTATTGTGCTGTGCTCTATTGTGAAACCTCACAACGAGGTTGCTTAACTCATGTCACCACCAAATTGCTTACAATGTTTTGCATCTAATCGAAGTATAGGTTTAAAAGAACGAGCCTTTGAGTTCTTAAAAAAATAACTGAAACTTTAAATAAGCTGCTTCAAAACTGCTTAAACAAAGTCTTTAGTACTCATGAAACTTTACCTAATTCATTACCAGTGTCGATAGGTGACATTAACGTCAAGTAATCGTATTTGAAATCAAATACAGTGCCGTTTATGTCATAATCGTCCTAATTTTCACCATTTCATTTGCTTTGTATTCATGGAGAAGCCTGTGAGATGGCAGTCTGGGTTATGGCACTAAGAATAGATGACAATGGCCTTGATTATGTAGATGCCCACCCTGGTGGCGCTGCCAGCCGTAATTAATCTCTGTCATGAAAAAGAGGAGTAACGATTACATGAAGGCTGAAAAACCTGCAATCACACTTGCAGTGTCTGTGGAGATGATAACTCACTGAACTGGATAATGAACCTGCTTCCCATAACTCACATGCTATCAGGGGAAATTGGAGGAAAACTACAAACAATTAAAACTTCTGGATTTATTGGGAAAAGTTCTAAAACGGTTCAGCACATGCCCATCAAGGCATCTGCTGTGAGGTTTGGGGAACTTTGCTTTTAAACCTAATCAAAACTGGGGGCACCACAATCTGAAAACATTATTTTTTGCTATATATAAATGTGTCAGAGCATATCTCTCATTGATAGACAGTTACTGGTGGGGTTTATTCCATAATTTATTTGTATGTGTCCAGTAACTATATTTATGTAATTGTTAAGTGTTTTCCTGTGAGTGATGGTGTTAAGTTTACTCTATTCATGAACTTCTTAATACTAAACCGAGATTATCCAAGGGAAGAGGGGCAAATCTTGTAATGTGAAGCCATTTCTGGACTGATTCATTAATTATGTTAGGAGTTACTTGAATTCTAGAGATTATGAACATGTTACATAACATATGAATGTCTTGAAGACATTAAAAGACATTAACAGGAGAGGGAGCATGTTTCTTTCAGCTGATGTTTAAGGAGTTCTGCACTTTTACCTGGAACAGAATTTTGGTGGGTGTATCCTGTCCTCACTGCAAAGCTTTAGTAACCACACTGTGCAAGTGGAAGGCTTGAAAATCACTTGTTCTTCAAGGGAGAGATACCTTGTGACTACATCATTTAAGGATCACTCCGGTCTGAGGGGTGGTTGTTTGGTTTCTGCAGACGTGGGTGGTCAGTGGTAAGCCCCCCAAAAATTGCCTTAAAAATAGGGAGTTTTTAAAATGCTGAGATGTTTTTATTTTCTGATTTTCTCCATATCAATTAGACTAAAAACTTCTGTGACCACAAGGATTTTTTTTTTCTTTCCATGGAAATATTTTCCATATTGCAGAAGTCCCAGAGCTTTTGTCTTGTCAGATTGCACTTTTTTTTCATGTTTGCATTACAATAATGAACGTGAGGTTGTATTGTAAAGCATTTCTCACTGAGCTATTTATAATCCACTCTTGAAGTTTCCAACTCGCTTTTTTGAAGTATTTGTGATACACTAAATGTAAGCTGTTGCTTTCAAAACTGCCCTCCTTCCCAGAATTGTAATATTAAGAAGAAATCCAAACAACCAAATGACTTTGGGACACCTTTCAGCCAGATGACCTGTCTGTAAGTAGATGAAGATTCAGTCCTTTTTGGGCATACTATTGGGACAAGCAGATGAGACTGAGATTCTCCAGTTTATGGGAACTTTTCCAGGCAGATACATACATACATACATATATATACACCTTTAATGGCATTCCTTAAATCTGGCAGTGACAAATAACTACAGCTTAAGCATAACCATGTATGGGCTGCCTAAAGGAGGCTGCACCCCTTGCCCACTGGCTGGTAGACATCCCAGACACTTTCCCTGCTCCTCTTGAAGTAACAGTGCTGAGATACTGTAGTGCCTGCTATACTTTCAAAAATACAGAAGTTTTTTTAAGGAGAAAGAACAGTCATCTTGGACTGACATTCTGTTGGCTTGGGCCATTTGCCTTACATAGATGGAGGGTGATTTCACACAAAGGAGCTGATGTAGCCATCAACTGGTGTAAATCCTTACAGGTCCATTGACCACGGCAGAGCCAGGCCTGTCTGAAGGCCACCACTTTGGACTGTCAGGGTTCTGTAATGGCCTATACAAAGAAGAGGGGAGGCATGCTTCATTTCACTTTGTCATAGCTAAATGGTAGGTGAGGTTTTGCTCAAACTTAAAAATAAATGAAAACCTTCATTGCTGGGGGTTGAACAGGAAAATTTCAACTCCAGAAGAGAACATTTTGTAAAACTATGAACACTGAAGTGCAAGCTAGCATTGGACTTTTCTAGCTAGCATAAATGGACTTAATGACTGCAATCCCTGTCAGTTTGCCAGCATTTAGATTTCCGATGCTTAACAGCTGAAAGGACTGTTGTATGCACTGTACGTGCACATTCAAAGAACATGCATTCCACACAAGAAGCCATATATATCTCGTGGCAGAGATTTTGAAGATGGACTCATAGTAATTGAAGACTTTTAATAAATTAAATAATGGAATGCTTATATTTTGATTTGCATTTTTGTTCTTTAGCAGATGGGTAAATATATAACCATGTAAACCCAAAGGAGTAAATTTGTGCTCACTCTTCCAAGTTATTTAAAAAATGCAGCAAATTACCTCCTCAAATGAAAGTGTGATTTGAAAACGATGCTTGGAATCATATTGAGTTCCTGCCTCCATAGCTAAACTGTGCCCCCGTCTTGGTAATCACCTGTGCCGGCGCTCTCCCCCTCTTCCTGCAGAGAACGTTTCTTTAATCTTCTGTTTCTGTTTCCTTTACCAAATTAATGTCCATTGTCAATTAGTCTCAGTGGAAGACCCTTATATGTCTCTGGAGAAGGTAGCTAGGTAACAACTTTTTTTTTGTGATCAGATCAGAGTTTATCTGGAACACTACAAGAGTTGTTGCAGACAAAAGCTGAGGAGGTGGTTCACGAGCTGCTTTTGATGAATAGTTAGAATTTCTCATTAATAACTTTATCTCCCAGATGGACAGAATATGGCTGATAATCTTAGGCATCTAATCAGGCTGCTGGAAGAACTGCTTTCTGGTAACGAGCTAGTCTGAATTCCTCTTCCAACTTACTTTTATTGCTTGTGTCATTAGAGATCTCCTTCATGTGTACTTTTAAAGTTTTCACTAGGGAGCATATATTTAAAACCCTGAAGAACAGTATGGGTAGTCAGGAATGCTAGCTCTGATTTCTTAGATGTTTTGTCTGTGAGTCTTCCCAATTAGGGGTGTTTGCCTTGGCTGATAACTAGAAAAACAGTCAAGCGAACTTTTTCCTAATGTTCGTGCATGTGCGTTTGTCTGTCTTTCCCTGGAAGTAGCAAGGAAAGAATGGGCCCATTTCTGTGGGCTCATTAGATTGCTGGCACATTTTGCTTTCTCCTTTCTTATGGTGGTTACAGAAGCGTAACCAATGCAATAGCTGCTGCTCAGAATAATTGGAGGCTCTCCAGTTGGCTTCTCCACCTGTAATTGTGTGGTCCCCAGGGGGCTGATGTAGGTGTGAATGTTAGATCCATTGTCTGTACTGAAGAATTTCTCAAAACATATGCAAAATAGTGTTGTATAAGGGTGGCTGAAGGCTTGTGCAGGCTTGAAAAGCAGCCAAAGCAGCCTTCTTGGTCCCAGCTTGTGCTTTACCTGTGCTATGCTGAGCTCAGTATGTGCGGTACCGGGCACGTAGCTTCGTTCAGGGCTGCCTCTCGTCCCGCTCGAGTGCGCTGTGTTGGTACGTGGCTGGCTTTGTTGACTCTGATGCAGTCTCAACAGACCAGTTTCTCTTACCAGCCACTTTACTTTGAGATACGTTGGTTTCCGCTCACATATGAAAATGATGCACAGCTGATGGAAATGAACTCTGAAGCAATAAGCAGTATGTATGTTCTATCACTGTGCCAGAGGGGAAGCATGATATACCTTAGTTATACAGGAACTCAAGGCCAACCTTACGAAGAGAGAAGTATCCAGTGTAAAAATATGGATTGCTTCTGTATGCTCTCTATCTGTGGGTCTTCAAGAGCTTTGTAAACACAAGTCCCCTGAGCAGCTGCAGGCCCGGAGGAGGCAGGTAATACAGTAATAAAATCTGCCAACCAATGTGCATCAGGGTTCAAATCTTAATACAGATATCTGGGTTGTAAAAATTAAACAGAGTACTTTCCCAGAGAGACATTCTTCTGAGAAACTCTTTCTCTTACAGAGGCAACGTAAGATCAAACATTTCTTGAGCATTTTCTGAACATCGGGGGTTCTGAGTCTTTGAGTAGAATCAGAAGAGATTGCTATATAAATAATATGAACTCGACCTTCTCTGGAGGATGGTGTTTGGCCCACAGTGTGGATGGAAACAGTGGGGGTTCTTCTGAGCATGGGGATCTTTGTGCAGATCTCCCTCAACATCCTAAAACCTTCTATCTCTTTGAGTGGCCTCCTTTCAGTATTATTTTAATCTGAGAGATTTCTTGAACTAAAGAGATGTTAAAGCACTCCGTAATCTATGGTTCTATTTATTTTCCATCTATTCTGATATCAAAGACAGCATGAAGCAAAAGTGATATGAACTGCAGGAGAGTGGCTGTCGTGCAAGGTGGTGTGGGATCCTGCTGACCGTGGAGCGGTGGAGCTTTGCTGTGTGACTCATGCTTCATGTAGGGGGCCATTAGGTGACCCAGCCAGTGCTTCATTTGGTGCTTTGTGTCTACCAGGGAGGAAGCTGCATTCTGGCTCACTCTCCTCATGGAGGAAACCCAGAAACGTGAGGATTCGTGCAGACGTCCAGGATGCTTTGCCCCACTGTTCAGGAGAAAAGGTTGCCTTCCTGCTGCCCGCAGGGTAGGGGCTGCTGGAGGGGCACAGCCTTCAGCTCCCAGCACAACAGGACATCCCACTAAATTGTGCTGGTCTGGAAACCCTGCCAGGGGTAGCATGGCCCCAGGAGCTACCCCATCCTCAGGAGCTCAAGGCAATGGGGAAGGCAAGCAACCTAAATAAGCAGAATTTTCCTTTGTTCTGTAAAAGCTATGCTGGCTACTAGTGCAGTAAAGTATAATGCTCCAAAGAGGCATAAGGGATTTCTTTCATTTCTGATGGTTTCTTTCAACTATATGGTAAAAACATCATGAAGAACTGTCCCCTGCTTTGTAAAGAGGATTCCAATTTTTTGTTTTCCTTTCACTCGCCAAGAAAAGCTTTGTCTTTCTTTGTCCATTCGTTTCAACAAATGAGTTTGCCAGTCTATCTAGCTCAGTGTGCACATACTTTGCAAAAATGCTGCCATCTGCCATTTACTTTTTTTTCTAAGCTGTAACGTTGGGTGTATGTTTCAGGGAAAAGGAAGCCAAGGAAAATGGTGGTTGAGCTTATTTTCTCTTTTTGTGAACAACAGTGGGAATAATTTCAAAGTCAGGCAGTAAGGCTTGCTGAAATGCCACTTGCAGATCACCTTTTCAGTGAAGCATTAATTCGTTCTGGGAAAAATAATGCACAAGCTGGGGGAAAGACTTCCATTCCAGTTCTTCTCTCTAAACACTGCCTGTTCAATGCAACTCCAGAATGGGAAGTTCCTAAAATTATTTTTCTCAGGTTATTTTTCACTCGTCCTAATCCATGTTCCTTGTCACCTTCCTTCCCTCTCTACCTCTTACCAGATGCACATCCTGCAGAAAAGGGATTTTGTTTGTTTGATTGCTTTTTCCTTTGAGAGAATATCCTGAGTTTTTGCTTCCTAAGATGACTGATGGTGAGAGCCTCACACGCCTTCTATTGTTTATTTATACATTATTGTTTATTTATAGATTGTCGTGTATTGACGTGAGCCAGGCTTTACTCGCTGTATAGCTGCATTAACTTTATGTAGCAATTTTGATATTCAGCCTGCTTGCATTGCTTAGCCCATGAAATGAGTGCACCGAGCGAGGAGACGGGGCATCCTGCCCTCGCAGGGCACCGGAGGCAGAAGCGTGGCTGCTACCTCCCATTCCTGTGAGAGCCCAGGGAGCTCAAGCACTCTGTATGTGCTCTTCTGAAAGTAACTTCTCCCTCTTCCACCAACTGCAAACAAATAATTGTTTGCCTTTTGCCTACTAAATATTTAGGTTTAAATTCCACTGGCTATGGGAATGTTTTGGAAATGGATTCAAGTACTTCTGTGAATTTAAAAAGCGAGAATTAAAGAACATGCCCATTTTCTCCTTTTTCATTTGTTTTCACAGCACCTAACGATTCTTTGTATCCTTTGACTCCACTGAGATCACATTAGAGCATAAACTGGAGTCTTAATTGGATATTGACAATAAACTTGTTCATGCATACAGCAGTTTTCCAGGACGTGCATAGTAAAGTGTTTGAGAATGTGCTGCTGTTCAAAGGATGGATGTGATTTTCTGATTTTGACGTCAAATGAGGGTATAGTGAGGGGCTGTATCATTGTCACAAGCCTCTGAGTCAGCCAGAGCTCTTTTATAGAAGCAAGAGACAGCTCTTGGCTCAGGTAAGCTTTTTTCCCCCGTGTGCCTTTGCCAGGGCAGAATGTGCACATCAGGGTTTTATTGCTGTTGTTTTTTTTTTTTCTCCAGATGGTGTAACAAGGGATAGACAGTGTGTAGCTTGCCAAGTATTGTATAATGTTTGGGCAAAATGTAATCCCAAGGTACAGTTTTGAAGGTAGCATATATTAATCACTTAATCATAAAATCCCAGCACTTCTTGTATGTTGGGTCAAACCTCTGTCTTCAGGCCAGACCTATTAACAAGCTTCAGCCAAATGTTTGGAGGGGTGAATTTGGTATTTTTTCACTCTGAATGTTGGTTAAGGTGTCCCCACTAGGATGGTAAGAGCCAATGTTCAGGTGATACTTTTTTCTCTTGTACCGCAAAGATGAGTTTCAAAATTCCTCTAAGATTCTGTTAGCTCAATTAAAAACAGAAATATGTTGAGTTCACCTGTGATTCTCCTCTCCTTAGTACAACCAAAGCAAACTGAGAAAAAAATGAGAAAAGGTATTTCTGTGCTACAAATGACATACTTGCACTGTTGAGATTAAGTCACTTATTCATCATTGAAACTATATGCTTTGTGTTTGCAATTTCCCAGGAATCTTTTAAAAATAACTTTTAGCATCTCTAATGAAATATACAAAAAGTTGTAATAAAAACAAGATGGAGTAGATCACTACATCTTCCAGTTGAAGAAGGAGTATTTTTTCAATAGTTCAGTGAATTGTCATGGTGATAAGACCACAGAAAACTCAATCTAAAGACATTCTTTAAGTAATATATATGCTGTATTGGGACCACACCAACTGCCTCAAACAATACCAGATTATTATCGTGGCTGGCAGAAAACAATGTGCAAATTATAGCTTTGTCTGGCACGTATGGAAGAAAATCCATCAGATGGTATCATATATGAAAAATGGTTTCTTGGTTGTCTCGGTCAAGTAACTAGAAGTCTAGACATATCATCTTTTAATCTGAGGAATGTTGGGGCCAACATTGACAAGAACAAAACTGCAAGGTTCTAAAAGCAGATATATTGAATTGGGAGCTCAGTCATTTGTCAGCCTCCCTAGCAGATAAAATAAAATGTAAGGAAGATAAAAAAGGTTCCTTTAGGTTACATAGCCAGAGACTGCAACATAAGCTTACTGGTTCTTAGGGGCATCGTCACAGAAAACCAGGCTGCAAAAGAGATACCAAAGCAGTGGGATTGTCTCTGTTAGCCTGTGTCCTGACTGCTGGGTAGAACTACTGGGCACTTTCTCTGGCTGCATCTTGGAGCCGCACAGGAGGGAAGGAGGCTGCCTCCGCTGCCCCCGCGGTACCAGCTTGCTGCTCCGCTGCCCCCGCGGTACCAGCTTGCTCGTTAGTGCCCCCTGCCCCGGGGAGGCACCTCGGACAGGTACCTGCCTGTGCAGCTGCGACGTGAGGGCCAAAGGAGGCTGGGACACTCACAGCCCTCCTCACCTAATAAGCACTCTAAGCACTTCAGCCTGGCTGAAATGAAGGGGTGGATGGATGATCGGAAATTTGAGTATTGATCTTCTTTGAAACTCTGAAATCTTGTGCACAGAAGTTACCTTTGCAGTATGTTTTAGAAGTCACCTGGTACACGGAGAAAAGGAATGTGTCAGGGCATTTCAATTCTGCCTTTCTGCTCCTGTTTGGCAGCTGATCTTGAGTGCCCACAGAGCCCATTAAGCTCATTTTGTTATAGCTTTTACTATTGACATTTGAGATTAAATGCTGGGGAATGAAAGAAAAACCTGCAAGGCACCATGACTTTGTGTTTCGGTGCAGCTTTGTCAGTCTGTTATTTCAATCTTTGCTTTTTACTAAGGAAAAATACACCGATTAGCATTACTACTACTATCCATTTGTGATAAGGTTTCTTTTATAAAATTTGGCAATGCAAATACAATTGAACTTAATGGGAGCTGTGAATGCTCAGCGCTGTCTTGATGCTCTGCTGTTCTCACATACCTACTCTCAGCCAATAAATTACATGCCAGGATAGCAGCTTTCTGAAAGCCCTGGGGACTCTGGGCTCTACCACACGTGGTCTGGTTTGGCTCCATAGCACAGAGTCTTACAGAACTGAGAGGAGATGGAGTGTGTTAAGGATGATAGTGTGGAGTTAACTGTTGATCTTTAATCTCAACAGATGCTTCGTTTAAGATGTTTTTCATCGTCCTATAGTAAAGGCTTGTGGCTGTTTGTGTGTGTTTGTTTTTAATAAGAGCTATTCTCACCCTTGCGTTCCTTGCTTATGCCTGAAAAGGCTGAGGCCAGGGGGCTGGGATGCTCTAGAGCCCGCCCTGCTGGCACCTCCTGGGCTGCCCCTGGCACAGCTGGGACTGCTGGCCAGGACAGGCTCCTGAGAGGACAGGTCTGCCCCGAGCTGAGCCCCGGTCGCTTGCCAGCATCTCTTGCTGGGGCAGCGTCCCCATCCCAACAGCGCTTGGTCTAGGCCGGGGATCTAGTTCTGTGACTTTCTCCTAAAAATCCAAGAGAGCCCATGGAAAGCTTGTACTGACTTTGATAGCTTTTGGCAAACTAGAAATGTATCACATAGATAATTTTTCAATATTGTCAACTGGCAGAAATAAGTTTAACACAATGAGCTCTGCTTTTAACTCCCTGCAGGTAGAAAATTAGAAAATAACCAAACCGAGATTTTGCAAAGCACCACCGTATTGGTGCTTCAGAATTAGACGCTGTCTAATATAACATTATTGAAACTCTCCCTACGTCCTAGAGTTGTCCTTTATTACATGGAACTTTCTCTGAAATGATGATACGAAAGGACAGAGCTAAAGAAATTTCCTTTAGGGAAGGGTTCAGAGTGACTTGCATGCTCACTGTTATAAGTAGAGCTGATGAGAAAATTTTTGTCAAAACTATTCTGGAGAAGACAGGAATCTTTTAATTTTGTTTGTTAAATCTGTTGCTTTTTGTCAGACACTTTTGCAAACTTGATGAAACAAAGAATTTTCAGAAAGGAGCTTCTTTCCATCATTGTCATTACCAGCACTACCACTTTTTGAATTGGACTTGGTTGCTCTTATTCCAGAATGAACTAAGCATTTACTGTCACCTGCTGTGTGGTACATCCCTGCAGGTTGCATCTTGTTCATAGACTATTGTGGTCGGTTATGTAGACATAGCAATATGGCTTCGTGCTTGACATAAGCTGACTTGGCCAAACTTAGGCCAAACTTAGGCCTGGCGCTCGGAAGATCTCGCGATGTTACGGAAAGCAAAGGGTTAACAGAAATTAAGGCGAGTCAGCTGTCTGTCTTTGAAGAGTCAGTACCTAGCCATGTGGGGTGGCGTTGTTGCTGATTGGTGGCAGAGCAAGCTTCCGCATTCGCAAGGAGTAGCGAGCAGTAAACAATAAAGGGCACTCCAACCATATTGGTGTTACGGGGTTTGTCCCCTGGCGGGGCAGGATGGTAAGATTCTCTCTGCTTCCACAGTCAGTCACTGCTACCTGTGCATTTAAGGGAAAACTGCAATGCCCCGAACAGAAAATGCTGTTGCTTTAAAAACCAGCATGCGCATTACAGAAACTTCAGAGTACATCAAAGCTCCCTTAAATTAAAGACTTTGGTTTAGAAATACAGGTATAATGAGGTTTTTCTTTTAAACAGTAACAGACCCAACACAACAAAAATGATGAAGCTGAAAAATACATACTTAGTGTAATAAGTATTAGTGTAATAATCCATAGAAAAAAGAAGTTTATAAAAAAGCATGTTACAGAAAAGGGAAATACTGATAATTAATCAGCAGATGCAAAAAGAATACAGAGGGATAGAAGTATAAGATAAGATCCATTTTTTTTTAAAGAATTCATATGCTTGTTGTGTCTGTATAGTTTTGCCAGCAACATTTTTGAATATAGACGGTTCCCTTTTTTTTCCTGTCTTAGGAAATGAAAGCATTTTTAATCTAATACAAAAATACCCTTCTCTCTCTCCCTCTCTCCCCCCCCCCCTCATAAAAAGGCATTCTTTAATTTTAGAAATGAAATGTTTTTAAAGCTTTGAAATACTTAAACGGATATTATTTTTGATTTCTTATCATGGTTAGAAATGTAAGCACTGAATTGTTGGAGTGAGACTGCCTCTTCATTTGATATTTACAGCCTGCTACTGTGGTATCAGAAATTCAGATGCTGATCTGGACTGCAAAACTCTTAAATATGTCCTTTTATCTTCTAATATGTAAGGAACTTTCTTTGAAAATACAAGATCACAGAAGCTGCATAATAGGCACTTAAGTCTCTGTATAAAGAATAGTAATCTAGGAGAACTGTCTGAAAGTAATCCCTGTTCATTGTGATAAATCTTCTGCAGAGCTGCCAAGTTATTATAGTATCATAGAGTTAAGCAATTAAAAATGAAACTAATACTATCTGATATTTCAAATTGTGTTTTTGGTGGACAGTATGGCAATAGGCAAAATGAAAACAAGAATAGTGAAAGAGGAATTTTATTTTCCTCCTGTTTCAATGACCTTCACCTTTACTTCTCAGCATTTTGCTCAAATATCGGAAGATCTAATGTAATAAAGGATGACAAGAAGCATGTCTGACAAAACTGGCTCTTAAGTCTCCTTGAATAAAATGCTTCTTTAGCACAAGCAACTTAGCATTAAAAGTGAAATGTCTTTAAAGTCAACCTAAACACTTTTCAAGCAACAGACAGCTCCAGATTTTAAAACTAAGGTTTGAGATAAAACAGAAGTTACCAAAAGAAATGCAGCGGTGCAGCGATTGCCTGATGGCTGCTCTCATGACAGTGCTGTTTGTCTGTCACAAAATCACCTGCATCAGTGATCTAACATGGATAACGCTGGCTTGCATTAGGTGCAGTGGAAGGACTTACCATATTGGCAGTCACACAGCCAGGCCTCTTGCCCTTCTGCTTTATACAGAGAGTCACCTTTCTGCCTTTCTCTGGAGTTGCTGGAGACCTGTTTGTCTGAGTCTTAAAAGTGGTTACCAATCAGTAATAAAAAGAATAGCAAAATGGCCTCTAACAGCTCTATTCTTTGTTCATTTCCAGCCATATCGATGTTAATTGCCCCAAATATTGAAAATTTTAATGGAACTGTGCTGCCTAAAGCTATTAATTTTGCATGGCTAAAGCCATGGCTAAATTCAAGGCAAGCTATGGTTGGCTTTCAATGGGGAACTAGTGTGGTGTCTTTTTGGTGTTGTATGTGTACATAGGATGCGAAGTCTCCTGCGTGACTTTAACAGCATTTTCTAGTTTCCCAAAAGCCACAGCCCCAGGGAACATCATTGGATGTCATCACAGGAGCCTTATTGCGTTCTATACGTGTACAAAATCCTTTATCTGTGCTTTATATAATATGTTAGATTTCTTCAGATTCCTATTCCAATTTTTTCAAAATGTATAGAGAAATACAGTGATTTTTATGCTATATCCACTTAAAATGCAGGGCTGTTTTATGGGCTTTTTGTCATTATCAGTTGCTCAGGTGGCATTCTCAGACAAGGGGGATCAAGGTCACTGAAATGACAGTGCAGGTCTCATCACTTTATTTCTATTGAAAAAGGAACCTTTCAGGGATATTTTTCCTCTATTTTTCAAAAAATGATGTCAGTTAAGTTTAGAAGCTTGAATGTAGCTTTCAAAGAAAGGTCTGTGTTTAAAAATGCTAAATTGAGTTCAGTCATCTCATCAGGCAAGCCAGATCAAAAGTATCTGCTGTTTGGTTTATTTATAGCAAAGGTTCAGGATAAAATAACCAGAAATTGTTTAAGTTCATAAGTATGGATTTAGATTTAAAATGATTTTAAAGGTTTTAAAGAAAAACACATTATTTTGCTCTTAAAAGCTCTAGTGACAGGTTATTATCCAAAAGTTGGACTGCGTCTTGCTCAAAGACATTTCTGGTTTCACTGTCCTTTGGCAGCTGCAACTCCCATTGGTATCATCCCAATGGGATGCTGCTTCTGTGGCTCGTACGAGTGTGAATGAGACACTGCAATTTCCAGGAGTCTCTTTGTTAAATGTTACACTTTGCTGTATCTTCCCTCCTGCTCCTTTAATGTGACAAACTTCCTGTCCAGTTTTCTTTTGTTCCAGAAATCTATTCATCGTTTTTTAAGAGAACAAAAATAAAAAGGGGAAAATAGTTCTGTCTCAAGGGAAATGAATATTTGTATCTCAAGAAAAAATTCCTTGAAAAAGGTTCTAGAAAAACTGCAGTAAAATAAAACCTGAGGTGTATTTTGCATAGAGTGTGCTGTATAAATAATATGACCAAAAATGTTTCAAGTAAGACCATTAATGAGAATGTAATTTATAAACAGCAGGCAAGTTAACTAGGTGCTGTGTATATTTAAATTATAATGTATCCTGGCAGAAGATCATACCGTGAAATAATTTTTCCAGAGGTGCTTCTTCCTGCCTTTTAACAACCTGCTGTTTCTTGCCGCTGTCATCATCATAAACTTCCTACAGACAAAAATATACCAAGTAAACCAGACATGAGCCAAGACACAAGTGTAAGGCCCTACAATAAATGCTTCCTGTTGTGGAGAATCCTTGGCACATAGACATACGCAACAAACTTCGTTCAGTGCACCAGACATCCTTGAGAAAACTCAATAGATATAAATGAAGCAACTGCTACGCACAGAGTACATTCTTCAAATATGTGAGACAAGACAAAAACCTTTAGTTATGAGTGTACAGCTCCATCTCTGACCTAAGCCCTCATCCATAATTGGAAGATAAGCCTGGGAAACAAAATTCTTAACTGCTTCTGGATACAAATTGTGTATTCAGTAAGGATCGTTCTTTTATGGCACATTCTAGTTTTCTCCATCGGAAACTCTCAGTGTCCAAGGGCAGTAATTACCTGCTATATCTGCCTTGCTCATCCCACAGGAGCTAATCAGCTCCCTCTTTGTTAAGGTTCCCTTATTCTCTAAAGGTGCTTCTCATTTCAAATTTTATTACTGAGTAGCATAATTAATTTAAACATGAAGATTTATTTCCAAGCTATCCTTAGCCTAAAGTCTGTAGCATTGTATGCCTAAAGCCACGTCTGATCTTTTGTCTGCTCTATAATTTTGTCTTTCCATAAATATTATCTCTTTCTACAAATTGAGGCTTACTTAGAAAAATCTTTAATGAATTCCCATTATCCTTCCTACCTTGCATATTTCTCTCTCTGCTTCTAGTTTTATGCATTTGGATTACTTTGCTTTGTCTTTATTAGACTCTGGGCTCTTAAGTTCAGGGGATGTAACCTGACGTGATCTCATTTGACAAGATACTGGCAACTAGTGCAGGATAAAAATAGTGGAAATAAATGCTTATTAATGCAAATATATCTGCAGTAGGTAGTTAGAACATTTTATTTCAAGCTTTGAGCTAGAATTTCTGTTTATATTAGACCCTTGCTCATTCAGCCTGTGAATTTAAGCATTGAAAGTTTTGTTGCTGCCAAAAGGTCAAGGAGAGATGAGTCACCAGCTAAAGGCCAAGCTGATTGCTTTTAGTTGCTACTGCTTGCCAATTTGCTGAACCTAGGACTAAAGTAATAGGACGAGCATTTAAGCTTCCACATGTCCTTGCCTTGTCTGAACAAAGTACTGATATTTCTGTTCGCAGGTTATAGTTTAGAACCTCAAACTTGTAGTAGTTTGAAACAAACCATTGCGAGCACCTTCTGAGGTGCTTAAAAAGAAGGGTTACCCTTCACCAAAGCATTAATGACAGACCAGATCTTCCAAAGAAGAAATAAGATTAAGCACCTTGAAAACTAGGCTATTTCAATAAAAGCAGAATTGAGCTCTTCAGAGCAGACTATCCATTCACCTCATATAGCGAGCAAATCACTCTTTTGGGGTGAGGATTTTATAATGGGAAATGTTTTGGGAGTGCTCTTTCCAACTTACTGCCATCTTCAAATGTGAAGCACCAGACGCCTGCTGTAGAAATTACTCCATTAGGGGCAGCTGTACAAATGATAAATCTGTGTATAGATTTCTGCAGTAGCTCTATTTTTTTAAACTTTTTAATTTCATGAAATACGCTTCCCTAATGATGCTCGTGTTATTACTCCAATAGCAGGTTACATCCCAACACTTTAAGGACTTAGAAACTAGTCTGGAGAAATGTCAGAAAATATAATTTGATCTTGCATTTACATTCAGCAGTAGTGAGTGAGCTAACAGGCATTTGCCACTTCTGCATTCTTTTGGATCGTTTTCTCCATTTGGTCCTGGGAGAGCTAAGGAAGGTGCCAGGCCATTCTGCAGCCTTCCTGCAGTTGGGCCAAGGAAGCCTGTGGTCTCTCACAGTCTTGGAAGTGAAATAGCTGCTTCCCTCTTCAGGACAGGCAGTTTTGCAGGATGGTGAGAAGTGAGGGTATGTCTGGCTTGTTAACTGTTTCTACTTCCTAATCTCTGCAGTGTTGTTGCTTTTCAGAATACAAAGCTAGGACTGCTGTTACGCTCGCTTCCTGCAGAAGGCTGCAAAGCTCAGGGAATTGTGGAAGCTCCACAGTGGAAGCTTCCACTGTGCAAGTTTTCCATACAGGCCTGGACTTCTCTATTCTTCATGGCCAATCACAGCCATATGACTTCATCACAGAGGCTGGCAGGAAAAGCTTGTGTCTGCCAGCAAAATGATATTTTGTCTTACCCAGCTGAGGCTGTGTCTGCCAGTTGACTTACCCTTACTGTGACCTGCTTTACTGATTATATCTGAGGAAAACGGTCTAAATTCTGCATGAATTATCTAAAGCACTTTCAATGCTTGTTTCACATTAATATTGGAGCCTTACTTATCAGCTGTTTATAATCCTCTGCAAACATAGTTTAATAGAAAACATAGGGAAGAGAATAAAGTAATCTAAATCTCCATGTGGATTTGCATCAATAATGTAGTATAGGCAAAAGACAAATCCCCAAAAGCCATGGATCTGCCATCCCCAGGCTTGCCCTGTGTGTGCAGGAGCAGCATTAGCCATTGAGCCTGTCCTTTATAACCTCCATGGTGCCTCACAGAACAGAAATCCCCACTGCTTGGAGTCTCTGCTAAATTTACCAAGGGGCTAAATTAGCCAAAGAGCCCACAGTTCAGTGGGCTGCACTGCTCTTCCCTGGCTCTTCCCTGCCCAATGGCTGGGGCTCCTGGCAAGGAGCAGCAGCTACCGGACACCAGTGTGGGAGGGAGAGGGATGAGAGGGAGGCTGTCTGCGAGCAGCCTTTTCAGATTCCCTGTCACTGAAGTCTGACAGAGACTTCATTATTTATAATTACTGCAATTTTGTGTTGCCAGCTCGAAATGCAAAGGCTTATGCAGATATTTTTATATGTTTTACTGTATTGTCTGATAGTTGGAGGCTTTGTAAAGCTGCAGTGTGTTGATTTTAGGAAACTATTGCATCAGGAATGTTTGATGCAGTTTTGATCTGTGTGCTGGTAGGGTAGCGTTGTGCATCTCCCAGTGAAGGATGGAGGGGTGGCCGTTCCGCTGTGATGGCTGATTATAGGGGAAGGTGAAATGCCTGTAGGTCTGGCCATGCTCTTCAAAACATGGTGGGAATTCCCTTACACAATCTGTATGACGGCTTCATCTGCCCCTTAGAGGAGGTATTTCCTCCTGTGCGTGCAGAGGGAGAGAAGAGGCGGCCCTCACCAGAGCTTCCGATCCAGCCAAGGGCCTTGGAGCTGTCGTGCTGCTGCTCCGGAGGGGTAACGTGCTGCCGCGTGCCTGGGGAATGGGCTGAAAAGCCAAACACTGTAGGCTGCTTAGATCAGGGAAGTCTGATGCCCTCTTCCAAGATCAACAGAGAGACCCAAACTTGACAGCTGTGAGATTTGTGCTGGAGAACCTCTGACAGTCTCTATGTGACCACATAGCCCTTGACAGGTTGCTCTTTTGAGCTGAAATGATGCTTTGTTTTGCCTACCATCTTACTGCAGAAACTCTAAAATACTGTAGTAGAGTAAGATAGAAAGAAAATAAAAACAAGAAAAATTTTCTTTCTCTTGGGATTGAAAGTGAAAGCAGATGACAGGTCTGAGACCTGATGCAGAAGGTGGCTGGATGCCAGAGAAGCTTCTTGTGCCAGCACAGGCTGCAGCTGAGGTGCTTTGTGCTTGAGTGAAGCAGTTTTGACTGAACTTTATTTTCAACTGCAGACAGACATGGTGTGTAACTGTCTTTGCATAGGTACGATGTACTTCTCACTTCCTATACCAAACAAATCTGATAGGTGCTGGGGTCTCTAAAGATTCCCTGCGTAGTCTGAAGCCTTTTTATACTTTCACCGGAAATACAGCAAGCCTGAATTTTATCAAGTATTTAGTATTTTAAAATGGGTGTGACATTTGCTTTGCAATGCTGCTTTTTCAGTTAATTATACAGGATGCCTTTATATATTCTGTCTACATATAACGTGCTTTCAAAAAAGGTCATTAGATTTCTTTTATACAATTTTAATTGAACAAGAGAATCATAACGTGCTGTAACCATCCTTTAACCTAAAGCACAGCACTGGTAGATTAATTTTTATTAACTTGCTAGTTTGAGTACCAATTTGCAGTGTTTACAAATGAAATACAGTATAGCAGAACTGTTATACACAATGTATTTTTCCTGCCTCTTTAAGCAAATTTATCTTTATGTTCTAATGTAATTGGGTCAGCCGCAACCTCTCACTTCAAAATGTTGTCATCATATCATAAGTAATGAATACAATGTTCTGTACACACACTGTAATTGCAGTTAGACTTGACTTGGTCTCCGCTTGCCTTTTTTCACTGAAGTCAATGAGGTTACATGGTTAAGTGTGAGCAAATTGTACTCTTTCCATTTAGACTAAAATGGCAAATTACAGTTCTGAGTGCTGCTGAAAACATATTGAAAGGGACAGTAGCATTAAATGATAATTTATGCATTGACCTGAAATAGAAAACTTGGTCAGAAATTTTACAGAAAATTGCGGCTATTAGTGCTGAAATTTTAGATTTGCTCCTTTATTGCATCCTCCTCACTTCATTACAACAGGATACAGTATTCACCACCGGATGCTTCTCATGTAGGAGGCGTGGAGTTTTTATCAAATGACCAGAGTATGTTTGACTAAGTAATAGCTGAAGCATTTGCATCTTAAACTACGATTTAAGTTTTAGCTAGAGGGGTAAATGTTTGGCAGTGGGACAGTGGAGATGATGGCATTTATGGTAAAATGAAGAACGTAGCCTCTAAGAAACGGCAGTGCTTGGCTGTGTGGCAGAACTGGCCAGCCACCAAGGGAAAAGTAGCTCTCCTAGGGCCTGTGTGCGGTACAGCAAGAGAGGCAAGAGGGGAGACCAGGATTCTGTGCAGGCCAGGTCTCAGAAACCCAAAGAGTTTGGCATAAGATGTAACTAAAAGTGAAAGCAAACTGAGATGAATAGATGTCGTGATGAAAGTCTCTGGCAAGAATGTTGGTTCTCAATAGAAAAGCATAATTATCCCTTCATGAATTCAGGATTCTGCATGGATCTAGGATTATGAAGTTAAATGGTTTTAAATATGAGTGTAGGATTTTCGCAAAGTGAGCATTATGCACAGAAACATATTGGTGAGATTGTCTACACTGAGCCCTGCGCTGAGCAGCTGCTACTAAGATCACCCTGTGGGACATCTCCATGAGTGGGCAGGCGCAGAGCAGTGCCTGAAATTTTGCACACGCAAAGAGGAACATGATCCCTTCAGCTCTGACTGCCTTCTTCTGTGCTCTCACAGGCTGCCTGTGCCTCTCTGAATAGCTTTTAGAGCAAGACGATTTTATACTGGCAACTTATTTTCTTTTTCTCACAGAGCAAATAAATGCCTCAGCTACTTCTCTGCTTTTCACCTCACACAGAGCAGATATAGGTTGGTTAACCGGATCAAAGGAAAAATATAGCTTGGCCAGGAGAAAAAAAGTTCCATAATAGTTTGGGTCGGGGGAGTTGGGAACACCTGCGTGGATGAAAACAAAATGTCATTCATAGCAGAGGCGGGAAATCTGATCTAACACTGCTAAAACAACTCTGGGGTCAAGAGTTGTAAGTTAAAATTAAGGTTGGAGGCAGATGAGAATATCTTAAACAGTGGAGGTCCGGAGCAGGGGCCGCTTTCATTCCCAGGCAGGTGGATAGGGCAGACCAGTTTCATTTGTCTGTGAATAGCAGCTCTCTCAGACCCTGCTTGATGCAACCAAATTCTGTGTTTATCCTCCTTGCAACACACAGAGCGGTCTGCCTGGCTCGCTAACAAATCATTTTCCAGCAGCCTGCACTAGCTGGGATCTGCGTTAGGCTTGTGGAATGACCCTTTGGCCATCCTCTGTTGAAATGCAAGTGAATATTCAAGGATATTCCCATGAAATAACAGTAATAAGACCAGCCACCCCATCCTGCTAACATGGGAAGTGTGATTAGAAATCATAGACTAAAGACAGTGTTTTGAGAAAATGCTGTTGCATTCCATCACTGCAATCTTCAAAGGTGCCTGGACAATATATTCTTTATGCAATAAGAGCAACTCAGAGCATTGATGATATAAGGAAAAAGCTAAACCCAGTTATTAATCTAAACCCAGTCTGCAGTGCGAACTTATTAATCTAAACCCAGTCTGCAGTGCGAACTATGGCTTTTATGTCTCTCCCTCCATACTGACATTTGTATCTTTTTTATGAAAGTGCTCAGGCTCAGGTCCCTGCTTAGGACTCTTCTAACAGGCGCAAAATGGATGAGGCTGGTCCTTGCCGCCCCTAGTGAACAAGTTGTTTTGGTCACGCACTGCTCTTGAGTGCATGGGGTGGTTGGTGCCTTGGCAGTGAGACTTCCTGCTTTGGACCTCTTGGGAGGGTCACAGCCACCTGGAGCAAATTAGAGCAAACTGGTTGGATGTATCCAAGAGATGGGGCAGAAAAGCAGGAGGTACCTGGTTCCCAGAGTCCAGCTCCAGGGACCCCCTAGGGGGTGTCATCTCCTTCCCAGATATCATCTAGCAAGTGGCTTCCTTTACACAGCAATAAATGAGTGATGCAAGACGGGAAAATCGCGCATGTGACTTCAGCTTGGAGATCACACAAGCATGAAGGAGGCTAATGCGTTAGCCCGGGTACATTAATTTCTTGAACATGAAGGCTGATAAGGGCTCACTAAACCTATGGCTAATTATGTATGAAATGTGTATAATGCGTATGATGCATAAGCTTTCTGTATATTTTTATTTATGTAAGTTACATATATATATATATTTGTGTGGGAATGTGTGTATCAAATATAAATGGTTAGCCGTGGGTGAATGTTACACTCTATTTTGGGAGTTTTTAGTGTAATATGTTTCCTAACTAGGATTTTAATGGGCCCACAGTGAATGCTCACTTCTAGGGAGGCCTGTAGTTAGCAGAACAATTATCCCTGCATCTGCAAAATCCAATCTTGACCTCATTTTCCAACCTTTGGACAAAATGAAACTGGAACAGTTGACAGCTGCATATTAAATGACAGCTTTGCATGATAATTTATTACTTATTTTTTACCTACTTGCCTCTGACTATCCTTGTACCATTGTTGGTTCTTTCTCTCTTTCTCTTTTTTTCTTTTTCTTTCTCTTTTCTGTTAAGTGCATTTAGCATTCAGTTGTTTTAAGGATGCTAATGTTTTGTACATTGCACTAGTCATATGAAATTTATAATTTACTTTATTTTTGTGAACCTGTTAATTCTTTTTCTGGACAGGTTTTTAGGAGGCCTACAAGAAGGAATGGTTCTGGTTTTGATTTATTTTTCAGCAATATTCTGGAGGACTGCATTCAGTACTACAATCCCTTTGTCTAAAGCATGGAAACAGCTCATGCCAAAGCCCTAGAAATCAATTTTTTGAGAGGTGGAGAGAAGCTCCGCAGCCAAATGTGTGGAGCAGCTCAGCACAGCGCACCTGGCTTTTATAAGCTTGCACAGTCCCTAAATGATCATAAGTTTTTGTTTGTTTTAATAGGATGCTGTCAAGTATGTAAGGCTCTAGCTACAGACCCTGGAGATAGAGAAAGGGGGATAATGTTTATAGGACTAAGTCCTGAATTTAAAGGTTGGTTAAGGTCTCTCCTCATTGAGCTTGAAACAACCCTATAACTAGAGTGTGCAGGTACCTAGAAGAGCAGTGCTGTGCTCCTCTGCTGACTAACTGCAGATTGTAAGTGGCAGTGTTGTCCAAAAGGGAATGTGGGACAAGGTGAGGAGTGGGCAGGAAGAGTGGCAGGCGGGCACCAAAGAAATGGAAAGAAAAGTTAAAGCTGGAGCTTCTTTTGCAGCCGGGTGGTAGGCGGGGCAGTGCTGTGCTTCTACCAGCAAACTAGCCAATAAGAGCCTTCTTCCTAGAGCTGGACGCAAGCTGATTGGCCAGGGAGGAGGAAGGCAAGCTCTGATTGGTTCTGGCTGTTATGGCAGCCATCTCGCTGTCCGTTGGAGCTGCAAGGCCTGGTGCTGTGGGCGCCATGTCGGGCAGCCTTGTCTGTCACGCGCACCTGGACTTGCCTTGCGGGTTCAGTTGAACTGCAGTGGTGTGAGGAGTTACTAGCGGGCAAAACTGTTTCTGGATTTGTGACTCAAGGTTAGGAATGAAAATGAGACCTGGGGTTCTTTGAATTACTCTGCAATTTCCTTATCCAGAGGAATTGGTGTCCTGTGAGACAAATTGGTCTTAAATTTGGGTAAGGCACATACTGAATGTAATAATCAAGAAAAGTAAATAGAGAAAGTATTAAGGATAATATGCAAAGCATAGTGAATGAATGAAAGTGTGTTTCTGATTTGCAATACAACAGGGAATATCTTAAAGGATCCGATTTCATTTTACCTCTGAGGAAGAAAATCTTAATGTTCAATATTTGTGGTACTTGTAGTGTAAACATTAACATTAAAACATTAATATTCAAGCAGATTTGAGTAGAATAAAGATACATTCTGTTTATTGGAGGGCTTCACCATGTTCAGTGATAACAAAATTCAAAAATAATGTAGGTAGACTTTTTTTAAAACATGAGTGAACTCATCTATGTTTCAAGATATATTTACATGGGTTTTAGATAACTCCTCTCATGGTAGAAGGTGAAAGAGAAACCTAAAAACAAATAATTAGATGATAGTAGTGAGGGTCTCCAGGAAGATGCTAGAAATAATCCTGTAGAAGTAGTGGGGCGGGACTTGTGCAAATAAATAGTTTTTGTTGCACCTCTGAAGTCAAGCTCTGCTGTTACTGTGAAGGTAGAAAGATTGATGTTTTCAAAGTGCATGCCTGTTCCCAAAAATCTTCTTTCAATGGAGCCCTGTGATCCCCTATTGCAGCCACAGGAGAGTGGGGGCTCAGAGCCCCCTGTGCTGGGTCACTGGTTCACACAGATGCAGGATGCATCACACTGCTCCTTGCCCACTCCCTTGCAGCTCTCTGGCACTGGACATGGGATCCATATGGGGACCAAAGGTGAGAAGCAGATGAGATTATAGACCACAGCGCTATCTTAATGCATGGCCTTCCTTTATCACGGAAAACTTGGGTCGCTTGGTGTGACATTCTCAATGAATTCAATGCCAGAATACATAATTCCTTATTTCCACCCCTCTTCTGAGCTCCTCAGCCAGGACATGGGGAATCTGTGGCTGAAATGAGTCAGGTGGGCAGCACGTGAGCTGTGCCATTGCATGCATGGCTGTGTGCCAATAAATGCATGTTGTGTGTGCAGTAAGTCATCAGTTGTCCTGTGTGTGTAGTAATGGTCCGTTGCACTTGCTACAGATGTGCAGAAATGCAAGTGTATGCTCTTGTCCAAGGCCTTTGAAAGCCTCTGACAACTTTTTAGCTTGTTCACAAGTTAACATTGCAGTGGTGGGTTCTTTGAAATGAATCTCTATCACTGTCTTCAATTCCTACTGTGTACTGGTGTGAGATGTGTATGAAGAGACTTAAATGAATGCTTACATTCAAAAGTGCAAAGGACTGTACACAACTCATTTATGTACAGTGTGACATTCACTACAGTTTCACGACAAATGCATTAATGCCTTTGCATCATTGGTATGAATGGGGTGGATGCTATATAAAAGTTGACATGTTGTAACGGATTGTTTGCTTAATTATTAGTGGTTTTGTTCCCTGTTCCCTTAAAAATCTCTGGATGATAACTGCTAGGAAATTCTCATTAATTGATAGTGACAAACTGTGCTGGTGCTATTGTAAAAGCCAAGAGTTGTAGCATTAAATGAAATTAGTATGTAAATAACGACAATTGACAGAGCTTCCCTAAAAAGCGGCTAAATGGGAATTCATCAGTATATATCATAACAGTTGGGAAATGAGTAATTTATTCAATTAATGTAGTCTTTTTCTGTTTGTGCAATATCAGTAATTAGATCATAATTTCTTAGCAGTGTTCACATGCATTTGACAGGGAAATGTCTTTCGAAGTTTTTATTTTAAAGAAGGACTGTGCATATTCAAAAATTAGCCTGTACCTGGTCAAGTAGTACAGTTTGATTTTGTTAATTGAATAAGTTTACAAGTGTTTTTAGAAGTGGTTTGTATGAGTGTAGAATTGCAATTCTAGTTCTATGAATGCTCGTGCATTCAGTTTTGAAATTTGCTTCCTTTTTGTGCTGATAAAATTCAAGTACCTGAATGTTCTGAGGAAATGGAAAAGAGAAAGGAAAGATGACGATTATGAAGATGAAAGAGGAAAAGAAGATGAAAGTCTAAAGAACTGCTACTTCATTGTTGCCTTAACAAGCAAAATGGCAATAAATACAATAATGGAGACTGAGCATTTCTTTAGTTATTTCCTAATTAGTATAAAAATGAAGAAATGTTAGAGATAAAAAATGTTGATTAAAAAAAAAAGTATTGTAGGTCTTAGAAATTACACAGAAATTATTGAGTGCTTTATTGAAACAGATTAAAAATGTTCCATTGAGTACAAGGCTGATTCTGTTGGTATTTCTCCCTTATCACAATGATCTTTCTTTTTAGGAACTCTTTTTGTAGTCTTTTTTTTTTTCCTTGTGTATTTTAATGTATAAGTTAGTAACTGGGGCTCTGACAAAACCTTGATGAACTTGAACAACTTCATATGTCAATAAGATGAAAATAATAAGATAGCCGCAGAAGTAGAATAGATTTTTCCATAAGAATCCTAAACTGATGATTGAAAGAAACAATAGACTTTTTGTATGTGTTCTTATAACCTAACCTTGCTCTGTCTGTTATTTCAGATAATGTTTTTGCATGGGGTTCCACATTACAGGCAATCTTGCAGTAGGGCTAGGCAGCAGCTTGAAAATGGGTCTGCTGAACCAGTGTTCATGAGGAACGGCACTGAAATCGCTGGTGTGTGCTGGTGGAGCGCAGACTCTGAGTGTATGCAAAGTGGCTCTACTCTGCTTGTGCTGCGGGAGTATGTGCAGGGGCCTCTGTTTGTGCCATTTTTACCCTGTGTTTTTAGACCAAATCTTTTCTACCAATTTCAGGGATTTATGAAGCTTCTTGCAAAAATAAGTATTTTAGTGAATAAATATCCAAAATTTAAAAAGGGCAATTTTAAAGGGTTTTATTTTCATTATCCACTCAGATAAAATATGGGCCTGTGATTCTACACATGGAGATGTGAAGCACAATGATCATCGATCCTCTATGTTTTCTCTGAACCTCATGTAAAGGACACAGTGATGAAAAGGACAGTTCACAGTCCTGATGCCCTTAATTTCTTCAGCACCCCCTGCATGGAGCAATCTTAGGGATCAGGTGAGTTTGATTGACTGTTATAATATGAAAGAAATGTATCACAACTAGAAGTTCAGAAGAAAATACAACTGTTTCTTGGTAAATGAAGCATAAGATTAAAGCCTGATGTCCAAATGTGGGATTCCAATTAGAAATTGGATTTATGTCTGTGGTGTAAAAGTAAAATACTGCTATTTATATTATGTATTCTAGCACAGCATGGTTCCCATCCATGTAAATTAAAGAAGAATTTACTACAAGTAATTTAAAAAGTATCTGGAATAACAATCTACGGTGTTATAAGCAAGTAGCATATAAGAAATGCAGTATAAAAGTGGTGCTTATTCTTCCATTTCATGTTGTATTTCTGCACTGAACAATATACACTAAGGCTTGCTGGAATAGAAGATCTTACGAATACTGCAGTTTCATAAATTCTACTAGTTCTGGGGAATAAGCTGACTCAGTATTTTATTTAGTTACACAATAAAAAAGGTACAGAGTAAAAAAGTCTATTTATATTAAGAATATAGAGAAGGAGTGGCCTGTTCTTGAGCAGATGTTTGCAGTTATCTGCTGTATTTTACAGTGGCAACCAGTTCACCACAGCATGGGGCAGCAGTGCTTGGGAGTTTCCAGTGCCCCCTTCACTAGAATTAGAGCAGCTAATGGCCAAATTGTGTTCTTTCTGTGTTGTGCTCCTCAAGGAGGAAACCCCCACAGCTTAAAAGTTGTTGTATAAGAGGGCCAGGGTCCTGCAAAAGACAAGAGATTTTGGTGGGGAAAGACTTGAAGGTTATGGAATAATTTTGTTGGAAGTTTATTTCACAGGTCATTTATTTGGATGATTGGGATTTTACAAAAGGGGTCTGGGGAAATGTATTAATTTACTTAAAATGACTTAATATGCATGGTTTTATGATCATTCTCACTTTATGGGATAGTGCACCTTTCTGATTTCCTCTCGATGACCTCCCAGAAAGTATTTATAACTCATCAGGATCATGTCTAAGCTATGTAGGTCAGTGTCTGAGCATGTGTGGCCATTGCCTGCACATGCAGGATAATGAAAGACGAGGACTGGACTTTTGTTTATGGGAGCTAGAGACTCTTTCATTGAATAACCATGAAGAAACAGGTCTGGTGGAGGATAGCAGTAGATTCATCCGTCCATCTTGCTGCAAGCATGGGACATGTATTGATAGATGTGTGTGTAAAAAGTGGGAAAAAAATCAGGATATATCTTGGTATTTCAGAAAATGCAGTTAATGTGTTTTTGTACGTATAGGTCTATAAAGCTGCTTACACCCCCCACTTACCCCTCCCCCCCAAAACAAAAACAAAAACAGCAGATGTGACCCAGAGCTTCTGTAAGCTACTGAGTAGTTGCTTTTATTACTTTCAACAAAACAAACCTCCCTAAATATGGTTACAGAGCTCTTAAATCCAAAGTGGTTCAGGATAGTGTGAGCTGAGTACTATCTGAAATGGGCATGTCAGTGCATCTTCTGTATTGTCTAAGCTGGGCCTAGTGATTCCTTTTATCCTCACTGGCTTCTTCTTACAGTCATATAATTAAAATTTCCTAATTACCATCTTGTGAGAAAGGACTTTGAATAGAACTGTTGAGAAGTTTGGGTGACAGAATAGCATAGTTCTATGGTATAATTGTTGTCTGTTACCAGGAATCCTTGCTTAATCCTCACAGGCTGCCAATGTGCGTGGTCACTCTCCTTCATTGCAAAATGCTTTCCTCATCTTGTCATGGCATCTGCTCATGGTCCGTGTCATGGATTTCACTGTGATGTCATTGCTGTGGATGCTGCAAGAGGCTGTTATTCTGGGAAAAACTTCTCTTTTATTTTTTTTCTTTTTTTTTTCTTCTTTTAATCTGAGTCAGGAGGTGCAAACATGCAAGTGAGAATTAGTGATCAGAGCTTTTTCTTGTGAGCTGCGTTTTGCCAGTTTCCCAGTTCTACAGCATGAAACAAAATCTCATTAGAGAATATGTGGTTACTGTGACCTCTCCTGCCACTTCTGCTTGCTGCTTCCAGTATTGCTGCAAAATTTTACAGTGAATGAGAAAGTCCTGAAGCTACTCAGGGAGGCAGTGTTAGTCTCCATGTACTGGTTGTTCCATAAGCCTGGTGGGCACCATACTCTGTTCTTGCTCTCATGGTTCCACCTATCTCATGGTAGGTTTTATACTGCTTTAACTCTTCCTGTCGTTTTTCAGCAAAATATACTCCTGAAGGAAAGAGATGGAAAATGTTCTGAATCTAAAGGATTCAGAATAAGGAGTTCTCATGGGAAGTGAATACCACAACTTGGGCACTGAACCTGGAGAGCACAGTCTTGACCTTTAGAATTATAGATGGTTTCTTTTCTGTTGCTAGTGCTGTTTGTACTGTTCACAATGGATTACGTGCAAAGCATAACACAGAACATGATCTGGTTCTTCTCCTTTAGCTCTGCCTTTCGTCTTCAGGCCTGGTTCTTCATGCTTCACCCTCCTGGTTAAACTCCAACTTGAGCTTTTAAAACTACTGGTAATTTGTTTCATTAATTACAACATTATTTCATGTCTTTGAATATGAGGTACATGGATACCTGTCTATGCAGAAAATGTTATGAACTCTTTTTCAAGAGGACGCCAAAATACTGGGAGGGAGCATAAAACTGTAGGGAACATATAGGGCTTTATGTCTTGATTTAAAGCCCCCAGGTATAGAAGTCTTTGCAGTATTTATTTTTTTTTCCTGAAATTCAGTTTGGTATTCCAAAATACCTACTGTTTGTAGTATCTATGTCAGAGTCCATTTTCTTAATTTCCTTAAATCTTTGGCATTTCTTGAGACAGGGAAAATTGGTGCATTTGTAAATGTACCTTTTGTCTTTTTATTGAATAAATTGTCATGGCAGGTAAGGAAGTAGCTATCTCCCCACTGTGGTTATAAAAGATACATACCATCTTTGTACTGAACCTTGTGCCTCTTATCATAATGAACTTTGTTACTACTGAGACATGGGATGAAGCTTTCAGCAAAGGTATATTCTAAAAGTACTGAGTTTTGAAGTCCAAAGTGAGTGTTAAAGTAATAAAACATTTTATACTCAGCTTTAACACTGGCTGATGATAACAAAAAGGAAATAATGCAGTTTTCAACTAGATATATAGTATTTGATATTACTTATGCTGGGCAGGGAAAATAAGAGCTGAAGTAGTAGTTTATAGAAAGCTGGAAATATTTTTTCAGAAGACCTATCTTTATCAGGATTGCTTATAGCAGCTATTTTATTTTTTTAATAATATTGTAAACCAGTATCAATTTGTAAAATGTAAGTTGTAAAGTTTCATTTATTTCCAGCTCTATTGTAAATTTAGAGCCAGAGTTTGAGGTCTGGAGAAACTGCACTGCACCCTTCCAGCAAACCAGACCAGCTTTGAAAAGTTCGTAACATCAAAGCAGCTTCTATAAATAGCAGTGCAAGTACTTTGAACTGATAGAAAATGTCTGCTATTCCGTGGAAGTTCAGAATAATTTCTTTCATTTATTGAGATGTTTTACCATTTCTCTATCCTCCAGGAAAAGCTTGCTCTCTATTCTGTCTACTTGACATCTCAAGGATGAGATACAGAAAAGCTATAAATGAACCTTTGGCTTATAGGGAGACGTTAGGCAGAGGTCAGTCCTGTTGAACAATCTGCTACATGAAAACAGAGCTGAATAAATGTAGACCTGAGTAGTTGGACAGCCAGAGCATCATTTATGAAACTTAAAATACAAAAGATTCATTTTATGGGGCTTTTACATCTGGAAGTGTGCAGCATACCCGGAACTGACAGTGTAGCATACCAGGAACAAGCCTCCAATAGGGATGTGAGGCATCCATCATTTGTATAACGGAAGTTTTAATAAAATCAACAGGCATTTTATCCCTAACAACAACTACACTTATCAGTACTGCACTTTAAAAGCAGTCAAACAAATACAGAGCACTTGTGAAATCTTGCTCTAAATGTTAGGGTTCTGTGAACTTGTATGGGTATATAGTTTCTACAAAATTGTAGTCATTCGTGATAAAACAGAACGTCCTACTTGTCGAATAAGTATGCAAAGATGCACAGAACATGAATAGCATGTAGTCAGCAGCTGGATTGTTAGGAGATTATATAGGCTTACATGGACTAATATGAAAGTAAGCTCTTTTGCATCTGTCCAGAAAGTAACGTTATTTTAAACTGGCACTTCACTGCAACAGATTCCTTTATGTTCTTTGCCTCAGGAAACATTGCTAGCAGTGCTTTTTCTACTGTTGCAGGCATTTGTAATTTAGGTGTTTATAATATTTATGATTTAGATGTTTAGATGACTGAAGGCACCGAATACTAGAGAGTATGAAGAGTCAGAAAATAGGTGAGCAAATTAAATGACAGTGCTCAGCTGTACAAGTTAGAAGTATTTTTTCTGAAGTGATACAGCTACGTTTATGGTCAAATTGGTATCTGACCAGGTTGGTTTCACCAGAACTCTGCACTAAGGATAAAACGAGCACACGGCAACCCGAGTTTTCTGTCAGAAATAAGGTTCACTTAAGTTATTTGGAATAGTGGAGGGAGCTGCTGCCTTCACAAGTAATCTCCTCTGTGAAACGTTTCCCACAAGTTAAAACAGAGTATCTGTTAGGAGATACCAACAGTACTATAGGGCTTCCAGCTCTTTCGGTTTGCAGGTTTATTTGTTAGGCTCCTCCCTGTCTGCAAAACAGAGGCAATCCCAGGTACAGGGATGCTTAGGTCATTAATACTTCTCAGATGCTCTGCTGGGAAGTTAACTAGTACAACATGTCTTGCATATGTTACTGTACAAGTTGTCAAAAGATAGGAAATAGCATTCTTTTAAAAAAACTATTCCTATTAAAATAAGGATTTAATCTATCCTGTGTATTAATCTATTTAATCTATCAGGAAAACTGATTTTATAATGATGGAAACTGAATCAAAGGCTATAGAATAAAGAACATAATTTCTGGTTTATTATCATTTTTCTCTGGATTTTTTTTCCTCCTAGTTTCTGGATGGTTCTTTTACTTTGCCAGTCTCCAAGAACAGCAAGTAACTATACTAGGCTGTTGTACATGCGTTACTAAAACTCATTGGCCATGGCAGTGTTCAGGCAATTTATATGTTCCCTTAAACTTAATTTGAGAAGATCTTTCTGTTCTTCCTCTATCCTGAACATCAGTGTAAACAAGCAATACTGAGAGATTTTGATTTACTGTTTTAAGTGATGGTTTTAAATGTGCTGGGTGTTCCACAGAGGATAATATACTCTGGTGCTATGTTTTCACAACCCTGCCTGGGATTTCAGGTACATGAGGCAGATTGTTCTTTTGCTGTTCAAAGACTTCTCTGACATTCCCAATGACATTTAGACATGGATTAATGTTTAGTTGATTATTTTTAGGCTAAGCATTACTAAATACAAAATCTGCATATGTGGCAAATCTCTTAACAAGAATACATAATTCTCTCAACATCTGTGAAAAGATCTGTCATCTACTGATTTCGTTAAACTCAAATAATCATCAGTTACATACTTGAGTAGCAGTATAAAACTAAGAATATATGAATATTAGAACTTATTTAATAATATTTTGAGAATCTTGTCCATCAATTGCTGTTGAAAGCAAAAGTGGTAATGAATTTGGGGGAGTACCAGTTTACTTAGATTAAATTATATACTTATTTACCTACATATGCACAGGCACATTAAAGCAAAAATCATCAATTCCAAAGCATTTGCTCTAAGAAAATTCTAAACTAAGCTTACAGATATTTGTCTTCTGCAACAACAGATGTAAATGATTCTATGTTAATAATACTTATAAAGACATTAGTTTGTCACCAAACATTTTCTTTCTTTGATTTAGGAAAGCGATGTTGTATATAGCTACCACCAACTTAAGCTCTTACATCTCACTAAAATATCATAAATAGCATTTGGAAATATTTAGAAATGTTTAGGAGATGAATATTTTATTCAAAAGTTCTAGTTTATTTATGTATGAAATGCACAGTTCTCTTAAAATGTTTTGGAACTGACTTACAATTCTTTATATATGAGATTTTGGTGTCTGAGTTCAAAATTAGAGGGATTTTGTAGAAAAGGAACTTTTCAGTGATTTTAAAATTCAGTCATCACTGATCGAATCAATTAGTCATTGATTGAATCAATCATCATCAATAGACTCAAAAGAATAGGCCTTCAAAATAAGTATTTGTAATAAGTTGCTTTTTGACTTTTTTATAGGTAGAAATATTCTAGGTTGACTTTTATTTGGGACAGTATTTTCAATTCTCAAAACCAAGCAGTAGTTTCTGGTCAAGTTGGGCGAGGATTCCATTTAACACAGGCTTTAGTAAATGCGGACTTCTGGAAATTCAAGTCTTGGTGATTAGTGTGAAAACTTAACAGTATTTTAATTTGAAAGCACAAGTTACTGTCCTCAGCTGAGTGGATGGTGCTCTAGACCTTTAAAATGAGGCTCTTGGCTCTGGATTTCATCATGCAGTGAGTTCTTTGGTTGCCCTGAGATGGGGTTGTCGCTGAGGTCGTCTTTGCCTGGGTCAGTGATCCCAACAGAAGTCCTTTAGCTCCGCTTTTCCTACTGCTTGAACTGAAAGGCATGTTTACTTTCGTAAACTTTCTATGCTTTATGTTGAAGCATGTTATGACTCTGTGACTCTTCTCTAAGTTCACTTTACACATAGTTCATTTAAGTTAGAAAAGACACCCTGTGTCAGTCGGTCTGCCCTACTATATATACATGATTATATCATATGAAAGACAAATTCCTTTTTAACAATATAGTGATTGTTTCGAATTACTGCCATAGGACTGGTTGTGAGGTTTGAGGTGTTCCAGGATGTACTTCTCTGCGGGGAGAAAAAAATGCATTTCAACACCTTTTATCAGAGTTGTCATATCTTCAGCAAGATTAGATGATTATTAGCTTTTGGTGCTGTGGCTACAGACTGCTGGTTTTGTATTTACTTAAACCATCAGACAGCCATTAACCTGGAACTAATCCAGTCTCTAACAGAGCTTTCTGCTTATCAGAAGCTCTTCTTAGGCACTCTCGATCTTCTGAAAACTTCGACAGTTGAATTACATAATGGTGATATCCAGAAAATATAGTGTTTACTAGTGTCAGAATGGATATTTATTTAAACATCCAAGATTCCCTTATCTTGACATGTGTTATTGTTCATTGTACACTCTTCAGGCCAGTGCAAGAAATCACTGTAAATGGGAAAACTCGTTTCTAAAAAAACTTGTTTCATTCTTTGCCATATTTTAAAGTCTTACTGAACATTTTATTATCTGAAAATTGAAGTTTGTGTGTGCGTATTTGTAAGGATCTGAGAAATTATTAATTATAAACTGACGTCAGGAGAGAAGATGAGGTTTCTGCTTTGTAAATTCCAAGTAAATAAACACTTGGATTTCTAATGATAATAATTATAACATTGCACTAGCTTGAGTGCTGTCATAGAGAACATTTAAATGCTTTTATTACCCACTTGAGTGTGGCTTTAATTAAGTAAAAAATGAAAAGAACAATAAAGGTAAGTAAATATCTTACAGTGGACTGTAAAATGCTATGTGATTCTAGAAAGCATATGACCCTGAAACCCACCGAAGTCAGCAGGGATCCTGTCAGGGCCTGTGCAGACCAGGAAGAGAAGGCCAGAGGAGGAAGTTGGGGCATTGTCACCAAAATTGGGATTTAAAAGAAATGGCTCTTCTGGTGTTCAAGAGCCTCGCACTGCTGCCTTGAAAAAGTAGCATGTATCTTTGAACATCTGAGTACCATAATTTTGGAATCCACACACCAAGAAAAGAAAGTGCTAGCATACTTCCTTAACCCTTGCTGTACCCCAGGATGTCTTAATACGCATTTTAGTGTGTTTTTATGGTGATCGTCTTGGCTAGGCAGTGTTGATTGCTCATAGCCATTTTCTTCTTCGCTTCTCGTTTGTGCATTATGCACAAGATAGGCTACTTATGCCTCTTGACAGTCTCAATGTCTCGTTGAGCTATAGTGATCAAATGGGTATGTGGGGGAGCGGAGGAAGACTGGGGCTGGGTGTCCTCCCTGTTTAAGGAGATTGGAACAGACCTCTGCTTTGCAGTGGGATCCGTCTTGCTGCATGGAGGCAGGCAGACTTGGCTCACAGGCTTGCAGCCTCGCTGTGCCTTTGCCCTGTTGCTAAGTTAACGAAAAAAGCCATTTTGAAATACTTTTTGTATTCTTCAATAGCAAAGCAAATGTTCATGTGATATATTAAGGTACAGATTTTAGGGCACTGAATTTCTAACCTGTGTGCAGACAATCTTAAGGATATTTAAGGGCAGACAGTGCTATAAAAAAGCACCCCGTAGGCTAAGCATCCAGTCACCTGCACGTGAGTACCTCTTTCCTGGTTATATTCATCTTTTGAACACTACCATTTTCCTGAGATGCCCACAGAACTTTGAAATTATATGTGGCTTGCATTTTAATTGTATATATGTCTCATAGCTGATTGTAACACCTTGATTGAAAATGCTCCTGACGTGAGATGGGTAAAGTTTAATGCTGGAAGATGTCTATCTAATTTACATGTGCACTAATATGTAGATAAAAGTAACAGAATTTTTCCATGTGATTATAATGTGACAGGGAGCTCCAGGTGGCCCTTTTAAACATGGAATGAAAAAAAAAAGCTTTTTCTGAAATCTTTGATATAAAGGCTTTCACAGATTTTTGATTACTTTAAATTGCATATATGTCCAGTAAAATTGAAACATAATGTTGGCATAGCTCAGAAGTAAACATAAAAAGTAAAGATAATTATTGTCACCAAAATTATTCGTTACTGTGTGCTTAAGTAAATTGTGGATTGCACTGCTCCAAGTATCTGATTGTTTTGTGTTCCTTAGAATGATTGTATTCCTCTCATCACATTTTCCTAGTCTGTGTATAAAATATAAACATATCTAATTATAAAAGTATTTTTTACGAGCATTACAAGGCATATGCCAATAAGTCATCCAATAGGACTAGTAAATTATGGTTAGCCACAATGTTACTAAGCTATTTTTAATAAATATTTCTATTGAGCCACTTTTCCATCAGTACTATCCCAGACTTTTGGGTCAAGGAGCTTGTGAACGTTTTAAAGTTTCTGAATAATTAGTAGTGTGTTTAAACAGCAGTGTTAGCTGTGCAGAAACATGCAGTAGTATTGCAAGTTTAAAATTACTAGAAAAACAAAAGAAAAGACTACGAAGAGTTGAGTAGGTAGGTCTTAGTACTTATTAAGGTAGAGCATGAAGAGTTTTCTTTTTTTTTCTTACATTCCTGTTGCACTCAGATACTCTTGGTTTTTCTATATGAAAGCCTATGCTCTGCAAATTTTACAGCCATACTGCCAAATGGGAAGGAATTACAGCAGGATGCGGGAAAGTCTCCCTCCCTCTGAACAGCAGTATGGTACCTTTAACTCCTACATGTGCAGGACACTCTCCTTGCAGCTGCTGGCTCTGGCTGGAAAAGGAAGATGAGAGATGGGCAGTGTTCCTTCCCTGACATCTCTCCTGACAAAGGTCAGCGTCTCAGGGGAACCCTCAGTGTCTTTAGACACTGAAGTGGGAAATGTTTCCCTTCCTTGCCTGTCATGTCCTGATGCAATTTTAATTCTGCAGTTGTAGGCTATTCCTTTAAAGCTGCTGTGTTCCATTCTATTTTCCTCTCCCGTAATATTCAGAGCTAAATTATGAGCTTAAATCATTTTCATAATTTAGTAAGAGAGGCTCATATGGTCCTACATATTTGCTGGTAGCTTCAGTGCTTTGAATAGTGATTGAAACAGCACAATATTTCTCCTAGCAAACTGCGAGCAGCCTAAGTGTGCATCTTGAGTGTTAGATAAGCTTTAACGTCCATATTGAGCGGACGTAGTTTGCACTGAGGGTCTAAGTGGTGAGCAGGAGCCGCCATCCTTGGCACTGCACAGCGGGACGTTGCCCAGGTGGGAGGCCGAAGCCTGAGCCTGCTCAGCAGTGCCGCTAGCTGGCTGTTGTTCTACCCTTTGGCTCTTTCATTCAGAGATGCTCTATACAGGTCGTACCATGAGACCTTAAGCAGGTGCACATGACCAGAAAAAACACATGGCTGGACACCATTTTTTATTCCTTCCTTATCAGCCACTTCTATTTTCCCAGAGTGTTTGGTATTTGGGAGGATGTGTTGTGCATGTGTTGTGCAATTCGGAAAGTATTAAACCAAGTTCAATTTGTTTTTGTAGTTAAGGGTTACTGTCTTGCACTGTCCACAATATTTAGACTCTTTATTTCATGTTGTTTGCTCTGCCCCAATTCGCTTTCTTATGGAAACTCTATTGTGGCTTGTACGAAACAAGCCTGTGGTTTTACTCTGCTCCTAATAAGTCTGTCTAGCGTAGTAAGTGTAAAAAATGACTTTACTTCATGCTTTTTATGGTCCTTGTGTCAAGATTAAAGAGATAGGAAGGGCAAATCCTCAGGCAACGAAACGTGCAGTTTTTTAGCTTGCCTGTGAGAGATGAAGTGGATAAGCCGCATCCCCTTGATTGTTCCGGAGCAAATGAGAAACTCACATCTACAAGACGTTTGTCTGGACAGTTTACCCAGTAGCTGTTTTTATATATGAAAGCCCCCAAACTTGAATATATTTTGTAGCTTGGCAACCATAAGATGTGCAGACACTGGAGAAATGCTGATCCTGCTTTTCGTTAAGCTGTATGTCCTCTTTAGTATAAAGGACATAGTTACACGCTCTGATTTTTTTTTTGAGTAATATTTGAGTACCTATTTTTACAAAGCGAGGGGAGGGAAAAAGACACCGGAAGATTCAGCAGGATATGAACATTTCTATGGTAGTATCTGAAACAATAAAATCTGCCGTGCGATTTCTGTTTTCCAGCAGTGGTAATTCCAACAAAGACATAACCATGCTGTCGATCAGCTTATCATGAATAGAAGGGAATAATAACTGGTTGACGTGTTACTAAGATTTTTTGTTCATCTGCTTTGTCAATTTGAACTTTTTTAAAGCCATATATAAGCAGTGTATGCACTAATCCTATTACTCATAAATAGGATTAATGAGTGTACCTCCTTACACTCATTACAAAGTGGAAGCTTTGGAAACGTTCCCTTTAGGTCCCAAACTTGACAACCTTTTTGTTAATTGACTGTCAAGATAATCCACACACACATAAAAATATTCTAACATACAAGCCACATATGGGCCTGAATTTTGCCTAATTTTTGTCTTTAGTAAGCACTGTTTCTGTACCTAGTGGCATTCTAGCAAAACAGTGAAAATGAGTAATATATTTTGATGCTGCTTTTAATGGTTATCATTTCTGTTCAAGTTATCTTGTATTAAAGAGCTTTTAAAAAATTCTAAAGTTGCTCATCCATTTCAAAAGCAAGTAGACAAATTTTTATAGTGCAAAACACAAAATAAATACATATTATTTGAAATAGAAGTGACTGTCTATTGTTAAAGCTGCAAACAAGTTTCTCAACTCATGATGTCCTGCCTTCAATTTTTCTTTTTATAACAGCAAGTTTTTCTCTCTGTCCAAACTGAGAAATTCTTCCAGATATTATTACATGGTAATCTATTAACAGGACTCAAGAGGTAGCAATTAAAAAGAAAAAAAAAAAAGAGAATTCCTAGTATTAGTTTATACATTATTTTTGTTACAAAGTAGAAGTCCACTTTGTTATCTTTGGAAGCAAGGAGCTCATGTCTCCAATTCTGTGCCTGGGAGCAGTTTGAAAGCTGGACGTAGCTTACATGGAGGTGGTGGTCTTACGACATATCATATATTCCTATCAGATCATGTCATAGCACCTCCCTATGCTGAGATGAACAAGCAAAGAGAGTGGAATTGTAAATGAAGCTCTTCTTGCAGTGACAGCATTGAAGTCTCTGATAGGCCGTCTATTGAACTGTCATCCTTAATTTGGCATGACTGAACCAATTCCTAAGTCACTTTCAAGAGAAAAAAAAAGCCAAAATTCTGAAGAGGAAGAGCAAAATATGACTCAAGCCTCATGAAATAACTTTGTCTCAGTCTTAATTTGAAAAAAAAAATTGTCTTTGTAAAAGCAATTAGATGAGCAGAGGTTCTGATAAATACCTACTGGGGAAAAAAATGCTTCAATTAATTTCCATCTGTTTTCTATTATGCTAGAGAAAAGGTTTTTTTTTTTTTTAATTTGAGGGGGGTAATATGTGGGTCTTATAATTTTCATTTTCGTAAACAGTTTTTTTTTTTTTTTTTTTTTTTTTTTTTTTTACCACATAGCTTATGAACAAATTCACCTGAGTGCTGATATTAGAATGGAGTTCAAGTAGCAATGGAAATTGCGACTGCCTGTATTTTTCTTTTTGAAATTCCTGTCAGGCTTTGCCACCCTGGCTGCCAAAATGTAGTCTCCTTTATACTGCTTAAACATGGAGCTGCTGCAGATTTTTCTGATCTGGAGCACAGACCAATAAGCTCTTCTTTGGGAAAGCTCATGGAATTCCTTGGGCCCTGGGTGTTCAAATGTGCCCTGCTTAGTCCTGTGTCTTTGTTTGGATGAGAGTTAGAAATGGGGTTAAATCTCCCATACAGCAAAATAGTCTTGTGCTTTCCAGCTGTCACGAGTATATTTCTAAGCCCTGCTTGCTATTTGTAAAACTAAGTAAAAGCCACTTGTGTAATTGATGTCTTCAATAGAGTTATCTGAACAAAGCAGGTACGCAACCAGATGCTCTTCAAGATATGAGATGGGATTCAGGGTGATACATTTTAGTCACGGCCTCTGGAATCTGTGCGTAAATGTGATTAAGGGCAGGATTCCAAAAGAACCCGTTATATTCCTGGACAACAAGCGCACTGCTGTCTGAGTCATGTCCTGCAGCACCCTGCATCACTTATTTGGGTGCGAGTCAGAAGTACTTCCTAGAGAAGTCTCTGACTAATAACCTGGAGTTTTTTAGTGGAGATTTAAAGCTCGAAAGTTTACCATCTTTTGTCTTACTAAGAGGAATGTATTAATTAGATTAAAGACTAGTCCCAATAAAATGAACAGCAAAGTTCATTCTGTTCACTGTGATATTCAGCACTATCTGGAAATGTGATGGCCAACTTCAGTTGTCAGATACTGCTTTTTGAAATATTAGTGAAAAAAGAAAGAGTTATGCCTATATAAGTACATATTCTAGGTTTAGATAAGGGTTAGCCAATGGCTGAAAAATAGTAGAACTCACTCTTCATATAACAAGGTGACTGAAGGTTAAACAGACAGATTTGGGAAGATATATGGCCATATAAATGAAGTGGAGTTAAGACACATTTGTTAAGACAAATAGGCTACAAGAGTGTCAGTGTGTGTAGTAGCAGCAGAAAACCTATGGTGCTAAGAGAAACATGTTGAATCTCTGGCATTGCCTGAAGAATATTTGTGTTTGTCCTGATGCTTATGAATTTTCCGGCTTTTGCCATGTGATTAGGGAAAGTGGCATTTCAAGTGTACAGACATGCCTCATAATCTCGTTGCTACTGTATTAAATGTGTCTATTATAGGGATTCCCTAGTGTCTTCAGTGCAGAAGGAGAGCTGGAAGCCTGAGGAATGAGCAAGTGCTTTTGTGTGTCTCAGGCCAGGTCCCCCAGCGCGTTCTGGAACTGGCTACAAGGAGGTTGAGTGAGTGGTCATTTGGGCCCTGGTGATCTCTGAGTGGGATATCCACGGAGCTTTTAAAGCAGCCAGGCAGCTTGATCATCAGGTGGAAAAAGTTATATCCAGGCCATGTACTCTTTTTAACTTGTACATAGATTCCTCCCCCGTACTGAGGAGGAATACATTTTTTCATTGATAAATGGAATTAATCTTCTTGGAGAGACCATGATAGGTTAAAATCAGCAATCTTTTTTTGCCATAATAGTAGAATCAGAACTTAGCTTTTCTTCTCGATTACATTTGTTTTTCCTGACCTAATGTTGCATGTGTTAGCTGCTCTACCTTTGAAGTAGTGTGGACTTCAGCTACATGTATGTAATATTATTTCATATGGAGCATAGGAGAGATTTTGTTTGTTACTGGCCTCTTACAGTCTTCAGAGATCGAAATTCCTTTTGTGAAATATTTTTTACTCTAACAGGAACAGCAAGCTACATAACTTTAAAATATTTTCTGCCTCTATCTCACTCTCATGTATTTTAATCACTCAGTAAACAATTACTTCTAAAAAATCCAATAGTAAAAATGACTTTTATTTCTATAAAAATAATAAATTATTGAACTTTACCTGTACATAGTTCAGTGTAGCTTGCTCTTAGATTTGGGTCCTGCTCTGCTTATGAAAAAAATTTAGAGGGCTTTTATTGTCTATGTGAATCCAAACGAATGTTGTTTGCTCAGTGTGGTAGCTTGGTTTGTGTCTCAGGCAAGGTTTAAATAAGGGTCAGCTGCTCCTCCTCGCAGTGTTTCCTCAGCATCTGTGCCAAGGGGCATGCTTAGCAAGGGGAACGTGCTGCTACTGCTGGCTTGCTCCTGTCCCACAGGGGAGAGCGCAGGGAGCCGAATGAGCTGCTGACGCTTGTGACTTTCTGCAAATGCCTTGGCACAGTAGGGCCAGCCATGGACCTGTCACCAGCATGGTGTATTTGGTGTGATCCTCGTGGACAGGGCAACTGACTGTTATTGACGGTGGATGGGGCCTGTGCCTGTTCTTCGGTTGTCCTGAAGTGTATTGCAGTGCTGCCCTCCGTGCTGCTTTAGTGTGCATGTAGGTCAGTGTCCTCTAAACTTGTATAAATAAAACAAGCAAGATGCTATTTCTTGTTATGAAATGTAATAGTTGGGGGAAGGTTCACCTTTCTGCTTTGCTGTGTAGATCTTCCATTAGGGAGAGCTGAAGGGCAATGCAATTAGCTCTTGTGTACATGTTAAGCTCAAGAGCCGTTCTGTGCCAAGCATGGTGTTCTCCACAGAGGGCTCAACTCCAGACACATATTCAGTGCGTATTTAGTATAGGTAATAGGGCTGCCATCATGGGTGCTCTGTTATCACGACTGTCATTCATCCTCTGTTACCACAGCTGGGTTCATTCTTACATTTAAAACATGCTTTGGTGTATATCTCAAGTTAGAGCCTTCCTCTAAATGAGCACAAGGTCTAGCTGAGCAACCTTTGGCACATTCATCTGGGCTCCTGACTTGGGATGACAAAAGATGTTTTATGGATAAGGTTGAACTTCAGGGTATAGAATGGAGGAGAGAAGGGAAGAAAGAGGCATATCCCTCCAACAGAGTGATACATCCTATTTCATCTTTACAATTTATTTCCTTTGGTTTTCAAACTAGATGAATTAATTGTCTATCTATCTCCCTATATCTTTTTTTAAATTAATGCAGATGGCCTTTCTGTTTTCATCTGCCTTGAGGATTCTTTCACTTCCTCCTTGCCAGGTTCCTCTAGTCCATAGTTTCCTCAACTTGCTTCCTGCTCCATTCTCGCCTTCAAGACCATGTTCAGTCTGAGTTTGTACAGGGAATTTTGCTTTGGGGAAAGCAAGTTTGGGATATTCTATTTCCTTCTTGCTACCCTTCCCCTTCAAAGTTTGATGTTTTTCAAGTCATCCTGCTAGAATGACATGAAGCATCACAGACAATCATAACTTGGTGTTAATGAAGTCATTTGTCTGGGAATTAAAATTCAGAGGTGGAAGTTTTCAGTTAATTAAATATGAAAAATTATGAAAATACAACAGCCCATGAAGTTCACTTGATGCTGTATTTTCAGCTTGCAATGCTACATGGGGTTTTTTTCTTTAACAGTAACATCTCAGGATTGAATTCTGGTCATTTATCCATAGACAGTTAAAATCTTGAATTTAGCTGTCTATAAAGCAAAAGGCGTGATTGGATGTTCAGGTTACAGTCTGGTAGTGTAAATTAGCTGGAAATGAAATACTTGCTGCTCTGACTGCTCAACGGCATTTCCCATTTCTTTTGCTCTGAACGATGGTGCCAGTCTCTGCCCAGCTCACCAGCTTGGACTTGGAGGATTCATTTTGCCCTCACTCTAGGCTAAAATAAAATGTTGTTGCACTCTGAACCTGGAAGGTGGGACTAAGAATGTATAATTTGTTTGTGTAAATGCTGTCTGGGCTAATGGCCACCTGGTTGAAACAGATGTGTGAAAGCAGAGCCCCAGCTGAGGCAAGACTAGATTGGTGCCTGCTGCCCAAGTGCCTCCTAACAGTGCCCTTGTGGCAAGGGAGAAGCACACAGCAAACACACAGCATGGAGCTGTACATTCAAGCCTAGGCTGTGCTTTTTCATGTTCTTGGATGTATCCTGGTGCTTTATTTATTTTCTTGACAGGAAATGAACATGCCATTACTGAAGTGATACAGAATAGCATCTTCGCTAGCACGGGGTGGCAGGGTAGCACCTAACAGCAGAAACTGGGTGGCAGACTAGTACATGGAAGATCAGGTCTCCTGATATTTTATGTAGAGAGATGGTAAATTAAGTGAAAGTGAAAGATTTCTTTTCCCATGGGGATATTGTGAAGCATCATGGCGAGTTGTCATTCTGTGCTCTGAGTGGGAAAGGTTTTTTGACTACTAGGTGGTTGTGTGGAGCTAAAACCATGGCTTGTGGCTCAGGACTATCTTCTCGGGATAGTTTTGCAAGTAACTGTAGTCACACAGACAGACTTCCTGAGATTATCCTTTTGAAGGATAATCTTTTCTTCCCTCTTAATCTCCCACCCCATAGTGCAGATATCTGAAAATAAAGGCCAATTCTGCCTTTTTTTCTGCCATTAATTGTGCTTAATTCCTCACAATCCAGCATGAAACTCTTTACCTCAGCTGAGCTCTGCAGCTCCAGCCAGGCACTGCCTCGGCAGCATCGCATGGAACAGGAGTTTCCATCTCTTGTTTCCATTCCACTCTGAGGGGTCATCCCTGCTTTGTTGTCTGGAGAGCATCAGTTTTGGGGGCAGGAATTTAGTCTTGAACCAGACTTGTTTCTGAATTGCATTTATAAACAAAGAGTAGAGCAAAGTTTTTTTTTAACAAAAACTCAGGTTGAAGCAGTGATTCCCGAGGATCGATGGCTTGTGTTTCTTCAGCCTCCTGAAGCCGTGGGCTTCGGATCATGAGCATGAAGGTCAAGTGCAGAGTAGTGAAGTTGCTGACCCCTGTCCTGGCGGAGCACGTGGCACTGGAAAGCTGCCTGCTTTCTGCACACCTCTCCTGCTGTTCCCAGCTCGTGGGGAAACTGGGGAAGCCAGAAAAGCTTGTGAGGAGAAGGGAGGAAGAGTGCACAGCCCCTGCGCTGCCTTCAGTTACCTTCATGGGAGTTTGACCATTGACTACAAAAGAGGGAAGACTAGATAGAGCTGGAATGGATCCCTATTTAAATGTGTTTAATGGCTGCATATCTATATGATGCAGATTTACTTGTACTATTTTGAGCGTCTTTAACAAAGGCAGTATCTTATTTTCTAGGGTGTTATCTTGGGTTTAGACTCTTCATAATTAGTTTCTATTCATAGAGCAGATCAAAAGAAATAGCTTGCAGATGTCAAAAAGATGCATGTTTTCTCACATAGAAGTGTTTCCTTGCTTTAACTTCATGCTAATGGCTTATTATTAATGCTTTTTAAAGACCATAAGAGATATAGCCTTAATTTTTTTCTTTATGATTAATTCCAGCCATTCTCTATTTGCTTTTATTTGTAAGCAAGCTCTTGCCATATGAAGGAAATAGGGCATAAATGTATTTAAATGTGTACATATTAAAAGAATTGCAGTCCTCCTTTTCTTCAGGCACCTACATCATTAAAATTGATCTCTAAGAGGAAGATTTTATTTTACAAGATGCTATTCCCAGCACTTGTTTTCATTTTTCGTCATGGGAAAACATTTCCAACATTTCCAACTTAAGTTCTCACTCATATTTTTAAATGTTCTTATTATATAAGGGCTTCTGATATGTTTCAAGAGTTTAAGTAATTTATTGCTTTTGAGTCGCTAAAATTCTTGCAGGAAGTTATACTGCTGAAATTTCAGTAATGTCACATGTGGGATTAAAAAAAGAAAAGTGATGGAGTTAATACTGCCATGGCCATGAAGCTGTGTGCTTTGGCTGCCTGCGTCTGTGGACTGTGTTCTGTGTGCCAGTTTTCTTGAAGGGTTTTCTGCATGAACTCAGTGTCAGTCAAAAGTCCAGTGTAGTTGCAAATGAAATGCAGCCAGGCCCTTTACTATTAATGCAATGCGAAATGCATGAAACAAAGTATGTAAGAGATGCTCGTCTTTTTAATTAAAAAAAGACGTTCATGACCTCCAAGTGACCTCACTTGCCACACCACTTTCATGTTGAGTTAAAAGTGGAAATGTCTTTTGTTGTGGTATCTCGTAGAGTAAATATTTTTATTACTGAATTTTGTATTGGAGTCATACGAGGCTCAAAACTTCAAAAAGAATTAATTTTAAGCTCTGTATTCTATTTTCCATTTTCAGTTGGAAGGAGCAAAGTGTTTTGTTTTTCTTTTAAGCACTTATATTTAATGTAAAGAGTCAAATCATAATCTTTAATTATCATCAGGCTGAAGAACTATTAAATATAATCAAAAAATAAACAGTCACCATAATTTAATAAAAGCTATACTACCCAAATAAATCATACAATTTTTACTATTTTAGTAGCTATAAGAACCTGATAAGCAGTTTGCAGTATCATATAGTTATGTAGGTACTTACGATTTAAAAAGCAGCCTCAAGCAGAGTCTGTGCAAATTCCCCCATCTGGAATCAGTAATGAATTAAAGTGATGATCCTTCCTGGTTTTGTTTGAAGTGCTCAGTCTGAAATTAGAGGAAATTTACTGATAGTTATATTATGTGGAAAGAAGGATTGCTCTGATATGCTAACAACAAAATCGTTGTCTCTTGCCTTCCACAGAATACAAGGACAGTGATTTATTTTCCAAATGTCTTGGAGCTGGGTAGCTACGTAACTTACACTGCACAACGCTTGGAGGTTCAGTTGCGTTTCTTGAAACAAGATTCCAGTGCGCTGAGTGAAGGAAACAGATGGACTAAGGGGGGAAGGACAGATGGATACCAAAACATTGCAGCCACCATTTTCAGTACCTGGGCACTAACTGCCAAGAACCAATTTATTTTCATATATTGAAACACAAAAAATCATAGATTATGAAGCTATAGCTTACAGGGCACAAGAACACTCTCTTCTGAAGAAGACTGTATCTCTGTAGTGGTTAATGACAGTTCCAGGTAAGCGGCATTTTAGAGTAAAATTTCTGCAGGTGAAATCCTCGCTCTCCCCGGTGCAGCAGTTGGGTGCAGCTGGGGAGAGCGGCGCGTTGCTGTGGTGCGCTGAGCGCTGCCGGCTGCTCGTGCCCCAGCGCGCGGCAGCGCAGCCTTCCCAGCCCCAGCACCTGTGAGCCCTGAGAAAGACCACGAGTCCAGGAGGTCCCTCTCTTTCCTGCAACCGCCTCAAATCACAGACTACAGTGGGTGAAATGGAAAATGAAAAGAGATCTGCTATATATATATGCACACCAGCAGTCCTTATCTGCTCTGTGGCACAGCTGCTCTGCTCACATACTTGACCTTGACTTAATTTGATCATCCTCATGGTTAACTAGGAAGTTAAGCTGTGAGCCAAATCATTTCTAGACACCCCTCCTCCTGGTAGCTGCCAGCTTGTTGCCAATGCTGTTGAATTTTTATCTGAACACCTGTCCATTAGAAATTGGATGGTGCTCATCCAGGCAATTTCCATTTATTATAGAATATTTTGCAATTACGGGACTTTTAAAATTGTAGAATACAAATAAAAATTTCCCTTGTATTCAAAACACTTGAGAAATGGAGATTTATAGATCAGAATACAAGCCTATTCTCATGATTGCTGAGTTTATATCAGGAAGTTTTCTTGCATGGAGGCCTTGCGTGAATAGCTGGTGTATTTTGGAGCAACATAGGCAAAAGTCTGATAAGTCAGTAATTCACATATCTTAGAATTGCCTTTCCAGCAGATTTTATGCCACTTCCCTTCAAATTTCCCTATGAATAGTTTCAATGAAGAGTTATCTTATTAATCTTTCAAAATAATTTTCTAATTTTAAATAAATAATAATTTTAGAGGCTAACCTCTAATAATTGTTGTAAAAAAGCATAAATCTTACAGAGAGTCTTGTTCTCATATTAAAAAAAAAAAAGGTTTAGACTTTGTCCTTCTGTTAAATATAATTTAGAGCTTGGTGTGGCAAGAAATGGAATTTTTAACTTTGTCAGCTGGGCATACATTACCTTCCCTATGCAGTACAGTATTATCTCATATAATATGTGCATTGCTTCCTGGTTAGAAGTGGAATTATGGTCTTGAGCCATAAACAAATCTCTTTCAAAGCTCATCGTATTTCCTCCCAACTTTAAACAAATCTCTGCTGTTTTAGGACATAGTCTAAGAATGAGGGAGAATAGTTCAGAGGTTACACAGTGGGGTAAATGGGAAGGAAAATGATCTGGCTTGGTTTCATAGCTGAAGTGGAAGAGAAATCATTGTTCACTGTTGCCTTCAGTCAGAAAACATTACTATCTAAAATTGGTTTCAGAACTGCTCTATTTATGCAGATACAACTATTAATGCTCATAGTGCTTGTCATTTTCTTCAATAAAATTTGTGAGTTGCAGTAACTTGGACACAATTGACATTTTTCCTCCACTGGGGCTTCATACAGAATTGCATATCACCATAATAGATCATTTTGCTTCCCTGTTCTCCCTGCAGTACGCTTAGTGCTTTTCGCATCTGTGTCTTTATCTGAAATAAAAAAGATGTGAAATAATGTTTCTTCTAAGGAGGTAGGAGATAAACTGTCCAGTTTTTTTAAGCCCTGTATCTGAAGGGGACAGTTTAAAATCTTAACTAGGGTCAAAGCAGTGAGGAAATTTTCCAGCTTCTGTAGTTTAAAGATGGAAAGGAATCATAACCTAATGCTTTTGAAAACAGAATTATCTTGAAATTGAGATGGCAATTTGCTATTTACTGTTGCAGTTATTTTGAAAACAAGTTTGCAATGCATAAGCTAGTTGCTCTTAAAACCCTATTAGAGAAGTAATGGCCACTAATAAGACTGCTTCAATAGATAACCCTTCAGCTCATTGAAACCTGGAAGATTATAATGGCAGGAGCATCTTGATACTAATACAGATGAGTAGTGTCGTTATTGTGATCTATATAGGCTGGACTTGAAGAGAAGATGGATCAAGACAAGGGAAAAGGCTGTGCTGCAGTCAGTACTTACCAGCAGTAAGTTTGAGTGATGTGCAGTTTCGTTTGTATATTTGATTTATATTCAGCCCAAACTGAGATTGCCTTTTCTCAGATCACTTGGTTACTTTTAATTCCCCAGAGGAGTGCTTTCAGAAAAGATAGCAGTCTTGGACAAAGCTCTTGATGATCACCAGATTTGGGGCTTGTTGCCCTGATACGGAGAGAGAAGGAATGTTTATGCGGTGCAAAGAAGAAAGCTTTTTGTTAAAAATCCCCCTGAGAGTCCTCAGCTATTGCAAAGTAAAGATTGTTAGCCCAAGCACTCAGGCTAATCGAAGCTACAGCAAAGAGAAAATCTCTCTAAAGTGGTCAAAACTCAAGTGCTTAATCTTGTTTCTATCCACTACAGATGAGGGCATGCTTGTCTAAATGCTTCCTTGAGCTACACTCCCCGTCTTTTTGGCTTCCTTATTATGTTCTAACTTACTGAAGTAATATAAGATGAATGTGAATCAGCTGTGGGACACACATGTCAAAAGAAAAGTCACAGTCTTCTGTACCTGTACAAATAGGGATAAATGCCCAGTATATCATTGTTTTTTGAGCATCTGTCAAGAGCTGAGCATCCAGCAAGATTCCCATCTAGAAAATGACTCTTGCCAAGAGATTGTTTCTTCCTGTTCTTTTCTTTTCTTTTTTTTTCGGGGGGGTTGGGGGGTGGGGTGGTCAGCCAGACACTGAGCTGCAAGTGAACTGAGCTTCATCATCTAGGGTGTAAGCTGAAGCAAGTATGATCTCTCCATATGTGCAAGATGTATGGATTAGTCCAATTAATTATTTGAGTTATTGAGAACACCAGCTTCCATTCTGTACATGAAATGAGAAATCTAAAGTTTAAACTGTAGGCATTATTGTTTTGTATAATGAAAAAACATTTGAAATAATTCATCCTCAGTTTTTGCCTAAAAAATATAAATCAGAATAGATTACTAAGGCAATACTGTAACCTGTATAGTCAATAAAAGATTACAGGAGGAGGTGCCTGGGGGTGCTCAGAGTGCGCCCCTCAGCTGGTGTGTCCCGAGTGCGGAGCGGCGGCAACGCGCCTCACGCCGGCTGCGCGGCGCACGCTGTCCGTGTTTCGGCCTCCTCTGTAGCAGTATGTGCTCGCTGGCAAGCAGAAAACTGTCCTACTTTGCTGACAGAAAGTAAGTGCAGAATTTTAGACGGTATAGTACAAAAAAGGTTAATTCCTCTTCCCACCACAGAAGAATTATGTTTTCACCACAGAAAACAGTATTTTCTTTTCACTTTATGTGTGTGTTCTTGCCTCAGAATGCTGCTGTGGAGCTGTTCGGAATGCCTTTGCCTAGCTTCAGAGCTCAGATGGTAGTTAATAAGAAGCTTCAGCTCTGTTTTGCTAATTCATTGTCAAGTAGCTTATTAAAGAAGAAACATAAAACTCAATTTAACTGGTGGTTGTTAACATCACTTCTGCCAGTGTCTTTTAGAGTCTCATCTGCTGATTCTTATCTCCTACTTATTCCAAAATCCTTCAGAAATAAAATAAAAGTGCCCAGGGCAAATACTCTTTTCTTTTGACACTAATTGTTCTTAGTGTAATTGCATCCTCTTTTGGGGATGAAGAAGGAAGCATAAAGGCCTGAGGCAGGTTTTAGCATTTCCAAGCCATGACTAAAAGCAGTTAAGATCAGTTGGTAGGGCTGAGTAAACGCAGGGGCAACCTGCGGGAGGTGGCAAGGGTCATGTAATGAAAAAGAAAGCCCTGGTAGCAAGGGATATTATAAAGAATAGAGTGAATGCAGGTGTGAAGGATCTTAGAGATTAGTGAAACAGAATCAGTGAGAAAAATAACTGGAAGAGAGGAAAAAACAGAGGAATAGGCAAAACACATAACAGGAAAGCAAAGAAATAGGCAAATGAAAGGGATGAGACTAGGAAAGAAAAAATAAGAGCTGGTTTTCAAAAGATGCATCTGTCAGTCAAACTTCATTCATATTCCTGCTAGAGCTGAACCATGTAGATTGAGCTGCTCCTTCCAAAGTGCCCTAGGCAAACAAGATTGAATAGGATAGCGAGTCTGGAGGGATTCTTCAGAGTATTTTCCTGAAATAAATGGGTATTAATAATTTCCAGCAATAGAGATGTGAATCAAAGCATAGCGTTGTCTGTAAGTCTAGGACCACCTGTAAATGATATCAGTTTGAAAACACCCAACTCTGAATTTCTGGTAATACCATGTTCAGTCTAGTGACCTTTTTGCAAGTATAATGGATTAGGTTGTTTCTTGGATACTTTTTGAATCTGTATGTATAAAACTTTTTCAGTCAGGTGCAAAGTACTGTGCCTGTCTAAATAACAAGGTGCTAAGTGGCAGAGATTGTGTAAGGGAACCTGATTTGGTGATAATGAGTGATCTGTAAAATGGCTGTCAAGATATATTCTCCTAGTTTGTACTGGGATTAAGGAGAGGGGGATGTGTAGCTAAATAACTCATTAAAACACTGAAGATCATGCTTAAGGCACATTCATTTTCCTCAGCCCCCTTCTCTTTCCCACCAGGCATCCAGCTTGCTCAAGAATCATTCCAGAGTCTGCTTTTCTACACAATTCTAGTGTATGATTTGTTTTATATCATCTTTCACAGGATTTGGGCTGTCCATTGACTCCTTCCGAAAGGAAAGGTGTAGGAATACATGTGTCCTTGCCAGTGTCCTTGGGAATAGGCAGTCCAGTGCTCAAAAATACATATAATCGAGCTGGAGTAGTTCATTAAGGTAACAGTATTTTCAAGCAACGTGATCATATTTGCTGTACCTAAGATTGAGGACTGTCAAATTGTTGATTAAGAACTAGAAACCTTAAAACTTTGATTTTTCAGAGTGAAATCTGTTTTGTGGTTCCTATTATTTTCTATAACTATTTTTGTAAAACTAGAAATGAATCTGAAGCATTAATTGTTCTGATGGTGTTGCCATTTGGAAATGTCACTGTTTCAGGAGGAATTTTATTTAAAGATCTTGAATTTCATTCCTGTTATGCAAATATATATTCCTGTAACGCTGAATGGAATTTACCTATTTATAAAACTTAAAACCCTTCGAAAAATGCTTCTAGTGTCTGAAGGAGGGCTTCAGATTTGAGAAGAAAATATATGTCAGACTAATTTTTCTTTTGAGTGTTGTGTGCATCTGTGTGTGCATGAGAGAGTATGAGAGTATAAGGATTACTGGACTATGCACGTCCAGTGGTTTTGTAATAACCACAATGTATAGTGGTGAAGTGCTTGCTCTTTAGTTAGTAGAAATGGCAGACTTTCACCTCTTCGGTAAGTAGCTGTTTGTTGAAGAGTTCACGGCACACTTATTAAACTGAAGTTCCACTATGTTTAAATTAAGCTATGCCCAAGGTCCGATGATGCTGTCCACAATGATTTGAGTAAGTGTGTCTTGTGCTGCGGTCAGCAGAACTTCTCGCCCCAGTTGCAGGTCCTGGAGCAGCTGCCTAGCCTTGGTTGAGTACTTGACTCCTTTTCAGACTCACTTCTATCATGGCCCTCTGTATCCCACTGAGCTTCTGCTTTATACTGTGGTGACAAAGGCCGAATATATTTTAAATAGAGGTTCATAATATTTTACAGTCTCATTAAAACTTTCAGGCTTGTCTAGCCTACGCTTCCATTTTTTTTAATGTATTCCCATTTTCTCTGTATTGCCTACACATACGGAATTTAGAGGAGACTTTAGAATGTGTCTACCTTGGTTACAGTCATTTTACACTTATTTTATCATTATTGCATGAGATCTGTACTGAGCATATAATTTTGCTCGCTGCTTGCTCTGTATTCAACTAAAACATGAATTCACTGCCATAGTACCTTTCATTAAAAGAAAAAGAAAAAAAAAGGCTTGAACATAGGAAAAAGATAGGTAAAAATAATTCCTTATCCTTCAGAAAAATTCATTATTTTTCTTCCTAGTGGAAATGTTTCCTGTTAGAAGTATTCTTCAGTTATCTCTTTTTTTTTTTTTTCCCAGAAAGTTCTTATTCTCTCATGCATCCAATCTAAAAAATCATTTTGTTGCTTTGTGAAACTGAACCAAAGACTTTTCAAAATCATTTGGAGTTGTGAAAAGCATTCATCTTCCTATCAAATAGTCGTTATTAAACCATTACTATTTCGTAATGCTGGAAATAAAAGTAAGCTCTTCTGTGTATTATGAAAAAGTTCTCAAGTCTTTATTAAAAAAATCTAGGAAAGTAATTAATACCCTTTTGCAAATTTTTGAAAAGTTAGAGTTTTCAGCTTGATACATCTCATGGGGAAAGAAATCACTGTTGCTGTTTCTGCAGTTTCAGCATCAGAAATGTAATTCAGAAGATTTGATTGAGACTTATATTAAAGGAGGAAACAGTATTTTTATCTATAGTAAACTGAGAAGGTACTTCAACTTCAGAGCACTGTTGCAGTGAGTTATACTCTAGGAAGAAAATGTACACATACAGTACAGTCCATACGTACTGTATGGCCTGTCCTTGTTCAAGCCTTATTCTCGTTTTAGAGAAAACCAAAGTGAACAGGAAAGGGTGTTTTTTTTTTTTTTTTTTTTTTTTTTGAGTGGGCTTGCACTCAGGCAGAACTTCTGCTTTCATCAGACCTCCTCTTCAGATACGCCTATGCCTGGTTTGACTTCTGCCCTTACTAGCTTTGTAGTCTTATTCCTAAAGCCCATTTACTTATCACTAATTCCTGTTTGAACTCCCTGTTGTCAGTTGCCCCCCTAAGCCTCACTAGCAAAATGCTTCATAATTCTTCAGGGGAATTCATTGCCTTGTCGCAGTGAGCGGAGGGTAAAGGGCTTCCCTCTTCCCAGTAGTTTAACTCATACTACTTTTCTGATTTTTTCCTCCATGTCAATTCAGATTTCAGGTCTTTCTTCCTTGAGTTTTCTACATCCATTTAATTTTTATATAACAAGACACTACACATATCTGTGCAGTTCTATAAATAAAAAGCAATAAGGTGATATCTTTCACCTATATCAAATGCGTTTCATACCTTTTTCTGTTACACTCGCTATTAAACTTCTGTCTCCTTATTTCTGTCAGCTGCCTGCAGCTGGAGGCAGCCAGTGAGACATCATGAGGTGTCACTCACCGGCGCTTCGCTCCCTTGGCCACTTTGCTGATGTGCTTGGGGTGGCTTGGGCTTTGCAGGTGGCTACTTTTTCTGCTCTGGCGTATAAAATAAATTGTCTGCAGCCAAGTAGGTATGTTCTCACACATAAAATACCTCTTACTTGAAGCAGTGTGCCTAGACAGCTGTGGACCTCAGATTAAAATCTGTCTGAAGTAAAAAGCAATGCTGAGAAATGGAAAGTGACAACAGGCCAGTTGTGAAATTGCTGGCAGCTCGGAGCTTGAAGGGATCTGCTCAGGCTGCTCTTTGCACATTTACTAGAGGAGCATCTGATAAATGCTTAGTGTTCAGTTATCCTTATGCATATAGACTGTCATATGTATATAAAATTTATCTGGACATTTGTGTTAAAATTGTTCCTGAAGGTTCAAACTAAATCTAGTCACCTGGCCACAATTGGTGTACCAGGACTGAAGACTCTTAGCCTGGCCATGTGGTATGGAAGGGAGGGCTGATAGTCTAGGACAGTTTGCCCCTTGCCGTTACTCACACTGCGTGCTCGGGCACCTCATCCCTTGGCTTGCGGCTGCTCCTACGGCGTCTTGTTCAGCGCCAATTGCTCGTGTTTAGCCCTGAGGCTCCTTTCACTCAGCACAGTCCCCTCAGCTCTCCCGCCCTTGGCCTGCTCTTGGGCACCAGTTGTGCTTCTCAAAGCCTTGCTTGCCATCCTTTCTGCAGTTCTGAATTAGGATCTTTTCACTAGATCTTGACATCATGAAACAAAGTGGGAAGCTGAGCAGACTTCAGTGGTGGCAGTTCCAGTATAAGCAAGACTTGTCACTTGTCTCCATCTCCTGTTGCAAAGCGGTCACTTGGTAGCAGTCCTGTCACTCTGCACTGTCACTCCTTGCTAATGTTGTCTATTCTTGCATTTTTTTTCCTACTTTTGAGCCTTTGGGTCTTTTATATAATCTTTAAGCCCTGTAAAGCCTAAGAGCACAGTTCTTATTTACAACCAGAGGAGATTAAGACTTCCTTGTAAACACTTCTGATTGAAGGAGCTGGGATTTTGAGACAGGCAGCAAAGATCGTCAGATTTTTAGCAGAATCATAAGCGTTGGCATCAGTCCAGGTCTGTTACATGAAAGCAGCCCCTGGATTTACTAAAGAGCTATGAAGAAGTAAGGAGAGTGACTGCGTTCCTTGGATGTCAGCAGAAATAGCTGATACATTTGGATTCAAATTTTATTCATATTTGGGAAGATAGAAGTAAAGGTAAAGCAGAGTGTCTTGATATTTTAAAAATGTAAATATGTAAACATAAAAAGGAGATGGTATTGTATTGAGAGGATGATGAAAATGTTAAACAAATTCTCATCAGTGAAGAGAAAACAGCATACCTCTAAGTAATAAGAATCAGATCGGTAGGGGAGCTGGATCATTTCTTGAATGTTCGTCCTTGAGTTCTTTATTTTTCGTTTTCCAGGATATTAACTAAAATCCTGTGATATTTTATCTCAGTTACACCACTGACATATTTTGCAGCTCTGATCAGTTTAGAGTAGCACTGCAATGTACCGAGGCTTGTAACTGGGCTCTCATGCTCACTGCTATTCAGGTTGTAACCCAGCAGACTCAGGGGGACTCAATTAAACACAATATTCTGTGTCAGTGGCGCTCAATTCCAACACAGCAGTGTAATCCTATCAGCTAAGGCAGCTGTACACGAACTAAGTCAAGATTTTCATATTGCTGAGCTGTGCTGTGATTGTAGCAGTAGTGCTGCGTGTGAAGAAGTTTGCATCTCGCTGTTTGACCCCAGAGCTGTTTTTCCATTTTTGTTCAGTCTTCCCACCTTTTAGCGGCATGTGCATTTCTCACATTGTCCCATAAATGCATCAGTATCCTCTTAGTACCGTTAAAAACTTGCAATCCATGCGGAAAGCATTCCTTCAGTCCAGAAGGGCGCTTTTTCCTACTTGTGTGTATTTGTCACTTACCTTTTTATATTTGTTTTGGAAACTACACCAGGTCTAGCAGCTGGTGCTTTTAAAACTAGGAAGTGCTGATAGAAGAACACTTGTCAATGAGTTTATTTTGTGCAGCACGGTTGTTTATAATACATTTTACTGATTTGGAAAATACAACTTTCCTTCCTTCCAAACTGTTCCTTTCCACTTGACAAACTGTAGCTCTTTCTCAGTCTACCACAACTGACATTATTATTTACGGGGCTGATGCCGTAACTTTTGCTCGAATTAGTTTCCAGTGATTTTTGCAGGACAACAGAGCTCAGCCTTCACTTTTTATGTATGTTTTCAAAAAATTGAGTCTTAGGTGATCATGTTGTCTGTGTCTTCTTAATATTTAATTGCTTATTTTAAAAATATTTAATCGTGAATATTTTGTGATAAATTCAGCCAAATTCGAAAGAGCAAGAGATTTCCTCGAGATCCCACATATGCTTTGTGAAAATCAGCAGCATGAGGAAGGAGCTCGAAGTTGCCTTCCCTGCTGGGGTGAGTGGCAGCCGCGGGGCAGGCCCCATGGGTGCCGAGCAGCGCGGCGACGCACGGGGCCGCTCGTGCGGGTGCAGTGGGTGGCCACTGTTCCGGCCTTTCCTCATGTTTCTGGGGTAGTCCTACAGGATGCAGGTTTGGGGGCATCTCTTTGGGAATGCTGGCCTTGCCTTTACTCATCTCTGTGCGCTGTCTGAATGGCTCACACATGTTGCTTAAGGTATAATTATTACTTCACCTAAGAGAATATCTCTTAAAAGTATCTGGGGAACTTAACCTAGAATACAATTTTAAATGAGAAGAGTTCTGACAGGCTCACCTATGCGTTATTCATACATACTTACTTTTTTTCACTCTTCTCTGTGCGAACAAAGCAAAGTGTGCTTGGAGGGACTGAAGAGGAGTATATGTAGGTTATTGTGAAGGTCAAGAATAACATGACTGCAGTTTTGCTTTTAATTGTGAGCCCCTGTCAGTGTGTCCGATACCAGCTGAATCTGTGGCAGTTGTCAATTCAACCAATGGCGCCAGTGTCAGAGCAAAGCAGCCTGCGGGGCATTGAGTAGCAGTACACGGCCTGTAGCTTCAGTACAGGTGCAGTGCCCAGACTCGTCCTGAAAAATTCAGATCCAAAGGTTTCGATTATCCAGGTTTCCCTGTGATACCAGGGTTGCGTGGGTACTGTATATACAGGCTGGTCTTCTGTAGGACTGAAACGTAAGACCAGAATCTAAACAAAAAGAAAACACGAAACAGCCCTAGAGAAATGAGAGGAGACCTTAGTTCAGCGGCTTTCTTGCTGTAGGGCTTTGATTAGGTGATCAGTCTTTTCCTTATATGATGTCAGATTTACTGTATGCGTGTGTGGTGTGACAGCATGCTCTCCTGCTCATTGTTATTCATATTAGGCTTTTCACTTCCTATTTTTTTGGAAGCTGTTTGAATGCCAAGTAGTAGTAATCATCTGCTGGATAATAGGTAGGAATCGGGAACTGTAATTAAATGCAGCTATAGTACATGTACTTAAATACTGAACAAATGGCACTGACTCTGTGATCACAATCAAAGCGATCTTTACTAGATTCAGTTCATAAATAGATTCTATCTAAGATTTTGTCACATTTCTGATTCTTTTCTTGCATAAAATTATCTAAGAAACTCCTTTCAAAGGGAGTTTCTGTTTTAAAGCTCTTACAACATTAAAAAAAAAAAGCTTTTGAAGGATTTAATCTTGCGGTCTTGCAGCGTTATTGCGTATTATTCTTGTGTAGGTTTGCCAAGTGTTTCATTAGTTTCTTAGGGACTTTGCTAATAAGAACATGCTAGATGTGACACAGGAAACAAGGCGATATTTAAAGTTCCCAGAACTTCTCATTATAAGAGGCATTCAGTTGCTAAGAGCTTAGCCAAACTTTTGAAGTATTTGGGCTGAAATGTGGGTTTGCATTATGATACAGCCTTTAATTATGTGAGAGCACACTCTTCTATGCAGCTCATTCCCTGCCTGCCCCATTCATGTCATAAGATGGACAGTGCTCATTTAATTGGCATTTATCCAATATGTCATTTGAAAATGGGATTCATTCAGTTGTGGCCCCTTGCTTGCCTTAATACTACACCATTGAGTTCAGAAACATTAGTGTCTCCATTGTATAATACTCCTGTGAAATAACTGGGTGTTATTATCTCCTTTTTTACAATACTGTAACAAGGCAGGCAATATATCCACAAAAGCACAGACCAGTGTTGATGTCTGATGTGAAATGACCATATCCTTATTTCTGCATTTGTCTAGATTTTCTAAAAGTAGCAAGTCTGCAGACTTCACTTGAAGCTGTGAATTGTTAATGCTTCAGCAAAGCTAATCCTCGGTGCCCCAGCCCGTGTGCCCTGCGTGCCCATGTTGGGAAAGTCTTTCCTGCAGCAGTTTGCCTCAGACCTTGCAGGAATGAGGACAGAGCTCAGAACACTGTTAGTTCTGCACTCTGCTTCCTTAAGGATAAGACCTTTGCCTCGTTTCAGTTGCTGCAGCAGAGGAAAATGGCTTTGCAAACAACAGGGTTGTTCTCTACACAGCTGTGTTTCACTATCTGAACGTTGTCCTTTGTGCATACTGCAGTGACTGAGGCATAGTATTTTGGAGAGGAGTAGGAGTTAGTAAGGTGCAGAATTTCATTTCCTCTCTCATTCTCATGAAAGAAACTGCCTTATTTAAGCATCATTTGGAACTCTCTCACAATATTTATTCTAGACCTTAGTTCCTCCATTGACATGTTTACATCTCTCACTTGCGGAATGCACCTGCCTGGGTTCTGCCTTGACATTCCTAGATCAGCTCCAGCCTTTTGCTTAGTTTGAAATTATCTCAATACTGCAAGTCCACAGGGAGATACATTGCATCAATGTCATGATACATTTATGAATTCTTCTTGCACAATGACAGTTCTTCCCAGCCTGCAATCTTCAGAAAACATATCTGCAGTGAGAAAGTGCTTTGAGTGGAAGCTAGGAATTCCTGAGTAAATTGACTTTTTTGTGCCATTCTTTTAAGGACAGATTGTCAAATGATTATTTTCTTTAATGTCATCATAATGGAAGTGATTTTTCAAGGTGACTATCTACATAAATTACTGGGGAACCCACCCTTTCATTTGGAAATGCAGAGATAGGATCTTCTCAAAACTGAAGCCTTGGTAAGGTGGGCAAGGCTGTTCTGGGAAGTCAAGTCTGGACGCACTGGCTTTGTTCATGAAGCAGGTTTAACTCCTTCTGACTATGTGACCTGCCCTCACGTGGTAGAAGATAACTCTCCAATTCCAGTGATTCAACTGTCAATATGTCCTGGGATCCATAATTTCATGGACTGGTAAAAAGAATCTTTTTGAGAGAAGTATTTCCAAGCTAGGTCAATTCAGTGGCATGATACAGAGCAGAAGGGCACAAGCGCTTAGGGTAACGGATAGGAACGTTAGGAACTCCTTAATCTGACCCTCCACAGAAGGCCTTTGATTGGGGACTTACGAGTCCAGGGTTGCAGTGTGACACCCAATTAACATCCTGAATCTTGTCTACCTGTGTGGTTAGTAATAATTGCTGTCAGTTCAGGTCAGAATTAATGTTATCAAATTCTTATCCACTTAGCCAGGAGCTGCATTTATGGCAGCACTACTAAGCCATTTTGCTGTGCTTTACGCCTAGTGTAGGAAAGGATGGAGATCCAGTACTGAATAAATTCACAAGCAGAATGCTCTTTTTTTCCAGCCAAACAGCATATTAGATGAAGGGCATGTACATGTAAGGACATGAAACTATAGATATACCCAAGACATTAATTCAGTCTAAAATAAGCTCTAGGAGAATGTGTGTCAAGACCTGAATGAAGACTTGCTTATGCGCTGTCACTGGGGCCATGGGGAAATGTGGTCACTTGTGACCAAGCTGAAGAGAAATCTGACCCACGAGATAAAACTGAGTTTGTTTGTGTTGTATTTGTTTTGTTTTTGTTTTTTAGAAATCTATATAACATATGTATAATTAATCTCAAAAAGTGTCTCATAAATCAGGCATTAGGCTGCATGTGATGGCTGCTTCATTACAAACCACAGTACCCTGGGAGGCATGAACCATGATCATGAGGAGGATGCCATGTCCCCTGAGGGTACATCCTTCGGAGTCATATTGCCTTAAAATCTAACATGTCATTAATAATAAGTGGACACAGTAGATGGATAGAAGGACTTCAGAAACCTCCTTTTTTTTTTTTTTTAAATGTCAATCCTTGATGAGTGTCTGAGTGGCTCATTTGCTTTTTTTATCTGTATCTCATATGGCCTTTGGCAGTCTTTAGGGCTGATTCATTCACCTCCACGTGACCGGGTGAAGGGAATGCTTTAAATAAGTATAAAGCATTCTCTAAACATTAAATATCAGTAGAAGGGAGGGCTGGAGAAGCCTAAAGGTTGGGGCAGAATGAACTTTTTCCCCCTCTCCCTTTTCTTTAGATGATAGAATTATAGTTTGTAGCATATTACAGCTATACAGAAACAGGGCATAGGAAATAGATCAGAAAATCATATCTCAAACTGCATCCTCACAAAAGTATCTTACTAAACCTGTATTTCAGCCCATCATTCATAGTTCTTCTATGCAGTTCCTCAGTTTTACAAAACTTTGCCTTTCTCCTTTGTATTTATCCTTTCATACAAATCGAAACATACCCTTAATAAATAAATATATAGAAATATATATATATGTAAAATAAAATAGGAACCTTCTTGCACATTTAGATCTAGATTTAGACCATGCGTGGAGTTGAATAGGAGACTAATGAGTCTTTCTTCATGAGACTGCCTAAGGATCGCAGTCACATGAAGAGCTTTGGTCCTACTGAGCAGCTGTCCATAAGAAGTTCTAAACTAATATTAAACGCCTGTTGGCAAATGTTTTCTAAATCTAAGTGAGATATTTTACTTTCTGTATGATATTTTAATAAGAAATGTTTCTCTAGAAATTATCCTTCATCACTAATGTCTGTTTAGAATTATTTAGTAGCTTGCTGAAAGGGAAGGAAATGATCTAGACAATATGATGCTGCAGGGTGACACACACTTACAGACCTGCAGCTAGTTAGATGTTATTACATTTTGCTAAGTTCAAGGAAGTTTGCTTTAATGCTTTAGAAAGAAAATAACAAAATTTAAAATGTAAAACTGTTGCAAACTTTTTCTTTATTTTGGTAATCAAAGGTAAAATTGCTTTCTGCTTTGCAAGATTAAAATCTCAAATGGTCTTTGAGGCTCTTAATAAATGAGCTATATTACCCCACTTCCAGTGAAGCAAAGCCGAGCTGCTCTTTGTCAGCAATTAGAGGCAAGCTCAGGGGGAGTCACGCTCTGCTACCAGTGTCACTCATCTCCTTTTGTCTCCAAGGTGCTCTTGCAGGTTTACAAAAGTTTGTGAAAAGGCTACTGGCAGATTCAGAGTGACCCAATGAACCTCCTCTGGCCATACAGAAACCCCACACCTCAAGGAGGTTCAGCTCACTGGACATGTAGGATTTAGAGATAGCAGTGTCCATGTCCATAGCTAATTCGTGTTCTTCTATGGGAACTGTAAATGTGAGCGAAGGGAAGATCCAAAAGGAGGTATTTAATTAAAACATCTCTGCTGCTCGTGACATGAAGAGGCCAGCAAATGCACCTGGAGAAGTGTAAGCCAGTAAGCCAGCAAGATACAAGTAGTGCAATTTATTTGGAAAAAAAATTCTTTCACCCTGTGGGTGAACAACCTTTTTTTTTTTTGTCCTAGCAGTCTCTTTCTGTAAGATTTTCTTTCCTTTTAGTAGAAGGACACTGCATTGGAGCAGTTAGATAAAACTCTCTCTACCTCATGCAGGCACTCGCTAACAAAACAAAAGTGAAAATCTCTGCTCGAAACCTGGAAGGAGAGATGTCCACTCTTCTCTGCATGTAATACACCTCTAATGAGATAACCTTAATAACCTATGAATAGATTTCTATTTGGAAAAAAGACATTATCCTTAGGCGACTTGGGAGGTGTGGTGTTCTAGCATAATGTTGATGTTATTGGAGGCAATAAATTGGAGAGAAATTATAGCTAAAGAATGCAAAATTTGTAAATGGTTTACAGTATTGATAACATTTCAGTATAGTTTTCACTATTTCAGTAGAGTTTTGCTTTAAGTTCTGACTAGGACAAAACTATTTAATGTTGCTATTGCCCTTTCCTTGGTGTTTCAGCAGGAAGTAGGAAAGAAAAGAAAAGAAAGCTTTTGACAAATAGAGAGGAGTACAGCACTCTGCTGTCTCCCAGTTCCGTATGCCGCCTCTGATTAGGATGCAGCCTAAGCTGCTGTGAGAGGGTCATTGGAGTGATACAGCGCCATAACGGAGGCTGTGCTCTGTTTTATGGGGAGAGTTGGTTGGTCCCCACAGTGTTTGTACAGATTTTTAAATGCTGTTATTCCCTGATATTTGCTTTTTTATGACTGATCTAGCAAATAGGGCAGGAGGAGTGTTCAGAGAAGAACCTAGTCTACAGTCCTGCTGCAGGAGAGGGTGTGGGGAGCGCGTATGGGTTTTAGGCAAACACTGTACAGATCTAATGCATGGCTTCGGTAGCTAGTTTTGCAGACTGTTTTGAATAACATACATTCACAACTGGAGTCAGCGCCAAAACAGGAACTGCTTGCAGAAATTATTCAGCAAATAGTTGCAATGAATAATGAATATGAGAAAATTGGGATCCACTCACAGGCATTTCATCAGTAAGTAAAAAAGGCAAAAATTGTCAACTAAATTATGAATTGCTACTGAATTATTAATAATTTCCACAAATTTGCTGTTGACTGATCATGTAGTGACTTTGAAATGACTCAGATTAGGTATGTGATTTCTTCATGCCCATTTGTGTTGTTTTGACATGGCAGGATCCAAGTTTAAAACACAGGCACGATCAGCACATGTGAATCATAAACCAAGTGTCCAGTGCTCTACGAAAGGTACCATATGTGTACACTGCTCTATTAAAGTTGCCATTTACATAAAGCCAGTAGCACACATGGAAACGGTGCTTGACATTCGATGGTTGGAGACTGCACAGTGGGCAAACCAGCCTGCAGTGTTAACAAGGGAAGTAAATTGCCTTAGGCACCCTACACTTCTGTTTGGGTATCTGTAACTGCAGTGACTACACAACTGCCATGGTGATTTCTTATGGTTTATGAAGTCTTTAGGAAAAATTACTGTGGAAATGAGGATGATGCTTATTAGTATTTATTACAGAAAATGCACCACTGTAAAAGAATTGCATTGTTTGAGTAGCACTTGGTGAAGGTTGGCTCAGTGAGGCAGAAATCCCATCTATAATTCTCCTGGTCCCTTCCACAGTGTCCCGATTAGGGTCCCTGATCCTAAATGGGTCTCTGAAAACCACGGCATGCATGCATACACACACATACATATATTTTTTCCACTACACTGTTTATCAAAGGAAATTATTTCCAAAATGGTTTGTTGGCAGCAAATTCTCTAAGAAGTGAGCTTTACAAAAATGAATAAATAGTAGAATAACACTCCTTTGACAACTTGCAGAGCATTTGGTTCATGCAGGAGTCAATCAGTTTGTCTGCACTTATCAACAACTGGCAGATTTTAGGGGGGTTCTTACAGTTTTATATCCAATAAAGTGAAAATACAGTTTTGAAAGTGTATTCCTTCCCACATATCTCAGGAACATATGTTGTTTTTACAAATGACTGTATTGCTTTCAGACCCCAGTTGGTACACTATTGAGAACAAAGTGTGAGCATTATTAGCCATACATCTCTATCACACATTTAGAGAGAGTGATAAATGACAGTTTACCAGATGTCCTTGAGAGCTATTTTTCCTCAACTTGCAGAAGCATTTATTCCCTTGCAAGCCCCCAAAGTCTCTTTTGAAAAGTTTCTTTGCTTAGTGTTTTTATTTTTATATCTTTCTGCTTCTAACCGACAAATACTTTCAGATTCCTAAATGAATGTGCTGTGTGCTTTGAGTTTTGTGTGTCTGTGCTGTTTAAGAAAGAAACTGCAGTGAGATTTGAGACCATACGGTGTATCTTCCTGCTGCTTTGCCAGGGAATGTTGGCCTAGGCTTGGCTGAATTTGATGTTTAATAAGAAGAACACATGTTATTAGCAAATGAAGATGCTAACTCAGAAAATAATCTCAGTTCTTTTTCATCTGTCATACTAGGTTTCAATCAAAATTCTTATCTGCTGCTGGAGATGCTCATGCATGAAAAGATAGCATATGCAAAATTCATTACAGGACCAGGTCCTGTAGTATGTAGAGAATGTACGAACATGGAACTAAAAACTTTTAGCTTTTAAATGTATACGGCCAGGAAAAGTAGAGCTTTAATGTATTTTTAAGCAATTCCTGTAGCTACTGCAATGTTGGTGAACAAGAGAAGCAACCAGTTCTTTTCACCACAGCACAGAGTGATATAAAAATTATGCAGCTCTGGGTAGCAGAAAACAGTGTCTGGAGAACATGACAAGTTTTTGCTTATTTGATTATCTCCCAAATGCAGAGCTTTTCTTTCCCCTGGGGAACTGTAATATTCCAGCCTAAACGGAGAGGAGGTGTTTGGACTTCATGCCTTTTCCTCCTCAGTGCACTGGAAGTACATTAGATTAAAAGTTAAATACACATGTGTTGGGAGATTACCAGAAAATCTAGAGATAACGTCTTCAGTGTGTGGCCCCGCGCCTGGCGGTTCGGGAGCTGTCTCCACGGCTGCAGTGAGGCAGCCGCAGTGTCCTCGCCGCCGAGCCAAGTGAACCTTCGGCCGTGCTCATGGATAACCGTGTTGCTTGGGGCCGGGAGTAATAGGGTTCCAGTAAGAAAGATCACAATTGCAGATGATACAGAAAAACTAAATAGTTGCTTCATTCTGAATGTGGTAAATACCTGCTTTTCCACCAAATTCATTATTACTCTATTTCTATACATAAGGTGCAGCTATCTAGGTAGCAGTTGGTTGCCAAGTGAAATGGTGAAGTCACTCACAGTATTATTGCTGACATTTAACCAGTACACATTGGTTACTACCAGGATTTGCAACAATTTTAGTTTGAGGCAAGGGCTTCTAAGGGCCTAGCTCAGTTACATCTGAGGAATGGCTAGGGTTTTCTCGAGTCCTGCATCCCACTGCTCCTCACCTCTGCAGAAGTGCATGGTTTCAATGATGCGCATGTGACAAGGGTCTGAGTATTTCCAGGTTTTTATTTTCTGCCTGAGAAATATAAAATCTCTAGCCAGTCAAGGTTACAACTGGATGAATAGGATACAGGGATATAACATATTTTTGAGGTTACATTGAAAAGAAAATGAGGTGATTTCATTTCATAGGCTATGCTATTTAATGTTACAGCTACATCTTTACATAGCTGATCTCCTGATTTAGCGCCGTATCTCCTGGAAGTCTCTGTGCGCATTTTTGTTTGAACATAGCTAATCTCTCTGTGTTTGTGTGCAACTGCTCTGTACTGCTGCAGTTCAGACTGTGAGAACAGCCAGGGTGCCCAAGGACTGTCTTGGCACCTGGTAGCCTTTAACCCCTCCTGAGACAGGAGACTGCAGGTTTATTTATCCTCTGTGAGTATTTTGCAGTGCGAGATCTCAAAAGGTTAGAGCAAGATCTTGCTGTTGCATTCCTCTGCTTTAATTTACAGCACTTCCACTAGCAATACAGCAATCTACATTTCTCTGTGATTCCAGCCTGCTAATATGTCATTTCGTTCACCTCCTAAAATACTTAAGTGATGCTTTTCCTCTCCCATTAAAGATTATTTCTCTAGGATTTTCTTTTACTCTTGTATACGTTGGCATGCTTCTGGTGAACTTTGTGAAAGTTTCATTGCTTCTTTTTAAATCTTCTCAAGGCTTAAGTGCAAGAGTGAATAGTCACAGTTCTTGTGCTGAAAGAATCATCAATGCCACAGCAATATTCATTGCCAACCTTTAGGTGTCTTTGGTAGTACTTATCTTGAGAATGAGATACATGAGAAATATAACAGTTGCAATAAAATAATACTGTAGAAGCTGATATAATAATACTGATGCACAGATTTCTTCTGAATGGAAAACAGGCTACAGAATTAAACTTTCAAATCTCTAAACAAAACATAATATTGTGGGTGATTTTAATATTGCTATACAACAGTTAAAATGATCTGGTTGACCTAAAGCTGTTGTTTTGAGTACTGTACTTTCTTAAAAAGAGCTGCATGTGCTCACCAAGCTTGTAGTTGCCTTTGCAGTTGGTACATTGCAGTTGCTGGGGATTACTAAACATCCATGAGTTGGTTTATGATAATTTTTTTGTCTTATTTTGCTCTAAATCCCTAATTTGTATTCTTTACAGATCATCAGCTGTTTTACAGCTTTTACAGACCAAGAGCATCATTTTGCTGTTTCAAATCACAAGAAAAATCTCCAGATGATAAGGAGTCACTCACAGAAGTGCATTTCTGTAGGTAACTGCATTACTGAGTCCTGGATGCTCCTGTCTCTTGGTCTTATATTTATCAGTGCCCCTTCTTGCTTTTTAAGATCTGCGTGGTGGTTAGACCACACAGGTGTTAAGTTGGTGCTGAGGGGAAGACCAGCTTAGAAGGTGCTACTATGGCTCATGGAACTGATAGTGATTTTGTTTTGTTACCCTGTTATGCTCTTTGATAGGCTGCAAGAGATGAACGTGTTTGCTTCTGTGGCCACTGCTCACTTTTCATGTCTCCTCTGTGCGTCTTCTGCAGGCATCAGAGTGCGTTTCCTCTCCTGTTAGCAGTATGTCTGATGCGTGGCTTTGGCCCGAGCAGTACTCTGCGTCGCTGGGCTGAATGCTTGGTGTCTGAGGTGGCATCTGGATCTTACTAAGTGACAGCTGATTGTAAGCTTATTGTAAGGCAATGCAAATACCACTTTATCACAAACAGAGCCAAGGTGGGACTCCCTGGCTGGGGGGTGTAGTGGGGTGCAGCCCATTTCAGCTCCTCTCACAGCTGCAGTGGGGACCCCAGGGCCACAGAGACAGACCTTTCTTCTTGCTCCTTGATGATAACAAGCAACGTAGATTTGCTTTTCCACCTCAACAAAGATCCTTCCATCAAAAATGGATTGTAAATTAATATCGTAAAAATAATTCATGCCAATTCTTAGTGGCCTACCCTTCCCACCTCCTGCTTTTTTGTCTCCTCCACAGCCATCCCTTCCTTTCAGCCGGTTAAATAATTATACCTGCCTAAAGCAAATACTACATTTCTGCAAACTACCACATGCCACAGTGATGGATTGGCAAACAAATGTTTTCAATCATGTTATAATAATTTTAAAAAATACAAATGGGCATTAAATGAATAGCTAGCAAAGTTAAAGGATTGTACAGTCAAAGGTCAGAATAATTGTAGTACTGTGACTACTTCTGGAAAGGTTAACTCATCCATTTTAACTCCGGTGGCATTTTGTGGCCTTTTAGAGAAGCAAGCAGGTCTGTACTGGTGCAACATTAGAATACACTTGCTTTGGATTTTAGAGTACTTTGGAAGAAGATGATGAAGGACTTTGTATATTCATATTTCTGTTTTATTTAACAGCAGTTTCTCTACGTTTTTTTTTTTCTGAAATTTGGTGGACTTCCTAGACAAGGCTTTTGTAGAAAAATGAGAAATTAGACTTTTCAGGATTGCCACTTGAGGTTTATTTTCCAGTCAAACTCAGGCTTTGGGAACAGGTTTTGGTCCAGCAGACACTAAATTCTTTAAAACTATGAAAAATTATTAATCAGTTGCTCAGCTGGAAGTTCACAATCCTTAAGGTAACCCCTCAAATTTATGGTTTTTTTTTTTTTTTTAAAAAAAGCCAAATGAGTAATTGTCAGTCATTTCAAGCTGGATCATTTTAATGATCAGAGATGCTTTAGCTTTAGCTCTTCAAAAGAAAAGCATTAAGTAAATTCTAAGCAAAGAATCATTCTACACAATGTATTGATCCAAACAGTTCTTAAAACTGTGTGTGTATATACACACCCACACACCCCCACACACACGCATATATATACACACATACATATATATCCATTTATAAAGAGCAAATTAAGCAACAAAATCAAAAAAGTCTAGAAGTCAGTAGGTTCTTTAAAACCATGTATGTGCTCCTTTCCAGTAAAACAACTGGGTCATGCAAATCCCTGCCTGGATTGTATATTGGAATAAAGCATCTTTATTGTAAAGGTTTGAGGAGCTATAGCAGCTCTGTTTTTACATATTAGCCCAGTCTTGACATTTTATCCAAGGGAACAGATACTGTACCCAGCTGCAGAACTTCCCAGTTAGGCCTGAGATGGGAAAGAGATGAGCCTGGCAGTTTTCTGAGGTGGCAGCATCTCCCGTAACCTCACTCTTGCCTTGAGTGATAGCTAGAGGACCTCTCTCAATCTTGTTCTGAGCTGTCTCCACTATTTGTGTTTTACATTTTGCTGATATTGTAAGGCTGGGGATGGATTAGCACTGATAACACACCAAATCCAGAGTGCTCGCCTTCAATGGCAAATGATTTTCAGTGCCTTGGTTATTGCACTTCTACCCCGGTCTATTCTCTCTTACCCGTGAGCCTCACTTGCCAGTTGTAGCGCCTGCAGCTGAACCTGTGCAGAGCCGCACAGAGCCCTGCTCGGCTCTAGAAACGCTCCCTTTTGCTGCCTGGGACTGACTTCTCGATGACCAAGCCCTTTTCTAGCTTCCTCCTCTCACCATGTTGTGCCTGCCTTTACAACATAAACAGTCACAGTTGTCTTACTTTTCTTCTGAGACCCATCTCACCACTTGTCAAACTCCTCTCCCTATCCTTCTCTCCTATCCTCCTTTCATTTTCCTATTTTCCTTCACTTTAATGTCTTCACTAATGCTGCTGTTTTTATCTGTTCAGAATTAAATTTCCTACTAACTACACACACTCCTGCATCCTTTTTTCTTTCTCTTCTTCTCTTATGTATAAAATAAATGAATATATAAATATATAAAATAGACTTTTTCAAAAAGTTCTTCATCTGTGTCCTTCCCAGTATTGGTATTTTTTTCTCTTTCCATGTCATCAGAATGAGAGTTACGCTCTGTAAGATCTATGTTACTCACCAGCAGGTTATGCAAACACCTTTTGCTATTACAGGTAAATAAAAAGTGCTGTGTAGCAGTCACTATCAACACAGAAATGTGATGTTCTAATAGGATCTGTCATGTATCTAGCTACTCTTCCGAAAATTTGCAAAAAAAAAAAAAAAAGCCATCTAATCTTGCAGATTATCCCCGCTTAATAAGGTGCTCCAATCATGGCTATACCTTAGGTTGGATGGGCCTAAGCAGGAGGGAGAAAAGGGGAAAGGAAATACCTCAGCAGAGCGTGCATAGTCCTGGCTGCACTGCCACAGCCCTTCAGGATTAGTTTGCCTTGTTCTGCAGCTGCACTGTGCTATATAAACACACTTGCACTGCACATTACTCAGTGTAATTCAGTACTTGGAATACAAAATGGACCTTCAGCTTAAGGTAGTGGCTAGCTGTGACACATCTGTTTAATATCTTGTTAAGGGCCAGGGGTTATCATATTGCAACATAATTCCACTTCACAGGGCAGATGAGTCTTCGTCATAGCAGCAGTAATGTCTTTGCCCTTCCTTGCATGCCAGCTAGGAACATTTTCCATGTCATTCGAGTGACAAGTCTCTTACTTCAGCAGTCGCAGCTACCTCACAGTGCTACTTTTCTATTCAATCTTCTTTTATTTTTCATTTCGAAAGGATAATGGACAAGGTGGTTCTGTGACAATGTGATTCCTGACACTCTTTGAAGGGAGGAATAGAAATGCTGACGTGTGCTGTCTCTGAAGATGTGCCTAAGCATTAGCCTCTTCTGGTGTAAAAGATTTGGAGTTTGCCATGGAATACTCAGATATGATGCTCTGGCAATTGAATTATTGCAGAATCATCTCTAAAGAAACCAATTTAAAGCAAAGAACAAGTCTGGGTCTTGGTAAACTTAGGCAGGATCTGCAAAGAAGGACAAATGGCCACACCATTTTCTGCTGCAACCTAAAAACATGCAGTGAAAAATCTGAAGACCTTCAGGTGCCTGTGAAAAATTGAGTTTTTTTTCATTTCAGCTGCAAGCAGCTGCCTGAGGGAGAGAACAGCTTGACTTAGATTAAATGTTTTTATTCACAACAAAATATTAAGTCAAAACTTTCGATTTGATTGGGTATTTACTGGAAAAGCGAAGATATGACCTCATGAAGTTCAATGAAGGCAAATGCAGCTCCTTCACCTAGAGAGGAGTAACCCTATGCCCCAGTACAAGGTCAGTGCTGCCCTGCTGGGAAGGCAGCTCTGCACAGAAGGACTTGGGCATCCTGGTGGACAACAAGCTGATCGTGAGGCAGCGAGGTGCCCTGGATCCAGGCCAAGAAGGCCCCTTCATGAGGAAGAGCCCTGCCAGCAGGTAGAGGGTGATGATCCTCCCTCTCTACTCAGCCCTGGGGAGGCGACGTGTGGAGGGCTGTGGCAGTGCTGGGCTTCCCAGCACAGGAGAGAGATGGAGCTACAGGAGCAAGTCCAGCTACTCAGATGACTAAGGGACTGGAGCATCTTTCACATGAGTCCCAACTGAGAGTGCTGGGACTGTTCAGCCTGTAGAAGAGAACTTGAGGTAGGATCTTACCAATGTGAATAAGTGTCTGAAAAAAGGGAGGGTGTCAAGAGGATGGAGCCAGACTCTTTTTCAGTGGTGCCCAGTGACAGGACAAGAGACAGCAGGCACAAACTGAAACACAGGAAACATTATCTGAACATGAGGAAAAGCTTTTTCCCTGTGAGGGTGATGGAATGGGTGGCCCAGAGAGATTGTGGGGTCTCCTTCCTTGGAGTTTATTCAAAAGCTGTCTAAACACAATCCTAGGCAGTGTGCGCTACATGTCCCTGCTTGAGCAGGGGGTTGGACTTGATGATCTCCAGTGGTCCCTTCTAACCCCAACCATTCCGCAATTCTGTGACAGACTAGATTGATCAAGTAAATGGCTAGATTTTGGAAGGGAAGGAGCAGGAGAAATCATCTTACTGCCTCCGTTTACTATTTCACTTGGTTTGAAGTGCTCACGTAGTTGCAGAGAGAAGGGCCTGGGCATGACTGGTAACTGGGAGCTGCGATGTGGACTGGGCAGGGAATTACCCTGCACGGGCAGCAAGCAAAGAGGCACTGCTCTGAAATGGTGAGGAGGAAAGACCTGAAGTCAGATTAGAGTAACAGAAAGAGCTGAACATTTATTTCTTGTTATTTCGGGTGACTTACCTAACTAGAGAGCTGTCCTGTTCAAAGGCAACTAGGTGTGAGTGGCGGGGGGGGGGGAGGAGTCGAGGAGGGGGCATCATAAGCATCATGAGGCTGACACAGTCCCACTGCTTTCCTTGCAAACTCAATGAGATGCTTTGAGTTTAAGCTGCTGTTAGGGTGACTAGAAGTACATTTCTGTTTTGTCTGAAACATTTAAGCCATCTTTTCTGAGAATTACTGGATGGTTTCACATTTTATCAGTATAGCTCCTTCCAAAATGTTTCCTTCTCACCTTGATCTGATTTTTCGGCATTTCTAATTATCAGCTTCTCCATCAGATAAATGCAGTGTGTTTCCTTTTTGAATGCAAACATTCTTTCCTCCATACGTAATAATACATTTCAGCCTCATCTGCCTGGCTAGATCAGTTTGTTGAAAGAACACTAGCACTAAATCTTATTAGAGCATAATATTAAACTGGAGATTAGCGAAGTTAGATGGTAATTCAGTGCATTAAATCTTTTCAGAAATCCTTTCTTGTTGCATGTAACTGCATGTGCTGTGCTGCTCATGAATTACAGAGTCACAAAACTGACACTACGGCTGTCACTGAGAAGGGACTTCTTGTTAAAAGATTATCTCCCTTTAGACACTCAAAACCTTCTGCAAACTGTTATTCTGAAATTTTTGATTTTCCATCTTTCAGCTCACAAGTAGGGCTTTCCTGTTTGTTTTGGGGTAGTTTAAGGCTTCTTAGCTCTATCTCCTCTCCTCAGATAGCACAGGAATAGCCAAATCTAGTTCTCCTCATTCCTTCCACTACATACTCTCCTAGGTTTTTTTTATTGGCTTTCAGATAAAACAGATTTTATGGCTGAATAAGTATTTTTCTGTGTCTAAAGAAATGTATTTTAGAATAGAAGCTGGAAAAGTCAGCATGACACTCAAAGGCCGATTATCCAGTGCGCAGCCAGCCAGAAGTGACAGGCTGGACTTGAGGAGACCAGGTGGCTCTCTGTTAAATTGGATGTGTGCAGTACAGCTGCTCCCAGCTGTACCTGCTGCAGGCTGGTGGGGATGAGGTGCAGAAGGCTGTACATTGGGCATTGAGCTCCATGCCAGATTCCAGCCAATGGAGATGGTCTGTAGAGATAAATTGTGCTCCGGCTCCCATTGCCTACCTGTGTTAATGGAGAGGCCAAGATACCATTGTGATTGCAACCTTTTCAGGTTTATTCCTGAAAAGTTTATTCCTAAGGCAGGGGTTCTGCAGGGCCAGCCTCCTTTTCTCTGGAGGAACTTTAATGCAAGGAAATCCTGAGGTCTCGCTGAACCTTCTGGAGCATATAAAGAAGGTCAGAATGCCTTTAACTGCTCATTTATCTCTGGAGTTTGCATAGCTACACTGCTTCCATAGGGCTGTTGCTACAGGTCTTGCCACGTCTTGTGGAGTTAGCAGGATTTTCCATCACGCTGGGTAGCTGGATTGTATTTATTAGCTGTATTTTTGCAAGGGTAAAATACACTTTTCTAAGATACAGAAAAGCTTTATGATGACTGTTCCAGTCCTGAAGTGGCCTGCCTCTCCTGCCTCCATTCTTGCCAGAAATAGCCAAGGAGCCGCCTCCCCAGTGCTGCCCTTGCTCTCCCCGCTGGGCACAGGGAGCTCCTGTGCAGGTGGGCACCGCGGGTGCTGGGCATGCGCACGGGGCCTGCAGTGACGCAGCCGGCGCCGCGGGCGCCTCGGGGCTCCGCAGACTCAGTCACCTCGCGCTGGCGGCTGTTGCGGCAGGAAAGGTCAACTGCTGGGGGGACCACGATTCCCCTGCAGCAGTGGCAGCAGTTTCGTAGGTTAATTGTGTTTAATTGAATCTGACTCGGCATTTTCAGATAAACCATGTAATATGTTCATTTGAATTTGCTATCAGACTTCTACTTCTTGGTCTTAAGAAGGCAGAGAAATTGCATGAAAGTCAGTCCTGTATTGTAATTACAGCTAGCGTTTTAATAGAGAAAGGAAATTCAAATGTAATTTCAAAGATAAGTTTTTTTTTTTAAAAGAGCAACTTGGCCATAATTTAACTTATGGCTGAAATAAAAGAGCTTTAAGACAGTATTACTGGTGTGGTTTTAGACATAATAGCTTATGGGAAACATCATAAAATGATACTAAAATATATCCTAGAAGTATAGCACATAAAGCACATAAAATTAGACCAAAGACAGATATTTTTTAAAGTACCCTGACTTTGAAAAGAAAGGAACGTACTGAACTGTTATATCTGCATGCATAGGCATAAGCATTCAGGCAGTCATACATATGAATTACTTCTGCCTTCCACAGTAAACACATTTTTATGAACTGCTCCCAAGGAAGCTAGTGGCAAAATTCCCATCAATTTTAATGGCGAAGGGATCGGATCTTAGCTGTGCGTTGTCATAAATATTTTCTACCTTAACGCAGGCTGTAGGTTCCCAGTGAACCATTTCTGCACTGTCATGGCCTCGGAGCATAAATCTTGGAGCAGGTGAGAGGGGATCTCACTGTTAGCTGGTGGGCAGCTTGCGGGCCGTGTCCGCAAAAGGAGGCGGCAGCGCGAACACCCAGGCCCGCCCGCGCCAAGCCCCGCGCGCCGCTCCTGGGCAGAGCCTGGAGAAGATGGAGTACATTTGGTTAAACCACTTGATACAACTGGTAAAATAGATGTGCTTTGAGGAATGGACGGTTTTCTACTCCTGCAGACTTTTTTCCTGCTGTGTCAGTTGGTCTAATAAAATAAATTCTCTCTGCCTGCAGACTTTGCCTCACTTGCAACAATTATGTTGCTCACAACACAGTGCCTGATAAGCGAGAGTCTCAACAGTCTATTTTAATTTATAGCAAAGGGCAGTTTTTTGACTCTTTGAGTGTGTCTTCTGTTATTAGATTGATAATAATAGGGAGTTACTAAAAGGCACTGTGCTACATACCAGGAGGAAAGTTTTCTAGAGATTAGAATTGGAATAAAATCTGGCTTTAGAAGAAGCAGAATCACACCTATAACGTCCATTAATGTAAATCAACTGCAGTGAGGAAAAAAAGGACTTCAAATTATTTATCCATACTTAGGTTTTAGTGAACAGAAGAGCAATATAAGGTTAGTCAGAGTATTTATAATTCTTTTCCTTATTAAGACCCAAAATTATATTTCTAGCTTTGCAGACCAGGGCAGTATTTTCCAGTGGGTTTGGTGCAGCAGTTGGCTGCAGCACAGATTACAATAAATGTTTCATTTGCATGTTGGTGCCTGCGAGATTGAATTCCTTTGTTTATCCACAGGCAATCATCATCCCCTTCAGAAGTTGCACTCTAGATGATTACATATGAAAGAATTTTTATTACCATCTCCCAGTCCTACTGATGGTTTTAGCAATTCATCCACACTGTGCTTATGCTCTCTTTCAGATTAAACAATCTGTTGCCTTCTTTTCCATGCAGAACAGGACAAATGATAGATTCTATTTTCCACTTTCATAAAGGATTCTAGAGTCAGTACACTTACGATCATAGTGGAATAATATGTTTTTAAGGAAAGCAGAATATACAAATATGTTGAAGCTAGTGAGGTCTGTTGCAGATCTGGAATATAATTACTGAACTGGCTTTGGACATCTGGAAACCAAAATAGAAATCATAGCTATAACTGCAAAATATGAAAATCCTAGGGAAATTTCCCATAGGCTTGTATAGAGATAGAATGAAATCTTGAATTCTCATCTCAGCTGAACACTTGAATGCTCAAAAATCAAGATACTTTTCTACCTTTATTTAATGGCCATAGCAACAACACTCTACAAGCTGAAGTCCTTTGATGTGACTGTCAATGTTTCTCAAGAAAGCTTGCTGTTATCTGGCAGAGGGCAAATATATGGTGCCAAGGCTATTTCAGCCTGCGTTCTAACTTGAAATTATCAGAAACAGTCTTTCTTTGGTGGCAGTTCACTATAGGGGGGCATTTCACAGTAGAATGCCATTTTACTGTACAGTCGCATCTGTGGAATATATGCCACGCACAAACTTTGCTCATAACATTAACAAGAAATGGGTAATTCTCATCCCCAATTTTTCTGCGCAATAGGAGAAAGGTTTGCGATGGAGAGGAGCATCTGTGTGATTTGTTTATTCTCCTTCTAACTTACCGTGTAATTACAGAAGGAGCAGCAGTACACAAGAAATCTAAACGCGGTCTTCAACTGTAGCTGATGTGCTTCTAAAAATAGTTCTCTAACATGCACATACTGTGGTGAGTGATGAAGAAATAATCGTGGCCAAAGCTGGCCTGAGGCTCTTGGGCACCCAAAAAAGCTGACGGTGGCAGCCGGGCAGCACAGGCAGAGCAGGGCTGGGCACCAGGGGATGCCTGGGAGGGGGCTCTGCCGGGGGCTCCCCTTATCCTAGGACTTTTAAAGAAGAGGGATGAAGATTATGGCTCAGTGATTCATTCGTTCATCCACCCAGAACCAGTGGTTTGGGGCATGCCCAGAAGTAAGCCCTGCCTAAAGACCAGCTGTGTTCCTTTAATATAAACTCCTGTTTCAATTAGGGTGGAATAAAATGCTTCAAGATTCTTCATGAAAACCAAGCCATTCACTGAAATGTGCGACTCCAGACTTATCTGAAAATATGAAAATGATGGTCTGAAAACTAGAGTAGGCAGTTGTGCTGGCCCTGACCAGCTACATATTCTTTACTTCCTTGTAACTTGCGGAGGCCAAAGTGAATTGAAATTCTTACAGGGTAGTGGCTTACACCCCTCCTCAGTGGAACTTCTTGCAAAGATCCTAAAGATATCTATAGAGTTGGCTGATGCTAACTATATTACCTTATTATCATGCTGCATAGTATTTATATTGTAATTCCATAACTGTTGTCTGTTGTCCAGCTAGCAGTCCAGTCCATAGCTTGCTAAATCTCTGGTCTTAGGAAGATGTCCCTAGGTTTAGTGCTGTGGTGTATATAATGGTAATGACTGCTTTTCAGTAAAAAGTGGAATTAATTTAAGCATGTGAATTTGCGTTCACAAATGTGAAACACTATAAACAAATGAAAGATGTGAGTAGACAAATAGTTTGTTATTTTGACCCCTGTTTCTTCTTAGTCTATTAACACTATTAAAATCTAGAAAAGAATTATGTCAGCTTAGTTAATTCATCTTTCCATAGTCAAATGCATCAGATAATTTATCTATTTTGCTGCAGCTTACTTAACTTACATGGGCAGTTAGATGTGGCACAAGAGAATGCTGCCGCCTTTTAGAGAGTTTCTCAGGAGGGAACACTGTTGCGTAAATTGTCAGCAGTTGAGGCAGCCATGGGTGAAATGGCCTTTCCTATTAAATGTCACAAGATTTAATGTCACAGTATAATTGGAATGGAAGGATAATTGAGCTAAGCTCAACATGTCTTTTTCTGGTAACACATTATTAATCTGCAGGAGTGTTAAAATATGTTTTGTAAAGGTCCTATTCATATGAAAATTGTTGGCTCATACTGGCCATACTGGCTCTGCTGTTCCATTGCAGAGCACGTGCAAGAACAACAATTTTTTATTTCCTTCATAGAGAACTTCATTTGCAAGTAATGAGTATAACTAAACTGGGTACAAGGAATTAGGCATGTACTCAGGAAGAGAATATAGAGCTTTGAAAGTTTTTTTAAAAACATATCCTAACGAAACACCACATAGCAGGCAGTAACTGAGAAACGATTTCATTTTGAAAACCTAGTTTTCAGCCCTCAGTTGAGAATTTTCTTTGATATAAATAATTTAACAAGATTTAATATTTTATTGATATAATGTTTTGATATAAAACTGTTAATTAAATACAGCTAACCAAGTAGAAGGCTGTCTTTCCTATTGACAAAGCGTTGTATGGCGTTGAATACACTGTTTTATCCTGGAGTTTTATATCTTTTTCCATTATCTTTTAAGTAGAATGTGGTACAGAAGTCTTTCACAGATATCATTAATTTTCAGATTTTTTACATATTTATTTTGCATTTAGGGTGGAGGTCATTCATTTGTGCTGAAGGTGTCAGAAGACTGAATTAGGGCTCCAAATGCGTGTATCTAAGACCTCTATTTCTAATTAGATTTTTCTGTCTGTAACTTCTAACTGTTTTCGAACTGCAAGATATTGAAAAAAATACTAAACTGGAGTCCAGTATGCACACATACACACACACATTATATATAAAATATAGTGAAAGTATTCAACTGCATCTTTACAATTTCAGGGAAGGCATCAGTCCATCACACTGGTTGTCTTCTCGCTTTTCTCAGCAAGAAAACAATTAGAAAGAAATTTTGGAAAAAAAATCACCATAGCTATTTGTTACAGTTTCTCATTTGGAAAGATATTGAGTAAGAAGGTATAGCTTGTTTCTCCTGTGCTTTCCTGTGTTTCTCCTTTCTTTCAGGCAGTACTGTTAGGAAAGAATGATTTTCCAACACAAATACTACAACACACTAGAAAACAAGAAATGTTTCCAACCAGAAGTACTCTGCAATGAAATTATACTCTCAAAACAAAGCCAAAAAAAAAAAAAAGACTTTAACTGAAAAATTGAACATGAGAGAAATCATTTTGATGTGATTTAAAGAGTTGTAAAGTCTGCACAAAATGGGAGTCAGATCTATGGCCGCTTTTTTCATTAGTATTAACCAGGATAGACATATAGCCGGTAACTTGCAGTACTTAGTGCAAAGTATATGCTGGGTCTCCTTCTCCCTAAAAGAAAAAAATGAACCAAGAATGCTTGTAAGAAACAACCAAAATAATTATGGGCAGTGGAAAAGTAGATTAAATGTTTAGAATTTGATGCAAACTCACCCCATTTCCAGATATTTTTACCTGTGTTATAGTTGTTTTAATTTCTTTATCATTTACTCTAACAAAAGCGTGCTCTGTGGTTTTGATAACTGAATCAACTACACAAAATTGGATGTTGTCTTCAGCTCAAGTGACAAATAACACAGTTCTGCGAGGACACTTCTTAGAAACGTATCTCTTTCCTTATGGTAAACAAACAATTCTGGTCTGCATAATTTATCACATTAATCTATATTCAAGCTCCATATTTGCAGAATGTCTCATCAAGATGAGAATGACTGGAAAGCTGAATTGCAGAGAACTTCATAACACTGCCCTTAAAAACAGTAGGACAATCTGAGAAAATGAGTCTAACTGATGGCAGCTGGGGAGATAGCATGTAGAAATCCTGCTTCTCTTTTCACGTCTAGAAATGAAGGGCTTCTTTTCTAAATCCTGCATCCAAGAGGAAGCAATCAGTGACCACCAGCCAGTTGGCCGGCACTTAATTTTATGCTTTTTTATATGCAGTGTTCAGGTAGATAGACGTAAGGCCCCAGGGAAGTGGGACCCCAGGCAGAGCCCAGCAGGTTGTTGGGAGAGCTGTGCCCTGGAGAGCGGCACGTCAGTGGGCTGAGCTGCAGCAGAGCTGCCCCATCACTCCCTTCAGGAAGCTCGACTGAGTTGTCCATAGTTTGAATAAAGAGAATGCTGCCAACCTGATTCTTAAATGACTCTGGCTGAGAGGTGGTGAGTCTGAGAAGTGCCCCATTTAAGAGGAACTCTTTCTTGTTGACCTGCCAGAAGGTAGCCCAAAGCTTACGCATATTTTATCTAAGCTTAGTCTTACTAAAACTAGCTGAGGGAAAATCTCAGATAGCTGAAACTCCAAACTGTTACTGTCTGCAGAACCATATGGCTTTAGGTCTTTCCAAGACCTGATAAATCATTGTGCTCTTCTTCTGCTCTTTACAACCCAGTCTTAGAGAAGTTAACTTTGCTTCAAAGAAATGGAAAAATATTAAAAGTCACCTTTTCTAGTAGAGTTCTAATAGAGCTTTTCTAGAGTAGATCAACTTGTTTGCTTGCTCCTTTTATAGCAGAAATAATAGCAGTTTTTCTTCTTAGGAATTCAAGAGTAAGAAGCTTTATCAAAGTCGAAGCCAAGTGAATTAGAACAGTGCTTTTTTTAACCCTTAAAAACATGAATATTTTATATAGATTGTTTGTATAGAAAAAGAGAGAGGCAGGAGGTTAAGGGCCATTTGTCCTGTAGGTATTAAAAAGATGACAAAAAGTCTCAGACAGAATGGGTCTGGCATTTGGAAATTGTGTTGGCTTAGTCATGTGTAGAGCCTCTTGTAGGATTAGAGCAATTAGAGCAGTGGAAAACCTGCAAGCCTTGCTTTGAGAGGAAAGGACGTGCTGCTTTACTCCAAGCTAGGTGTAAAGAGACAGCTCTGGCCATTGAGGGAACCAGCAGACGTAGAGGGACCCGGAATACAAGTCAGCCCTGCAACTCCTTGGCCCAGGGACAAGGAACTGCTGCTACGAGTCTATGAGTATTTAGGCAAAAGTCAGATGTTTGTGTGTTTTGAGTCTATGTTCTCCTAGGCTGTGAACACCAAATTTAATTTCACTCCTCAGGAGATGGAGCTGCAAGTGCACAGAGTAATTAACCATTACACGCTGATGGATGTCGCTGCACTGGAGAGGAGGCTGCGCAGAGTAGAGAACAATTATCTCCTGCTAGTAAAGCTCCGAGAAGCTTTTCCCTGCTTAATAAGCATAAGCTATCGAAGGTAAGAAGGACATGTCAGAGAAGGTAAATGCTTGAAATGTGTACACTCGCTAAGCATAACAACGATGTGAAAAGAAAGGGTCTGACATACACTCCTGCAGAAAACTTCTTAGCGTAACTGCAGTTTCTATTACTGTTAAATGAGAGCAAATGTTCAAGAGCCTCCAATGGAAAATTGTAATCAGGGTCTTTGCATATCTTTAATTGGTGTGTGGAAAACAGGAGTACCACAGTGAGACTTTTTAACAGAAATTGGTGTAGACTAAAACAATCTTTGTTCTCCTGAGATTCAAGAATGAAGTCACTAAGTGTGATAGTAGTTATATAGCAGCAGTAAAGGTTTTTATTTCCCCTTATTAATCAGGTTAAAGTCTTCAGTACATGATGTTAACCTGTAATTAATAAGTAAACAGAAATTTCCAAAACTTTAAAAATGAACTTTAAAACTTAAACTTTTTTAACTGAGACTCCCCCTGTAAAGATGGGAGTAGCTAATGCTTTTCCGACAGCAGTTTTGTCTGAGTTTACAAAACGCAGTCAAACAACCTCAGTTTCATTTTAGCGAAGAGTCAAAAATAGTCACTACCTCCTTTCTGCCGAGAGCTCATTTTTGGCTTGACTTTGTTGTCCTCAGTACTTACGGGTGCTACTGATAGTAAAAGAAAGCAAGCATTTCTCAAAGCAGCAAATAGCTTGGCCTGTGATTCAACACATCAGAATCGTTACGTGTTCTGAGTCTTCTGCTGCTGAATTTATGCATATATTAATTATCTAGCTATCCTGCAGCAGTTGCTTCTGTTATGTCTGAATTGAGTAAGAAGTTGATAAATTCTATACATACTCATAGCGGTAATGCTGTGCTGCAGAAACTGAGGATAAAGCCATTTCATAGTGTTTTAATTTCTGTTTAGCAGAATTTGAGATCTTCGAATGGAGAATCTTAGTCTTTTCTTGTGCTAACCAATGCTTTTGCTGATTTCAAGTAACATTGCCTGTACTTATACACATGCAAGAAGGAATCTATGCTTTAATTTTATGGATTATGTTTAGTTTGGCGATGTTGTAGTTGAACTGAACTAAGACTTTTGTTTTATCCAAAGTCTCTCATACAAGGAAGACTCAATATTATTGTGCCTACAAGGGATGAGGCAGCGCAATGTACTTTTATCATTGCTGCTAAAAAACTACCTTGAATGTCACCGAAGGAATGAGACGTGTGGACTTTGGGGAAAGGGATTCAGAACATAAAAAAAGAAAAATCTTTAGTTTTGTCTTGCAGAAGGACTTATTCAATTCTGAAATGAATAGGCCACTAGCCAATAAATTTATTGCTGGGGATGGAGAATACTCTGTGGCACTCTTTTTTGTTGGTATTATCAAACCTGAGCATTACTGGAGAGCACAGCTGATTTGTCTGAATAAGAGATTAGAATTGGATATACAGGAGCTGCAGTGCCTGAATTTGTGTCCTGTGATGGAAAGATTAAAGGTTTATTAGATTAGATCTAAGGATAAAAAAAAATGAATTGCATTTTTGATCCCTGTTGTCCTTTTATATCAAACTCTTGGCATGCTTTATACTTAATTATATATACTTTTATATTTGTGAATTTATTAAAACTATAAGTTTCTTCTTTTTTTTTTCCAAACAATTAGAAATAAATTAGAAGAAATACTGATCTAAAATAAGACCTAACATAAGCTTAGCCTGAATTTCTTTGGGAATTGCAAGGATAGTCATTTCTTTCTATTTAGTCCAAAATTAGTCTGCACTTGATTTCAGCAAGAGCTATACAGCACCTGCCACAGCAGACAAGTAATAATTAGGGCCTTTTGGTACTAGTATGTAACAAATAAATAATAATAGTATCATGAAAATGTAAAACAAAAAAATCTAAACAGATGGTCTGGAGGCCAGAAATAAACTTGTTCACAAAGGTTTACATAATTTTGGATATTCATCCATTTTTCCAATGAAGTGAACATGGAAATCTTTTGAGGTTCCCCTAATTCACTAAGAGCAATTTGCTGCTTTTGCAGCTTTGCACAAGTCAATCAAGTAGCGATAGGAAGGGTTTTGCTCCTATTTTCATTGACTTCAATCAGAGTTTGGCATTGACTTAAAGAGGATCATAATTGGATAGAAAAGTAACAGATTCAAGAGACCATGCAAAGGGCTGCAATTTTGACTTGAAATTTGCTTAGAATCCTGCCAGCCATTTTTATTGTAGATTTTTTGCTCAATCAGATTTGCTAAAAGAAATTACTGCTTCATGAAACAGAGTCTTATTTCACCTTGTTTTGCATTCAGGTAACTTAATTGTCTGGAAGAGTATTATGAGACTGTATTGTTGAAATTTTCTATACTTGGAGGGTTTGTTGGATAATTTGTGTAAGTAGGATTAAATTAGAAAAAGAATCAAAAGGGTAAATTATAAGAGCACTTTGAAATAGAAGACAAAGTAAAATACACAGCAAAAATATTCTCGTTAAAATTGTGTTTTCTGACAAGCCATCAAAAAGCAGTAAGTCAGCAGTATCTGAAGTCTCTATATGGAAGTGCCCTGAGCTCAGGAGGCGCCTTGCTGGGGAGGAGAGAGCTCTCTGCGGCTCCTTCTCCACGTGGAGATTCCCTTTCCTGCTGCCTGCGCATCCGTGTTAGATGAGTTATGACTCAGGACCAGACACTGCAGATGTCAGGGACAGAGTTCCCAAAGGCCAGAATTTTTAGACTACACTTACATTGTAAAGATTTATCTAATAAATATGTTAGTTTTTATGAGCCTTATGTTTTAGACAAGAAACTTAAAAATCACCCTGGTGAGTATAAGATTGGCACACAAAACTTTCCCATCTCTCACATTAAACTCTGTGCACTATTTTCTGGTGTTTCAGTTCAGGCTGCAGGTTTCTGATATACTTCATCTTAAACCACCCTGTTCTCTCTCCCTTACGTGTTCCTTTCTGCCAGCCCTCAGCTCCTTCCCATTTTCCTTTATTTTTTCCTTTCTTTTTGTCCACAGGAAGTTATTTACTGGAGACATGGGCAAACATTAGGATGCTCTTAGCACCCTTCCAAAATCAGTTGCCTTCCCATTATGGCAGAGTTGTGCCCCACCTTTCTCCCTGTCCTTGGCAGAGATGAGGCAGGTGGCACTTACACCTTGAGCTCCAGTACAGGGCAGTGCCACATGCCCTACCACCAAGTTTTCCATACTGTGGAACTAAAACCTCCACATCCCTTAACTATAGCATCGAACTCATCAAATATTGGGACAAAAGCTACACAATTAGTATTCAAAATTGTCTTTGCAGATGAAGACTAAAAATCTCCATACTACAACGTGCAGTTGTTCAACCAGGGCAGTTCTCCGGATCAACACACATGTCATCAGAGCAATAACCATACAACAACAAACCATCACTACTATTATAAAACCATAAATTGTCATTCAGCATACTATAAAATTCCAAATCTAATTGAAAGTGCTAGTTTAGCAGGGTTCCCACAAGCCATCATTTTTTAATATTGTGAAATGAATGGGTTTTTTGTGGAGCTATTAATTGGTACTGACAAGCAATAACCACTGGAATGAAACTGCAATTATGGGCAACAATTAATCACATTTACTGTCATCTGTGATGTCAAAAAATTCAATAATGTTCTAAACAGTAAAAAGGAATTTATAACTCCTATACTTTAATCCATTCTATGGAAATCAGATGGTCCTCTGGTGGGCTAATCAAGGAATTACAGAAGTGCTGTTTTCTTTCCAAACACAATGTCAATTTACTGTGTTTTACAATTTTAAAAAACTCTCCCAGTTTGTTTGGAGAGACACTTAGACAACTTTGCAGGTTTATTTTTATACAGTTATACACAGGTTATAATATAGTTATTACTTACTGTAGACTGCATGGCTTTAAAGATAGGAAATTACAGCACTCATCTGAACATGTAGTTCACTAGTCTGTTCTAGAAGAGCACTTAATGGTGCTTTAGCATGCAGGCTTGAGCCGGGAGATGAGGAGGTAAATAGGGATGGTGGAGCCTTTGCTGTGGTATTTGAGCACAGACGAAGTTATTTCAGGCAAGATTCACTATGAAAGACTACCTTGTTCTGAACTGTCACTGTTGTTTAGTTTTCAAAGTCTATTGGTTATTTCAAATGAATGTTTGAATTTTGTCTTGTTTTGCTTTTTAAGAACTACATAGAACATTTAAACACATGTGCACCCTTAGTAAATGGAAGGGGAGAAGGGCATTCGGTACGTGGAGTCGCGATTCGACTGGCAGAAGTACAGTGTCAGCATTGCATTTATAAGGCTATGCTTTTAAAATGGCATCTGCCTTGTATGACAGTGAAAATTCATAATATTATGAGTAACGCTGTTGGACCATAATAGCTGCATTATGGTCCTTTACTCTCAAGTGATGTTGAGATCTGTTCCAGTCTTCAACAAATCTAGATCATGCAGAGTGAAAACTTCAGGATATGGAACTTATGCAGGCATTTAAGCATCAGAGCCTATCAGCTGCTGATGGCATGAAAAGGCTTAAGTTTAAAATAGAATAGTGTGAAAACAAGTCTATAGTCCACTGTGAATAAGCTCATTAAAAAAAAAAAAAAGAAAATCTAAATATTTTGTTTACAGTACTGTGCTGTTCACTTATGGTCTTACTTATTTTTCATATTCTATCAAGGACATGAGTCCTCTAACATGAATCAGCAGAATAGGAATAACATCTGTTCATTACATGCTGCAAATATCCAGCAGAGCATCTTTCTCAAAAAGACATATGAGAGCTGACAGTTGAATACATGTCACAACAAACTCTAAAATAGATACAGTAACTCTATTTCCTTAGGCCTAAGGCACCTTCAAAACATATGGTAGTTGGATGTTTCTCAAGTTCACTAAAGATGTATTTAAAGAGTAGAGTATATTAGTACCTTTTGAAGTAAAAGTTAAATGACCAAACTAAAAATTTTATTATTCCAGTTTATATGACTGGTGTTCCAAATTTTTAAGTACTGCTTTTCCCCCCAAACCTGGGTGCTTAGCTGATGTTACGATTTTCTAATGCATAACATACTACTTAAAGAGTCTGTCTTAACAATTCTGGCCTCTCTGAAATTCTCCCCAGACCTTGTCACCATCCTTTCCCTGGCTATTTAAAACTGTGGCTAGATAAAAATACTTCACACATTTGTCCTACTAATGTAAGTGAACATTTTTACTGTGAAGCTTAGCAAGCTTTTGCCCCCCCTGCATTATCTTAAACTAATTGAAGACTTTGAAAGTGAACACATCTTGTATAATCAATAATTGCTATAATGCTGTCATGGTCAATTAACCAAAAATTAACTGGTTAAATGACCAGCAGAAAAAATTGAAATGTCATGAGAAAATTTCATTGGAGGATGCTTCTTTGCTTGACCTAAACTCAAATCCTCCAACATTTATTGTCTTAATTTGTTTTGCTGAGCTGTTCAATGTGAAACCTAATGGTGGGGTAACTTACTCAAAATAATAGTAATAATAACTACCATGTTATGATGACATTTTTAGGATGAGATATTACCTAAACAGGAATTCATATTTACACTTCGTTTCTGATACATAATTCCTTTTTTTTTTGTCTTTTCAGAAGCAGGAGTTAAGTATTTCTACAAAGTTTTTTTTTTTGTTTCCAACTTTAATTCCTACGCTGAAAATTGCTCATGCAATAAAACATTCATTTATGCATGTTGTCAAGGTAACGGAGTTTATCAGAACAACAGAAATCATAAAATATTTAAGATATAGATGCAAATTCTCAGTTTATTAGGGTACAGTAAACATTCTGTCAAACACTATTTATGTTAGTATGGAACCGAATAGACTTTTCTAGAGAAAAAATCTGGAATCTTTAGAAATCTTACTCTCCTGCTGCAATACCAGGTAGCTTTCCTCTACTGAGGAGGATAACAGACAAGTGGTTGCTAGTATCACAGCAAGTGCATTAACAAGAAACGGGCTTGGAAGCTGAAGTGGCGGCCTGCGCACGTGCACGGTCCTGCTAACTCTGAAGGCAGAACTCTGGAGTGTGAGGGTGAGGACTGGCCTCCCCTCTTCCTCCCTCCCTGCCTCCCTTCCATCCGGCCTTCTCTGAACGCTCCTTTTTCTCTCGCACTGAAAATCAGCCCTCAGTTACTGACATCAGGTATTTTTACAGCAGCCTCTCTTCACGACAGAGGATTGTGCGAGGACTAAGCGAGAGCGGCGTTAGGACCGGGAGTGTGAAAAAGGCTCTTAGCTGCTGGTAAGCCAGCGCAGGCCGTGTCAGGAGGTGGTGGTAACGCTGGCTGAGCTGTGGCGAGGTCTAAAGCCGCTCGCAGGGCAGTGAGCTGAGCCCCTGGCAGCGCGTGGCCGGGTCCCCGCGCACGTGCAGCTCTGCAGGAGCTTGTCCGGAGGCTGCGAAGGGCCCGGCACTGGGGCTGGCAGGCAGTGTGTGGCCGCTCTCACCTTCTAGCTGTGCGCTGAACGGGGAGGCCAGGGGATCTTTGTGACACAGAGTCTTTGAGACTCCTTTTTATATAAGTTGTCTTCCTAATAGCTGAAAAGCTAAAAGTAGCTAAAAGGTAACAGGAACTAGAAATACAGAATACGTAATAGTGTTAGTAGAATTTCTCTGGTTTATTCCTGTTGAATATCTGGTTGAAAGGAACCATTTTCCTTTTTTTTTTGGCTGCTCAAATGGAACACCTGAATAGGTGATAGCTTTGAATATGTCATCTGAAGTACTGCATAAATAGCATGGATAATTTTATAATATTCTGCTCCTATAAGAGGCAATTGCCTCGGTCTAAGGAACCAGAATTTTAGATCCAGACTCCAAAGAAAACAGCAAGCCTTTAAAATTCTGATATTTAATATCACAAAATCTTTCACTTAAAATGGAAGTCATGAGTGAGTGACCCTCTTGGAGGGTGATGGAGCTTGCTTCAGCCTGCAAAGGTGGCATGGAAAGGGGTGGCACAGGGTGAAGGTTGGGGTATTGGCATGAGGAGAGTTGAATTTGCGTGCAGAGAATGGCAGGGAGAGTAGAAAGCATTTTCAGGAAAGCAACTGCAGTGAAAAATCTTGCATGAATTTTGGATAGATTAATAATAATTTGCTGGTGAGTTCTAATAATTATAAAAGGAAGGTGGTTCTGAAATAGACGTCTGCAGATCTTGTTTGGGGACTTTTTAAGTTCTTTGAAAAAGCTCCCTTGTTGAGATTTATAGCTGCAACAATTAATTTAGGATTCTTTAACTGTTTTCTGTAATTACTTTTTTCCCCTAGTTATTGTTCTAATCGTTCATGGGATGATTTTGTTACAGTTGTGTGGCCACGTTCTCCTTTTGGAGATTAGTGGTTGGATGTTTTCTCCAGCTTCCCCAGGAAAGCCAATGTAAAGCTATGTTATAGATTTGTGTGTAGCACTGCACAAGTGTTTGCTGACTTCTGAGTCAGTCTCCTCTGAGGTTGTCTGTAGGCTTTTGCGGGTAGCTGGCAATTTCTTTCCATTTACATATTCCTAATAGGGGTACGTTGCTGCTCAGGGACTGGAGAACATTCTAGCACACGTTCGGCGCTCATACCTCGTTCCATCTCCATTTTGGTTACGGGCCTTATTGCTACAATCAAGAACTGTACAATTTCTGCTTATTATTCTGTATAACCTGAGTGTGCTCTGTTCTCTTTCACTTCTAGCATTCTCCCCGCGGTAAGCCAAAATAATCCCGTGCCATATGGCAAACGGCATCAGCTGTAACACCACACAGCATCTTTTATCATGTGCCTTTTTACACCATGACATTCCCAAGTTTGTAACCGATGAATATTGCATCTCCTAAGGAAATTCCGGATGCTGGGATTGTGCTACTTCTCCCATCAGAGACATTCTGACACCCTGAGCTGTTTTGTATGAAAATCCAGCAGACTGCCTTCCACGGAAATCACCAGCAGACAAAGGGGGAGAATGTCTCAATATGTAGTAATCTTCCTAAGTGGGAAAAAGTGCAACAGTATTTGCATAATCATGAACTGTGTAACGTGCAATTGCTGTGATGTGACAGTAATAATGAATTTTATGTAGTTTGAGAGGCTTGCCTAGAGATTTTGGGGATTTTATTTGAGTACTTTGGAATGTGTTATTTTTTCTGTTGAGCTCCTGGCAATTCATAGGATGAGGTAGTTAAATAGTAACTGTCAGAGGTTTGGGATTGGTCATCTGAAACACGTTGTGTGGAAATGCTAGGTGTAGTTCTAAAAAAAGTTTCACATAAGTGTAACATAGCACCAAGTAGCAGGAGTATAGCCATGCATCTCCTGTAAGGCCAGGCTCTGGAAGCAAGACACTGATGCTCTCACCCCGGCAATGGCCAACCCTGTAAGCATCCGTTTCCTGAGAGCTGGCACTTCTTGGTTTATTGTTTCTCACATTGGAAGAAGTAGGCAGGCAAATGGTGGGTATATAATGTTGTGAATATTATTTTCCATTTTATGCTTGTGGCAAAAATTTTAATTTCAATTTATTCTAAAATTAAGCTATGCCTAAAAATTTACGAGTGCGCTTCTGTCACAGACAAGCACAAAGTATTGTGGCATGTGCAGTCTGCTTCCCAGATTGTTGTAGGCTGCAGAGAATGTACTGTTGCCGTCACTTTTACTGCTCCCACTGCATCACAACAAGGGGTAAAGCACCTTGTCTGCAAAATATGGGAGCAGAGGAGCCAGGGATGAATTGTTGCTCCTTATTCCTCCCGCTTAGCTCCTTGGTAGGTATATTTTTACTCTCCTTGAGTCAGGCTTCTATGCCTGTAGTGTGCTGTAGCTCTAAGCGAACTCTCCAGAGAGCCTGTCATCAGTGTGGGGTGTGGGAGAGGTAGGTCAGGCTGCTGCTGCTGCTTTTCGAAAGCAAATGAGATACCCGGAGAGCGAGGTACCAGGACAGGATAATTTACGGCTTGAACTTCGAACTGATTTGTGGGGAAGGAATAGTGATATGTGTGGCAAAGCTCTCATTTACTCCTTTGTAACAGTCAAGGATTTGGTTTCTGTGTCAGTAACAGTGCTTCATTTAAACATCAAATGAAGTGGAAATGGATTTTATTTTAAAAAAAGAGATTTATGTCAAATGCTGTTACAGTAAGTGTTTTACTGAAGATAATGACAATATTTTTCAAAAGAAAGTTCATTGTACAAGTGGATTCGAGTAATATGTGTGGTGTATGGTGTGTGTGTATGCATGTGTGGGTGTCTATATTACATACAGAGATACATTGCAGTATTTCTCAGAAGTCCTAGAAAGGGCAAGATAGGCATTGCTATTTCATATAATTCTTTGCACAGTTTACACATTTGTAGAGAATCACCCTACTTCCTTACCTGATTTTTCAGAAACTCCTCTGCCTTTTCATCTTTAATTTCTCTTGCTTGATCAGGTACATCATATCCATTGCCAGTCCCACTGCTGCCGTGCCTCCTCGTGTTAAACCAGTGCAGATGGCATACTGGTAAACCTGCAGGCACAAACATCCATAAGTTACATATAGGTAGACAGTAGACTTATTTTTATTACTCTTGCATGAACATCAAGATAAAATGAGAGGTTTGGGGTTAAGTTTTGGCGTAGTAACAAGCTCATACAGGTAAACGGTGCCTTGTTTTTATATTGCTAGCCACTTAAATCCACTCACAGCATTGGTTTGCACTCCTTCCTTATATGTAATCTCCTGCTTTGAAAAAACGTGGCAACAAGAAGACATAAGAATAGTGGAAGTATTGTACAAAACAAAACATGTAGACTTAGGAAAAAAAAGAAGCCACTAGCATTTGAGCAGTTGTTCTTTTAAAGCCCAAGCAACATCTTCGGCATGACCAATCACACTTTTAAAAGGGCAAAGGCTGCCTAAGTTGCAGCATTAATCTGTTTTCTGTGAGACCTAGTATTGAAGTTCACAACATAGACTGACACCTCTGCAGTGTTTAGTGATTTTCATGGAACTGTGCTGAGGCTTGTGGGAATTACCCCTATGCTTCGAAGTGCGGGAATGGGGCGGGTTGCGCTGTCCACTTTTCTGTTTTGTTAGTTCTTGTAGGGGTTTGTTGCAAGAACCTATTTTCTGGCCTTTCACCTAACAAAAATGAATCCCCTTTCATGCCTTGGGCCTCCTTTTCCACCTTTGCCTCTGGATGGAGAGCTAGGCCCTTAAGCAGAAGCATGTAAATTAAAATTGTATTTTTCTGTTTTATTAACTGACCCCCTTGGCTATTCCCAGCAATCTCATTTCTAATCCTCTGGCTTTCTAATTAAATCCAAGATAGTTATAAACACCTGTGTAGGGAATTTGATCACAATTATTTGAGATGACATATTTTTGTCATACAAGCAGGTATGCAAAATAACTAAATCCCCCGAGATGCTTAATAAAAGCTAAAATTTGGGAAGATGTAAAAAGTACCAAGGAATGTTAATTGAATTAAACTGCAGACTCTTGGGACATGCTTTCTAAGGTTAAAAGTATATCTTTATAACAACTTCTGCATTCATGGGGAAAATATTTCCTTCAGAAGGACAGTGGCAGTATTTGTTGGCCTTTTTCAAGTAGGATTTATGTAAGTACCAAGACAGAAAGCATAGAAATACTTAAAATAGCTTCCTTTCAGTGACAAAATGGGCTTGCTCTTTAATGCCTAAGCGCTCAGTGTCGAGGACATGGCAAGCGTCTGTGCCGGGCGCCCGCCACCCAGCCTGCCGCGTGCGCTCGCAGACACAGTGCAGGGGAGAAAAGCCCGAGCCCAGCAGGAGCCGGCCGAGCTGAAGGGGAGCAACATTTGCACCAGTCATTGTCCTGCTCCCTTAGCTCACTGCCAGAAAGCCTCACATACAGTGAACAAGTAGCCATGAGCTTGTGCCTCACTTAGCGCTGCTCTGCAGTTAATAACATCTTGATATACTTCACTGCATTATAAGCATTTCTTTAGAGGATGCTACATATCATTAAGTGTGCAGCTTCTCCTGTGGAAGATATTAAATCAAAACAGTAGAAAGATTGCCCGGAAATTCATGCAATACACCCAAGTACTTTGTTAGCAGTGACTAGGTTGCAGAAGCCACCAGTTGCACTCTCAGTCCCATAGTCCTGGGAAGGCAGAGGCTGCAGCTGAGAAGTATGTTTACTTGCCCAGTAACTACCCACTGCCATCACTTTGAGGCAGCTATAAGGTAAACCTGCTGGAAAAGGGGGCTCTGTGTTGCCTTTCTTGTGAACTGGGACCAACACTGACTGCTGGTGACAGCAAATTGCTTCCTGTCAGGTTGACATGTACATGAGCCCAAGATACAACCCCAGCTGACAGCCAAAACCAAGAAGCAGGAACTTAAGGCCAGAAAGGTATGAGGACAAGATCAAGTATGAATTTCCCCTTTCTCCCCCCTTGACCTTCCCTCCTTTTGGTGGAAGATTGTGTTGGAAAAGAGAAGTATTTTTTTCTAATGGTAACACAAGATTCTGAAATTAAGCACAGCAGGTAGAAATATCTTGCACAGATTTTAAAACATATTTGCATATTCACATGCAGAAATGTTTTCTAGTGCTGACAGTTAACTGTTCCAAATGAAAAAGGTATAGGCTCTGCTGCTGCTCATGTGCTGCCAGGCTCCTTTTTTAACTGTAGCACCAGATCTGGGGGGCTGTGGACTCTTCTATTCTTAGCATCATCTTATAGATCAGACTAATGAAGATTTACAGAGCAAAATGAACTTGTCTTTGAATCAGACTGAAGCAAACATGTATATTTTCAAAAAAAATGTTGAGAACAGGAAAGAGGTACTTTCACTGAAGATACTGTGGTCCCTCCTTGCCTCCCTCCACACTGCCCAGGGGACGGCTGTGCTCACCTAAGAACGTACCTAGAACGTATTTCAGAAGCGAAATCTAGGCAGCAAAGGGCACTTCATGCAAATGTGTCTCCTGAGTGATGACTCTGCCTCCCAGGTGACTTGGGAAGACATAATAATTTGGGCAAAGCAGCAGAGTTCCTGAGAACCCTTGGTGCCTCTCTCCGGAGCCCATACATCCCCGGCTGCAGCGCTGTGACAGGCTAAGAGGTTCATTTGGTGGGAGCGCCTTTTGAATTATGGTCAATATATCACTGTTGAAAACAGCAGAGATAAAGCAGAGCTATAAAAGACACTTCTAGGAAGAGGAAACAGCCATCATGCCTAACTCAAAATTGCACTCATCCTCCTTTTACAGCCCACCTGTCAATCCCGTTATCCTTGTCTGGGAAAGAATTTACAGTAACAGTCTCTGCTTCAATCAGTCTCCATGGTAACTTGGCTCTCTTTTAAGAGCTTTATGTAAAAAAATGGCTTGGTTAAAATGATAATGAGATGGAGTTCTTGCCTATACCTGAACTATCCTGTACCTTTTCCATTGCTCAGAAACATTCAGCCAGGATGTCGCTCCATTTGCCACAGTTCCTTTAGCTCGTACAACCCTTCATCTTGCTAATATGTCAGATCACTGTCTTTACCATCTGGAAATCTTACTTCTTCAGAGGCGTATTAAGGAATTCAGGTACTGACCCTTACACAGTAATTCTGATTATTTGTTGCCTAAATCTTGTGTAGGAAAATAAACAACAATAACAAAAAAACTTGTAAGGTGGATCTGGCAGACCTCTTTTGCAATTACTCTCAAAACTGGCTGTATTTTATAGAAGTTGGCAACGTCTTTGTGGAATTTGAGGCTCTCAAAATTCCATATTAGGCCTGTTCTGCTCTTTTAAGTTATACTGAGAGTCTTAAAATTCAGATAGGAGGTCTCTTGTTCCACAGAAAGCACTGCTAGAATTTACTAAGAATATTTTATCACTGCTAAATCTTTCAGGTAAGTGTGCCAGAGTCTGCTGCATATAGCTGTGCACTTCTAAATTTACAGCACTGTCCAAAGACTTGGTAAAGATCTCAGATTCTGGCATGTGCCAAAGCAATGGGAGTCTGCTGTGATAAATGAGTGTCCAGCTGCGGCCTGTTCGGCATCTTAAATAAGAGAAACAAGTCCCTGTTTGCGTTGCATCTCCTGGCTTTGCTGAGATGAGACGCTGCCTTCTTGCCCTTAGCAATACCCAGAAAGGCTGGGTCTTCCTGTTCCCTCTGCTGCCTTTCTCTCATTTCTGGGTGGCAGTACTGTGCAAAGTGTATTTATGCTGCAGTCTTTGTGCTGGTTTGCTTTACTATAGTGTAAGCTTTGATTATCCACTGCTTGTTGTACATGTGTACATGTACACTTCGACATACAGTTGCAGTTTAAAAGGAAAAATTCAGTATCCTCATCCCAGGCCAAAGAGTGTGAATGTGCTGAAAGTCGAATTTCAACCTACATCATTCCTCCCACAACAACATCAAAACCCAAGCTTTCAGGCCATTTTTCTCCACCTCTTCATAGCGCATTTTTCTAGCGCCCTCATTTACCCCCTATGTCTTAACACTGTGTTACAGATATAAATTTCTGAGGGCAGAGGGTTGTCAAATCCCGCTCTCATTAATCTCCTGAATCCTTCTCATCAGTCACGGCAGTAACATCCTCACCCTGCTGCTGCTTGTCGGGAAAGCGTGACCTTCTCTGCCTCACCCAGGCAGCTGTTCTTAATTGAAAGATGCTTTTCCAGTGGGCATTTTAACTTTCACAGAACGATTGTTTCAACAACTGATGCCCAGCTAACCGGTTTCCAGTTTCCACAGGAAAGACCAAGTCATGTCTGATGCTTTGTCTATTGAAAAAGAGCTTACTTATTTTAAGCACTTTGACCCTCTTTCTAACTCAGTTTAAATACGGAATATGCTTAAGCTTTCCATGTTGTGCTTCTTCTTTTCACAGTCTTCTGCATGGGAAGGGCCACTGCTTCCCTGCCCTGTGTTGCTACTGCAGCATGATTGGTTCTGTTCGGATGCTGGTCTGTGCTCTAGAAATGCTGTGGTTTGATGTGAACATTGATCGTTCCTGGGTAGTGTAACAGGTGAGGTTTTCTTCTGCCATGATATCCCTTGTATGTACCTCACTTCAGCTGGTAGCCACAAATCTGTCTGAAATGTATCATTTGATATTTAAATAAATATGATCTTATTTCTTAATTTTCAAATCATTATACTGGCTTACTATAGAATATATGAATGATCCTTCCTTAATTCCTTTGCATTTTGAAATGTCTTTTATCTTACATTTTTTATTACCAATTAGCTTAGCAATATCGGTATCTATTACTAATTTAGTTTGTTATTGGTAGGAAACCCAAATAGTTTACTGATGTGTTAAATACTTCAGTGCTATTTTTTTTTCCCTGTAGAGCTGTGACTAATCTCAAGTCCTATTCTATATGGTAATTTTTTATTTCATTCCACATTCATTTTGCTATGATCTAACTTAATACCTCCCCTGCCCCTCCTCCCTTACTGTTCTTTCTCCAAACATATCTAAATTTGAAAACTAGTTATGATTAAAATAAAACAACCTCTTTTGGGTAAAATAATAAAAGGCTCAGATAGACACACATCCATGAATCTGTACATTATGATGCTCCCAATGGCTGAGTGGCTGCGTGTGAAGAAGCTTTGGGCACAAAAAGCAGCAGCCTCTAGGAGGCCAGTGGGGCCACCCATAGCACTTCCTGTGTGCGCTGGGTAGGTGTGCGCGGGTAGGTGTGCACGGGGTGTGTGTGCACGGGATTGGTGTGCGCTGGGTAGGTGTGCGTGGGTAGGTGTGCGCAGGGAGGTGCACGCTGGGTAGGTGTGCCCTGGGTAGGTGTGCGCGGGGTAGGTGTGCGTGGGTAGGTGTGCGCAGGGAGGTGCGCGCTGGGTAGGTGTGCGCTGTGCGCGGGGTAGGTGTGCGCAGGGAGGTGCACGCTGGGTAGGTGTGCCCTGGGTAGGTGTGCGCGGGGAGGTGTGCGCTGGGTAGGTGTGCCCTGGGTAGGTGCGCGCTGGGTAGGTGCGCGCTAGGTAGGTGTGCCCTGGGTAGGTGTGCCCTGGGTAGGTGTGCGCGGGTAGGTGTGCGCGGGGACGTGCACGCTGGGTAGGTGTGCCCTGGGTAGGTGTGCGCAGGGAGGTGCGCGCTGGGTAGGTGTGCCCTGGGTAGGTGTGCGCGGGGTAGGTGTGCGCAGGGAGGTGCACGCTGGGTAGGTGTGCCCTGGGTAGGTGTGCGCCGGGAGGTGTGCGCTGGGTAGGCGTGCGCTGTGCGCGGGGTAGGTGTGCGCGGGGTTCCTTCCCCTGCAGGGGAAGGCGGGCGGGAGCCGCTGGAGCAGCCGGGCAGGGCGCGGGAACGGGAGTGCAGCGCTGCCTTTCTTCTCTGCCTGCTGCTCCTGGGAGTAGCGTGGCAAAGACAGGAGGTCGAAAGCAACTTTCACAGGATGAATAGAGTCACTTGCTGAGCAAACAAGCTAGAAGAGTGCTGAAAACTGAAGCAGACATTTCTCTTTGGGATACCTGGTTTGGGAGTGTCAGGGCTGCACTACGTGAATACTCCTACACACTTGGACTTCCTTCTCTTGCATTCGGCCAGCCCCTGGCAGGGTCAGTGGCGTATCTGGCATGACAGCTGTTCTGGCCTGTTCTCTGCCACAATCCTTGTCCTATTAAGTGCTCTTAATCTTTATTGTGGTGAGCAACAGTGAATGAATATTGTTTTATGGAGGTGCAGGAGAGGAAGGAGCAAATTGACGTGTTGCAGGAGAGGTAAGGATAATTTGAATGAAGCTTTCAGGTGCACTTGAGACAGCACTCAGTCCTGTCCCAGAAGGCCGAGACGTTGTGAGGGGCTAATCTGAAGATCAGATCATGTCCCAGGTATTTCACTTAGGAGATCGTTGTCTCTGGAAATTCTTATGATCACGGTTGGCACAAGGCTACTTTCATCAATATATTTTTTAATAGAATCTATTTTAAAAATGCAGGTATTCAGGTCACTTCAAAACTTAATTAACAAAAATCCCACCTTGTTTGAAATAAGCTGCACCAGTGAAAATGATTAGCGCAAATGTAAAGCTTTCTTGTCACCTGATAGCATCAAATAGATAGATCTCCATATTTGCAAACTGACTTTGCTGTCTCAGAGTAACAGGCATGGTTATGTCCATGTCTGACCAAACAGCTCCAATTGCAGCACAGTGTGGTTACTTACATCCTCTCTCACTGTGTTGCTTGACTGGTATTGGAATAAATAGCCTTTGCCTATGTTACTTAACTAAAATGGACTTGCATTTTACTTACTAAAACAGAGGATTGCAAGTGCTTGTGTTGCTGCTTTGTAGTAGAGATCTATTCTACTTTTTACTGGATAATTACACAGACTTCAGAAGAGTTTAAGTTGATTTCTTTATGATCCAAATCCTTATTAAACAGAAAAGAAAGAACTATTTTCTGTTAAGCTCTTTTTTTTTGAAATTCAAATGATGTTTGTACCTTAGGGACAAGACTAAGGAGGGTAACATGGTTTGCATGATCTCAAAATGATTAACCTACTTTATACTGCTCTAGCCATGCTGCTTTGGTTAAGCGTTATTTTTTGGCAGTGTCTTTAACAATCAGGTAAAGCAGCACATATCTTTTTTATATTTCATACAACTTAGACAAATTAATTTTATATTTCCTTTATTTTCCATTATATTTCCGATATGGAGTGTGTATACTAGAATTTCCATAGAATTTTCTATGGAAAAAAAAAAAAAAACACCTTTGGCATCTGTCCTGGACCAGACCCAGATGAGTTAGTTCTTTGGTATCTTTACTCCCCCTCTAGACCTGGTGGCCGTTACTGTTGAGTGAGATGCCATAGGTTTTTCCACTGGCAATGGACAGAGTGCATTGCATTCAGTGCAACTGCTTGGCCGTGCGGTGAAGTAAGGAGAAGGTATCACTGATTGCTGTGCCTCCAATGGAAACAGTCACTTACTGTAGTAGTTCTGTGAGACGCTGCTGAATACACATCAGGATTAGATGGCATTTAAAAGGCCATAAAAGAATTATAAAAAGGTGGAAGAACAATTACACTGAAGGTGGGAGATCTGTCATCCACTATTGCATATTGCCTTTCTAACAGTGCGTATCTAGGGGGAAAAATAGAATTTTGCAGGTTCATTTCCAGGACTCTCCAAAGTATGGAGCCCTACAGCCACAGCAAAATTAGAGATGCCTCAGCTATCTGACCTACCCTTCATATGTTTCCAGAACATAAGCTTTGATCTTCAGGTTTTCCAGATAATATTTCAGGCATGGTTTAGGATGGGGGTTTAGGATGATTTCTCAGAAGACATGGGAATTTGCAATGGCTAGGATATATGTGCAGTACATTTTCAATTCATGGAGGAATCTCACAAAGGGACTGCCTTTTATTGCATTTCCCTATACAGTTTTCTTTCTGTATTCTCATATTCTGTAATAAAAATTTTATTACTTGTGTAAGAAAAGTGGAATAGCTGATTTTTACAGCACTGTGCGTATGTGTAATGTCGTAAGTGCTAGTTCTGTTTTCATTTTTTAATGATGATAAAGAATTCAAAAGTTTATTTAATATTTACACAAAAATGCTAAGTGTCTTTTAATGTAAGAAAGGGCTAACAGCAGCTGGCAATAAGACATACTAACAAGCACAGCACTAAGAGCTGTGCTTGTTATTGCCCAAAGTTTTTCTGGTAGACCCCTAAGTTGTCCTATTGCTAAGTAAAAATATGGTTAGGTGGAAATACATCCAGACACTCCTGAGAAAATGTAGAGCAAAATAAATATCAGCAATTTATAAATTGTTTGTATGCAACTAGAAAATTACTGAGATTATGTTTCCATTTGTCAAGGATGTCATCACAGTATCAGCTTCTTATTTATTCAACTGTGTAAATATTGTCTCTTCTTATTCAAAAATGTACACATACATCCAGTTACATTTTTACCTTTTTAGTAAGTGATGAATTACTGCCATGCATCTAAGTCTGAAGCACAATTCAAATCTTTGCAAGCACGATGCCAGCCAAAATACATAGCACAGCTTGGCAGCAGAATCCTTTGCAATGAATAGTCAAGATAAATAGACCTTCACATTCTCCTTTGCCTGATGTTACAGAATACACAATTCAAAATACTCCAAAGTGTATTTAATTCTCTTTTACCTTACATTTTACTCCTGATTAAAATTTTGCAAACTGACTTGTTTGGAATAGTGTTCCCTCAAAATGCCCAATTTGCTGTGCTTACTAAAAGTTTTCTTGCATAGTAGAAAAATGTAGCCATATGTATATTTATCATCAAATTCAGGTATTAAAATCCATAAGCAAAACCTGGCTTGACATTGGCTAAAAGGTATCTCTTCAAGCTGTGACATCTTAATGGAATCTTACTGAAGAGTTTACCAGCTCTTACCATCTGAAGAGCTGGATGGACTTCTCACTTAGGGAGAATCCAGTCATAATTCATGGACACTTCAGGCAGATATGAATTAGGAATCTTTCACATCTATAAAGAAAGCCTCGTTTACAGAACCATGGTATATGAGAGAAACCTAAAGACTTATTAATTTTGTTCTTCTGAAGGAACTGTTGATGTAAGTGATTTATCTGACTAGTGATGAACTTTAGCAAATGTTCTTTAGATATGGAAGTGCCAGACCTACTCTCATTAAAACCAGCAGGGTGATTTCAGTTCTCCAGAAATACTATGTAGCTCTAGCTTTAAATAATTGTCTGTAAAGAGGGAAGGCAGATAGAAGACAGGCACTTAACCTAGGAGTCTTTCTTGTAATACCCTACAGTCCATCCACTACTATAAGGCCAATACAAAACTGGAAGAAAAGACTGCCGATAAACTCATGGTCTGCCATTAACCCTATGAGAGACGGTAAATGGAGCTCAATCCTGTGTTGTGCAGCCGTACTTTAAATGAATACTTAAAAAGAAAGAGTAGAACTGTTAAATGAGCAAGAAGCCCATAAACTACCTATTAGCAGCTACAGATTGGTAGGTCTGACATGCACTGTTTACAGATCTGCTTTGTTTGCATTGCCTCTAGGTGTTTAGCACTTTAGGATTAATCCAAAGACTAAAGAAATGCTAACCTAAAGTGAAAAATGTAAACTAATTAAAAAAGTTAAAATGTAAACCAAGATAGGAGTGTATTTGTGATGGCAGTGATTGGTTTGCATTCAGATTTGTACAGTCATACTTAATGCTAATTTTTTGAGAGTTTTTGGTTATGAGAATCCTACCACAACTGAGAAAATAGTTATATCTTAGGAGCATTCATTAAAAAAGATATTCCCACATTTAGAATGTATAAGTGACTTTTGTCATAGTGCTTCCCCTAATCCAAAGAATTCAGTACCACCTTTTCAGTTCCCAAGGCTATTCATTTCAGAAACTTTATATTTAAATATCTCTTTCCCAGAACTGTAATAATAGAAGATTTTCATTGGCAACGTTTAGGAGTGTTAAATTGTTGCTGCAGAAACAGATACATTATAGTGCACAAGGGAAAAGAGAGAATGATTTTCCCCCACAGCAGATTCTCAGTGCACAGTATGTGATTCATAGGGAGAGCAATCATGTAAATCAACTGTACTTTGCTGTTTGAATAGATTTAAAGCTAAGATTTATTTCCAAATTAAGAAAGTGTTATCTGTGTAAAAGAAAAAATTCTCACCAGCACAAAACTACATGAATACTAAGTGTACTGTTTATTATGCATATAACCAACTCCGGCTAAAAAGGCAAAAAGATATTCTTTGACAAGACACTGTGAGGCATGAACTCTTGAGGAGACAGAATTGCCTAATAAGACATACTGACATATGGCCTCACTTCCCTGCCTTATTTTTTCTTTTAAATTCTACAGAATAGATGCTGATAAAAATTAAATGTTAACTTTTTTTTAATCCATATGTTCAATCTGTACAGTACATCTGTACATCTGTACATCTACTTCAGTATTTTCCTTCAGTTGGATTTCACAGACCTAGGTTTCCCTCATTAAGTGCGGGTTCTTCCCCGTCCCTGCGAGGTCCCTGCTCCGTGGCCGTGGTGCAGGTGTCCCGGGGATTTGCAGGGTGGCTTCCCTCCGGCTCCTGCCCCGCATGGTGAGCAGACGTGTCAGCCGGGTTTGCCTGCAGTGCCTTGTCCTGGAGCAGGCAGAGCCCCAGCACTGCGTTTCAGTGAGAAACGCGTCGCTGGCAGGGAGAGGTTGGTGCCGTCTCCCTGCAGCCCTGGATTCCTTCCACGCAGAAGGGGACAGTTCTCCAGTCCTCACTAACTTTCCTGGTACCATCTGCAGAGCAAAGAGCATCAGTGATGTGCTGGATCTGCATCTAGGCTCTTAACCAGGGGCAATATGATTTTGAATTACATGCTTATTATTTTAACAACTAAGATAACGTAAAATAATTGACTCTCCAGTTACTCCATTTTTATCTTTCTCATGCTCACTCGTCTGCCTTTATAGTGAGATGAAGTCACTGCAGCTTTGCATTTGACAGCCCAAACCCTGTGCATCTGATGCAGAGAAGGGCGTTGTGTGGGACACAGAGCTGGGCAGGTGGTGCACAGTGGGCACCGTGTGGCCCAGGCTGAACTGCTCCTCTGCCTGGCCGGGGGAGGCCTGGCCTGGCTGCACTCGTGCACGTTGCACCCATACTTGTTAACTGCTGTTTAACTGTAGGCAGAGCCTCAAAAGTCAGGTCTTTTGTAGCAGAGCAACACAGAATGTGAACAGCAGCGTCTGTAGGGCCTCAGGGATATCCTTTTATCCAAGGATAAAATGTACATTCCCTAGTCAAGTAATACTCAGCTCTAATATCCATAGTCATGTGCGTTGGAAGAATCTGCATTTCCAGTCAGTACTAATCCAGAGAATCCTCTCTATGTGTATTTATTTATATGTGTATACATATATATATATATATACACAACACATATATATGTACTTTTTACTTACACTGTGTAATGCAGCTCTTCCTTGGCATTTTCAATGTGTTTATTGCAGAAATTACCTAATAATAGAATTTTTCCCTGAAATTTTTTATTCATTTAACCCTATTTCTGCTTTTACCGTGGAGCACTGCACATGGAAAGTGTGCCCGTGAGGGCAGTGACTAGAAAGGTTTCTGACTAGATTCTCACACAGATGAGATATTCCAAACCAGCATATACGAAAGTTGTAGCCATCACAATAAATCTGTATCAGGAGGAGGGAGGTGTTCTTAGCTACACACTGCAGCCATGTTGCTTTTCTTCCTCCTGAAGGGAGAACAACTTGTGAGCAATTCTTTCTCCTCTCTTGAGCAGCACCTGGTGTGTATCCACCTGATCCAAGGGAAAGCATGTGGCGATTTTTTCGTATTTTATTTCTACGGAGCAAACCTTCCATTTTGCAAATACACTATACTGACTTCAGCAATGGATCCAGGCCATGTTCTGTAGGCACTATGTGTAAAAAGCCAAAGGTTATTAAATGCTAGTTGTAATTCTCTGGTTAGTATAATGTATGACCCGCTACTCTGGGTGTAATCTGCTGAGGATAAAAGTTGGCCTTTAGGCCTAAATAAATAAAAAAGTTTAGATTGCACTGGGGATAGTTTTGGAGACATAACTGGTCTTGGTGTCTGGACCATATCTCTCACAATGTGTAATCACACAGTAGTTTTTCTGCTATTTCAACACAAAAGATGAGTTCTGTTTCGTGTCTTAAATCTTAATCTTTTTCTAGTGAATTTTATGACAGTATAATATCAACCTGGTGAACCTGTGCTGTGGCAATTCCCAGGTGACCTGACTTCATCCAACCCTGTCCTTTCTAAACATGTGTCTGTACTGAGAATAAGAGAGATTTATTGCCAGAAACCAAGAACTGCTTCTGCAGCACCTGTCTGCACCTGACATCATTTAATCTTTTGCAAGTTTTTGGGTGTCATCACGCTATAACCACAAAGTTTGTGTTTATGAGGTCTGGGAAAGCTGCAGCACCCTCTTCTCTCTTACCCTCCTGGGCATCAGTGGGTATCTTCTCCCAAGCACAGCTTTATCAGTGAACTTCAAGCATTCGTATCTTGTCCATAATATTACCACAACAGCATATTAAAGGCAGTGTATACAGCTTTTGAGTGCTTTGTCACTGTGGAGTTTTAATTGTCTCAATATCATTTTTAAGATGAGTAGTAAAAGAATTTTTATTTGACTTAAAATATATAAACGATTCAAACTGAACTGTTCCTGAACTCAGAAATTAAAAAGACTAAGGAAGGGGATTTGCTTTTTATTCCTCTCATAAATTTACTATATACTACTAAATAACAAATGTGTTATATACTACTAAATATTAAAGAATACGCTGCAGCATCATTCTTAATGTACAGCTTAATGAGAGGAGGGAGTAATTGGCGCTGCATGTGATTCAGGCTCACTGCCAGCCTTGCCCATTGCTTCCCACAGGTCATTTTAGGCTGAATGCTCAGTCTCCTGGCTGTGGAGAAACTTCTTGGCTGTGGAGAAACTTCAATTAAAGTGGATAATGCAATTCATGAACTGTTTCTGCCTCACTGCTCTTCTTCCTTCAATGAAAATCAATGACAATAAGTAGGCTTCTACAGGAGGAAATAGAAGTACAAACTCACTCTCAGAAAAACAGCCCATGAAGATTTGAGAGCAGCAGCAGACGTTGGTGAGCTGCCTCCTTTCGTGGCTTACTGCAGAAGATGGCTCCACGCCTTGGCCACAGCCGCACGGTGCGGACGAGGAGCTGAGGCCCTGCAGCCTGGCCGGGGCAGCAGCGCGGCTGCCGGCAGCGCTGAGGGGTGACCTGGGTGCAGCCCTGCAAGGAGGCCAGGCCTCTCTCTTTAGCCCCAAAGCCCAGGCAGCAGATGCCCTTTTAAAAGAATTGAAAGCTACTAAAAATTTAAAGTTTTTAAGGTGTTAACCAGCAGGTCCTGGATTCTCTATTCCATTCTTTCATAAGGAAAAAAAAAATGGTGAATGAGATTTCTCCTTTAAGACAGAAAAAAGTGTTTTTCCTGCTTCCTAAGCATCAGTGACATTAAGCTGTTTCAACCCATTAATTGCAAAGGCCTAATCAGTTATCCAATACGTGACGTGAAATGAGTTCTACAAAAACATGTAATAAAATTTAGAGGCCAGAAAAAAAAAAACCTACCAGCCAAAATGATCCATGTTAAAATTACAAACAAAAAAACAAAGCACAGTAAATCAAACAGTGCTTATATTATGTGATAAGAAATACTTGCTCAATAGCTTTGAAATTCTTATTTCTCAATAACTTAGCCTTCATCAGCCTGAGCCGGCTCATTTATTTGTATGGATTTACTGTATGTTGCCATCTAAGAATGACCCCAATAGCAGAAAGTTTTTTTAAATTTCTGTAATACCCTTTTTTAACTTTGATGACAACATGCAGGTAAAACACTGACAAAAGTATTTCTTACATGACTTGCCTCACCTGAAGAGCAGTATTGAAATATGCCTAAAATAGATGTCATCTATGAGTCTGCATTTGCCTGAGCTCACCAGCTGTTTGCCTGGAATAAGGCGTCTGGTGTTTCTCTTTGCATCTATCTGACCATTTACTCAGCGTCTAATCTCAACAGTCATTTTCTGCCTTAGTTATATCACCTCCAGATGATCCTTTAAATATTTATAACCTAAAATATTTTAATATGACAAATTCAAGCAAGATCCTGTAAAATGTGAAAAAAAAGACATCAGAGCTAAACTTAAGATTCTTTAATGGTATATAGCTAATTTTCTCAAGATGAAATTTGGGAGTACTGAGTATTTCTAAAAATCAAACTGAAGATTAAGTTCCCTCAAGTTATTCACCTCTGACTGGAAGGGAATTCAGCAATAGCTGCTGCTTTAAAATTTGGCTCTATTCCATTGCAGTAGTTTTCATTAGCCATGCAGAAGATAGCTCTCTGAACTCTTACTCATCTCTACCCTTCCATTTGTCACTCTTACCAGAAACAATTAGGGCCATCTGAAATTATGCACCTTAGTCCGACTCAGTAATTTTCACCAGGTGCTACCTTCCAGAAGTCAGTTTATGATCTTCAAAACTATTTCAGCTTGTCTTTATATGACATCCTGTATATTTGGTTATATTGATTCAAAATATACACTGTCATACTATTGAACAGAAATTGGCTTAAAGGTACCTGCAAGTAATTCAGAATCTTAAAGCAATATGAGCAAAATGACTCGGAGAAGCTCAGGTCAAGACAGGGAGCAAGTCCTCTTGTTTCTCTATCAAGGAAAGGTTTCGCACAGGAGACAGCCTTTTGTGACATTCTCCTGCCCCCATCAGCCGTGGGCATCTTGTTTGAATGCTGGTGCCCGGAGCTTGTAGAATTTGGAGAACCTGATGCAAGTCAAGGCGTTCTTGGAGAGATCCCACGTACACGTGTCTTGCATACTTCCATTTCCTTTCTTTTTCCTCTAAGCCCCAACAAGATTTCTGTGGCTCAGAGGGAAAAAAAAAAAGAAGAAAGTGGAAGGCTACAGTGGAAAAGTTACCCGGGATGAGGTTGTGGCGCGCCGCACCCAGGATTTGTTCTAGCACGAAGATGCTGTATGCCTTTCCAGTGGCACCCTCTATCCTGTCACTGCATCCATTCCCTGAATCTCTGAATCATGTGTCCTGGTTCACAAGGACGTTTTCATCTATGAGAAGACTATTATTTGGTAAGAGAATATCGTGCTGGCAGTGTGTTTTAATGGCTGGGTTTTTCCTCCTCGTAGTAGAAATGTGTTTTGTTCAGATGGGAAGCCCACGGGTTTGTTTCATCATCATCAAGTCTCTATCACTCCCTAAAACAGTAGCACTTTGTCACAGATTATTTATAATAGGCCCAGATAACTTGATTTAAAAATACGGTAATATGCAGAGCAGCATGTTCTCTAGCATCTAGCATATGTGATCTCTAGCATCACATATTTAGCAGAAAGAGAACTGTGGTGTTTGAATGAAGATTTTACATTTGCTAACAAACTTGTATTTAAAAGTAAAAGAGAAAGGTTAATTAGAAGCAGATATTCTTTTTATGGTGGTTTGATAGAGGAATAAGTAATTACCTTCTATGTTGAATGAAAAATGAAAATTGAGTGTAAAAGTGCAAATGTGAAGTCTGCATACAAATGCTGATAGAAAAATATTTCTAGATATCTCCAGCAACTCATTTGATCTTTTCCAAAACCTGGTAATTAATTTTGCCAGCCATTTTGTTTTCTTTTCCCCCAAGACTTCAAAATTTTCATTTTTTTCTTAAAATAAGAAAGAGGCAAAATACACTTTTTCTCCTATAAGCAGTAAACAGCAGCAAACTTTACAGATCTCACAGGGTGTAGACCCAAAGCTCTTTCAGCTTTGCCACTTAACTGTGAATCCTGCTATCCTGCAGCTGCTGAGCAGAGCACAAGTGTGTGCTGAAGGAACCTCCCCAAATCCCACAGCTGACTCCATGACACATACCTCAGCACATACCCCAGTGTTGGGCAGACGTAGAGGATTTATTAACAAACAAAACCTAATTTACTGGACTCTCCTGAATAGGATCCTTCATGGCCAAGACATGAACTATGCCTGGTGTTTTTCCTTCCTTTCCTTAGACTATATCCAGAGCATTGCCCAGCTACCTTAATTACATGCGAGTTGGGCTCATCTGCAGAGACTGCCTGGGAAGTTACTGGACCAGCCAGGAAGACGATGACTGGGTGTGTTGGGTAGGCACACAGACATGACCCTAATACTTGGCTTCGTAATTATAAGACAAACTTGAATATTTTCCTTATATCACAATTAGAACTTAATTCCATGGATCCAGCCCTACAAGGTACATGGAGAGAAAAATGTCATGTCATTCGGAAAACGACAGAAACACATAGTGAGAAAAGCCTAACACATGCTCCATAAAATGGTCCATCTTCTAATTCATATGTCTGAACTGGATGTCCTGAACAAGCATTAAGTTTTTGCTAATGTAAATACCAGTACAACACTTAGGAAGGGTCATAATGTTTGCTTTCCCAATATTGGAAAAGAAAGAAAGGGAAGCTTAAGAACTGATATTGTCTACTGATACATGGTTGTGAAACTGGTGGAAAATCTGACTCTGTAATAGTCTTTTCAGGTAACTAAGTCACCTTTCCGTAGCTTTCCTCATTCCTGGGGTAGCCTGCTTTAACGATCCCCTTCTAAAGCTTTGCGTCTGTACTACTTCCTGTGAGCGTACGGTGCAGTATGGAAATAAGAGCGATAAGGCTGCTACTGGAGTTAACTGCGAGATCACAAAACTCAGAAACAGGATAGCCTGGAATAGGATGAACTATTTTTTTCATATAATAGGCAGTTTAAATTGAAAGGACGACACATGGACAGTAATTTTATACCCTCTCTTGTGGTGATAAGTGTAGAAAAACTTGGGGCTTGATCCAATGACAATCTAATGCCCCAGTGGATATCACTGGAATCAGTGATATCCAGGGATCCTTTCTAATCTTCCCTTTCATATTACTCTGCACTCTCAGATAAAAATAATGTGCTAGGCATTAAATGGGAAGTAGCCATGAGATCTGGCTTAATAGTAAATCATATTAGAATCTTAACGCTTATGAATGGGTCACTGTAATTTTGTTATCTAAGCACTCATTTCCTTATTGCTCAGTCCTTTTTTAACTATTTGATCTAGATACCTTGTCTGCCTTTTCATATATTTTTGTCTTTTATCTCTTCACCTGCGACGTGAAGAATACTCATTGTCCTTTGTTGAGATATTCTTCGGGCCAGGTAATTCTGCATAGCCATGATAGATAATAATCTTTGTTCCTCATACTTTTGTTGCAAAAATACATTTCCATTTAACATTCTTATTAATTCAACACTATCTTTTCAAGAGGAAATTATGCCTAACAGCAATTACTTGCTGCTCTTCCTGTACTGCAATTTACACTTCAGGCATATTCAGGGTAGCTGTATATGCTGGGTTCTCTTATGTGCTCTCCCTACCAGTTTGCTCCTCTTTGAATATGTCTTGGTCCTTAGTTGTCTCTCTCCAGGTTTTTTAATGCTTACTACTTTTTTTATGGGCACCAGATCTGTAAGAGTGGCAACTTGAGCCAGTGCCAGGCTGAAACTGGCCAAAGATTTCTCGATAATGCCTTGCCACTGGTGATAGGTAAAGACTTGCAAAGATAATTAATTTTAAACCTAGCGAAGAAAATAAGCTGTTTCTGGAAACAAATCACAGTTTTCTGTAATGCAGTGCAACCATTTTCACACGCCTTGGCAGAGTATTATCTTTTCCAAGATCTCTTGCATCTCAGCATGTTTTTCTGTTAGGAAGAAAACCATAACTAAAGCAACTAAATTTTAAATCCCAGCATTTTATCTAAGCGGCTTTTTATTGCCTGTGTTCCAGCTGTGCCATATTCTGTTGTTGCTGGTCAGAAAGGCAAATGCCCAGCTGGTAATTGCATCCTTCTCTTTTGATTCACATCCCTATTGTTTTCACAACTTGTGGGCAGATTTGGTGGCAGAGAAGTGAACAAATCCTTTATTTCCTTTGGAAATAAATTGGAAAAGGTCAAAGGGAAAAAAAAATGAGAAAAAGAAAGAACTGAGAAACATCAAATATGGGGGAATAGCTATTTCTGCTCCTTGTGGAGACACACACACACCACACACACAGGAAACCTCACAGGCCGAGAATGAGACTCTCACCTTCCACTCTCATATTCCATCTTCTGCAATGAGTCAGGGGTATCATTTGCAGCACACCTTGACTCCGGCACTGGGATCCCATGTGCTGGAGAGGGCTTGAATTGGATTTGTCAGCTTCCTGCCTGAAGGAAAGTAGTGCCCTTTGCAGGCGCACATATTCCGTCAGGCCTAACCCTGCTATAAAAGATGCCCTCCTAATCATGCCAGCCCTTCCTTCTCACGCGCTCGGGCCTGCGCTTGTCCCGATGCGTTCACGTGGGTTTCACACGCGCTGTTGGCGTAACTGTCTACGATCAACCTTTTACTGCTTGTGTTTGCAGCAGAAGGTGCCTCATACGGAATGCTTTGGGAGCCCCACCTGGAAGGATTTCCTGCTATGTATCGTGAGGTATAAAGCAGTAAGGATTGCATGGCCTTAAAGATGACTGTGCAGGGCAAAGTGCAGAGCATTTCACCTCTGTGTTATTTGGTAGGCTCTAAGTGAGCAACAGTTAGCAGCTAATAGTTTATTTTAAACTATGCTGTTTTTCTTGAACCCCATTTGTAGCTGGACAGGGGAAAACGATGTTGTCAGCGGCAGCAGATTCCCAGAGGACTTCTGTGTTCAGGGGAAATGAACCAGCCTCGTCTGCATTAGAATTGATTCCTTCAGCCCAATGTTTTAGGCCTGCTGGTTTAGGCTGCTTTAGGGCAGAGTGTGATGGTGCAGAGTATAAATAGTATACTTCTGCCACCTAAGTGCCTTTTAGGGAACAGGAAAGTTAGGAGGGAGAAAAATAAAACATTGATGTTTTTATTTTCCACAGCATAATTCTCTAAGATATGAGGTTTTTTCATTAGAAAATATAGTAATTTCTATATTCTGCACATGGTTATGGAAAATATATTGTAGAACACTTTAAATAGTATGAACAAATCCTGAGATTTTGCTCCTGTAGTGAAGCAGTCAATCCTGCTGTTATGTTCCGTTTAAGTAATTGGATCTTTCTGTACACTCCTTGAATAATTTGTTTTCCTCTATTATGCTGGTATTATACTTTGATCTCTGTTCCCTTTTATTTCCTCAAGTTGCACTTGTATCTCTATGTGCTGCTTCTCTTTTCTTTGGCCTTTCCTATTTATTCTCTCTCTTCTGATTTCTGTTGCACGGTATTATGGTAGAGATAGGAATTTCCATTTGTTCTGCCATGTGAAGACTGACTGTGCTCCCTCTTTGTTCAGTCCTCCTGCTGATTCCCCCCAAATTGCAGGAGCAGGCGGCTTCCCAGGCATCCAGCTACCAGCTTGTCTAGAGTATTGATACAAATGCAGTATATGAAGCTTATGAAGCCAGTAATTACATCTAGTGGAGCAGCAACTTACCTACCTTTAACACCCAGCTAAACTTTAAATAAAGAGGAACCAGATTTTCTGTCTCATTAGAGCTCCTTTTTACTTCAGTTGTTTTCAGGTCCAAAATAGAAAATAAAGCAGTCTGAAACTTAATGAAATGAATCCTTATCTCTATCACAATCATTTTGTTTAATCAAACAATTTTTAATCAATAAAGTAAAAAAGGTTTTTAACCTTTATTGCTCATTTCAGTTTGTTCAAAAAAGTTGCTTCAAAGCAAAGAAAATAAAATATTTTGTGCTTTTTAAAATGTCAAACCTAGTATATATTCTTAGCTGAAGAAGTTAAATCTTTAACGGAGAATTCAGTTTGTTTTATAAACAATATTTTGCTAGTATTTGCTCTGTGACAGATTTTGCTAATGATGAAAACATTGTTTTTCTTCCTGAAAAAAACATTTTGACAAAAAATATGGACCAGATCTGTTGAGAATCAAATGATGAAGCAGTTGCTCATCTGAGTAGCACTCATAGAGTTCAACTCTACAAATAGAGGATAGAAAATACCTTTATTCAGACAAAGGCAATTTACTTGGATTTCCCATTTATTTGTCTCTAGCTTTTGAGATATGTAAGTAACTGCCAAAAGGAAACATCACAAATAGTTTTGGGAATTACAGTGTAGAAGAGATGATGAAGGGACTGTCAACAGAGTCTGCTCTTCACCAAGTTCCTTCAGGAGAAAAGAATCTCAACAAGATTTTTTTTTTCCATCCCTAATCAAATGCAAATATATACACAGTTCTTAAGTTATTACTTGGTAGTTTCCTTGTATGTTGTCTGTCCCAATTTTATGTTGTAAATAACAAGACCCCTCTTTACTGTCACTAAATATACTAAGTTGGAGTTCTTGGCTAATTTTGGCAGGAATTGTAAATGGTGTAAGAGCTGCGTGTACTTTAGGTGCTGAGCTGGCAGAAGCGTTGCACTTCACCACTGTAATTACATTTTAAAGGAGACTTTACTATAGCAGAACCCCATCATAATGTTAATTTTATGGTACTCTTGCTCGATTTACTAATATGGTGATTTGTGCAAAGAAATTAAGTAAATATGCTTCTTTACAATGTTATGTCACAGCTTCATTAGAAGAAGATAGTCCTGAATTGTGTTCCCAGTGCCTCTTCCTCATTTGTCATTTCCTTCCCCAGTGTTCAGCTCAGATGGGGAGGAAATCAGCTCGCCAGAACGTCAGGGAGCCTCCATACAGTTGTAATGAAAAGGTATTTACATCTGCTCTTACATACTATGGCAAAGAATAACACCCCTACTAGGATTAGTGACATGCTACTGTGCAGGAACTTCACTCCTTACGAGACGTGGGAAGTATTTTCATATATGGGCTACTTGGCAAGGGAGGACCCATGCCTCAGTTACTGCCTGCACCCTCTGCAGCCTCTCACTGTAGAAGCAGAAAAAAATGGTAATAATCTTGTTCCGATTAAGAGGTTGTGGCATTTTAAACTCGGCACAGCATGTCCTCAAGTTTTATCTTTCATCCACTCCTCCCAGTTTTGATACATTATTTATTGAGAAAATTCTCAGTTAAGAAATGTTAGAATCCGTTTTTGCCCTGGTCTTGCTGCCACAGCATCATAATAGAGGATGAAATGCACTCCAGCGCTCCAGTGTTCAAGGCTGCTGAACTGGAATTGTAGAGGTAATGGACATAAACCTTGCCTGAGCAGCAAAGGGTCTCCCATGTTTCTGACACTGCTTCAGGCATCAGCTCTCCCCTCTGAATGGTCCAGTCGTGCCACAGCCATGATTTGCAACACTTCCTATTACTCTCAGCCCGTTTCTCCTTGTTTTGTTGTGTTATTCAGTCATCCACCATTTGTAGAGGTCTAAGAAATACTACCCTGATATTAATCTTTAATTTAGGAAAGGGCCAGCAGCACTTGTGCCACTGATCCACAACGTGAACACGAGCACCAGGCTTAGCAGCTGGCTGGCTAAAAAAGAGCAGCCCAAGAGGCTCGTGGGTTTCTCCCTTCTCTCTTATCTAATGCAGAATCTGTCACGTCACACGGGCACTGCTGGCTGCATCCTCTACCTTACAAAAGATCAGCAGTAGCTGGGGAATGACAAAAGCTCAGCACTTTTGAAAATCATATTGGGCATATTCTGTACATGTGAAGTCTGCTACTTATAATTATATTAAAACACCTGAATTAAATGTGGTATGAAAGAAATATTAAAGTATTTATGCTCAGAAAGATAAAAATGTAACAAAATTGTCTCTTAAAAGCTGAACGTTGCACTGCTTAAGGTAGGGCCTATATTCAGATGGAACATAAATTTTTTGAGATTTAGCATGTATTTTTCTTGGGAGAGGGTATGTTTGCTTTGCTGTAAATACATTTTATTATTTGACACTGCTCAGGGTAAGAATACAGTCTGGTCAGATTTGTGAGTTATTTACTTTCAAAATACTATTCTCTCATTTTTAAAATATAAGTTACATATAAAAAATACAAGTTTTTTGTTGTTGTTGAAATAGTTAGATCAACAGAAATAGATGAAGCAATCACCGGGTAGATTTAAAATATAGATGTTTGCAGACAGAGTAAGCTATTAATGAAAAAAAAATTGATAAATGTTATTTACACCTTAGTGTCACAGTACTTTTTTAATATTCTCTGTTTTCTTTCATCTTTTATTAGTGACACTGTACTCTACAATCTAGGCTATTAATTTACAGTAGAGACTAACCCAAAATAATATATTACATATTACAGATTGCTTTGGTACTATTCCGCAACTGATTGCTTTAATGCTGTTTTGTCCATGCCTGATTGCTTTTTTCGTCTTTGTTCTAATTTTCAGCCGTCCCTTCTGATTTGTGTACTCCTTTTGATGCATTTTTTTTTTCAATTTTAAATAGTTTATAGGTAGGCAGATTCCGTAGTTTTTTTTAAGAAGAAATCTATCAGATGCGGTTTACTAGAAATCCTGAGTATCTGTAACTGAGTACTTGGATCACTTTCAGGGTATGTTCGGAGTTGTGCTTGAGAAAAAATGTTTTCATCTGATCCATATACTGAAACTGCATTTGAAAGCTATTTATAGCAATGCAGTTCCATTTTCTACCCTTATATATATATCAAAATTAGTGTTGCTCTCTGCCTCTATCATTCTAAATCCCATTACCTGGATCCATTATTGTCCTAACTCCTTTATTTGATAAATGTTACTAATTAAACCTCATAAATTTTGGCAAAGGGAGGAAAATATGACACAAAACTAGATTCATTTGTTACTGAGAAGCAGGCTGGGGAGTGCTGTGCAGCTCTAGGCAGGTCGGTAGGGCGGGGAGAGCTGTTTGCTTCCTGTGTATGCAGTGAAGGTAACGACTGCGCCATGGTCAGGCAGGGCAGATCGTCGCTTCCTTCCTTCTTGCTGTTCTTGCTTTGAAGAAGCTGTAATTGGGGCTGTACGTGTGTGCGGTGCCGTTAATCCGGCCCTGGAGGCATGAAGCAGCTCGCTGCGACCCGCAGCCAGCGCCGCCTCACGCCGGCGTTTGCACAGCGCACCAGGAGTCAGACCAGGCACTGAGCTGTCTGAAAACTAAGCTAGCAAGAAAGAAGGTGAGTCTGGAGTTGGCGCAAACTCACTGCACTGCCATACAAACCTGGGAAGGTTCAAGAAAAGAGGAAAAGAAAATTGGCTGTCTGAACTACAGCGCAAGGACTCCCCCCTTCCCAAGTTGAGATGTCGCCATGTTAAGTGAGGATAACTTCAGGAAACATCTGACTTGCAAAAAGCGCAATTTGGCTTGCAGTAATCGAACACTTATTATTTCCAACATAATGTTATAAAGCTTCTAATTCTCTTTTACTTGCGCAAGAAGAATCAGGACCCACCTAACTCAGCAGGGAAATGAAATATCTGCTCAATTAATTTAATATGTGAGAGAAAGGGCAGAAATGTCGTACTAAGTTCATCTTAGCATAGACCAACAGAAATAGCTTCAGAAAAAAAATCAGCTTTGTGTTCTTGAAACGCAGGGAGACGAAAGAAGGTTCTGGAGGCTGAAGGGACTACTTGCTGGGGCCCTTGAGATGTCCTGCCAGCCCTGCAAGAACTTCTCTGTACATTGCATTTGATATTAAGACACATCAGATTTAAAGTGCACATAGTCTAAAAAAATATGGCTGAGAATAGAATACCAATGCCTGAATCTGCTCATTTCCCTCTTACCAACAGATCATCCTTTCTAGAGTTCAAATCTTCCAGAGTGCTTGAAAGTTATGACAATATCCAGTGCATTCGTGTAATCAAATGATCATAAATAAAGCATTTCCTGATCTATAGTTGTATGCCTTCAAAAAAGATGCACAGAACTCTTACAACTTTTTGTCTTTTTAGAAATAACAACAAAAAAAACCTCTTGAACTTGGCAGGTACTTTTGACAACTAAGAGTTTGAAGGATGCAGCATATTTGGCATCATTTATATTAGTTGGCTTGTAGAACATTTCTGTGTTTATAAGATAGGCACTTTTGAACACAGATACTATGTTATCTTAGCTCTCTCCTGGAATCATAATATATATTATATTTATTATGAGGTGATATAAATAATATCTAATTCCTACTAAAAGAATCTGTCAAGTAGTGCACAGTCCATCAGGCACTTCCCTTGGATGATGAGCAAAGACAATATTAAATCTAGTAAAACAACATAATTTAGGACCAGCAGGATCAGAGTAAAATCTGCTGTTTGGTGTGAAAGGCGTAGGAGAGATGGAATAAATGATGGTCACTAGGAGGGTGAAATGACCAGGAGAAACAAGGTAGCTCTTTTGGTCAGTGAGGGAAGGCAAAGTTATCCTTGGAGTAAGGGTTTCCTGGGCGGGTCCCATGGAGCGTAGCTGGAGCTTGACACTGGTTAGTGTCAAGCTGCTTTGCAGGAAGAGAAATGTGCAAATACTAACTTTGTGAAAAATTTGTGCGTTTTGGTTAATTGTTCACATTTTATAGCATTATCCTCTAGTCTAAAGTGTAAGACACCCTCACATTGTGAATCTTACTGACTTTGCTTAATAATATTTTTAAAATTCACATGTTCATTGAAGTACTTCATTACATTTACGTATTATAGTAACAGTCTTGCTGGAATCATCTTAGCTTGCTTCATGGAGTTATTCCAGAATTGCAACAGGATCATTTCATACCTTCTTAAGGTATCAGTGAAAAATTAATTTAAATATTACGTAAAGAGTGTATGCTCTTCCTCACTGAAACAATGATTAAGGCTCCAGCAAGTATATAAGTTCTGGGGTGAAAAGTTCAAAATTATGTAAAATTTTTATTAAGGACAAAATTAAATAAACATTCACAACCATAAATGACATTTTTTTTCTGTGCTTATACATTATTCATCGATAACTTAGCCATGCTAGAAGTGCTGTAATTAAAGGAAGTCCCAGATTTTCTGAAGTTCAGCAGTACGATTCTTTTTAACACCTTCTGTCACAATTATTTGTGGAAGTAGTGAATTAACAAGAATTATATATTAAAAATCAGTGGAGGGCTACAGGATTTACCTCGTTAGTGTATTAAACATAATATTAGTACACTGTTTATAAACTAAATAATTATTTTAATACTGGCATATGTACAGCTTGCATCAGTTAGAGGGCTGATTTAGTCCCAAATATCTGAATGTTCTGAAGCAGAGAAAACTTAACCGCATAGGCCTTTTTAAGATGTTGTATTCTTCGGTTTGGCTGGGATTCAGAACCTCATAGAAGTGACAAAGGACTTTTTCATGGATTTCCTGGCCTAATAGAAGTCAGTGGGTGTTGGCACAGGGGCAGGGGGTGGCAAACCCTGAGAGCATCAGAATTGTTGGAAATTTAATTAGTTCAAAGTCTAGGAGCTTGTTGCTTACTAGATTGACAGTGAGAAGAAATAGAGACATTCATATTCAGTAGAACCCCCCCATGGCTGCTCTGCATTGCCAAGTGTTGATAGGTTGCTTATAGGAGGAGACGCAGACCTGCCGGTTAGATACAGATGGGATCTGGGAATTTGCGTAATCTCTAGCTAAACATACGTATGGAGGAGGGGGAGCAGGCTAAATCGGAACCCAAACAAGCAGGGGGCAGTGAGCCCACTTCGAGCTGAGGTAGATTTTGTAGCCTACAGACCTTCTTTGATTGTTCATACTGAAGCAGAAAACCAGGTTGTGAAATGTGGTTCTTCCCAGAAGAAAGCACCACATCACAGAGGCATCAGCCCTATATTCATCCAGAGATTTAAACATTTCTGTCTTGCATTAGAAATTAAATTAAACAATATATATATATATATATATATATATGTATATAAAGATTAAATAGATACCTGAGAATGTACTGTGATTTAAAAATACGGAAGTTTTTTTTTTTTCTTTGAAAAATTCCCACCTCTCTTCTTGATGTCATTTACTCAAATTCTAATGTCAGGTTAAAACTGTGCACAGAAGGAAAAGGCTGGCAGATGAGCAGGAAGAGGCAAGGACTGCCCCAGACCTTGAGCCAACAACTTCTTCCCAAGAAAGCTGGGCAGAAAAGTGACCTAAAGCTGACACTTCCACAGCACCATTCTAGAACTCGTACTCTGCAGGCTTAGGCTCAAGTTTTCAGTCTCAGAAGTGCAAATTTCCGTTCAGAATATGTTTAAACACCCTTAACGATAGTACTTTTAGTTTCAAATTAGAAACATGTAGTATTACATATTTCTTAACTACCGACAGGAAGATTATAAAAAGGTAGAGGGCTATTTTCTCTGTGGCAGAAAATGGTTTACTTAGTGTTTACAAAGCTCCCTGTTTGCAAATGCATTTATATACATATTCATACTAAAAATATACTGTATTTCGTTTTGAAATAGTAATTATTTCTCTATGAATTGCTTAGGATATTGCTAAGGATAAAGCAAACTCAGTGCCTCCAACCTTTTCGTGCTTTTTGTCTTTTCTCAGTATTTTGATAATGTGTCTGGGATTGCTCACATTGTTTTCCTAGAAATACTGCATTCTAGTCATCTTAATAATGATTTAAGAGGAGCTTTCAGTGAAATCCATAGAGTAAGAATATTTTGATGGTAGTCAATATTCTGTCTTCCCGTGTGAAGAGCTTTGGGATTCCTGTCTTATCATTTATCTTCCAAACTTAATATATTAGTTTGCATTGGCTGCATGGTACATCCAGTGATGTACCATGAAAAACATAATTTTATCTCTGACTGTTTATTTTCACACATCCAGTCCACATGAGGAGGTTAAATTCTGTTACACTACCTTAATCTGCTTTGTACGTCCTTCGGTGTTCCTTGTCTGGGCACTAAGATGTGAAAAACAATGCAGTGCAACAGTTAGCTGTACCGTGAAAGAAAAGCTGCATCTTTAAATGCTTCCTAAATGATACTGTTCTTCACAGCCTCTACTCTGATGAAACTGGCATAAACTTTAGCAGAAAGAAAGCGATTAGAAAACAAATATTAAGCATTCATCCTGAAAAGACATATTGGAATGTCCGTTCACTGAAGCTGTTCCAGTGAATTCCTCATAAAAGATTGGAGGCACAAATGAGTTTCCAAAAAGATACTTTTTCATACATCTTAAATATTTAAGATTTTCTGTATCTTTGAACAGATGGTCATAATGTGGGATTGTTGTTGTGCACAGAGCATCCTTGTTTCTTCCATGTTAGTCTGTCCGGAGTGGCCATGGCCACAGATTTGATCAGACTTCACAGAAGCTGCTTCACACTAACCCAGTTAGTCTTCGTGCTCACAAAAATAGTGCAACTGCAGCTGAGATGTCTTCTCATTAATTTTTAAAAAGAAAATGTAAGGAACTCAATGTACCTTGGAGACAGCCATTCCATTAGAAGAATGATTTAACCCTGTCATTTTTGGGGAAGTTATACCTAAGGTATTAGCAGAAAAGAGGAACTGTCAGAAAAATCTAAGTTTTAACATTAAATATTGGCTTAGATGTACATTCTCTGCTAAAAAAAAGCTTTTTTGAAATTTAGCTATTATTATTCTCTATTTTTATTCTTACTGTAATATCAAGGCATCCTGTAAACATCACTGTATTTATCCATGCAAGACTGTTCAGAGAATATTTGCTATGCAGTTTTTACTGTTCAGGGAGACTCTGGCAATAAATAAATACATTTGAAACCTATTTACAGTTTCCTTTATACTTAGGCTCCTTCAGTAACTAACTGTTCCAATACAGAATAAGTTTGCAGGTGCATCATTTCTTTCTCCTGTGGCAAATTGCTTTTTTTGCCTTAGACATTGAAAACTATTTTTAGCATCCCATTTCGGTCTTGAAAAATATGTGTCTTATGTTCTACATTACTTATCACTATTTACATTAGAAAAGGTGCAAGTGGTTCAGATCTTCCTGCTAATATGATTTCTATCATCTGGGTCCTCGATCTCTCATCTGGGCAAATTTGGAGATTGCTGAAGAGCAAGTTTAGTCACGGACACAACAATATCCCGTGCTGTTTTCTGCTTGCATGTATACATATAAAAGCCCAGAGAGTGTCCAGGTTTCCATTGCAATTCACATCCTCATGAACTGGAGACTGTAAAATCTGTTCTAAATATAATATCTCCAAGAATAACAATTATAGTTATAGTATCTATTATCTCCTCTTTTCATATGTGCCTCTGAATCCTACTGCAAACAACTGATTAGCAGAAAGCTCATGTCCTCTTGGAGAGTGCAGGCTGTATCTGACAAACTGTGATTAAAGGACTGCTCTCCAAATGGTGACATCAAAACAGACTTCTCAGACCAAGGCATCTTTGTGTGTAAAAATTATCCTCTTGCTGGATTCCTTGCATGCCCCCAGTATTCTGATCAAACCTTCTGCTTTTATTGGGTCCCTGCCGAGGGTGCAAAGTCACCATAAAAGTTACAAGGCCTCTTTTAACAGAGCGCACTCCAGATAGCACATATGCTAGGGAGCTGATATTTAAATGAGTACAATATTACTGTAGCATCTTAAGGGAGTAAAACGTTCTGCTCAGTTGCTGATACATTCAATATTCATGGTGTTCTTTACGTTTTTTGGAATATCAGAGGCTAAAAGCAACACAGTGTGCTGCCCACACCAACCTGGGTCACTGGGCTGCTCCTGCTTGCCTGGGCTCTGCTGTCCCTGCACCCTGCCTCCCAAAGTAATGAAAGACCTGGATGTTTTCACCTTGTTCTTAGGTCCTACCTTTCAAGATTATCTGGAACGATGTTTGCAACTATGTCTGTACTCGGTTTAGTGCTTTCTCTTAGTATTAATCTTCAAGATCAGCCTTGTCAGTGCTGGATTCAGTGTGAGGCTGTTGCAGTCTTTTTTCATCATCTTTTCACTTTTAAGTCTTAGTTGTGGATGTTTGAAGTCTTAGCTGTGGATGTTTGGCTGAGAAAACTTCCTTCAGTTCAGAGGTAATCATATAGAGTGATTGCACAGCACAATTTGAGACAACTATCCCTGACACAGAACTGAGAAAAAATAATGACAAATTGAGCAACTCTCTGAAATGAGATTATTCCCCAAACGGAGTAAATAAGAAAAATAACTGTTTGTTTGTAAGATAAGGCATGGGTCAAATCTAAGCTCTTCATTATTACCTGCAGCAGTCAGAGCTTCATCATATTGCACTCCCTGCAAATCATGTCTGCCAGGACTGGGCTGTACTGCTCTATTTGCACAGGCGAAACCAGTGATTTATCTGTTGCTCAGGAAGAGCAACACCCAAAGGAACTGTAGTAAGTGGGCTGCAAATCTTAAACCAGCTTCCTTGAACCACCCTTGAATTCTGATCCCCCCTCGCCATGACTGCTGCCCCGCGCTGTGCAGCACCTTCCTCTCTGCATCTTCAGATGAGCTGCTGTCCGGTTCTGAGCACGAAAATCCCTCTGCGGGGAGAGGGACACAGAATGGAAGCGAGTGAAGGATGTTAATCCTCTTTCCAGTAAAATATTTGTATCTATGGACTCTTTCTGGTCACCTCTTTTACATGGGCTTGAGAAGCCATCCCTGTAGGCCCATTAGCCTGGATAAGCCCAGCCCACTGCTGTCCATTCCGGTAACAACGGGAGTCATGGGGATGCCCGTCCCTCCTGCACTTCTACAGCAAACTTCCCCAGTCCTGCAGGGTACGTAGCAACCCTCAATGTACCGTGTAGAAGTGTGGGAGCTTAACCCTTTGCCATTGCCAGGGACCACTTGGGTCCTTGTATTTGACAGCTTTTTCAATCAAGGTCCAGGAAATTCTGTAGTATGTTAGGCCCCATTGTGTTAAATATTGTGCTAATGTACTTAAATTTGCATTAATAACCTGAAGCTAATGGTGTGCTGGTCCAGCAGCTTAATTCTACAAGATAAAGACTTCACTATTCCAAAACAGTGAAATCATTCATTCGATATGGAACTAATCTAAATCTCTAAGTAGATTGCAATTTACATGATATTAAATATATTCTGACAGCACAGTGATAAAGCAGATTAAAGGAAAAGAGTGTGAAGAACTATATAGGTTGCATCCATCTTCATACTACTTAGGGAGAGTTCATAAACCCTCCCTAGAAAAGAACCTTCCACAAAGTGCGGTGAAAGGAGAGGGCTTCAAAGCCGAGCACAGCAGCTTATCCTGCGCAAGCACCGGTGCCATCAATCATTATGAAGAGATTAGGCCTGTTGTGCATCATCAGTTAAGAATCAGGGCAGATTATATCAGTGAAACAACCACTAAATTAGTAGTAGGAATAATATTAACTAACAGACATCACAATACCATCTTAATTCTTTATGTACAGTAGGTCTCCACACAGTACAACCTTGACTCATTAATTTGATTAAAACTACATGCTCTGATCCCTGAAATGTACCGCTAGGTTAGTGGCTTTACACACAGCATAGCTGTTGGACATCAGTTTAAATAGCATTGCCAGTCCCTGGGTTTCTTTTATCTGTGGCTGGTTTTTGACCACAGGCTGTAACTCCGCAGGCCTGCGCAGGCTGCTGTGGTTCGCGCTCCTCCGCAGCTTGCGGCGCTGCGCGACTGCCGGCCAGCCGGCGGCCAGGGCTGTGCGAGGCGGCTGCCGGGCTGCTCCTCGCCCCGCGCCGCCCGGCCTGCTCCGGGCCGAGAGACACAGGGTCCCTCACAGCGAGGCGGAGGCTGCTCCCTCACCGCGCTGAATGTGTTGGCAGCGCCTGTGCCAGGCACTCGACCTGCGGTGGCTGGCACGGTAAAAGAACCTGCAGAGAACCGAATATTTAAGAAAAGCCCTCAGGAGTCGTTCTTCAGATCTCATGTGTTTGTTTCTTTGTCCCAGCTTCCTACATTCAGTACTTCCTTTTAACCTTTGTCATGCTCTCACATGCTTTCACTGTAGATATTCTGCACATCAAAAAGGTTATGTTTTTGTATTGCTGTCCCCGTCATTAATGTTTCAGCCTGCTACAGGGAACATGGGTTTGTTTGTAAAGCCCTTGGGCTTGTCCCCGGGCATCCTCAGCTGTTGCAGTAAGCACAGCCTTCGTGTGCTGCGCTGTAGCGTCCTGGCGAGGAGCCGCCAAAGGGGTCTAGACCAAGAGGAAAAGCACAGTGAGCTGAAACTCAAAAATTTCTTTTGAGGCTGAAGTTCTGGCACCTGTTAACCTGTGCCAGACTTGCATGATACCTGAAGACGTGCACTGGCATGCATTATTTTGCTTCATCTGAACAATTCAGTAAGTGGATGGCAAAGAGAAAATCTGCAGATCGAGGCTCTCTGGCTTGAAGCACTTTGATGTGTACAAAAGGTGTTAACTCTTTTTCTTGGGTGGAAGAAAATAAAAAAGCATTTGCAATAATAAAGGATCTCTTTGGAAACATCCAGTTTTCCCAAATCTCTGTCTTTAAAAAACTGGTCTCCTGATTTTTAAAAACATTAGGGATCACTTTTGATCCTTTCTAGATTTTATTTTTTAATGAAACACAGCTCAACCCTTTTTTCTTTTCCTACAATGAAATTTCACCTTGGCTTCCAGGAATACATTCTTTATAGAAATCGTTTACATAGCCCAGGTTCATGGAGCTGTCCTTCAGCTTGACTCTCCCAAGGAATACACTGAAGATGAAATACGGAATGAACCGAAGTTCATTTGAATCATATAGTCAAGCTAAAGAAGTCTTCCTGATCTTATCTCTCCAAGTAATCTGTACTTCAAAATCATAACGTTTGATTATCAGTGAATGGGTGTTACCTGCACAGATAAACTCACAATAAGGATGTAAACCTTTTCTGGAAAATTTGGATTAATACATTACTTGTGTTCTCAGGCACAAAATCTGCTCTTTTTTTTTCATTTTGTTTTAGGTTCTTTTTGGCATTACGTAGTAGTATTATTTAGATAAATAATTAATATAAGCCAGTATAATCTAAGTAAACATGTTAGGAGAGATGATTCTATTGGAAGTATTCAGAAAGCTGAGTTGAATGCTTTTAAAAGATAATCACCTCTGTCTTCTAAAACTTTTCTTATTACTTCAGAATTTATGTTGCATTAAGTCAGTCAGTCATAGCATATGTTTCACTGTAAAGGATAAAACATACAGGAAGGTGAACACATGAACACAGTATTTTTGAACACAATAATTTTGAACACAAAAATAATGTTTTGGAACATCTTGCTGGAGTTGGCAGAAGGCCTTTTTATTCTGTTGTTGCTATTATTATTATTATTATTATTATTATTATTATTATTATTATTATTATTATTATTATTTTATTTAGAAGAGCTCTCTCTGGGCTCAGAGGTCTTCAATATCCACAAATTCAGTAAATGCAATTAATGAAGGTAGTAGTGCTAAGGAACTCTCAGTTAGCCATAGCAAGTCAGTCAGTCATGGTGGTGATAATATCCATTAGATGTGCATATTAATCCTTCAAGATTTATAACTGAGTCTTAGCACAGAAGACCACTTCTTCATTAACTCTGCAAATTTAAGAGCATGTAACACACAAGCATGAGATGTATTGCTGCATCTCTTCTCAGTGGAGATGCATCCAGTTTGATTTATACTTGGCACCCAGAGAATGATTTAATATAACATATTCACTTTATGCTTTAATTTTGCAGTGACTTTAAGCCTTCATGATTATACCAGATATCCCTGATGGCCATTTTTCTCTATTTATTCACAAAATAGGCAGAAAATAGTCCACAGCAGAGCAGTTTTCACTGAATGAGTTGAAGGAGCCTTACCTCTAGGATTACAAGCACTTCTACTCCCTCTAATATCAAACTCTACTTTCTAGGCTCACATTTCCAGTCAAGGTTCCAGTCAGTGCAAACCCTGATAATTCTCATGACAGACACAGACCCACGCTGAGATTTCTCACTCATTTCCTGTCTGCCCAAGAAACAGTTACATTTCCTTCCTTTTGGAGTTTACAAGCAACAACTTTTAGTAGACAAACCTAGTAGTGAGCCAAACTTAGTAGACATGCCAGAGGATAATGCTTCAGTCACATCTGTGCTTCTAATGCAGCAGATTTTATTTCAAAGACTAAAAATATGTTCTGTCTATGGAATGACACGATGTATTCTGTTTTTAAATTTTCTAATAAAACCGTGTTATCTTATATTGTGAAAAAGTTGGTAAAATGGCTACCATTGAATGCCTTCTGATGCAGACAGATGCTGTCTGCTTTTAAAACAGTATACTTGCCCATAATCTTTCTATATTTAGTGCTGTCAAGCCTTTCATCGATACTAACCTAAATTAATCAGTTTAAAAATGAATAGCTCTGTCTCACTAGAGCCTATAATGAATTTCATATCTAGGCATCATTTATATACTTCAAAAAAAGGTCAAAATCCATAGGTATTCTTAACTACACTGAAATCTCGTCTATATAATAGTGATTCTCAAAATGTTATGACTTTACATTTATTTTGCTGTCATTATAAACTGTATATGCTTTCTCCAGCTCCCAAGATCTATAAATTCTCCTAATATAGCGGTCAATATATATTTGTTAGATTCAAAATCATTATATTTCTGTTGTGTTTAAGAAATAATGCAACCTGTAGGAGTGAAAAAAAAAGTCATTTGCCTCTTAGTTAAACTTGTCTGTAGTCTGGTAGCACTGGAAGTCTGACTGTTTCTACTAGAGAAATGCGTTTGTACATTTAGAAACCATCAATATGAAATTCTGTGATGAGCATGTACCCTCATGCTCCTATTCATTTATCACCTTTGTCACCTTAAATGATACTCAAAAACAAATTCAGAGGTATTTGTAGCTCTAAATATAACTTCTGTCAAGGCCCAGAAACAGGCTGCACTTTTGATCTCTTTGCCTTTCCAGTAAAATTTCTACACTGTGATCAGCTGAAGTAGCTCACGCGTGAGCCCCGCAGCCCTCCCAGCGCCTGGTGCTCGCAGGCAGCTGCCGCGGCAGCCTTCTACGAGCGCCATGGATAGACGGCGGGTGTTGCGTCTTGCTCTGGAAAAAACATCAATTTTCAGACCACCTCGTTAAGTTGCAACTCCCCTGCCTCCTACCATGTTTACTGCGCTAGTCTGGTCATATTTGCCCTCTGGAATCTTCCCTTTTGCAGCCAGTGACTGACTAAAGGGCCTTAGAGCTGCCCCTGGCAGAGGGATTGCTCATTAATCCCGAGGTGCGTTGCAGGCGGGAAGAGAAGCATCTGTCTGTCTGCTGCTGCCTCGCTGCTGGCAGTGCCTTCCTCTTCTTCCTTGTTCTCCCTTCTTTAGGGCAGTTTGTAGCCGTAAGTGCTTCTTGAGCTTTATAAGCTCCAGCTTTGGGGAAAAGACTTTTTCAAACAAAACATGACCTCTCTTTTTCCAAGCTGAGCACGTGGTGTTGTCCAGCGTGTACCTCCAGCAGCCCTCCAGCGCTGCCAAGTGCCCGCAGCAGGCAGGGGTGAAGGTGGTTCTGTTTCCCCTTGATCTCCACGAGTCCCACACTGTCATGCAACCTCTGTGTGGTTAGTAGAGCTCTCTTCACACGTACTATTCTTTGCCCTGCCAACTCGAATATCTGCTGGCCAGCCTATATGAAGTAGATGTTCACTAAAATCAATGTTTATTCCCAGTTCTTAATATCTCCCATAGTAACCGCCTAGTCATTATTTTCTTAGCATGGTGAAGTCACAAAGCATTTTCTTACCTTCAAGCATTGATTTGTTTCCTACTTACTCTTCCTATCATCCTCTTTTTTTAGTTTAGCTTTGAATAGTCAAAACAGAATAATGGCAGACAGATAAATCAAGATAAATATAATTTCACTGTACCTTATGCTACACTGTATAGCTGTAGCTAAGAAAAATGGAATAAAAAATACATTTTGAAAAAACTAAAATGTTCACAGACATTTCTGAGCAAAGAAATTAAATGCTATTAAGCAAATGATCATTTTTGTGAAGCATTTGTTTCACAGGAAGTATTTTTTCTTTTGTGTTTAGCGATTTCACATAGTGGATATTAGATGATGAAGAAAAGGCAAGAGAAATATCTAGCAAATAAAACAGCCTATGAAAATCATAAAAAAAACTTGCACAAAGTTTTTTAGTATTACTAAAACAAGCATAAATTTGCAGGTAACATATATTCACTTCCTCCCTAATACCTAGGGGAAAACACAGTCTGAAACAGGTACCCGACATTCCTGTGGTACCTGCAGGGATTGCAAGATGCTCAGAAAAAGTTGTTACAGTCACTGGCCCCAGGCAGCCATGCACTTTCACAGCATGCAGAGAGAGGCCTGAGTCCCATCTTTCTTAGAGATGCCGATACTTAATTCTGGGCCAAAGGGGCCCATTTCCACTGAGGACTTGGAGTTCTGAGCACTGCCCTCAGGAGGGTCTTACCCAGCCAGTTTGATCTCTCAGAAAAACCCTCAAGAAGCTGCCAAGTTTCATACTGAATAATCCAATGATCAGAGCCCTTAAGAGCGAGATCAGAAAAAAACAGGTCCAAATTCGTATTCAAAATGTAGCTCCCTGTAGCCCCCTTCCAAAAAGGCTGGAAATCTCTATTTCATACCTCCTGGACTGTACATCTCACCAAAACTCACCCTCTCTGCTGTCCTTTCATTCCTTCTGGCAAAACTTAAGGACTTTAGTAGCAGACGGTTGAGCAGTAAAACGCTTTAGACAGCCGCCTCACAGGCATCCTCGTGCCTGAGAGCTTTGGGCGCCTGCTGCGGAGGCGGTGCTGCGGAGCCCGCGCTGGGCGCATCGCCGCCGTTCCCTCCCGCCGCCATCGCGAAGCAGTCCCGTCCCATGCTCGCGGGGACACGTGTTGGAGCAGAGCGACGCTTCAGCACTTCATCAACCTGACACACAGTTCACGTGCGCCAGCTCTGTCATGAGGCTGTAGCCTGAGCTGGTACCATTTTGGTGACTGCAGTGTAATGTCTCCATATGTGAAAATCTGCTGACCTTTGATTTTTTTAAAAGAACAAAAATTAGAGTTAGATTTGGGACTGGTGTAATGGTTGAAGTAATAGTTAAAGCTCAGGGTAGAAGGAACAAAGACTCTTGATAATTTTCCCTAAGAGCTAAAAGTGCAGTAATGGCCAGTGAAAGGCAGCAGAGAAGGCAAACAGCTATAAAGACATAGCTTAATAGGCAGATGTTTTAGGACTTTAGTCTGTTTTTTGAGCAAACACCAAGGAGTATTTCTATGCAGGAAATAAACTGTAGTCTATTTTCCTTTGTTGAAATATACTGAATGTAGCTGAGGAGGAAAGCTATCGATATTATTTCTACAGATGTATCATGAAATTTTAGGCTTTTTACAGTAGCATTTGCTCATTCTCTTCCATTTCACGGGCAAAGCATCCTTGTACTGTGTGATATAATAATTACATGAAAAGTAAAGATGTATCGGTGCCCTGTGACATACCCATGCTATAAAATGTGGATATTATGAGATAATTACTGCTTCAGTAAGGAGAATCTTATGGAGTCTCTATTCTTTTTTTACTGGCAAACGTTCTTCTTGCATTATGGCCACTACTTTTAAATCTTGTGTTTATTATGAAACATGTAATCACTGGGTATTGGTTGTTTAACTGAGTATGTTACTCTTCTGTGAAGTAAACCCTCACCGCTCTACGACCCAGTATCAGAAGTTAGACTTTACTGTTTAGATCTTACCAAATATCATCTAATTCTTAAGGACTAGCAAAGCATCAAAAGAGAGTTGGCTTTGTGCCCTGTCTCCCACGGTGAATAAGAGCAATGGGTAAACATGTTAGGCTGAGACTGGTTAGTAATGTGACTCACTTGTAAGTATTACTCACTCTTCTATCCAAGTTTCTTCTTCCCTGTATGGCCTGATTGAACTTTGCTGATCCAAAATGCCCCTGTTCATTTTCTGCCAGTGCTCCTGTGAGACATTTACTGGCATCAGGACACACTGACGTCAGTAACAGTTTTGCCTAATGGGCCAATTTTTAATCCATGATATCTAAGCAATTACCATGTTTTTCCTTTATTGGCTATCTCTAAATGAGGGTATCACAGTTCTCAAATGAGTTTTCAAATTTAAAGAAAATAAATCGATACCCCACACTATATAGCTTATACAGTTTGCTGCCCTGCAGAACAACTAATTTTCCAGTTTTAGTAGCAATTTTGTACCTGCCTGGTTTGTGTGGTACTATATTATGTCCAGGCAATGCTGATTCAGTTAAGAAGCAGGAAAGAAGTCTTTGCAGATACTTCATCAGTTTTTCTAACCTCTTCAAATGATTTCTTTGACTGAGTAAATTTGTATCATCTTAAAAATCTGTATTACCTTCTGATACGCAGTTACATGTTTTGCTCTAATTCTTATATGACATTTTAGAAGATTGTTTCTAAAATGTATCAGAGGGTATCCTGTTCCTTTAGTCAGATCTGAGTTTCCATGGTCACCCGTAGTAGTTTTGTGTCCCGGTGTAATGAAAATGAATGAAATTGCTGTTAATCACCAGAGTTCTGATGAGTCTCTACATAGAAAGGAACTTTTCATGTGGTTTAAACTCTGTTTTGGAATAAGTAAGTGACAAGGAAATAATTGTCAGGAATGTCAATGCAGATGAAAAACAATACACAGGAGAGTTTGGGGCATGAACAGAACAGATGGGGGAGGTGGTAAGTAGTGGGGTTTTTTTGTAGTCCAAGAATCATTCTCATGTGAGGGCAACATAATTACAGGGCTCAGTTTTTCAAAAGGCCCAAATGATGTGTTTGGAAACTTTTAAGAGTAAACGTAAAGATAACCAAGAGACTTTCTGGAGATTGATCAGCATTGTAAGATGGTAGATGTAGCCTTTGGCTGACCCGCAGTAAGCACTAAGCAGAGAAAGCCCCAAATGCCATTCCCACTGGTAGAGCCCAGTAAATTTAAGTATGAGACTTGTGCATTAAACATATTTTTCTAATTCTGTCTGTTTTTTAAAAAATAACTGCAGTCCATTATTCTAGACTAGTGCATCCAAATATGAAGACATTTTGCCTCTTGTCTTCAGGTATAATACATGAGCATTTACCACACACTAGATGAAAACGTGAAACCTGAATCAGTAGATATTGTTACTGATTCCGTAGTACTTTTGTCACCTACTGCAAGGTGCAGAAGGAATGTGGAAAAGAATCTTGATTTAATGAAGTTGTGTTAGATGCTAAATGCTTTGACATTGTTGCAGTATCGGTCAAGCTAATATTTTAATATTTGATTAACTAAAGTAGATGAGGAATGCAACTAAAATGCTATTTTTAGTCTCCAAAATAATTAAAAAAAAATGGAAGAGCAGTTGATCAGATCATACACTTTACCTGAAGTGTTGAAAAAATAGCATTGCACCCATGTGACTAGAAGCTTGAGCATTCTCTGAATCACCCTTAGCTGTACCGTGGGCAGAGTATTGCATTCTTTGGGGGGTAGTACTATATGTTAATGTTTAGGCTTTTTAAAATGCAAGTTGAAGGGGACGCATGTTAAATCGGTTCAAAGAAGACACAACTACTGTGTAGAACACAATCTCTACTGCAACCTCCTTTCTCAGCTTGAGAGGCCTTGCATTGCCAATGGAGCAAAGAACCCCACTCCCCTTCGAGAGACAGAGTGGATAAAATAACCCTAGTGGCTCTGACACTAGTTCACCCCTCCATTGAGCTCTACAACTCCTTCGGCTAAAAGCTGTTGAGAAACAGATGTTTGGTTTTCGGGAGGAGGGTTTCTGGTTAGTCAAATATTCTTTCATCTGAAATAAAACACAGTTGATTGATTGTATACCCAGTACCTGGGGGGAGCTCCATTATTTGGAAGACCTCTTCTTTCAGCCTTACTTAAAGATATTTGTGAATTCAGTTTTGCTGATTATTAGGCGGGGATCATAAAATCCACCACATCATAAAGAAATTTTACATCTAGTGCCCAATAAATGACATAAAAATTGAAGTGATTTTTTTTTCACTTCCATGCTAATTTGCCTCAAGAAACAATTCTGATAACCAGGAGCTAGCAATATTTTACGCAGTAGGCACTCCCAGAATTACATAATGTTTTGGAAATATATGTAGAAAAGTAATTTACCAGCCACAGGAATCCAACGTTCATTATAAAATTAAATAACATAATATATTTTATAGGCTTGAAAAGAGAACAAGACTTCAGCAAACTAGCAAAATAATGTCAAATTGAGAGAAACTATATATAGCTTCTATATAATTGTTTTTATATGAACATAGGAATCAAAAAGAAAATAATGTAAAAATGCTCACAGTAAATAAATAGCAATGTATTATGACATAAAATACGTAATTAGTATGTGATTTATTTTAGACTTGCATTTGTATTGTTTGGAGAACAATATTACTTAGACATTATCTCAACAATAGACCTTAAAACAGGTGAATGCTCAGGACAACAATCCCAGGCAACAATCAGCATCCTAAAAGGACCCCAGCTAATAAAAGAGGAGGAAGAATAACTGATTGCTTTGATGCACATGTAAATACATTATTTGAAGATTTACTTTAATAGAAAGTTCTGATTTGTGGAGACAAAAGCTTCCCTATCCTACTAACAGGGTGGATAGACCAGTGTAGGAGGTGACCTATACGAGCAGATAACCTATATAGTAGGTAGCTGCTTTCTGTAGTTTTCCTTGAGAGTGCTGGGCATCCCCGCCTTGTTACCTGCCCCATCTCCTGCAGCCTTCCCACTCACCCATCGTGCTGGAGCACGCTCTGCCGCTGCCCTCCCTGAACCTTTCCCTCTGCAGCTTCTGCTTGACATGAGTTTCCTTAAAGGATGCAGAATGGCAGCCCTGGACTTGCAAGCACTGCCACTGAGATAGACAGGAGCAGAATGGTGCCAACGGGGCTAGCACCTCCACGCGGGCATGCGGTAATAGGGAATGTCTTGACTTCCGGCTCCTCAAAATGTGAATGTTTCTAGAAGAGGAGAAATAGGTCATGAGAAGGAGACACTAAAAAAAAAAAAAAGGCTTTGCACCTCCCCTACTTTGTATGTTGTACCCAGAGGATGCTATATTTTATTTCACTCTAAATCCTGCTTATGCTTTGATTTAAAAAGATCTCTCATATGAAGTCTTGCATGTCCTATCCTCATATAGATCATACAAATTTCTTTTGGGGCAATCCAAGAATGATGGAGGGGTTGGTTTTCACAAATACTAACTGTAATAACTAAGAAATGCTGAGTTTTCTATTTAATTGGAAGCACTAGAAATTGTATTAGCAGTAGGGTCAAAATAGAAAGAAAAAAGAAATCCTACCAGTTTGTTCTATCAAAGCAAAATAATGGTGCCCTTCTCAGTTATGTGTCTTAGGGCAATGTACTCATCAGTTGTATATAGACTTTTCCAGACAAATAAAATAGCACCTGGAAAAGCAAAGCAGAAAAATCTATGCACGTATTTAATCTTTCTGGTCATACAATTCCATTAGGGGACCAAAGAGAACAAATCCTGTTTGCTTCTCTGTGCAGAATGAGGATGAAGTTGTCCAACATATAAATGTTTCAGGTATCCATATCCTTATTTATTACCCTGAACTGCTGGAACATTGAATTAAGGATGCACTGTTGTCACCATCATCTTTAGGTACCAAAACCAACCAAATTTTCAGGCAGCAGTGAGATTTTTGCCAGCATTCCTTTTAAAAGATAAACAATAAAATTCTTTCTTGTCAGTATGGGAGAGCAATCAAATTCCACTTTACTTGCCTTTTAGGAAGTCTAGGATTTCTTTTCAATTTTTTGACCTCATATTGCTCTTTTCTTCACAAAAATAAATGATATTTCTTCAATTCCTAAAATTTTCTTAAAGTTGAAATAAATTTAGTATCTTTTAAGTCAGGTGGTTACAACTAATGAATACAGAATTGAGCTCTACTTTAATCACTGTGGAAGAGCATGTGGACCAACCACTTCCTTAGGGGACAGTGTCCCTTACTCAACAATTCAATGAAAACTATTCAAATAGTTTCATTTGAATGGGATGTTCTTTTCCTGTTGTTACCTGTACAGATCTTAAGCGTTTTCTGGCAACACCTTTTAGGGTGAACACAAAGGAAAAAGAGGACAATAGGAAACATCCAAAGAGAAAAATGCTCTTGCCTACTGAAATACAGAAAGTGCACGTGGCCACTCTGTTATTAGCCGAATAAGAAGTGGAATGGGACTGGGAGCAGAGATGGGAAGGCCTTCCCAAGCAAACACACTAGGTCACAGGTCCTGTAAATCACCCTTAAAAAGTTCCCAATAGTTGCCAGCATTTATTGCCTTTATGCTAGTAACAGATGCTTGCAGAAATACCAGTGCAGTAGTTCAGCACAGAACACGGGCATTTTGTTGAGAACACAGCACTGGCACAACACAGTTAACACAGGCCAGCTCTTCCATGGCTTCCAAGTAGGAAATAACAAGTATTAGGGAAGCATCAATCTCTTTGCTATATGCAACTTTTTAGTGTGCTCTGTGTATGAATGGTAACAAAAAAGTGAACAACACTTTGGGGTAGTGCAAACTTAGGGACAGTGGCGAACTGGCTAAACTGATCAGCTATAGAATGTATAAAAAATGGATGCTGCTGCTGCTGTCCCTGCCCCATTTTTCAGAGATTGCATTAATGTATGCACCTACCTTTACAAAACATATTCCCAAAAGCTCAGGAAATTCATCAAGGATTTGTTTTAGCAATGAGCTTGATTGTTGACAGCATACAGAAGATGAAAATTTCTCAAGCATTTCCTTATGTCTATTTTTTCCAGGGTTGTTTTATAAGTTCTGCATTATATTCTGATCTTTATCTCTCCTGTGAGACATTTTTTTTAAAGTGAGTTTATTCAGTATGTCAGCTATTTTAGAAGTGATGAATTTCATCCTCTGTTCATTAATTACTGTATTTTCCCTTTGTATTTTTCCTCCCCCACATAGTGATACATTTATAAGATGTAAAATTTTTACTCCCATACAGCACTGGTACTCTGTTCTAAAATATCTCATGAATCATTCCCTCTGTGTTTTCCCTTTATAGTCTTAGTCCATCACTTAGTGTCCAATCCGAAAGGTAAAGCTTTATGCTGAAAAGAGAAGTGACAGTGAACCTTGAAAACTGTAGAAAAATACTGCCTGGTTTGCATCTCTATCTGCTAGTTTGCTCTTTGTTTGAGGGTTACAAGAACAGACCTAAATAAATGCAGCCTGAATTTCCGACATGAAATGTTCAGGTGTATCAACTGGATTTTGCTAACTCCAGGACCTAATACTAGCCTTGGATAATGCTGGCTCTTTCACTCTGAGAAATATGCGATAACGAAAAGAGCTATATTCTCCAAATACTCATATGGAGGAATATTGTTCCCCCTTAGTAACCTTAGAACCTGAGTTCAGTAACCTTCAGTAGTTAGGACTGGATTTCCTGGTGTTGCTTGTCTCTAGTCTGCCTCATATCAGTATTGTAGCACTTTGAAATTCAATTGAAATGAGAGTTTATTTGAAAGGAAACAACTGCAAAAATATAGCTAAGAATAAGGAAAGTCAGCATTCTTTGTAATAAGCGTACTGATCTTCTACCTGTGCTTTGCTTCTTGTTGCTTTGTTTTTCTTTCACATGCCCTCCACCATCCCCAAGTCTTCTGCCTGCCCAAGTAACAAACAGCTTATATTAATCTGGAGTTTAAGTAGTTATATGGGAAGGAAATCAAAAAGCAAAGAGAAATGGTAAACCTATTTCCTATAATTTTCTAGCAGCAAAACCACTTAATTTTCTACTAGCTTCCCTTTCTCCAGGGAGGAACGTGATGGACCAGAGGGTTAAACAACAGGCTGAACTGCAGCCGAGTCAAACCACCTCTGCTCTGGTATCTGTTTTGCACCTGAGTTTGTAGCAATCATCCTATTCTGAATTATCGCATAAAGATACTAATTAACTTTGCTTTTGTAACATGAGAAGATAAAGAAAATCCCCTGTGGATGACAAAGAAAGAAAATGCCACCTGGCCACTAAAATTCTTTTTAAACATTATCCACTAGCAGAAAATCAATCTAACACTGCTTATGTATTACAAACCAGATTCAAAACAAAACAAAAACCCACTTTTGTGATCACAGGCCTGCTACGTGCACCCGAATTTACACTGAAACTTGCTAGCATCATGGGCAAATAATGATCAGCTTTTTACTTCTTGTTTCAGCAAGTAAGTTTCTTGCACAGATTTTGCAATGTATAAGAGGGAAATTATCTCTAGAAGACAGGCCATGACTGCTCTCGGTAGCCTAAATAAAAATTTAAATTGTGATGGGAAAGAGCAACATTTTGAAATCTATTTCCTTCTCTTTGGGAGCATATGTGATTTGAAGAATAAAAGGTCATTTTTAGTAATGAGTTCAGAAATTATATTGTGCCTGAAATGATCTACACTTTGCACAAAAAAATCGATAATATAAAGTAGAGACATAAATCTCATTATTGATTTTTTTATAATTCTATTAATAGCTCTATAAAACAGGCAGTGAAACTTTTTTTAAAAAAAAAAATACATTCAACATAGTTTAGTCACAGGACTTACTTTTAGCTTTATCTGAAATACGGGACCAATATTTCATTTGTCCTCCAGTAGTTCGAAATAGAGGCAAATTGGGATGGCTAGAGATTTAAGGTGAATGTTATTAAAATACATTCTTACTACTGAATGTTAGCTGTTAAAATCTTTTTAGATATATGAGCCTGAAATTTTCATGTCTGACCCAATTTAGTAGTATTTCATGAAATGAAACCTAAAAAAAAATTGTAAATCTGCTGCCCATGTTGGAAACCTCAGGCGTTCTCATTAACTGACAATTACAATCACGCAGCCACAAGAAAACTTTTGTCATCTGCAGATAAAGTAAATCCGTGTGGAGTCATGAACTCATCTGAAACTATCTGAAATACAAGCAAAAACAGAAAGGAGCTTTTTTTCCTGGCAGTTTCTTAGCAACAGAAGCAATACCGCTGAGGAGGCGGGTTGGTCCTGTGGAGCAGAGAGCTGCAGCGGCCGCGAGAAGCTCCCGGGCGGCAGTGAAGGTGCGTGCGGGGCCTGAGGCGGGAGGAGCGCCCGGCCGCGCGCGGCGCGTCGCACAAAACAGCCCCGCTGCAGCCGAGGCGCCTCCGCGCCTGGGTATGAGGGAAGGCCTCTTAACTGCATTAGCAGCTTAATGGAAATCCTCAGTTTTCTCTTACTAAAAGCAGGCTGGAGTACTGTCAGGGACTCTAAACCTGCTTTCCTGAGCTGCTGAGGAAATCTCTCTTTATAGCCAGACCTCTGCCTAGGGGTAACATATGCTCCATACACACTGGAGTTTAGTCGTAACTTAATTTACTTGTTGATCCAGGTCCCTACGAAAGTAGTAAGACAGTAAAATACTGGTAAGGTTTTGTTACATACCTTTTATTTAAAGTTAAAAGGTGGGTGACAGAAGAGATGCTGATTTTTTCTGGAAAGAAAATTAATCCAACACTATCACTTTCAGTCTTACACTCTCTGTCACCTCTTAGCAAAACCAGTTTTAATTAGTGAGTTGAACCCACTACTCGTATTTTGTTAATCATCTCAAAATTTTGTATAATGATGAAAATAGCCATCAGTTCATATTCCATATCTTATTTGCACAGAGACTGGATTAATCATGGTCTCCTTTGTAGACACTGGCTGCAAAAACAGCCCCAGTCTGTCCCAGTGTGACAGTATTTCTTCTGCTGCTTAAATGTTTGTTTCATCTTGCCAGTAGATTTTGCACAATTTATTCTGCTATAATATATTAAATGTCCAACATTCCTTCAGCATCTGTGTTTTACTAATATTCTTAAATCTGCTTTTTACTCAAAGCTTCATATTAGCATCAGCCATTTCATCCAGTTACTTTTCCAGATCATTTGCTATCATTGCCTTTATTCTTATAAGCTAGTCAGGATGAATCCTGTGATCCTTTTTAAGGAAAAACATCTCTGGTCATTATCCAGCAAGAATGGCACAGTCAAACCTCCTATTTGATTAATCTTAATGTGCCCAAACTGCATGCCCCTTGCCCTTTGTACGGAACATTCTTGTCTAAATTATATATTTATAAATATTTTGTAGCATTATTGCTTACAATTCTTTGTAACATCCTCTCTACAGTTGAAGCAGGCAAAATGAAGAACATCAAAATGCCCCTTGTGGTTGGGGAGCAGCAGAGGTGGTTTGGTTGCTGGTCCTTTTCCCCCACCCTGTGCTCAGTTAAGGTCTTTGCTGAGCTGGGGACATTGGGCTGTCACAGGAGCATGCTCCTAAATACAAAACCAGTGTCCTACCTCCTTCACACAATTATGCAGCTGCTACAACAGATGGTGACCTAGTAGAAAGGTTAGATGAAAAATTCCAAAATACTGATGTTGGCAAAGTCTGAGATAAATACCACTGAAGCCAGGAACAGCTAGAACTGCCTTCCCATGCTCTGCAAGGGCAGCTCTGATTTTCTGAGTAACTACTGAGAAGCAAAAATACAACAGAAGTCAAGGCAAACAACTGCTGTAGGCTTCTAAGCACAGCAAAATGAAAATCTGTACATTTAGCAAATTTATTTTTAGAAAAAAACAGTGACAGTTTAGCTTCATCTACATCCCCTATGGACATCATTAAAGAAACAAGTTTTCTTCCCCTTTTTCTCTGAGCGCCTTGGACCCATCGCAGGTAGTTGAGATTCCCCCCATGGCAGGGGCTGGAAGCAGCAACCATGTCCAAGAACCAGCTGTGCATTGACACCAGGATTATCACTAAAGGGAAACCTGCGGAGTGCTGCTGTTTTGTGGATTTTCATTTGCATTCTCTCCTTCCCGTGCAGACTCCATATGACAGCTTTTTGCTCAATAGCAATTCGAATAGTAACCTTTTCCCTTTACCAAAATGCTTCTTCCCTGAAATTTGAGATCTGCAGTCCCTGCTACTCAGCTACCTTCTCACCTCCTGGCTAAAAGGGTCAAAAGGCAAAGTCAACCAGAGACAAATTCTTCTTTCCCTACCACAGTACTTAATGACACAGAACTTAAAAGTATCTCAATGCACATAAAAGACAACATTTTGTGTGCCTTGTGTCACTGGCCAGTGCTAAAGCTCAGAAAACTGAAATTCAGGTTGACTTCTTAAACAAACTTTTGATGCTGCCTCTACATTTAGTTTCTGCCCCAGTCTCTCTCTCCTGCCTCGCTGAGAGCAACTGCGGGGGAGTCTCCTGCCTTGCTCTGCAGCCTGCTCTGCCCGTCCCCTGCGCACAGGCTAAACCTCCTCTGCTGCTGGACTGCAGCTACTCACAGAAGGAAGGGTGTCCCCTGTTTGGTCTCTGCTGTTGTTCCTTGGTAAAGTGCACCTTTCTATTTATGGAGAGTGTGGAGTGGGACATTTTCATTTTTCTCTTTGAAAGTTCTGATGTAAATTCTCCATTATTTCAGAGGAATTAAGTACTTCAGGCAACAATAGCTTTGAAGTCATTTACTAAGAGCTGAGGTAAATAGGAAGTAACTGCCTGGTGTTGCAGTGTGTGCAGGCACCTGGGCCATGAAAATCATGTGCAGAGAAACATTGGCTACAAACAGGCCAGCCTGGGTCCAGCAAGGCCGGATCCAGGAGCAGCAGCTCCAGAGCTGCAGGAATGGCCCCGGGAAGCCAGGCAGGAGCCTGTGTGTATGGCAGTGTGCTGAGGCTGCCAAGTATCTCTTAAAACTTCAGCTCTGTGGCAAGTAGGCACATACTTCTTTTACTCTGTATGCTTACTTGGATTTAGTCACCTTTTTATCTGCTTGTGTCTTCCTCTTTATAAAACGCCATCAGTAGTCCAAGCAGTGAAGTTATATGAATTACACATGTTTGTTTTTATGAACATCTAGGTATCACAAAGGAATTATTGTGCAGCTGTTGTAGCCTGTAAAACTTTTTCATACTGTATTAAGTTAAGGTGCTACAGAAATCAATAGGAAAACTCATGTTAATGAGCTAGGATTTCACTGTTAACTTGTTCTAAAGGGAGAGAAATGCCAATTTAGCAGCTTACTGATGATGGGCTACTCCATCGTGTAGTGAGTGAAGATCAATATGCCAAGCTACTAGAAGACATTGTAAATCTATGAGGTCCATTGCTGAGACAAGGATTTTCACAGAACAAGCAAGTTTTCTCGCAAAAGCAAATTTAGCATTTATGTGGGATAAATTTCACTAGCTTAGAGTGCCTTCATGAGCACCATCAAGTCCAGACTTCCAGATTTCCTCAGTCTCTTCAGGTCGGAGGTGTTATGCAATGCTGAAGAGAAGGGCAGCTCTGGACAAGACCCTGTTACAAATTAGCTTACAGCAGCTAGAGAAACCCTTATCAGGCTGCCAGGCCACTGGTGCTCCCTCAGGCCCTTCCTCTCCTTGCTTTGCCTTCTCTATCAACTGCCTGTTTAGGTCTTGACCAGATCACTGCACTGACTGGCAGTGCCCCCGTGCTTCCCTACTTGAAATACAGCTGGAAGCACCAAGTAGAATTAATGTTTAATTTAAAAAAATAAAACCTAGTTGCTCTAAGTTTCATCAAGGCACTTTTTTTTTTCCAAACAAAGGCAGTACTGTATAGATATATAGTTAGTATGTTTCTTAATAAGTTATGAGTCCTAATAGCCTCAAAAATTAAGTAATAAAAAATAAGTGTAATAAAAATTACACTTATATGTTGCTCACATGGTCCATCATTGAAGTACAGCCCTCAGAACCAAACAGCTGTTCAAAGTTACTTCATGTTACATCTATAATGGCAGATAATTGTATGCAATTACATTTCAGTACTCTCACTAAAACAACTAATTTAGGAGTGGGTGTGTTTTTTGTTGCTGGTGTTGATTTTGTTTTTCACTTCTGATCCTCTCTTTCCACTTTCATGAAGAATAAGCTAAAATACAAAAATGGGTAAATCCTCTGTGGCGCTTTAGAAGGAGAAGGACTTGGTGACTGTCTCAAACAGTCCTGAATATGGGCCATCTGTCCATCACACCTTCTTTTGGATAGTTTCATCCAGCCAGTAAAAACATTTCCTGTTGAGTACAGCTCTTTGCCGCTGCTTGAAGACATTTCAAGTAATCCTTTTAAAAATACAATCAAGTGGAGTCTTTGAACTGGTCTGGCTAAATTTAAAACACCAGAGAGTCAGTTATTTCTCAAAAATAATATTTAAAATGTGTCACTAAAATTTAGTGAGATTTTTCCTATGTAATTTACTTTCACCCCAAGAACAGCAAGTTACAGCTTTCTAGATATCCCCTAAATTAACTCTTCTCAGAAGAGTCCCTTTTCTCTTAAGTCGGTGCACATTGTGTACTGGTGTAAAAGCTAGTCCTGTACCAAGTCCACAGAGTCACTTCAGGTTAGTTTTCTCCGCTTAATGTACTTCAGTCTGACTGCTGTCTTCCAACATTTATATTTTGCTTAGCATTTCCAGAATCCAGTTGTTTTCTGGAGTTTTAAGTTCCTAAGGGGTCGTTTACATTTCCAGCTTCTATGGTGGCTGCTAAATCTGGAATTGCAACAAAATTAACTATTTGTTTTTTAAAATTAAGGTTGCTAATGTAAGAGATATTCCCTTTAATAGAACTTTACTCTCTTCACGCAAAATCCAAACTTAAACCTAATATTACAAATTCTTCCTTTCAGAAATCAGCAGGACATTACTGGTTAAATGGTGATGCAAATATTTCTCACTCCTTAATATCAAGCTATTTTATTGTGGCACCACAGTTGAGCAGTTTTGAAGTATGACATAGCGTTCTGTACTTGCAAGACATGATTTTTTTTGGTGTTGTTCTTTTTAGTATTTATTTTCAGCATTTTTAGTATTTATTTTCATGTTTTGGCAAACAATCTACAGGCAAAATCATGTAGGTTAATTTTTACTACAGCTGCTGAAAAAAAACAAGATTCTGGAGACAGACTACGTAACATAAAGTAGATAGCTTATCTGGGACTTAGACAAGCAGGTGTATTTGTTTATTAATACACAAGCAAACAGGAACCAAGGAAGCTGGACTCCAGTAGGGACTGCTTCATAATTTCTATACCTTGATTCTAGTATTTTAAAGTACTTGCAGTATAGAAAATTACTAAATGTAAACTTATGAAGGGAGACTCGCTGTTTCATCTGGCAAGTGTCAGTTCAAGAATACAGACTTGCACTGTGCTTCGAGTAGGTGGCAGAGTGTTTTCTTGCCAGAAGTAGACTTGAGAGTTTCACTGTCAAAAAACTTCAGTAGAATGCCAGCCTTTGCTGCAAGCAATATGCAAGAAAAAATACCCATCCAGGGTTATGGTAAGCTTAATCATTTTTCTGAAAGGGAAAAAAAGCCTCATCCAACACAAAGGCAAAACAAAACAACCTTATCTTGTAATAGATGCAAACTGCTTCTAGATAGATTCTACATCATTTTTACAAGCATTCAGAATGAGCGGCTATCCACATATAACCAAGCATTTATAAGAAACCTTCTGAAATAAATCCTTTACTAAAAAATAAAAATATCGTACGAATCAGTAGTAAAGAAATTCAGAAGGAGGTTCAGTGGATGAAAGCCTAATGCTTTATTTTCAGGCTACCATCTTCCATAAATTTAAGTGCTCAATATTGTACCAGCCAGGTGTCAGAAATGAATAGTGAACCTGCCAGCAGAGATGTTTTCCATTCCTTAACCACCATCCTGACCTGCGACAGAATTGATTGGCTTTCTGACATACTCTGCTACTACTGACAGAGACAAAATATTAATCTCTCTTTCAATAGCCACCTTTACACCAAATTTCTTTACTTCAGCATGAGTTCAGCATGACAAATACTTGGATTTTTAAAAAGACAAATGAATTAACATAAATCCTCAATTTTGTGAAGTTCCAATTCTTTGATAATATTGAAATATACTTTTGACAAAGGGCTTTCTTTATAATTTAAGCATAATATAAGCCTTATGTGCAGTAGATTCTTTTTCTCCCTGTGTGTACCTACCTTTGCATCCCTTAACAGGTATCTTCACCTATTAGGTACAGTGTGTTGTTTCCTGTGATTAGAACCTGAGTTCCAGTGAGGCCTGATTGCCTTCCGCTGTGCCCCAAGGTGGTGGCAGGCTCTACAATACTGTTCCCTCATCAAAAAACCATTATCAAAGACCCCTTCATTTCAGTGACTGATAGCTCTTCAGTAGCTTGCAGCAGTGTACAGCATTACTTAAGAGCTGTGGATGATGATACAAACACGCATCAGGAAGAGTTAGAGGAAAGCACTGGCTCAAAGCTGGGGGGGATTCGGGGTCTTTTTTGTTTGTTTGTTTTTGCATCCTCTTCTTCCACAGATGACATCCTGCTTTGTGGCTGGCCAAGCAAAAGCACTGCAGTGATGCAGGCCATTGCTTCCAGCTCCAAGAGCAGTGCACACCCAAGGCTGGGAACTGAAACTTAGGAGGAGATTCTCTTTTTGCTGCATGAAGAGATTGTTGAGCGTAAAAGGCAATGTGAGCTAGCATTAACCACTGCAAAGAAAGGAACTTTTTGAATCAGAGTTCCCGTTGTTATTTCTTCTGCTAGGCCTCTTCCTGAAGCTAGCACTGCAAGTAGGTAGATAAAGACTTAAATGAACAAAGTCGAGGTCTTTTTTTAATTGATTTCAATAGACTTTAAATAAGGTTCTTAATGGGGAGAAGTCTGCCTCAAGAGGTAGCTTGCTTTCAGAAGAGAACTTATCATCATCTTTGGAAAACAAATTTCTCGAGTCTCCATGTGTTCACCTTTTTATTTAATGTTTTCAAATGTGTCTGCATAGTTTGGTTATATGCTGACGCTAACAGGTTAAAATTTCCCTCGCTCTGCTTTATCACTAAAATAATGATACTATACAAAAAGCACAAGTCTGTCACAGCCATCCTTCTCTGTCTCTTTAGCAGCCTCTCAGTGTGTTGGTAGTTTGGGAACCTTCATTGCAAAATTCCCCATCTTGATCAGCAAGCCTTTGGAGACGTCTGAATTCCACATCTAGAAAATGCAAGGGCTTATACACAACATGTTGAATTTGAACCTAGGAGAGTTCTGTGGGGGACTGACAGCAACACTGCTAGAGAGGCCCACGTTTGCTCTCAGTACTCATGACCCCAGGGTTTTCTTAGAGTTGTATGTGCATATCAAAGAAATATTATCCTGACTTAAGAAATTTTAGTACGAAGTTACAGAAACACTTTTCTTTATGTCTTGTTGCATACTTGAAACACCAACAACAAAACTTTAAAACATTTCCTCATCTTTCCTGATGATCTTCTGCAGGGTGAACTGGAAAACTGAAAGCTATAATTAAGTGAACATGAGAAACCGCACAGTTCTCTTCAAACAGTTACCTTCTTCATAAAAAACAAACAAACAACAACAACAACAAAAAAAACAGATTACTGATTACTCCTAAACCAGGTTACTCCTGGGGCAAGCTGCCTTTCCACAACCACTCTCAAAAACTTCATCTCAGGATTCTCAGCACGTAAGGATGTTTATACTTGGTGAATACCTGTGAAAAGCCATCTGGAATTCACAAACGTTGCAGATTCTCACTTTATATACATTTATTTCTACAAGCTCGCCTGATGAATAGAATGCGTAGACTCACAGATGAGGAGCATTCCTGGAGTTAGTTACAACCATATTGAATTTTATCTGTTCCAATATGCCGTTGGGAGGTTTTGATATTCTGCGCACCTCAGTGACTCCCGTGGATGTTGCACGGTCCTGATGCAGCTAACAGCGACGAGCAGAGCGTAGAGCAGGCTGCGAAAGGCACCGAGGCCGCGTGGCCGGCGCCGGCTCCGCTGTGGAGGCGCCGCAGCCGGGCCGGGCCGCGCGCCCGGGCGCGGGGCTGCCTGCAGCAGGCGGCCTGCGGGAGCCCGAGCGCCGCTTGGCAGCAGAGCTCGTCTAAGGGCAGCAAGCAGAGAGAGGCAGAATATGCAGGGCTTGTGTTTTAACAACAGCACCGTTTGGTCTAGCAATCAAATTTCTTCCACAATAAAAAAGGAACTAAAAATAAAAAGAAAGTAGCAATCTCACAGAAAAAAATACAAGTGAATTTTGTATTCCAAATCCTCAGCCTTTGTAAATTATCGTTGAAGCTACAATCAGAAAACCTACCAAAAATTGTATTGCACAGATTAATATCTGTATATAGTTAAGGAAGAGAAAGGTCTTCCTACCACACGAGGTAGGTAGGTTTCTTAACATACACAGCATGGTTTCTTTCTCCTCTGACCTGTCCTGTCTGCTCAAGCCTCTGGCCACATTCCACTGATAATATTTTATTATTTCTTCTTTAACCAAAATCTGATGCAACAAAGTATAAAACAAATAATGAAAGCTTTTTGCTGAAGTATTGCTGTTCTATCATATTGCTTCTATAATAATACTAATAAAAGATTATTTTGACTACAGAATCAAATACATTATGCTGCTCTATAAGCACTCAAGTTGTATTTTAAGAGGATTACTCAGTCTGAGTAGTAACTTTGAGATAAAAGCCTTTAACATACCTTTTAAATATATACCTTTTAAAATACCTTTTAAAACAATGCAAATAATGAAAGTTCTTAAAAACGTATAAGAAATCAAAACCATACAGGATATTTGTAATTGAAAGGAAGAATATAATAAAGTACTGAATGAAAATGCTTAGTAGGGAATACAGGGGACTCGATTTCTCTCCAAAGTATTAGCAATTATTAAAAATAATGACAATTTAAAAAGATTGAAGCTTCATCTATGCAGAGGTGGCAGAGCTCAGAATTCAAGACTGTATGTATTTTATATCTTTTTATTGAATTATTTAGCTTGACCAATGATAAATTGCCTATGTAAATAACATTGTGGTGCAAAGAAAGCCATCGACAGGGATGAGTGGCCGTTTCAAATTATTTCTGTGGCAGATGTTCTACCCACTTCATCTTTTGCAGCTACTACTGGGCTGTTACTAAAGAAACAGAACATGAAAAGAATAGAAGAGGATCTGCTGTCAGGTTGCTGTATTAGTTCTAGATAACAAAACCACTACCTAGAATAATGCATTCTGAATAGTGCTAACACCATAGATAGGGATTAGTAATAATATACAACTTAAGTATGCAATATTTGTATTGTGAAAACTTATAGCTTACACATCTGTGGAAAGCAACCGGCTTCAGCTGAAACTTGAATTGCAAAATAAATATTTTAAAATTTGCCTGCATTGATATAACACGAGAGTTCAAAGCTTAAAGCTTCAGCAGAGTTTGATGGCAGGTTCCTGAGATCTCGAGGGACAAACACATCCCTGCCCCCTGGACACGACTGACTGAACACCCCAAGTGCCCTGAGCGTCACTGCTCCAGGAGGGTGAGGATGCCCACATGTTTACAGCCCTGGCGAGCCCCGGGAATGGTCTGGACTTGCAGCCCCGCTCGCCCCTCTGCCTTCACCGCAATCTCCACCTCCTTTGTGCTGCTTTTTACTTGTAACTGTGGCGAGGGGGTGCTCTGGTAAGAATCAAGATTTTATCAAAAAAAAAACTTGAAAAAAAATTGAAGAATTTAATTTTCCCTTTACACTCTTATTGTGTGATGAGTCTACTTACGCTATGTAAAGTTCTATCAATAATAATACACCATTTAGAATGAGCCTAGAGGGTCCACTGCCAGCTATGTCAATTCATATTTATAGGAATTTCTCTATTATTTCTAGCAGGCTGCTCCCTAAAGAAGACTGGGAGCCTGAATAGATGGTGTTTTTTCCAACAAACTTCCGCAAAGCCTCACTGAAGCCAACTCACTAACAATAAATAAGACAGGGAGAGAGAGCTTGACAGACTATTTAAACTGAAAATGGATTTTATTTTAATTCAGTATTACAACAGTTATGATACAGATGAGGGTTAAGTGCCAGGAAAGTTCATAGTTAAATTACTGAGCTTGTTTTTTGATTCAGTGTACAATATTATGTTTTATAGGTATTGTAATGTGAAATGCATTTTTGGGGAATATGGCTTACCTTCTTCCTTAGTGTCTGTTACTTTCTGTCTTTTTATTCAAACTCGTTTTGACAAAGGTACCACAGGAGTGCTTTGACAAAAAGTTCAAAAAGTCCTAGATTAGGGGAGAAACTGTGAATACCTAGTGTAAGTGTGTGGTTAGCTTAACCTCCAAAAAGTGAATGCAGTTATATCTAAAAGAACACTGGAAACTCATTCTTTTCTTACTTGTGTCCTTTAAAACTCTCCTTTCATTGCTATTATTTTATTTCTATAGTTTGAGCACCTGGAAGCGATCAGTCTATTTAAGCTTGCTCCCATTCGCTGTCATCAATAAGAAAAGGATTCTTCTGGCAAATTAAATGCACAGCAGGAGCTCGTGCCCTGTGCCTTCCACACGCTCACTGCTGCTTTTAGCGAGAGAGCGGGAAGGAAGAGAATTCAGCTGCTGACATGCTTCTCTACTTAGACTTAAATTGACAGTAAAAGCTGAAAAACATTTCTTTCTCATGAAAATCATGGGGGTGGGTTTGTTGCAGGTGGAGTAAAGAAGTGCGTCGTAATTACTCTTCCAAGCTGGGCTGTCCTGTAACGGAGCGGGTTGCAGGACCCATGGCCACGTACTGCCAGAGGCCCTTGAGAGGGTCCACACAGTGTGGCACCTCCTTAGCTACACAGCTCGGCTGAAAGGGAGTCAGAAACTTCAGATCTCCCTTAGAATTGTATGCCATCAAATCCATGAGCTACTCTATGGCGCAGGTAAAAGCAGCAGTCTTGTCGTTTCTCAGTAAAGAGCCTGACTTTCTCCCTGAGGTTCAGTGACCTTCAGTGCATCCTTGCGTGCATGTACCCAGGCAGGATGATTCAGGAATAGCAGAAAGGCAGAACTAAGAATAAATATTACAAAGTGATATACAAGTCTCCTAGTTTTAATCCAGAACTCTCGTTGGCAAAACAGCTATGAACCTTTTAAAGTACTCTCAAGAAGAAAGGATTTACTTACTAGAATACCTTATAGTACCCAAACCAAGGAGCTAGCATAGGCTGGCTGCTTTGTTTGGACACTTAAATGTTTGTTTAGATACTGGAAGTTCACATTTCTTCCCCTACTTTCACTGCCCAGAATACACAGAAGCACAGTTACCGTATAAGCTTAAAGTATAGAAAGGTCAGGCTTGCATCAGGGTAAGATACAGGGAGCAGGTATGGATGACAAGACCTATCGCCCAGGGGTGAACACACAGCTACGCTGTGTGCCGCGGATGATGGGGCTTGGATACGAATCTTCTGTCCAACCTTATCTGCTAACTCCAAGTCATTCCCGCTGTAAACAGGGACTCGCCATGTCAGCCTGTCAGTGCCATCTCTACCGTCATTACTACTCACTCCCACGTTTTCACTGCCTGTGCTGGGGCTTTGGGACTCTCAAGCCTCTCTGCAAGGATGTAGGCGAGTGCTGGGCTCTGTGTTTCCATCTCCAAACCTCAGCAGGACACAGGGGTGCTTGTTAGTAGGGGACAGAGGCTTTTACCAGTAGCAGGGCCCTGGATTTTCTCCTTACTCTGCCAATAAGTAATTCCAAGGAAGCATGAGCTGCAACAGATTAGAGCAAATGTAATGGCTGAGGAAGTCATGTTTAATACAGCTTTCCCCATAACCATGCTTTACATGCTGCTATTGTTTGGTGAAGTACCGTGTCTATTTTACCGCCTAGGTGACAAAACATAATACACTACTTTTTCAGTAGCCATTCAAAACAGAGAAGCAGGTTTGTCAGTTTCCCCAGTAGCTTTTCTTCCTGCTGTGTAGGAAAAACACGCTCAGAATGCTAAAGAACTGGAGAATCCTTCTCCCAGAAGCTCACTATGCAGAGAAAGGGAGCAGTGTGCCCAAGGGCACCACCTTACTTGTAGGGGTGCTGAAGCACCACTTGTTCCCAACAACTGCCTTAACATTTAGGAGCTCCCATGATTGAAAGTCAAAGATTTGGAATGACAAAAACGGTTTTGAAATGAAAGCCAATAATGGTAATTTGTAGGTGTGTTTGAACAACAGAAATAACTCCTGTCCTGTGTAAAGTAGGGTCAGTCATTCCATCCCAGGCTGTGACTCGCTGCACACTGGGGAGCAAGGTAAGTTCACACAGGGAAACAAATCAAAAGGCCCAGTGACGGAGTCTGTCGGCACGTCAGAACGGCTTACCTGAGTGGGAGCACAGAAATGTTTTTCTGTATTCCCATGGCCCATGTAGCCTCACACAGTTTACAAAATAAATCCTATTGTCAGCCAAGCAAAACCAACGATGATGAAGCAGTTCTCTTGGCTTTCACTTTCTTCCCGGTATCTCTGTATTCCTCTTTGCTGAAAACTATCATCTCTAGCCTAAACAAAGAGAAATGGCACAAAGCAAATCTGCAAATAGTAAACCCTCCATACACTTGGAAGTGTTTTGAGTATTATCTCTCTGGTAATCCTATTTTGAAATAGAAGGTTCAGTTTATTTCTAATTACTAAACAAAATATACCAATTATATCAGAATATAATGTCCTTCTTGGCATCAGCTGCAAGCTAAGAAAACATAGGAGTCAAAAATAGTAATATTATTTCAGATTTTTACGTGTAGTGAATGGGCTCACTTCTAACAAATAGCTCTGAGATTACTTCTGGGTCTTATCTGATGATGAATTCTTTGCATTTCATTTTCTTTTGGAGACGTTTTATCTCATTTTGATCACATGAATTTATCCATTCAATTTGCCTTCAAAATAAGGTGTTAGTTCTTTCCTATTTAAATCTTGCCCTGGACCTTTTATAATATTAGGAATATTAGTACTATTCTCATCCCAAAACATATGAGCATTTGAACAGCCCAGTTTTTATTTACGTACTAAGAAAAAAAAAATCAAGCGGGTTTTTCTGTGCATATCATGAAACACTTTCTTTCCTGCATCATATGCATTTTTTCTCCAATGAATAAAAATGTGTTAGTGAATCCAAGCTCTCTAAAATACCAGTATTTGTTAGAATTCCATATGGATATTATTTTGTTTTTGTAATCACTTGATTACATGTGAGATTCATCTTAAAAGTGTGGTTCCTCATCTCTCACAGGGCTGAAGATACAGGGTCTAAATAGGGATTTCCTTACAGATCTGCAAAGGCTTTTCTAAAGAGAAGGATAGGATTATAAAGTAATATAATTCACTCTGTGTACAGAATAGTGAGCAAACAGACAATTAATCAGGTAGTGCCAATCATTAATGAAGGCCCCAGATTTTTTTTTCTTTTTTTTTTTTTACCGGCTATTTTGTTTGTACAATAAAATGATCAGACTCTACCAATCTTGCGGAGGGCTGCATGCTGCAGTTCGCACCAGCAGTGACTGCAGGAATCTCTCCAAGGTAGAGAGCTTTGGATGCCGCTAGAAAACATCAGAAGCAAGGGGAATGCTTCAAGAGATTAACATCTTTAAACTAACAAAAAACAGCCTGTCTCAATAATCTACAGATCAAATCTGTAACACTAGACTTCAGACATTAGTAGACAGAAACAGAGGACAAGTGACACCAAGAATTCCAGATGATTGAATTTTACATAACCTCCAGCACTGAGACAATATATATAAATCTGTTAAAGCATTCTCAGCCTTGATACAAAAATTCTTGTTAGATTTTTTGGATGAAAAGTAAGCACTTTTTGTCAGAAGGCTTAGTTTGAATATAGTTCCAGTTTTAAAACTCTTTAGTGGCCTCTCTTTCAAAGTCTTCAAAAGTTTAGGCTGTCCAGAGACCAATTAAAATTTTCTCTGCTATAAAACAGCAGAATTGTTTCTTCGCTTGTTTCAGATAAACATTTGGATAACTAAAAATTTTCTTAAAAGGCTCAGTTTAAGAACAAGAGCAGGTGAAGGAAGGAGATGGAATAAGTGCGTGCACTGGCTGACGGCTGCCGTGCCCTTCACATTCTGCACACACGCAGGCCCTTGCCCCACGCCTGGGCCTGCTCAGATGCTCTCCATTTCCCCTTGGAGGGGCTTTTAAAGGGTAGGATGTAAACATTAACAAATAATAACTTGGATTTTACAAGGTCTTTGTAGGTTGATATTCCAAGCTAAACCACAGCTGGGTACTGACTGGCTAAGAAGAAAAACAGTACACCTTTCTGAAGGAGAAACCCCCATCAGACAGAATAATGTCTTACTTAGGAATGGAAGCTTCAGAAAATGAAACAAGTTAAATTAACTTTAGACAAAATGGTTAACCCCAAACACAGGGCACTTTAATATCTAGGAAAATTAAAAGCAGATTTTTAGTTTCTAATCCCATAGTTGTGATAGCTTTTACTTATAATTTGGTTTTTATTTTTATTTCCATATTTTTAAGAAAAGTCAGGCAAAATACTGTGCTTAAAAATTTAATGTTCATAAGAAATGCTTTAGCTGGGAGAGAAGGTTTGTTGATTTTTAAGGCTAGGCTTTGGAAATCACGTTTTCCGAAGCGTAACATTTTATTGTTGTGGTTGATGTACTGCAGCATCACCTGCCAGTTGGCTTTAGTAAGATAGAGAACACTGAAAGATAAGGACATACATGTGAAGATTATTATTATGAAAAGGCTAGAAATGTCCCTTTCCAGAATCAGTTAGGTTAGGCATCCCTCCTCCTCCAACAGAGCCATTCTTACTGCTTGTTGCCTGCATTATTCATTGAAGGTACTGATTAAGCATCACGTCTGCCATCTTCTTAACAATCTGTAGAGAAAAAAATGATTTGGACATACTATTGTCTCCTAACCTTATAATCATACGACATAATTTATATATTTATCTATGTGTCAATTGCAATCTCATCTCCTCTTTATCAAGCTGTGCTGAACAAAAGGCACTCAAAAGTTCAGCAATAAGTGGTTTCAAGCGTTTCAATATAGATTTTTATTTTAAAGTGCAGATGTAGAAAAAAACAGTTTCACTTGCTTTTCTGGAGGTTGCCAAAATAGTCTAATTACTAATTTCTTTCATTTTCTTTCCAGGACAAGTAGTCCTGTGTGACACTACTAATAAACAAATAGTAGTTCTATCAGTTTCTACATTTTTTCCTTCTTCTGCTTTCATGTCCATCTGAATCTCAGCCTTTTTCTTGTTGGTCATGGTCTGCAGGCAGCTACTTCTCACACCTAGTAACTCTTATTATTCATCATTTAAGACTGCTTTTCAATGACGTGCAACATCTCTCCAGCAAAGGGAAGAGGCCTTCCCAGCACATCAAAGGTCCAAAACTGCCCCCAGAGTTTTCCACCTAGCTCATCGAGGGCTGACAGTGAGGCCAGGGAATCCTGTACCCCACCAGTATTTTGGAACTGCCTCTCCTATCAGATGGGTAACAAAGGCTGCTAATGGTAGAACAGTAATCTGAATTTTAAAAGGCATTAACAATGATTCAGAATTTAAAATAGAAGTAATTATCTGGAGGACCACTGATTTTAGTGAAAAAATACGTGGAAATTAAATTGCTGTTATCAGAGAGAGATATTTTTATTAGATACACTTCTTTAAAACAAGAAGGTCTGAATCCAAAAAGACCTACAAATAGATATTCAGTACAATTCTGTTCTTCAAAGAAACAACTTCAGTTATGTTTTGGATGTCCAGAACATACAAGATTAGACCAGGGAAATTCTGTGTGATGTCTGAGACAAATCACTTTCTAAGGAAGGCCACCACCTCCATGTCAGGTATTTAAAAAATAAATAAATAACTCAGGGCACTGAACTCATTCATGTAGGTGAATGCCAACAGGCTGTCTACCAGCCAGACACACGGACAGAAATCACTGCTTGCAAGTGCATGTGGCAAGTTTATGGCTTTGGAGGACTCCTCAGGTCTTGTCCAGGTTAATCAACAGACTGCACCAGGAGCCTGTCCCAGCAGAGGGAGTAGGAGGTTCCTGTCTGTTAACTTTCTAGTCCTCTAATGAAGGACAGGAAGGATCACCTAGCCAATACTACTGAAAGATCCTTGTATCGTATCACATTTTGTTTGATAAAAACAGGTGAACAAAAAACCCTCTCCTTTTCACCAGGGTCATGAAATGGTTAATTTCAGCACTGCATCCTGACCCCATGTCTTACAATGGCCAAATACAACTACAGAAGAGTAGGAAAGTCAAGTGATATCTGTTTTGTGGGCAGTATCTGACTGGGCCTGTATTTGGGAGTGCAGGCAGGGCTCTGTCTTGCCTGTTTCCCTGCTGTATCTATCATCAAGGAAACGCTGATCATAACACAAAGGTGCAGGCAGAGAAGAAAAGGTAGCAGCTGCCCGGGTGGACTGAGATGAGTGATCTCTGCCACAGCTCAGCTCAGGTTGTGCTTGTGCGGGCACACGCTGGCCGCTGCCCAGCTGCCCTCTCGGGCAGGCCTCACCCTGCTCTGCGCGCAGCTGCAGGACTGTGCGTAGCTGCGACTGCCACCACCACCGCCACCGCCACAGCTACAGCTACAGCGGGGCTGCTCGGGACAGGCGGACGGGAAAGACCTTCTGCCACTCACACGCAGAGCTTCTGACAAGTTCATGGATCATTCCCTAGGAACCTTTCATTAAAAACGGTTTTTACTACACATCTCGAGTTTCAGAAAGGTAGCAATCAAATTGTTAGTGTTTAGACATTATAATATTGCCACATTAGATACATCAGACTCTCTATGATGAAAGCATGGTATGGTTGCATACATACAGTTCTATATTCAACATTTTTATGTAGCTGATCTTAGCAAAGATGCATGATCCTTGAACACTGTCCCAGCTAATCTGGAAGCCATTCAGATTCAGAAACATGACAAAGATGCCTAGTGACAACAGTGCTTGGTCTTTCTTGGGCAATCCAAACATTTGCTAGGACTGGCCAACTCGGGAGAACTGCACTGCAGAACCACCTCTTATGACTGAAATTAAAAGCTGTAAGAGGGACCAAAAGGTTTCAATGAGACAAAACTAATGGATGAAGCGTATCGATAATATTTGCTTGTTGAAAATAATAGCAGAATCTTCATTAGGAATAGAATTGTTGGACTTCAGCTGGAATTTGATGATGTTTCTATTTTAATCTTTTTTTTCCCTCTTTCTGCTCTTCATCTATTTTCTTTTGCATCTCTGGACCACTTCTGCTTAGCAAGGCCATGCTGTTTTCATGTATATCTAAACACACTGACTATATATATGGCAGTGTAGAGGTATGCTGCATTAGCCAACATTCTTAAGAAGGTAAGAAGCAGTTTGAAACAGCTTCTTGTCTTAGTCCATAATTGGACTAAGGTTTTCGAAACTAAACAATTTCTAATCTTACTCCATCATTGCTGTGAAGAACAGCAGGGATGAATCCTCCCTCCCTAAGCCCCCATCTAAATAACCCATATTTCGGTCTTCTGAAAACACATGGATGCTATCAGACTTCAACGCACCCCAAACATACACCGAGGAGGTGAGAGGAGCAAATGCATGATACGGAAGGAGAAAGTTCGTTTGAAGATCACGCCCTTAACTCTGTGTCAGTTCTGCCAATAAAACACCATCCCTTCCTTTAATTCAGGATCTATCAGTGTGAACATAATTCATATATAGCTTTCAAGGAGACTAAAGATAGATATCTGTTATGGCTGCCACAATTTCAAAGAGTGTAATTTTCTTCCTTTTATTTCTTGTTTAGATTTTTGGTATTGCAGGTTCCTGCCCTAGATATTTTAGAATTTGTGCAACTTCATATGATTAAAAACTTCAAATATAGAAGGCTGAGCTCTTGTGCGACATGGCCAGAATGTAATAATAGGACTTGTGTGTTCATATTGCAGGAAAAGTCACTTTAACTGAGATTTTATGAGACTTAGTCCCCCCCTTCTTTTCTTTTTCCCCCAGTCAGACTAACAAGAGCCTTAATTTCTGCCTCTTTAAATCCCAGAAATCTCTTTCGTCTTTTACTTTCCTTAGGGGTGATTCTGAAAAAAACAAAAAAACAAAAAACAACAGCAACAACAACAGAACCTCTGAAATTTACTCTTAATAATTGGGATTATCAGAATTCTTCATATCCTGTTTCAGTTGCAGTAGTCAAGTTTTGGCACTTCATGGGCTTAAATTGCACACAAATGGAGACAACTTTATCATCTAAAAATATTTTTTGAACAGAAGTAAGAAAGAAATCTTTAATAGTATATTGACCAAGCAAATTGTTCCCTGTGTTTGGTTGGCCTATGAGAAAAGGATTGATTCTTGATTATGAACATGGATAACAACAACAACAAAATGTGTAGCATTTTAAGATGTATTTTGTTTTAATGAACTTGATGCCCATCACAAGTGATAAAAGATACTGTCAGCTTAAATGCCAGTGCTTCTGAAAAGTCACGTAACATTATCCCAAAAGCCCACTTATCGAAACACAAATAAACCTTTGTGATTTTGTTTGCATTTGAAATAGTCTGCATTAGGAAAACATTTTGTTTGCTAACTTTGGGGGTTCATCGGGAAGAGTCTAGCATTAAAAATACAAAATATATTCAACTGAAAACAAAGACTCAGATTTTAACCTTGAAATTATGGCATCACGGAATTGCTGTTTCTTGACTTCTCCAAATTGTGTGTGGTGGAAACTAACCAAGCTGACTGAAGGGTGCCAGCCCCTGCTCTGGCACCAGAGTTACAAACCAGTAACATAATCACATTATGGCAATTCCTGAGCGTGATTCACTACAGGGCTACTACCATCAATCCAAGTTTTATTTGCCCCGCTTCGATCAGTGTATCCTTGGTGCCAAGTAAGCTACAAATATCTAAGAATTAAGGGAGTAGCAGCATTCCAATATTTTCCCTCCTATTCCTGAACTGAACATTTTTCCCTGGGAGGTCTAACGATTTGCACCATGAGCGCCTACACTTTGACTGCTGCTCTGGAAATAGAGATTTCACAGATGTTCATTTTGCCTCCTGTAAATATCTGAAATTTAACAGCTCAGTGCCAAAACCTACTTGAGTTTGCCTGCAACAAAATCAACAAGAAATACAGTAAATGATAAAATTGGAACCCAGTACTATTTCTGTGTGTTTCTCAGTAGGGCCTGAAAATCTCAGTCTTTGGCACAGTGTCATTTCTTTTTTTTTTTTTTTAACGGATCCCTCCCCCAAACAGTCACAAAAGCTTCATAAATAGATGAGCATGTTCAATCTCTTACAGCTCCACAAAATACACTTTACTAGAAAATCCCCATATCATTTTGATCGCTAGCTAATGTATAGTACAAGTTACTGCTAATACAGTAATTTGTCAAAGCCTTTCTCAGTGGTAATGCCTTAAGTGTATTTCTATTTCAGTCAGCTCACCTGAAGTGATATTGAATGAAAAAAATGCAAGAAGTGCAAAGACAGTTTGGAGACAGTCTTCAAGGTAGCAGTAATTACACCACTTTTAAAGTTTGCATTTGTGATGAAACACTGAATTCTCACTTGACCTAAGAGATATGCCAAAGTGGAGAGAAATCAGTGGACTTTCAACAAGTCTGTCCAACTCTGTTCTGGTACAACCTACCAGAAAATATTTCCTTTCATTTGACATGTTTTTTCCTTGGCAACAAAAATTAGAAATTCTCAGATATACTGTAATTCATATGTAATGCGAACTGAATCATTAACAGCCTACCGCATGCTCTGGAGAAGGGGTTGTTACCTTTGCTACATTTACGGTGCCTCACACAAAGGGTTGGTTCATACTGTGCACATGTACTTAATACTACTAGCTGCTACGTGTAATATTACTCCTAACAGAACAACACTAAAATGAGGGATGACTCTGTAACGGAGGTTCCTCTTTGTAGACAGCATTAGATGAGTATCTTAGTAATACACTAGGTTTCTATGTCCTGGAGCCTGACTTTGCTGCAATAGACCTATTTGAATAGAACTACGAGGACTAACTGCAGTATCAGTTGAGTAAGACTGCTCATGGAGAGCTGTGTTTCTGAAAATTACCTCTCGCTTCACAGGCATAAAAAAACAACATTTCATTATAAAAAATTTAACATCATCTCTGGGAACATCTGACAACTGACCCACCATTTGCAGATTTGAAAGAGCTTTTCTAAATAAGACATAAATTATGTATAGCTTCACATAAAAATGCTACATGGTAGACCTGGACATGAGCAAAAATTAAAACAAACAGATGTGGATTTAAACATCCAAGAGGTCCAGATGGAATAGGTTTTACTGCTATAAATACCAGTGCCATTTAAAAATGCAAATCCAGTCCTAGGTTTATTTTCTTTTTTTTTTCCCCTCACTTCCTTTGGATATTTGGATCAAACCTTCTGTTTCACGCTTCTGATTGTTAAAATTTGCACGGATTAAGGTGGTTGCAGAGTATGTTCTGGACCTAATACATAAAACCCATTGGGGACATGTGCATCTCTACCTTCCCTGATCAGCTATTATAAATAAAACAAACCTTATCCAGGGCAGGATAATTCAATAATGTCATTCAAAATCAACTACATTTAATAGTTTTATTACGGCTCCAACTGCCCTAATGCTTCAAAAGGAACACATAAGAATCTCTTTTAGTCCTAGCTAGTATTCATCCAGACTTTTCAGTGATTTTAAGAAACAAAAGTTCACTAATGGTAATAAAATTATTGTAAGTTCTGACCAACTCAACAGAAAAAAAGAACCTTGTGAAGATGGGAGACATTTTGGATAACACCTAGGGACTTTCCATGTTCCAAGGAAAGCAAAAGTTAGGGGCTTTGCCTTCGTGTTTCCCATGCTCACATTCCAGGTCTGAACAGCTAAATTTGCTGGGAGAAGAGGAGAAATGGAACCAATTTACATAATATTTTAAGAGACAGAAAAAGATTTCAGGTGTTAGACTGTTTCTTTATAAAATGGTTTTCTTTGTACTAATGCTGAAAATGTTAGTATGCTGTTTCAGTAGTAATACAGAATGAAGGAGGATAATACAGACCAAATACGTATAACAGCTATGATAGCAAGCCCTTTTTTAATTTGGGAGTGATTTATTTTACATGGCTCATCCATGAACAGATCAACAATAGATGAAAAACGTGTAAACATTTATAACAATAACTAAAGCCTGTGTTAATATAAGTTAAAAAGAAATGAGAATAATTGGAAGAGATGAAGATGGTTTCTGCATTTTATGTAACACAAAACATTTCTAAATGAAGCAACTCTTTCCCAGTACAATATCCCTGGAACAAATCTGTTCAGATGAAAGCATCGCACAAAGTCTGAAAAGTGACAGAAACCTTGGAATGACTTCTAGATGTTGCTTCAGTACCAAAAGACCTCTTTGGGAAAAGAGGTTGGATGTTTATGAAGAGTTACAGAAGTTAGATTTTTGGAAGGACTCCAAAAGGGAGAGCCAAATGCTCAAAGGTTGAGTAAAGAAAAAAAACTCTTAACATTTACCAAAGCATAAAAACCTTCATAATCTCTCTGCAAAAGGAGAAATATTAATTTTATATGGGAAAAAAACTTTGGCTAATATATACTGTCAAAATGTCATTATATTCCGCTGTATTTCAATAGTATATGTTAGCCAAGCATGTGCTCAGAGTTTTCTTTAGGCCACTTCTTACAAGCTTCGAAGTGTTGTTACGATGATCATGATTTTAAACAGCTTCCTGTTAGATTGCTTATTAAAAACATCCTTCAGGATGAGACACCTGAGCCTAGAAAGATAAAGCTGATAGAGAAGTTATAAACACGTACCATGCAACATCTCTAGATAGCGCTACTCCTTGTCTGGCAGTTTATCTACAGAACAGTACTGCCCTATCTTAATTCTTCCATGGCATTAAAAAGAGGGGAGAAAAAAAAAAAAAGGTGAACATCACACTGCTTCACTGCTTGCCTGGATCTTTAATCATTTAATTAAAGAGAGTTCCTAACATTTTTGATTTTCTATTCACTTTGAACAAATGCAGTAATTGCTGAGGAAAACACACTTGATCCCTCCGTACAGGTAGGAGAAGAATGCAAATGGCGGAGCGAAGCAATTAATGGGGAGCTTCAAGACAGGATTATTGTCTTGACTCAGTAAAGAAAAAATATTTTGGAAAAATGTGAATATGATATTAAAATGGAAACCTTTAATATTATTCAGATAATTACACATTTGGGGAAATGATTAATAGTACAAAATACAAAATAAGCATTAAAGTTCTATTATTTAATGCTCTAAGAATACCAAATTGTTAAGGCTATGTTTGAACAAAAATAATCCCGACGGTGGCATAAGTATCTCCCAAACGAGGTATGACTACCATAAAACTTGTCACATTATAAAAGAAAATCTGTACAGCCAAGCAGCTACACAGACTACTGAAGATGTTGCCATTTTGCAGCTCCGCAGCTGTTTCTCTAGATGCAGCAGCGGCTCCGCCGTGGAGTGGAGCAAGCGCTGCCTCATCTCCTGAAGCGCCACAATGCCTGCGGCGCTCAGGTCTTGCTCAGTCCCAGATCTGTCAGGGAGATCTAAATAAGGGTTTTCCCTCTTCTCAACTGTCCCTTTCTCCCAGCTACCTAATGAATTAATTTTCTGCTCACCTAATCACACCCTTACCTATGAATCATCTCGAGATGACACGCTCTCGACAGCCTGCTGACATGCTGTACCTTGGATCCCGCAGTGGCTCTGCTGCTCAACATGACTAACATCATCCATCTTGGCTTCTCGCTCTGCACAATGAGATGTGCCCTGCGAACATCATATTCAGCTCTAACCAGGTTGAGGTAAATTATCAGTTAGTGCATTTCACACATGACTCCCATTATATCCCACAGACACAGTATAAGCAGCTGCCTAGCAACTGCAGCAAACACGTACCCTGCAGGTATTTGCCCATCTAAAGGAAGTGCTATTTTATGAACTTCCAGAAAAAAAAAATCTATCTATATATATTTTATATATATAAACACTCTGCTACTGCCAGGTGCAATTATGGTGCCTAATGGTCCTTAAGATTTATTTTTAGACCTTTACCAGGCTGGGGTTCTGATTCTGCAGTTTCTCCCTTGCAAACCTCCCACTTCAATAATTTTAGCACCAAGAAAAAAAATATTTTTCCAAGCTGAGAAATATCTGCACAATAAAAACTAACCATTTATACAAAAATTATAGTCATGTCACAAGCTAGAAATCCATTTTTTATGGGGAATGAAACTGCTAACATGCTGACAAGAGTGGAGATGCCGGATTTATTTCACGGAATAGCAAAAAAACTTTTTGGTTGGATTTCATTCACAAACTGAGTGGGACAGCAGATAATTTCGAAGGACTAAAAGCTTTTAGGTGAACTGTTGCTTCTTATGCTGCCTGAACTTAGTTAATACCCAGATGGGTAGAATAAGAAAATAACTTATTGGCCAAAGCTGCTATATAATTACAAAGTTAATTGCCAAGTGTGAGTGTGTTGGGAGGGGGGAAAATTTTGTTGTTGCTGGGTGGGGTTTTTTTTGCCTTTTTTTTTTTTTTTTAAATAGAGTACAGGGATCACAACCTGCGAAAACCAAATGATTATGACACCGCTCATGCTGTGGCTGGAATTGCATTAGTGAACACTGAACAACACTAATAATTTAATCAAGACACTGGAAAAACAATCCCCTACCAAATCACAAAATCATCTATCTGCTCATTAAATGCGGAGGTTAATTTTTGACTTCTTCCAGAAAAGAATGTTCCAAAACTGAGTAGAATTAATAACAGCAAAGACAGCCGTCAGGTGACTTTATTAATTACAGCCTCATTCTCTCTAATTCTTTCTTCTGAACAGCAAATATTTTAAGGAACATTAGAGAAACAGTTCTTTTCCAAATGACATTCATTAATATTTCTCTGTATAATACTGGTACCCATGGAAGCAGTGGGTGCTAAAGAAATCTTAATTAACATGGTACAGACAGTCCTGCTCCCAGAAGTGTTGGCTTCTGCTTTAACGTAAAAATGACAAGATCCTTAAAAATTGACATACTTGACATCAGTTTCAATGAGAAGACAACAACCCAATTCAGGTGTTGCAGCCACTTGTACACAGTACTGGTTTCTCCAGTGGGTAAATTAGCACACAAGGAGCTTTGTGATGCTGCGATTATACTGCTTTAGTGCATGAGTCATTAGGGTGTCTTTGCACTGCACCCGAAGCAGAAATAAAAGCACCGCCAGTCTCACTGGTGGACAACTTTAAATCAAGCCTGAAAGCACATTTTTACACACACATAACAATGTGTGTACTTTAAGTGAAGGCGGAAACTTAGTAAAAAAAAAAAATAATAAAGCATGTGTGTAAGTTGACTCAGTGCATATTGATACTCAATTTTTAAAAAAGTCAAAGCACATGAGCACAGAGGAGCTTAGTTTCAGTTGTTCCTGCTTATGCTTTGTTTTGGGAATAAAAGTGTTTTACAGGTGTCAACACTTGCCACCACTAACAAATCCAACTGAAAAAACACTACCACAAACCTTTAAAAACACTTTTTATGCAAGGCTATTTTTTCAGAAGACATGTAGCCTAGACACTCATGTTCTTAAAATTACTAATCTTTTCTAACCAGTTTTCTTCTTTACTTTATATCATGCTGTGAAACATACAGGCTGCTTTTGCAAATGGTCTAAAAATAGGCAGCATGCATGCAGTCCTATCAGTTCAGGAGAGAAATCCAATGAAGACTTAGGAGCAAAAAAAATAGGATCTACATAATCTTCCGTGGGCACGCAGCCTTGCAGATGGTCAGGAGAGGAATTCCAGTAGGGAAGAGAAAACAGAGTGTATTAGCCAGAGATGGTAGCAATTCAAAGGGCAAACAGCAGAGCAGATTCTTCCTCTCACTTTAGCGGGTCTGTCCATCTTCACAAATCTCACAAGGCTCTAGAGAGAATGGAACTTTTCACTAGAGCAAGAAAAGACAAACTCAGTAGCATCTCTGTTGACTGTCATCTCTTTGATACCCTTTTGCATGATTCTTTCAACCCTAGTTCAGTGAATCTGCCTCTGAAAATGAAAATTGACACAAAAATTTAAGCATTAAGTTTTTAATGATCTCATCAAGTGGTCCTGGAGACCACGTGACTTTGCAGGCATATGCTTCCTTGCAAGTCATACAGAAGACAAAAGCAAGGAGGAAGGCAGCATGCCTCAAAGTATCTTTGAACAGCTCATAGCTAGGAGATTGCTAAGGACATGCCAAATTCCTGAGCCAAAGTAATCATCTTCAGTGTCACCAGTAACTATCTAGAATGAAAAAAAAGGCATTTCCATTAAAGCCACGTATTCATCCCTTATGTATTGGAAAAAACATTAGAATTCAGGCTGCATTTCCGCAGGAGGTGTTCGATATGTAGCTGGTTTGGTACTGTGACTGCACGCTTAATGCGAAGCTTTATTAGTAGCAGCAGTAGTATAGTCTTTAGTTCAGTGATATTCTCATTTCATGAACGAAGATCCTATTGACTTTTCTGGAAGCTTTATGTACTTTATACCTGCAGGGTCAGGTTTTCTGTGTATATTTTAATGACTTAATAAAAAAAAGAACAATTTTAATACTCAAGTATGATAGAGCGAGAGAAGAAAGTCGCTTTCTTTTTAAGCTAATAGCAGACAAAAACAAAAAAAAGACAACTAAATTGCACCTTTTTATATAGTTGTCTTTAGGCTCCATAAGGGTATTTATTCACAACAGGAACCGGGTCACACTTAGTCCCCAAATGACAGGAGTTGTGTATTTGAAGGGAAGAAAGCACCATATATGTATGACACACCTTGCTATGTATGAAAACTTGGTTGTATAAGAGGAGGAAAGAGAGGAGGAAAGGAGAAGAAAGAGGAAAAGAGTTTTCCTTAGTTTACAATCTCTCCTAGCCAAAAAAAAAAAAAAAACACCACAACTTCCTGGGAATGCTGTTCCTTCCAACTAGTCTCAAACACAGCATGCCATTTTTTTGTGTCGTTCCCCCCTCCTTCTTTGATATCATTTCTGGTGCCTGTTGGACGTACGTGCAAAATTGCCATTAACACTAGTGAAGTTACCTGTTTGAAGCCCTAAATGAAGAAGACCCTTCTACGTGACTACTGGGAAACTCTTTCTCCCCCAACCTCCCCCCTTCTCTTTGGGATCATTTTCAGAAGAGTATGATGCCATGAGCATAAATTCCTTCCTCCAAAAACTTGAATCTGCTCTGAAACACTTCAATGCATTTAAGTGCTGTGGTGTAGTGAAACACTACAGTGCATTTATTAGTTGTGCTGGCAACTTACACTTATTGCCCAAACTTGCAAAGTTTTCACAGCTTTCTCTCTTAACATTTCCAGAACAGGTACAGTATCAAAACTGACTAAGGTGATCCTGACAGCAAACAAACCCCATGAAAGCAAACTCCTAGCACAGAGAGTCTCCCGATAAGCCTAATGGCTGCGATAACTGAGAAAAAGGCAACTATTAATCTTTGCAAAGCTGTTCAGGGGGTAAAAGGGATCTGCTGAATTCACTGAAAATATATTACTATATATGAATATATATTACATCTACACACACTTAATATAACTGTCTAAATACTGAGAACTGGATACACTGAAATTCCATAAGTCTCAACTTCTCACTGTAACAGAAGAAGGTAGAGAACTCGGGGCTGACTGAAACTTAACTGAGGTCTGAGAGGTCATTTTTACTTACCCTTGCAGGTTTAGCTAAGAATTTCAATGTGAAAATTGATCAGAAATGGGATGATCATTAAATCTGCTCTTTTTCCTATTATTTCCATCTACATCCATATATGTTAGCCTGCCTCATATATTTGTTAGTATCAGATACGTTATTTCATTCTTACGGCTCTGTTGATTGTAAAAGTTCCCTGCTTTGAATTTATTTATGCAGAATAACAACAGTGACAGCCTGTTTGAAGGATAACTCTGGAGAGCCACAGTTGAGCTGCTTCTGTAGAGGTGGGTTGAGGTTATTGTAACAGTTCATTACCACAAACCAATATATCTTCAGATAGAGGCAGTATTAACTTGTAATACTCCTTGCTACATTGGTAGCAACTTTCCCATGTATAACCATGGGAAGTGATTAAATTGCTTTACATGAAATATTAGTGCCATGTTTCATAGGGAACACCTCCTGAATTTTTACTACAAGACAGAGTAAGAAAATCTATTTATCTTTAAGCATGTCACTCATGTCATTGGAAAATGTCCATCCTAACATAGTAAAAAACATTTCTCTAGTTGCAAGTCCTCAATTCAAACACCCTGGGGTTCATTACCCATTTTTCTAAATCCTACCGTCATCTCCATTTCCTTCTCATCATTTTTCTTAACTTCACCTATCAGAATTGTTCCACTATAAATCCTTCTGGATGGAAAAGAAAAATCACTTGTATATTATTGTCCCATGAGGTAACCTGCTACTGCAGCTTTTTTTTTTTTTTTTAATGTAATATTAACTATATCCCTGTGTAGCTAACGATATACCAAAAGAAACTAAGACTGGAACATACTTAAGAGTTCTGACTTTTTTATACATAAGTTGTGGTAAACAGTATTACAAAAGGTCAACATGGTTTAACACTGAAGAAATACAAAGTTCAAACATGGACTATTCTGTTTTTCGTCATGGAAATAGTCAAGTTATTATTACTGATGCTGTACCCTTCTCAGCACATCTGGCAATACATCATGCAGTCAGCTCTGAAATCCCTGCACCTCAGAATGGCATGTTCAAAACAATTCAGAATTCACAGGCAGTTCAAAAAAACAATGAATTAACAATTTAGGCATGCATACATACATACATGCATGCTGCATATTTAAAAGGCTCCTGCATAGGGAAAAAAGGAAACTAAAGTTCCTATCAGCATTTTTATCATCACTGTGGAAATACCAGCCCAGGGCCTCCGGTGCAGGAAGATCCCACTCGGCAGGAGAAGGAAGCCGCCACAGAGCCCCTTAACAACTACCCGTCATGTAGCGGGGAGGACTGGGGTAGTGCTGAGCAGCAGCACATTTGGTTCCCGCCCCCTGGCTGGGGCTCTGACAGGGCCCAAACCCCAGCACCCTTGAGCTTCAGTGGGCCAAGCAAACGCTTGAGGCTCCCATGCACGTGCCGGGGTCTGAGGGCCTCTGCGGCCCCGCAGAGCTCGGCGGCCTCTCCCGCTGCCCTGCAGCTGTGGGCAGCAGGTAGCTGGCACGCAGCGGCGCCGGAAGCCCTTCCGGCACAACCACCTGAGGCGGCTTTTCCTGGCAGCCTCTGCGTGGAGCAAACCTGCTGGTGTGCAGGGCAGGGAAGGGGGAGTTCAGGGAGCACCCAAGCTGCAGAACACGACTACAGAAAAGTAGGACTGCTAAAACCACTTGTAATGTAGCTAACCCTAGCTAGTATTAATCATTATACTTTTTATTCAAAGGATCAGGATTTAACATACGGGATAATAGGTGCTTATTCCTCTCTGTGCACATGTGCTACCTTTAAACATTAAACAGCTTTAAACATTAAAACCATGCAATGCAATACAGCTAACAGACCATGCTGTTAAATTTGTGGATAAAAATGACTTTCAAACAAGCACATGTTTTATAAATGTAACTTTGCCTCATCTGTATCGGGCAATAACTTCACAACAGCTTGCGCTTCAAAGATGTGCAGAGCATATTTTAAATATTCTGGTTGCACAGCTAATATCCAGTGTAATTGGAGCTGGTCTACAATCGTCTTGAGAAATACAGAATTGGTACCTTGCTAGAAAGAAGTGCATCACAGCGAGTGGGCACGGTGCATTTTCTCTGTAATACAGGCTAAGTTAGCTCCAAAATACAGGGTAGCAAGTTGTCAGTCAACTCCATTCAAACAGATGGTTTCGTATGGAAATTGGAGTAGGTCTGAGTCTTGCTTTCACTGGCAGCCGTACAAAGGCCTGGCTGGAATGTGCTTGGCTAGTTGTGGATGTCAGAAGTCCTGCTACAGGGCAGTCACCTCATCAAACTGCGTAAGAGTCAAACAAAAAGCACAGAGCAACTCAGCTGAGTGACCTCACAGAAAACGAGGACGTTTTAGGACATTTGCTGATAGCACCCAGCTACTGGGTGGTGAAGGGCTGAGAGCAGCAGAGCAGTACTAATTACAGCACCCTCTACTTTTCCCAAAGGGTTTTCACCAACGATGGGCACCTCAAGGAAACGGTGAAGCTCCCAAACCACCACCAGCATTCAGCTAAGTAACATCACCAGCACTAAGGTAATGAGGAAGCCAAAATGCCTGTATTCCATATTTATATGTTGTGCTTCTGATTAAGACTGATAAGTGTTAGAGTTGTGGGCTTTATTTCCTCAGAGTTTCTACAACTTTAGCTAGACACAGTCACATGTAAGCATCCATCAGTGCTTATGTATGTTTACAGAGCTGTAGAGAAGTTTTTCTTTCCCAGAGCTTTCACATTGTAAAACGGCTGACCTCAGCTGTGACAAATTAATAAGTATGTGGCTTCCTAAGACTCCATGGTTTTCATAGCATAATGTAACTCAATATATGACAGGAGTATGGTCTGGCACAGGCTCCCATGCCCTCTAAGCACCTGCAATCCCATGACAGCCTGCCCAGATGACAAGGAGGATTGCTGCTTGACCAGCAACGGCCAGATGACAGAATCAAAAAACAGTGAAGAGGCAAGAGGCAGAAGCTGGAGGAAGTGTCTTACCTCCTGGTGGCTCTTTGCCCAAAGAGGGCAGACAAACCCCCGCAGAAGCCTCCTCGCCCACCTCCCTGCTGTACGAGCTGCCTGACCCACAGCATCGTGCACAGTCATTAACACTGCACTGACTTCATAACTTGTCTTGCCAGCCACTTTTGTCATGATCATTCTTGGGATTACAGTGCTGCCAAATCATGTCAAATGCTACAGAGTGATCTTACAATGCAAGGTGCACTACCCAATTTGTTTTACAGATCAGGTGATAGCAATACCAAAATTCTAAAGAGGAAGAATTATTGTTTCTTCTTTAGAAATATTAAACTTGAAGAAGCAAATCACAGGAATCATTTTAGCATGGAATTTTTCAAAGTTGGCTTTTTATGTTTGAAAATGGAGTTTGCAGCAGACAATAGTGTTACATTTCCTTGCAGGTGAGGATACTGCTGCATAAACACTACACAATTTCTAAAAGTTAGTTCTTAGTTTAACTTTGCTTCTTGATGGTTCCATGCAAAGTTCAGCTTTTTCAACTCCAATCCATCAAAAAAAAAATATCTAGAGGAGAAACATTCAGGTGAGAGATACACAGTATGGAGTTTTAACTGAACATGTGTTGAATTCTATTCCAAATTAGTTCTAACTTCATAAGTTAGACGCAATATGTGGATTTTTAAAAAAATGGCCCCAAAGTGGCATATTAGTGTGTTAGTATGTAGAAGTATGTAAACATGTGAAACACATTTAACATCATCCAAATTGCAAAAAATAGCACACTAGAGATTCCTAAATTCTATTCCAGACTTTTGGAATGTATTTCATTTCTGAAGTTCTTGATGTTTGATTTCAAACAGTAATCTGAAATCTGCACATGAAAGTTTCCAGTAAATAGCATAGAGGTAAATCCCACACAAGTACATGCACACTAGAGACATCAGATGCAGCCTGGTCCCATCTCCACTGACTTGGTGGAAAGCTTTCATCTGCAGCTTAAATCTTCTGTAAAAAGAAAGCCTGTAGTGTGATCACTTATGCTTTCCCATTTGAAACCTCTAGCCAGCCTTTAACAATATGTTTCATTGTTTCTTAGTTGATTCTGAGAAAATACAGTAGTGAACTACAGAAAACAAAATTTCTTCTAGAATTACATTTGGGATGAAATGCATTTTCTGAGACATTTTAACAAACACTTTATTATAATCAAAATTTGTCTGTCAGACATTTATGTCAAAAGAAAAACTAATGGGTTAACTCTAAAACATGTGAAACAATTATTCTGTGTGGAAAATCTTGGAAAGTTTGAAAGGTTTATATAGAATAAACTTTTATAGGACAATGCCATGAATATACTATTTTTACTCTTATAAGCTGCCTAACAGTCCAAACAGTTTCTTAATTGGGATATAAAGTGTCTGTCTAGAAAATGTACATAGAAGAAATTAAGTGATTTAGAATATTTTGTGGATGACTATATTAATGTAGCTTCTTTCACACATACCATCCTACCCACTGGAAAATATATATGTTCTTGGGAAAGACATTAAAGTTGAGCTGATGATTCTGGATTGTCCTATAAAAATGTTAGATTAATGATTCCCTGCATCTTAACACAGGAAGATATTGCCATAATTAAGGAATGCAAGCCAAGCCCCACATTATGTTAACAGCCTGTTTAAGGCTGCTGAGTATGTAAGTGGCCTTGTTCTCTCAGTACCTTCTAAACATAGGCACCTCAGATTCATCGGTTACCACTGCTGCGTCCTGTAAGCACCAAAAAGAGCTATACAGCCTGTGCACTAACGAGCGTTTATGTCCCTCCATGACATCCTTGCGGGCCATCATGAACTTGCCTTTCTGCACTAGACTGTAATCTCAAACTGTATCAGCTAAGAGAAGCTGCCCGTGACTTTGCAGCTGCTGCAGACAAGGACAACCTCGTGCTGTTTCTGAGGAGGGAGCACTAGGTGGGTTCAGGCTCAGCAGGCAGAAGTGCTGCACCAGAACCTTGCACTGCTTTTTTGTGGTGCCTAGAGGTTCTGGCAAGTAGCACCCATTAAACAGCTCAGGAACCTGACTGCAGAGCACGAGTTACTAAATTCAAGTAATGGAATATGTTAATTGAAAGCAGCTCTCTTGTTAAACTGAATTATAGTGGAAAACAAAATTCCTACTGCTGCAAACAACTAAGGCTGGTTTCACAACCTTTTAGATCCCGTATTTACACAGCAGAAGGGGAACTTATCAATGGATAGTAGAATAGCAGGGGCATCTAAAGGATTTGGAATATAATATTTTTAAGCTATATCTTTGAATTAAGAAAGCAATGGGATGACTACTAATACAGCTCCGGTGCTTCTGCCAAGTACTTTAGCACCAATAAATCAAGGAACAGAACAGCGCTTCAGGCTGCAGTTTGACAAGTGCATAAGCCAATTTAACTGCTGCCTATCAGCATCTTCCTCTCCCCGCGCATCTACCTTCATGGTTCTGTCCCGCCCATGAATCAGCCTTCCAAGATCCTTTCCAGAGCAGTTTCAAGGTGTCAGGAGCCATATTTATTTGGTTTTGTGTGTGTGTGACCGGGGATGTGGTGGGGAGGAGTGCTCTTGGCCAGCTGCATGTGCTAGAGGGCTCTGCGAAGGCTCTGCTGGGTGTTAGTGCTGGCGCAGTGCAGGAATTGGATCTTGGGCCTGGGAAGAGGGAAAAATGTCAGGACCATTGCAGATAGCAGTTGGAGTCACTTATGCTGCTGTGAAAACATATTTATTACTAAGTAATACCAAGTAATAATGCAGCACACTAATCATAAATTTCTAATATTTCTTTAAACATCACCCTCAATGCTGTTTGCAGTGCAGCAGCTCTAAGTGACATGCTCTGAATATCAAACGAGTAGTAGCCTGCTTTTGAAGGAGGCACATGAAGAAACCTTTATAGATGGTGGGCTTGCAGGCTGACCTCTAATAAAACCAGTGAAGGTGTGTGTTTGTGGGGGGGAAGCTATGCATACTACTTCCATGTTGCTGCGAAATGCTGTTCACAGATGAAAGGTAATTAATTAGATGGTATTGGAGTTAAGACTGATGTACAGTGAATCAGTAGAGAGGCTGGGAAAGGATTAAAGTTATTTGAGTAAACATCACTTCACATTCCCATGTTTTTAAAAGCTTTTTGGTATTAACTAGGCATATTTTTAGCAGCAATCAATGTGGTTCAAATGTCATATACTGCATTCTCACTTCCCCATGCAGTGCAGTTGGATTAAGTATTATGAATGACATATTTCAGCATTTTCTCCCCTTTTATTTGTTGAGATTTCTTGAGAAATCCTTAAGCTGTTATTCTTCTGAGCTGATTTTTGCTGAGATAAAAAAAATAAAATAAACCTTGATTTTTACGTTCAAGACCTCTGAACACTTTAACTGATTTGCCATAACACTTCTCTCACTCTCAGCCATGAGATGACACATGAAAAAACGCAGAAGGAACAATACTGTTGGAAAAATAGAATAAAGACCAGAAGGTCCCCTGTAGCGCAGAATTCATGCCATGCTGATGGCAAGGAACTCGAGAAGCACCTTATAAAACTCAGACTAAACCGAAAGATGACAAATGAGCTTCAGTGCAGATAGATACAGGCTAATGCATTCAAGAAAGAATACGTAATACATACACCATGCTGACAGCAAGGGAATCTAGAAACGCTATCGACAGGTCATTACAATTATCAGTTTGATGTTCAGTGGCAACCAAACGCAGCAGAACCTTGGGCACCATCAAGAAGGGCACTGAGAGCAAAGCGGAGAAGTGCAGACAACCCTGGTGCAGGCCCTGTGTGAAAGTCTCAGCATGGTGTCTCAAGAAGTACAGATGGGAGTCAGAGAAGGCTAAATCAGCTGATGAGGAAGATGGAGCACCTGCCTTAAGAAGGTGAACTAAAGGGTTTCTAAAGAGAGAAAAGAAGAAGAAGAAAAAAAAAAAGAAAAAGATAAGTTCTTGGACAAGAGACCCATATATGGGCTCTAAAAGCACCAGACAAGGATACACCTACCACCACTAACACACAAACGACGGATGCTAGGAAAGTACAAGAGGACAGACTGCAAAGAGCAGCTAGGCTTGTGTGCTCTCCCTACATAGCATCTTAGGACCGCTGTTGGACAGAGTCCTGGTCTGAAGTCCCCCTGGGCTGACCCAAAAGGGATTTTCTTCTGTTCTTGCAGCGTTGGCTCCTTCTGTTAAGCACATTAGTTCACATTACTGCTTCTCCTTTGCTATGAAGGATGTATTTAAAATTTAACCAACACTAACATTTAGTCTACCTTTTAGCATGTAACCTCCCATATTAAGCAGTAAACTAGTAGTGTATCTTAAAAAAAAAAAAGGCAGAAGGAAATATTTGAATTACTCTATCCAGTGTGACCCCCCACAAACCACAGATGTTTTTCCGTGGCAGGACCAGCTATTTAAGTGAAAATGTAGCTACCTGCTGAGAGACAGAAGAAACAAACATCAGCCCCTTAAACAGTGGAGCTGCGGAATAGCTCAAAAGGAGGCAAGGTTAAACATGTAAGTCATTCACATTGCATTTTTACTATGGCAAATCTAAAAAGGTCATAAAATATGAAACTTAGCAGTACTCAGATGGCAGTCTTGAAAAAACAAGCCTGCAAGTCATTTCATTTATAGTATCCCCACCCTTCCCTTTTAGTAAAACTATTTGTACTTGAAATCAGAGACACACTATAATTGAAATATTTTGAGGCAATTGATAACACAGAACATCTTCTGCAAAAGGAGAAGGAGTGCTGTGTACATTAAATACAGAAATTCTGCCTCTGCAGAATTAACAGATGGTTTCAGTTGCACAAGGTATTCTGCACTAACTTTGCTCTTATCATTAGCTCTCTATCTAGTAATTGGTAATTTGTTGTTATACAGAAGAGCAGAATGCATACTTCCTTCATAAATATATGTAGTCATATGCTATGTATATTAACTAATTCACACATTTTCCTTCTTCTGGAAATAAGAAAGTTCTGTTTTGATGAATAATGATTGCAAATATTTCTATCTTTCTCAATATTTTCGGAGACTGAACTAAGAGAACTGCAAAATTGGAATATAGGAAGGTCAAAAGAGAGGTGATGTTCCCCTCTTGCTGCACTGCACCTGCAGAGCATCCAAAAATCGTGTGTTTCATGGAGTGGGACAGGGAAAGGAGCATTCTTTTAGATGAGAGTCATAGTTCATTATCACACCTTGTGCAGGACTGTATGCGTGCTACCCCCAGGCAGGCTCAGAGGGCTCTCTCTGTCTTTTCCTTCTCCTGGAGGGACTCTAGGAAACCGCGCTCAGCCACCAGCCTCTCTACAGCCGGCCCAGCTCTGCTCACATTCACTGGCCTGCCAGGCTATCGGGCAAGCACAGAGCACCTTGTCCATCTGCACCTCTCCCCAGGTGCTCCACTGCAGAGCTGCGCCCTGCGTCTCAGGGGCCAAATTGTTCTATCCTGTTTAAGAGCAGCTTTTGTTAACTTCATTGGAAGGTGCTCCAAGGAGACCCGGGCGCTGGGGAGGAGCAGCCTCAGGGATCCTCGCCTGCCTGTGGCAGCGTTGCACGGCAGCAGGTACCGTCACTGTAGCTGCAAACATCGGAAACCTGCGAGTAACAGGCAGAGGGGAGACTTGGATGCGGAGGCTCTGGAATTCTGCAGAGCTTCCATACATCAGCATTTACGGTTGCCACGTTCACTGGAGCTTGTACGGACAGCTGCAAGACTCTGTGTTAACTGCAGTTCAAAACCAGCATTAGCTTTTCCAAAAGATTGTTTTACCTGATCTACATGATCTAATGCGTGTGAATGAGATGCAACATCCATTCATCTTTTCTGTGATCCTCTGGCAGCTCTTCAGTAGTTCAACTAAATGGACATATGGACTTATTTCTAAATGAGAACGGCGGTTGTTTTCCCTAGCTGAATCCAGATAAATAATTTTCCTACTACTTGTAGCACATCACCCATATTTTAGTGTTACAATATCCATCTTTTTTAGGCAATTAAATAGGCAGCAGGTTGGAGAACACAACTTGTTTAATTGACTGCTTCAGTTCCAATTTCATCTTATTACATATATTAATATTCCCTGGAAAAAATATAACTACAAAAACTGCTGAGGAAAATATCAGGTATTTTGTTATTCTTATGAGTATCCTTTTAGTTGAGATGTTTACAGATGGACATTAGATACAAGACTACAAAAAGAAGTTAGCAGTTTTGAAACTTCACTTTTCTCCTCTAATTTTAGCTAGATAAGAGCATTATATAATGATAAATATGTAAGCATTAGTAAGTGCATATTTGATCAATATTTCTGAACAAGTAAAAAATTAATGAAGAATTGTGCAGTTCTAGGGATAGGATAGCCCTTACTCCAGAAAAAAAAAGTAATTACTTCTTCACAGGTATAGAAAAGGAGGAATTGCCATTGATTTTGGCACCCCTCTGAGAAAAAAAAATAAGTGGACTGACATATTTTGATATTTGGAAAACGTTTCCTATGAACTGTGAGGGAGAAAAAAAAAAGGCATGAAAAAAGACAGGTGATGTAGTAAGTTCAGAGGCATATGCTGTCTTGCAAGCAAATCTTCCTGAACAATAATCCCAGTGAAATGAGCATCACGAATAAAGACTACTCATATGAAGAAGCTTCTGTAGATTACATATCATAAACTGAATGCTTAGATTAAAATCTCATTTCACACATAAGGGGAAAAAAAAACAAAAAAAGAGAGTTCAGTTTTTTCAGGCTGTAGTCTCGGCAAAATATATATATCTTCCACAAAAAGCACATGCACACACACACAGGAAGAAAACCCCCAACTCTCTCTCCCAAGAAAGCATTTCAGGAAAACCCAGATGAGGCACGAGCCTGACTGGCACAAGGGAGCATCTTGGACACCGCGTCATGGCTGAGTACAACAGACTTGAATCAGGATTGCTCTGTGCCATAGGCACCTCAGTTAGCTTGAAATTCCCTAAGGGCATGGACTCCAGCAACTAAATGTTTCTGAAAAAATGGTTTGCCCATAAAGCACCTAGAATCAGTGATACAAAAGAAGCCAAAATTTCATTAGCCATTCATGTTCTGTAAATAAAGATAATCTGGGATAAGCATTCACGGAGAAGATAATATTAGCTTTTGTAAGTTATAAATTCCAGGTCTTGGATCTTTTTCTACTCAGCCATAAAAGTGGACTTCAGCTTTTCAAAGCAAAGGATGTATTTGTGATAATAGAGTCTATGCTGGCTGTGGATGTTACCTCCTATCACATGATTGTGAAGGATTCTGAAAGCATCATGTGATTAAAGACATCTTAATAACTAAAATATTGGAATTCTCTGCACCAAGAAGGACACAACCAGATCAATGCACTCCTGGAAAGTAGGGAAGCAAGATTGCAACTAGGAGGAAAAAACAACAAAAACAACAAAAAAGCTATTATCTTGATTCTTCCTGCAAACCACATTGAACAGTAATGTTTAAAATGCCCAGCTCATCATGTGCAAGACAATCATGAAACAACAATTATGTGGTTAATTTGGGATGCTTTATCCTGCTTCCTACTGAATCAATGTCAAAACTGTTCGTTTCCACGACTGCAGGATCAGGTCCAGCATTACAGACTCTTTGTAGCCTAACGACTGCTTGGGATATTTTATGATCAAGACCCCGAACACTTGTGTTAATGTCCATAAGCAGCATCCGTTTTCCTCTAAACTGGGTGGATGCAACAGTACCTCTAAGCTCCCCGACTGCGCCCTCAAATGACAGCCGGCAGGCGGGGAGACAGCGCCGGGATACGGGATGTCACCTTCGGGCTTGTGCGGCCGGGAGCCGGTCACGTTCCTGCCCCGCTCCGCGACAACTTTGCCTTGAACTTGCAGGGCGCGGACCCGCAACCACCCGCCCCGCGATAGCCCCGGCTCTGCCCGGGCGCCGAGGGACCCCGGCGGCCCCGGCTCTGCCCGGGCGGGGGGCGCCCGCGGCCCCGCGCCTTCCGCACCGGGGCACGGCCGCGCGCCGCACCGCGCTCCCCAGCCCCGGCCCCACCGGGAGGCGTCCGAGCCGCAGGCGGCTGAGATCGCGGGCGTCGCCGCCGCCCGAGCCCCCTGGGGCGACAGAAGGGGACGGGCAGAGCCGGCGCCGCCCCGCGCCTCGGACCCGGCTCCGCCGCAGCTCCGGGCGCCCCCCGCCCGGCGGCGGCACCAGCCGAAGTCGCCGTCGTGCGGGGCCGTATTCGGACCACGGCGGCAGCGGCACTGCCGAAGGGCACGACAAGGGGCGGCGGGCGCCGCGGCCGCCGCTGTCATCCCCGCCCGCCCGCAGCATCCCGCCCGCCCGCGCCGGTCCCGCTGCTGCGAGCGCGCACGCCGGCTGCAGCCGCCCGCCTCCCCGCGGCCGCTCCTTACCGGAGTCCGCGCTGGCCGCCCGCGCGTGCCTGGCCACCCGCCGCGCCGTACCGGGCTCCCGCTGCCGCCCGCCGCCCCGCAGCCGGCATCACTGCTCCGCCCGCCGCGCCCCCGCCAGCGCCCGCCCCACGGCAGCGAGCGCGGCCCCGCCGCCGCGAGCCCGCTCTGAGCGGCAGCCCCGCGAGCCTATCGTGGGCCGCGCCGCTGCGGAGAGGCGGGACGGGGGCATGCGTCGCAGCCAATGGGAGCTCGTCCTTGCGGCGGCGTTGTTTCCGGGAGGGGGCAGCTGCGGTGGGGGTGGCTGTGTGTGTGCGGGGCTGGGGGTGCTTGGTCGTGCGGAGCGCGCCGGGCCGAGCGCTGGGTCTTGTCGGGACTCGTTCCGGTCCCGGCTGCTGGCAGCGGCAGTGAGGTGGTGAGGCTGGTCTCCCTCGCCCTTGCTCAGCAGCTTCGGAGAACGGGAGTGGGGCTGCGGGCCGTTGTGTCGGGAGACAGACATGCGCCGCTGTCCGCCTGCCTTCGCGGTAGCGTGGAGTTGCCAAGCTGTCCGTCAGGCGCTTTGCTCAAAAAGCGGCGCCTCGAGGGCGTTTTTGTTGTTTATTTTTTTTAAGAGGGGTAGAGGTATCTTTTTCTGGGGGATCTCGGGCTGCCAAGGTGGCCGCCCCGAGGCCCGCAGGCAGCCCTGGAACTGCCGCCCGCCCTTCGCGGGGGGCAGCGCCGTTGCACGCAGCCAGCGGCGTCGTTAACGGCTGCAGCGGCCGCGGCGGCGCGAGGGGGCGCGCGGGCCCTGCGCCCCCGCCCCAGGCCGGCGTCGGAGGAGGCGGAGGAAGAGCCGGGGAGCAGCTCCAGCGCCTCCTGCAGCAGCGGTGGCACCCTTTCCTCTAGTGGGCCCATGTCTCTGGGTCACTTATTTTACTTTGTCTGTGTGGTACAGCCGCAGCTTTACCCAGGCAACAGTAATAAGACGGTATTTCTCTACAGGACGTGGTGTTTAGGACCCCAGCACAATGATGTAGTGCTCCAGTGAACGTAGTGATAAGCAACTGTTTGTATCTTCGTTACATCTTACTGAGCAAGTTATTGTTAATGTTAGAAATTGTTTTCAGTGTGAATCCCTCGATGGGTTGCAGCAGATGCTGAAGGTGGGAACTGCCACTTCTGCTAAAGAGCAGCACACAAGGGCAGGTGTTGGTGCTGTGCCCTCCACTGCAACCTTTCAGTGTGAATTTCCTGGTGAGACTGACCTGCTACAGCAGATTTCAGTCCCTCCCAGTTTTCAAATGTTTTCCCTTTTTTTGGTGGCAGTGGTACATTTGGGTGTAGGTTTACTGCACTGACTTTGGACACTACATACACTCACTTTTGGGTGGAGGAGAGAAGAAATATGAGAATTGTTTTAAATGAGTTATGGGCTTAAATGGGCTTATGGATTTAGATGTTCTGTGCAGTAGCTCAGAGATGTCTTTATTTTGACAAGATTGTTTTTATTAGTTCAGGAGTCACCCCAAAACTGGAAAATGTGCAGTGTTAATAGTATCTTGTAGTTCTCGATCACTGTTTTTTCTCTTTGTTAAAGCAGGAGCATTTCTTTTAACACTTGATGTCAGCGAGCCATATCCTATCTTGGAAAAAGACATATTTTAATGTTTATAATTTTTAATACTGTGATTTTAATTTTAATTAAACAGTAACTAAAATATTTCCCAGTTATAACTTTATAACTTCTTTGAAGTCAGGGGAAATATGAAAAGTAATCCTCATAGGCTTTCTTATTAATTGGTTAATAATTCTTTATTTTTTTTTTTAGTATTTAAAACCTTGTCTAAAATATAAGCAATCTTGACCAATTTTGTGTGATCCGTATTTTTGTTGTAAGAATAGCTTCCATATTTCAGCAGTTCAACAGCACATCCATAGCTTCATGTGTAAGGTAGCAACACACCCCTTGTCATTTTAACTGCAAAAATCTGGTATATATGTATAACCCATTTTTCAGAACTGTTGAAGATTACTGGACAGAGCCTGTGACAAATGCAACGATGGTGTATCATGTAACAGCTAAATACCTTGTTTAGGGGACCAAAAATTCCCGTGGGAGATTTGGTGTTAGAATTGCAAAAGCACGGAATTATTAAAAGCGGGGAAGAGAGAGAAAATGGCACACTTAAAATATGAGTGTATTCATTAAAGTGCTTTACAGTACGCTTAAATTTTCACAAATTTAACAGAGCTCTTAGTACCTTGTTAAGCTGGAGTTTGTATCACAATAAAATTGCTCGGTCCACAGAACTGCAATTTAGCCATCGATCACCAAAGAAGTAAGTTGAGTTTGCTTTCCGAAAAGAGCACAGTATTCTTGAGCTGTGCTACCTCGGCATAGAGGAGCTGAGCTGCTCTTACAGCACAAACAGCCCGGGTAACATCGTCACCATACAGCTGTGTCAGCACAAGTCCATTCTGTCCCACATCAACAGCCTCCAGCGATGATGGAGTAAGTTGGAAATCGCACATTAAATCTTTGTCTTAACCGTCAAGACTGCCAGTTAGGTGTGAACTGTGGTCCAAGTGCCAGTACTTGAGAATACAGTATAGTGCAGTTAGAACTGAGGTAGCTGCACAAGTGAGAAACAGTTGCATATCTTTTGGCCCTTACCCTCAAGTGTTAGGAGAGGTTCTGCTTCTTAAGGCTAATTTGTGTGCTTTGAGACATTACTCTGTCTTTATCCAGAAATTCTACGTGACCTTGGGAAATCACATAAGTTAAAACTACTTGGAACAGATTTCTGCCCCCCCCCCCCCGCAATATTTCTGTTCATGGTTTCATACTGGCATTTTACTTTTTTGATCTGTTTCTTCGTGTGTAAGGAATTTCTTGGTTTCAGGGAACAATCTTGCATAAAATAGGTATTTTGGTCACGCAGAAGGCACGAGTGGAGTCTTAGTCCTGTTGTTTGATGTTAACTATGCATCCAACTGGAGACTGATTGTGTACAGCAAATCAAATCTTTAGAATTTCACTTACTTCATATAGCCTCCTCTCATTCATCTAAGTGCTTTGGCTCCCAGTTCCCCAGGTGTTAGAAGACAAGCAGTATATTCAGTGAGTCCTTCCAGGAGGCATAATGTAAGAGCAGATCTTTTAGATCAAACTGTAAAGCACTGCTTTACAGATAAATTTTTACCTCCTCCCTTTTTGATAGAATTTAATATTTAACTCATACATATGTGTTGTACTACCTGTACAGATCTGTGTGAGGTATATTTCATTATTTTCAAATGCATGATGAATTTCCAATGGTGTTTCAGCCTTGTTTTGTAACCCATTTGCTGACTGCCTGAATGTATATGGAAGTGATACAAATCACACACTCATGTGCTAGGTACTGTATAAGCAAGTGAGAAAAGAGTCCTTGCCCCAAACAGTTTGTTCACATCATGTCTTCTGGAAGTGTGTTCTGCAAAATTATTTCTGTCTACGTGAAGACATACCTCTTTCTGTTATTTGAAGATTTATTTCCCAAGCGTTACATCATCTAAGAGAACTAGTCTCATCAACAAATCCAAGCAACGTTTTTTTTTGTGGGCTTGGTGAGTCCATCAGGATTTGTTTGTCTGAAGTGATCAGTTGCAAGCACTGCTTCCATTTGTATAGTGTCCTTCATAGCAATGTCACTAAGAGCATAATGGATATACTTAGAAGCATTTTAAGATTTCATAAATATATATGTCTTTGTGATTGCCTGAAGAGTGTTACAAGATAAACTATTTGCGTTGATTAAGGGGTGAATGTTTGAGCGTGTTTTCTGATCCAAGTGATTCTCAAAGCATAAGTGTCATTGGGAAAGAGAATGATTTTTTTCTTTCTTTTTTTCTTGGTCCAATTTAAGACTTTTAATGTATTGGAGATTTTATTGTCCTTCACGCCATATTTCATTTTGTGGTTCATTACTGGTTTTGCCAGACATTTACACAATTCCGTAAGAAGTTAATCATAAAGAAATTAATCCAGCTCTGAACTAGACTAACCAAGAGAGAAGAGCCTTCAGATCACAATTGGAGGCTGAATCCTGCAAAAAACAATATGATTTTGTTTAATCATGATTAATATTTTTGCTTAGTTTAAAATTTGCATGTAATTTTGTTTTTAAGGCTCTCAGAATAATCTGGCGATTGCTATTCATAAATCAGAGAGCTCGTTCTGATTTACTAACCAGCAGGAGATGTGAGCAGTAGAGGGTCATGACTTTACATTAAATTGCATTTTCTCCAAGGATCTATCTACCAGAAGTCAGGATTCACATCTTCTGAGATGTAGCACTGCTAAGTGTTGGAATTGTCTTTACTCTTATTTTATGATCGATACACAGGCCTGGTTCTGTCGCTTGTTTACAGTGAATAGCACCATAAGGAGAGTTATGCAGTGGCACCCATATAGATAAGGATGACTGCCCAGGGAGGAACTGAAGACATTGCTGCTAGAATTTACTGAAAGCAAAACCAGAACAACTACATTAGGAATATTTGATCATATATTTCTGCTCATTGTTTGGAAGAAAAATTGTATGTAGTTTCAGCCCCAAAGAGCTGAGACTCCAGTACAGATAGAGAGATGAGAAAGAATGGAGTGGATGGATAGAAGGAATGGGGGAAGGAAAAAAAAAAAAGAGTGAAGTCACCAAATTAAGAAGCAATTCAGTGATACTGAGCTTGCTAGTTCTATATATACACAACTGGTGATACAGTAATTTGCTGATTGCTTGTGGTTCTATTTATGTGTACATGAGTATCTATCTATTTATACACATGCAGACATATGGTATTCATATATTGCACACATTAAAAGAATGTTAAGTTTGAAAGTCAGAAAGTCTGAAGTCAAGCTAGCTGATATGTTCTGTAATTATGTGATTGCGGTACTGTTTTTCATAGGACTCTTGGAAGCCTATGATTTCATGTATGTTAGATAAGAATAATTCTAGATGTGATTTGAAAATTTCAGTATATTTGTTCCTTCTGACCTAAATCACTTGAATCATATTCTAAACCCATTGGGAAGAATAATTCTTCCCAATAAGTAATATAGTGTGATATTTTGATGTTGGACTTCAAAGCATTTTCAAACCTACCAACTGGATCCAGATATTGAGAATAACTCACCAATCAACCATTGTAAGTGTTTGGCATAAATATATGCATGTTTTCAGTGGATGTATTGAATGAGCATTAAAATTGCAAAATCAAGCATTCAGAAGTTAGTAAATAGTAAAGGTTATGCCTGTGGGCTTATTTCATGTCCCTATGAATTATGATTTTTTTAAGAAAATTATCATCACATAATAATGAACCAGTAACTGTAAATACAGTAATACAGAAGAGAAACAAGGTCAGTAAAATTGCAGGAACTGCAGAGCTTTAGCAGTTAGCTTCCTTTTGTGTAGCCAGGACTTCATATGAAAAAAAATATATTTAAGAAAAACTCTCTAGTTCTCAATATATGTTTAAAACTATTGGAGAGGATTTTGCTAATTCTGCTCTACCACCAAATGAAGGTTCCTCAATTTATATGCAATTTATTTTACCATTTCAGATGGCCTTTTTAGTCCAGCATTCTACACAAGAATACTGTGCAACCTAAATAGTCCTAGTGGCAGTGAAGAAGTTCCGTGGTTTGAGTTTCTCCATGGAACAAATCCAGACCAACACCAGTTAGTGCCTTACTCAGGTAATGCGAGTACCTAACGTTCAGCTGCAAGCAGATGCGTATGAGTTTCTATGTTACTGAATGTCCTCTGTCAAGACACAGTTAAAAGTTTGTGCCAGGGAACATCCCAGTGAAACAGCTGTTCTGTGCAGACAGACCTGCAGTAACCACAGCAGATGTTCCCTAAGGTGAAAGACAGAACCCGAGAGTAGTCCTGGCAGTGGTGACTCCAAAAGTTAAATATTTTTTATTAGGGCAGCCATATATTGCTTGTTTATTTTAGGTATTTGGGAGGCAGCGTAGGTTGTCTTTCACTTCGGATAAACGTGGGGCAGAACCTGAGAGAGATGGTATAAAGGGGATGTTGGGTTCTCCTTGTTTCTGTAAATGGTGAGAGATGGCAAATGGAGATTGTCCTCATGGCTTCTTTCACCTTCTCTCCACAACCTTTGATGATCTAGTTCATCAAATGCAAATAGCAGGAGCACAGAAGCATAATACCCTTTATTGCTGTCACCTCTCTCTGTTGGATGTGTTAATGAAATTCGTAGCTGATTTAAAAAAAAAAAAAAGGTTTGTTTTCTGGAGTGCTGCAGTAGGTAGAAATGTCATAATGGAACAGAAGCGTCTGAAGACTTAATCTTTTTTTTAAGATTCATTCTTACTGAATTTGTTTGCAGCCATTCAGTAGAATTTTGTAGAGCAGGATTTTCACACAGAGGCTTTCACAAGTGAAGTAAATTAGTCCTATTCAAATTACCCTCATTTTGCTGTCTTGCTATCTACAGAGCAAATACACAAAAGTTTTCAGTACCAGTGCACTTTGCAGTATGTTGTTTTATAATACTAGTATTTCTGAATATAGTTTGCCATGTATGATTGTCAAGTATTCATATCATGATGCCTCCAAGAACATCCAAAGACATTCTTGGTGGTTGTCATAATACTTTTGAAGAAGTTGCATGCGTGCTGTTGCTGTTTTATGGCATGCTGACAGTATGGGTACTGCCGCAGCCTATTGAATCTGCTTTTCATTGCCTTCTCTCCAGACACATTAAGGCCAGTGTCCACTTCGGGGAAAATAATTTCTCCAACCAAAGCCCTCAGGACTCAATTTGTAGCCTTCAATACAAGAGTACTAGGTACCATCCCAGCAAGCCAGGACAGTGGGTTCCAGGGGACAGTAAAGGAAAAGAATTATTAGTACTTAGCATATGCCAATGTATAAATGCTACTTCCCCTCTAACCTTGCTTTATGGAAAGCTGTATGAAACCTCATAAGATCGAACTGCAAGTAGGTCTTTCATATCCTTCTATATGTACCAATCTCATAGCTTTCTTTTTTGTTCTGTTTTTTTTTTGTTTGTTTTCTTTTGTTTTAATTTCGTCTAATATATAGAGCTTTTAACTGTGATCAGAGAAGGAAGCTGAAGGAATAGTCTACAATGTAAGAGGCTATTATTTATAGTTATTCATTATTTGGATACATACAGTAGTATTACATTTAAGATGACATTATCTAATGAGTCTACCAAACTCTGTAAGTATTAAATTAATTGCTTTCTATGCAGTTTCCATCTCCTCATGTACACCTATAGCTTCGGTCACCCATAACTGTTTAACCATTTCACCTTGTACTGAAAAGTTATGTTTTGCTAAGAGGTGTCTTACTAACCAGTCCTTTTATTCCATGATTATTTTAAAGAGAAGCTGACTGGAAGAACAGCTTTCTTTCCAGTTTGGAATATGCAGTTTCTGCAGGGCAAGAATGACTCCTTTTCCAGGTACCTGTTCTAACAGAACAGTAGTAGCTATCAGGATGTGTCATGGGTATCATTGCACCAGTTTAAAAGTAATTTTAAATGGATACAGATAGCGATGGTTACAAGGCTGAGAATCAAAAGTAAAGTGTTTCTGAAATTAGCTCTCATCAAGTAGATGTCCCTCTGAGATTTTTCTTGGAGAAATATTTTTTATCTGACCAAATTATGAATTTTGGAAAATCTGCTGCTGATAAGTGGTAGATTTTTCATATCTGGTTTTACCAAAATTGTAATTTGCCCAGTTAATGAAAAGTCCCTTCACAGTACATTCAAAGATTTTACTCTCTTATGTACTCTCTACCAGACTTGACCCTCTCATGTAGGGAAGTTTTGAGAGGGGCTTCCAGTACATTCCTTCCCTTCTAGGTACAGCAGATGATCATAAAGCAATCATCATGAAGCAGCTGCTTCAGTTGTTTTAAGGTCTATATTGAAAACTTGGATGTATCATTATTAAGTTGTCATTTAATGTTTCAGAAAGTCTAAAATCAGGATCGCTTTTATAATGTTCTAATTCCATTTCAACACACATTCTCTCTTGAAAACATTTTAAAATGCTTTTCATGTCAAAATCATCAAATGAAATCCAAGTACAAGGTGAAGTGTGGCTTGTGGAAGTCAATAAAGTTACTCAATTTAACTTAAGTAGCTCTTAATGGATGTACTAAATTGTGAAAGGAAACAAAGGATTTTTGCTTCGTGATTTCTTGTTTGCTGGGAGTGAACCCACAGTAGTTAGCGTTTTGCAATTGCACTTAACAGTAGGAGTGACCCAAAGTGGCCCAAATATTACACAAGTAATTCTGATAATTTTCCAGCATTTGGAAAGAAGGGCTGAACTAAAATTATTTATGAGAGAGATTTTGCAAGAAATACTGCTTTGTGTTAGAATAAGGCAGGTCCTTAGTGAATGTTTTTAATGGCCATGATAAGCACAATGTCTTTTAAGATACTGAAGTAGGTGTGGCTATTAATATGTATGAAGGAGATACAGGCTTGGCAGAAAATATACCAGGAAAATAAACCTTGTGCAGTAACCAAGCATTCGCCTTTAGCAGGCCCTCTGCCCAGTAGTCCACTTCAGCAGAATAGTGAGAGGATATTTACGTTTCTCTGTAGCTTTGACGATGGCTCTGACTCTCCAAAGAGATCAGCTGATAGACTACATCTATAAAAACAATTTAAGCTCTGCTCAAGTCTTTGTGCCAATTATGTTAATGAAGCTGCAAGGGGATTGCAAATTTAGAAGTCCTATAAAGTCCAGGACTGATCCAACAATGCAGAAGCTCCTTAACAAGACATTAAATCAGTCTCTTTAATCTCTCTAATTGGTGCTTTCAGTATAGAGGAATACTTGAACCCTGCTGTGTTCTAAAAGCAGTAGAATACCTTCACTAGCTGATAATACCTAGTGAAAATAGACCTGTGAGATTGCAAATCTCTACTACGTAAGGATACAATTTCAGAGCAGCTCATCTATGCAGATTTGCTTTCATGTTGCAATTACAAAAGAGAAATCAAAAAACAGTAGCAATACTATTGCTGTTGCTTGCTACAGTGCTTGGATGCAGCTGTCCTGGAATTGGGTCACTTCTGCCATCCATGACCGTAAAGTCCCATTCGTAGGTGCTGCTGAATATCGTGCCCCAGAGGAAAGGGATGAAGCCTAGTACTGCGCAGAGGAAGCTACCTTCCTGGGAGAGTGGGGGTTTGAGTACTGTGATCCCTCTCAAGAAGCACTGAACCCCTCCTGCTCACACAGTGAGGCTCTTGTAAGAGTAAGGGACTCTTACAAACTGATGACTTGTTACTTTAGCTTAGATACTTAAACCTAGAAAGCCTAAACTTAAAGAAAACTTGAAATGACATCTTCTCAAAAAAAAAAAAAAAGTTCAATGATTATAGATGCTATTCCTTTTAAAGCCGTCAAGACCTGTTCCTCAGCTGCTATAAATCTCTGTGCTCTCTCTGAACTGCATGAGGCTATGAGGCTTTTTGCCAGCTAAGGAGCTAGCATTCATTTAGCATGTAATTTAAAAAAAAATCTGTAAGGCTGCTTCTTTCTAACCACAGCTTTTATCCCAGTCTCACTTTCAGCTGCTGTAGGCATTCACAGCCAGAGTGTGACTTCTATAATGGTGCTGTATAGATACATTAAGATGACCCAGGCATATACTGCCTCCCATCTCTTTTGCCTTCTGTGGAAAAGGGAGTGAGACATATCCACATCTCAGGGAGTTGCAGCCTCATCTTGTCTCTGATGATTTCCACTTTAAGGTGTTGTCTGGTTTTATGAAAAACTTTTAATTCTGTGGGGTTTTTTTATTTTTTTGTTGTTGTTGTTTTTTTGGAGGGAGGTAATTTACATTCTTTTCAATTCTTGATTAGCCATGACCAATAGCTTTCTAAAACAGGTTTGCAGAGTACCACCCTTATCATTTATATAAGAATTCCAATACAGTAGGATGGGGAACTTGGATTGCATTTCAAAGAAATAATCATGTAATATCATTTATTTTTTTCCTTAGTATTCATCCTCCCTACCAGAGACAAGAAACTGTCCAGCCACTGAGAGAAAATAGTGGAAAGTTAATGAACCAGCACAGCATGTCCCATGCTAAGCAGAATCCCGATGACAGAATAGCCAGGGAGGTGAGCCCCATGTGGTATGTCTTTCCTATATGTTGACTCTGTGCATTATTCCTGCTGAATAAACATTTCCCTAATGCTATTTCATTAAATCCTTTTTTTTTTTTGCTAGCTATAGTGAAGCTTTTCTTTGAATTATTTTTTGTGTTGGCCTTGTTTTGTTTAGCAGAAGCAGGAAGTTTGATGTTTCATAAGGTTAATTTCCAATAGAGGTTTTAATTTTTCAGTGTAAATAAATGTGGTTTTATTATAATTGATATTGTCAGTCCTCTAAATTGTAGCATACAGTTTTAATTTAATCAAAATATGCTGGAGAATGAAAATTGGCACAAGACTATAGACAAAGATTGCAACTTTATTGTCTTCACTTAACTTTCACATAATCATACTTACGTCTCTTTGGTACTAACTAATGTAATCAAAACTGATTTTATATCTAAGACATGACAATGGCGAAAAGCAGAGATTTGAAAGATTCATCCATTTGGAGCTCTATATATTTTAGACAAATTCCTTCCATTTTTTGTGAATGTTTGCATTTCTAAGAAATGTTGTTTTATTGTTTATATTATTTTAGTTACCTTAGTAACTCAAATAAGAGTCATTTAATTCTATCTACAAATCTTCTGTTTTTTATAATTTACTGTAATTATAGCTGAATGGTGAGGGAAAGAGAAATCAAAAAAAACCTTGCCAAAATGATTTAAAAATGTCTAGCAAAATGCTAGTATGTTTGGTGAGAATTCTCGGACAAACTTTAATGACTGTAGTTAGTGACTTTGCGTACGATGTTGCATGAAAGCACCCTGGGTAAGACAATGGGGAGGCCAGTTAAGATTTCTATCATTAAATTGAATAGAGTAGGGTTTTCTCTTGCTCTGTTTTTCTTAGGTACCTTCCAGCAGATTCACTTCCCCATGATCTATAGGCTAATGACTTTTACAATATTTCACAGACCTTCCCTGAAAGCTAATTATACTTTAGTAACACTTATTTTAAGGAATCTTTCCAATACTTAATATATTTCATAAGAGTACTACAGAGGAGTGAAGCACGATGTATGAAGAGGAGGCTTCACTCTTCAAAGTATTCTTATGAAAGAGAAAAACAGTGTATCTAACTTTTCTGCCTGCATAATCAACATAGTGTCTCTTATAGATGAGGAGTCATAAACCGATATCCCCACTCCCACCCCCACCCACAATCCCATTCCTTTGGGCAATGTGTTATACTGCAACAGGTATTTAGTTCTGGATATCTGCACAGAAATTTCTTAAACATTTTTAATGTCAGTTTATCTTAAAACTAGCTTATTTCAAACAACTGTGTCTGACATAGTTTAGAAATAATTATTAAAACTTTATTTCCATTTTCCTTTTTTTTTTGCACTTTGATAAACTTAGATTAAAGTTACTTTAGCATGAAGAATTTCATAAGCTGTGTAAGGAAAACTGTATGTGTATGTTAATTTAAAAAATCAACAAAATACATGTAGTGAAGTGCTTTTTTATTATGCATTGTCAACAGTTAAATGATAAGTTGCTGTCTCATGCAAGTTAGAATAATGTCAAGAGAGCAAATAATAATACAAATAGTGCTAAATCTGTAGAATTTTTTACAGATTTAAATAAGAAACTGGGGAGCAGTTTCACTGAAAATGATTTTGAATTAGTTATTAAAATAATCATTGGTCTTAGTTGTCCAGTTTGTCCAAATCTTGAGTATTGTTCCAGTTGATCAGGCCATTTTCAATGCTATTTGCTTTAACAAATGTGTGCACACATTTATTTATGTATTCTCTCTCCTGTCATGCAATAGAATGCCATACTAATTCTAGGAATAGCAAAACAGTACTACTTGCCAACCAGTTCTGGATATTATTCAATAACTAGTGCATTTCAAGCTACCTACTGGATGATATTGCAAAAAAAAAAAAAAAAAAGAAAACCCTCTAGTATAAGCTAACAAAACAAATGTACATAAAATGTCTTGGAGCTGCAGCTCATTCAGTTACAATAATAATAAATGAAAAAAATAGATGCGGAAATATTTTTCATCATTTTGTGCACACCAGGTGCTTCACCTCTTACTTGTAACAAATGATAAAGGATAAAGTTGAATTACCGTGTTTCGGCAGACAGTCATCGTTTCTTGCAGCATAGAAATACAAGTTGTTGACGATAGACAAGTTGTTTTCATAACAGACTGAAAAAATAGCTCATTTTTGCCTCTTCCTTACTGTAAATGTAAACTATGTAAAGTCTGAATGAGTAATTGACAGTATGCAATACACAACTTTATATACAATCTCTGGATATTCAGTTCTTTAAGAAGTACTATAAAACTGGACTGAATAAATGCTAAACCATTAAGTGCAGACATAAATAACATTTTACCACTTGTGACAAATGTAACTTTTCATTTATCAACTTTATTCATTTTCATCATAGAATCTATTCCCTTTAATTTCCTCTTCTATAGTGAGCTGTTTAGACTTAACTTTCTCTCTATGGGATGATGGGACAGCTGAATGTCTTGAGTCCAGTAAATCTGAACTTGTGCTTATGCCATTCTCTGATACTTTGATTATTTCATCTTCTTGACAGACATTAGTATTCAGTTCCAGATCATAATTCCCATGTTCTTTTGAATATGGGCTGGAAGAATTTTTTGTTATGTCCACAGCATCTAACAGACCAACATTTAAAGCTAGGCTGTCTCTATGAATAAAAGAAGATGTTTTCATGGTGTCAGATAAAGTAGTTTTTATGTTTTTGTCATGCTCTGATTCTTGTCCAGTGCATGCCAACTCCATATGAATATGGAATATTGTATTAGTGGCTTTAAGAACTAATGTGGAATTAGCACAGGACTTCTGAGAAGTAACATCCTTATTGAACTGAATAAGATTATTAGAGGTAACAGCATCCTTATCTTTGGAGTTCTGTTCATCCAGTGAAACAATTACAGAATCACTAGAATAACTCTCTCGGGATTGAGATATCTCAAATATTTCTTCATTTCCAGACTGATTTTCCAGCTTTTCAAAGGCATGCTGAGATGCAGTGAAAATTTCATGGCTTAATTTTGTCACTGGGTTAGACATAGCTGAGAGAGAAGTTTCCTGGCTGCAAGTGTTCATATGTGAAAAAATGAGGTTATTATTATTATTGTTAGTATTATTTAAGCTGAACTGTTTATGATTCTTTTGCACTGTTTCATCATCAATGTTAGTAACCTGTACAACTTCTAAATCATAAGTTTCATTATTTTTTTTCTCTTGCTCCTTCTCAGCGATGTGCACACCTTCATTAATATCCTTAACATTTTCCTCCCTAATCTGTGATCCTCCTGTTTTCTTCGACTTATCTTCTGCGTTCTCAGTTTCCTCGTCTTTTTCCTTTTTCCCTACTTCATTTATTTTTCTTTCACACACACTTGTAGTGTCTTTTTCAGATATAGAGCTAAAAGATGAGCGTTGATTTTGTTGTGCATCCACAACGTCATTTTTCTTTTGCTCTTTCAGATCACTATGGACATTTTCTTTCTGAGGTTCCTTTCTATTTCCCGGAGGTTTATTTGCACGTGAGCTACAATCATCTTGAGCAAAACCTTCCGGGGGCCACTTTGGCTTATTCACCTTAGCCATTTCGTCAATTGAAAATGTTTTCTTAGGTGTTGTATCATCCGTTGAGGGAGGCCACGTAATTTTTAATTTACCCCTTTCTGTGGATTTTTTCAAATGATCATCCAAACTCTCAGGATGGATACATTGAGTAGCTAAGTGAAAGTTTTGATCAATTTCTGTAATTATTTTAGGTTCAACGAGTGTACCATTAATGGGATTTATTTCTTCAGTGTGAATATTGCCAGCTGAGCTACCTTGATCTTTAGAATTCCATAATTCTTTATGTTGCTTGTGTCCAAAACCTTCATCGTAATTTCCTTTAGACTTGAAAAGTTGCTTAAAATGAGGTTTACAGTATATTTGTCCATGGAGAGATGCATAATTTCCCAAGCTGTCAAATAGAGGGGGAAAAAAAAAAAAGAAGCATTACACTTCTAGGAATTATAAATCTGTCATGAATTTGATACTTTGCTTGGTATTTCAAGTACCCTATGTGACAGTGTTTATAAAGAAAGAAGGAATAAAAAGAGCGAATCCAATGTAACACACAGTTCTAAACAGGAAAAAAAATATTTAAGACTTTTATTTGCAAATTGCCATGCAGTTTGAAAATTATACAGTTTCTTGAAGGAGAAGACTCATACTTTTTTAGGGAGAACATAAACCATTTATATTCAGATGCAGAATTTCTGTGAACAAACATGCAGTTAGTTCTTACCTTAATTTGCTGCCACAGTGGTGACATCGGAAACATGTTTTATGAAAATTCTGCTTGTCTGCGACTAGGCATTCCATTGGGTAAACTCGCTGTTGACAAAGTGTGCATATTTCCTGTTCCTGAAGCTGTAGTTTCTAGAATCAAATATTATGTGATAGATATTAAAAATCTGTAGCCAAATATTATGTTTTCATTTTATTAGTCCATGTTAAATGTTTGCTACACTCAGTGTTGTAGTTCTCTTCTCTTTATCTGTCTCCTGATAGCTATTCATTTTAGGGTTCCATTTCTTTAACTAACAGTAATACTTTGAAGATGAAAAAGCACTCACCCTTTTCAAAAATTGTACATTTGAAAGGTTATCCACTTCATTCTCTCATGCACAGTATTTCCTATTTATTTTTAATAAGTATTTATTTTGTGAAATTAGATAATAAAATGTGTATTAATATGATTGTTACGGATCTGATATGACTGTAGCTGATCTAATATATGTATAGCGTATGAATCTACAGTGTGATTTAGGGATAGAGGGGGCAGATGTTTGAAATTCTGTTGGAGAAGTTCTGTTTAATCATGCCAAAAACATATTGAAGAGCTCCACTTGTGTGGTAACCTGCAAGCTCTTTGATCTAGATATACTATGGATATAATTATTTGTGATTTTTGCATTTTTTTAATCTTAATTTTAAGACCTGATGTTTTCATTAGAAGATTTTTCATTTCAAGCCTGAGTTAGCTACAGTCACGATATTAGCTAACTGTATAAAACCCTTTCTTTTATGAAGTGTAGTTAATTATAAAAGAAGCTAGTTTTCTTTAAACTACAAAGCACACGTAGCAGGTTTATTCCATACCAGTGAGGGGCCGAAGACAGAAGGAGATAGTGGACAATCACATGGGCTTGATGTGTGAAATGCTATGAAAACTGTACTAGCAGGCAAATACAGAGAGTCAACCAAAGCACTGTTGAAATAGATTTATCTTCACTGACACCAGCAGAGAAATGCCCCTTGACATCAGGAGAAAATTTGGTCCATTATTGCATTGTATCTATTTTTGTTTTGCCTGCTGGTATTGGTTTCATAGCAATTTATGAATCAAGACGGAAAAGTGGTGTCGATTTTGTAACTACAGCTGTAGTTACAATATATCTCTACTGTCTGTAATGAGTTGTAAAAGAATACTAAGAGAAATGAAATATCTTCAAAATAGCCTAGAGCTTGTAAAAAGAATAACCACCAGAATAACAAACAGGGAAAAAAAAGTGTTGGTCATTAAATAGAAATTTTGAAATTTAATTTCAAATTAGTTTCAAAGTTGAATGACAAACTGGAGTTGGGCAGATGTTGAATTTTAGCCGATGTTTCTGCATGTCTCCTAGTAATCTAAATGCAGCTTTTGTTCTTGTTGAGATTGATTGTGTCAGCCAACCATAAGGATCCACTTAAATTAGTATTCTTAAGTATTCTGAGTGTAAAGAGGGAGAAAAGAATCAAGCTTTGTGACAATGTAGAAAGGTAGAAGGTAACTGAGAAGGCAAAAAAGAAGGCAGAAGGCAGGTATCTCCTGGAATACTGTCACACTTCAGCTGGCAAGCTGGTTGTGTGTGTTGTGCCCTGAAAGGTGACAGTCAATAGAAAGAGAGAGTGTTAGTCTAAGTGTCAGTGTCATTTTGCTGGTTTATTCCAAAGAACTTCCAGGGTGGAATAGCTGAACCAAGTGCTCATCTTCATGAAAATTAATCGTGTGAACAGTTCTAGAAAAATAATTTGGGATAAAACTGATTGACCTTATTTCCCAGATAGAAAGATTCGAAGTGACTCCAGAGGCTTCATTCTACTGGAAACTGAATATTTCTCCTGAGTATTTCTCCTGATGGAAACTGGGTATTCCTGCTGACTTTAAGATCTTAACATGAACTAGATGTGCAAAGGGAAGGTAATAAAGCTCATCAAGTAACGGCAAGTATAGTATTTTCTAATTTTCATATGCTTTTGTAATCTAAATACTATTTTAATGTGTTTTTTCATGTAATACATGTGCTATGAGGAAAGCGTATATTTTGTTATCATATGCTTCAATATGAAAAAGTAAACAGCTTCAGCTTTTTGGAGGGAATTCGATTACTGTGGCTCAACTCCTTAATGATGTGAGACCTGCACTGCAGCAGTAGATAATGTTTGCTGCCTTAATTCAGACTAGGGTTGTATCATCCAACAGGAAGCATTGAAGATTGTAAAATCATCCAACAGGAAGCATTGAAGATCTTTTTTTTAATGCATGGTATTTTGTAAACCATTTCAGTAATTTTACTAAAATATTAAACCAGTCTAAATAAAAAATAAAAATTAACATTATAGCTATTTTATACAGGCAATACCATATCAAGAGTAAGCTGCATTATTTGAAAGCATTAAAAATCAGATGCATACTGTGCACACTTTCTAACATGTTAATATTTCTTAAATACGATAGTAATGATTTTACATAATAGTTTATGATACCAGTTCAATTACAGTATTTACCTTAGCAAAAAAGGCCTCAAAACTCAACATGTCAGTATTTGTTAGGCACACATTCAGCACATCACTCAAAGGAGATGCCCTTGGAAAGGGAAGATGGTGAAAGATTGCTGAGACAAGAGGAGAGACAGACAGCAAAAGTTAAGAAAAGTTTGTTAGTTTTGTTTGTTATTTCAGCCTTTGGTTATAAACACATTTTTCATTACTTCACAACGTACTAGTGGTGAGTGATAATGTATAAAATTGTTTTAGTTTCTTCACACTTTGCATGCTTATTTACCACTGAAATACTCTGCTTCCTCATGGAAGCTGCTTCTCATTTCCGTTTCAGAAGTATCTGAGACACTGTAACCTAGACTTTTAAAGACTTGTTCACTCTCTTGCCATGTCTTCTGAAAATTTTTCAGTAGCTCTTCTGGTGAACCAGTAGTAGAAATATCCAGAATATGTCCAGAGATAACATCTTCATATGTTGGAGGGGCATGCTTGAAGCCAAATCCTGACTGCATACTATCAACATTTTGTGAGGTTGAGGTTGCAGTTCTTGATTCAACTACTGTGCTTGTTAATGTATCCCTGTCAGAAGAACATTCGTTATGGGACTTAGCTTCCAAACGTATTGCAGGTTGAAATGATTGTTCTTTATCTTTACGTTGCCCTGGTTTATAAGATATATCTTGTTTTGTTTCTCTTAGCTGCCAGCAAGAAGAGTTTTGGAAATTAGCTTTCTGACTTTGATTGTCCATACAGAACTCATCTCGGTTAAATATGTGTGTTCTGTCCTTGATTTTGCTATTCACTTCACCACTTCTGAAATCTCTTTCCATTGACTTAACTTCAAATATGTCTTTGTCCTCAGTTTTTCCAAAAAGCTTACCCTTTTCATATGCACTTTCATTACTTAACCTCTCAACTACTGTAGTTGGCTCATTTTTTGTGTGTGTTACTATCTCTGATGCTTCGAATCTGTGAATAAGCCCTGATGGGTGATGAAGCCCAGGACTCTCAAATTTTCGTGTCACTGAGATGGAATCTAAACTTTCACTCTGAGACTCTAAGTGTTCTGGAATGTTTAATCGGTCTTGGCACAAGTATTTGTTTTTCTCTGCATGTAGTGCATGTAGTCTTTTTTCTTGTGTTTCTTGTGTATTTTTTACTGTACCAGCAGTTACTTGAGATTCATATACAGGTGGCATTACAGAAGATAAAGGTTTCCTAGCGTGCATTTCAATCTTAATTTGTCGGCGAAGTGTTGCAGGAGATTTAATGATTTCTGATCTTTTTTCTACAATCGGAAGTGGATTTACAGCTTGATGCTGTGTTGCGCCTTGTGATAATTTTGCTGTGGTGTCTTTCAGCTTAGCCAGTTGCTCAGCTTGGCTTCTTGAAGAGGGGGAAGACTGTGGCTGTCGAATTTTAGTTTTTGATGTTGCAGATCTGTGGGGCGGCAGAGGAAATGAAGTCCCTTCCCTTTGGGTAGGGGAAGACGGTGCCTCCCTTAGAGGAGAGTCTGTCCTTCTAGACTCAATTGTTATATAAGTAGGAGACGGGGATCTCATTCTTAGTGCTGGAGAAGACCTGGATTCTGTCTGGCCAAGTCCATTGGACTGCTGTTGAGCATCCTGATGCACTGCTTCTGCTTCAATAGAGCCTGTGGTTTTATGCAGGTCTTTTTTATTGGAGCCAGTAGTAATTCCTGATATTTTCTGGGAAGTGCCTTGATAAGTAGTGCTGTTATTTCTGGATTTGACTGTTCTTGAGGAGACAGCGGTTTGGATTGAATCTTCATATGAAGCAAGCATTTGGCTTGCTTGATATTTAATATCAGATAATTCTTCTTTCATTTTTTCAGCATTATTTTCTGTTATTATATGAGCTATATATTTTTTTCTTTCTTGATCTATTAGCCATACAGGGATAATATTTAAAAATGTCTTAAATGTTTTTAGACCAATCCTATTTGGCTCATCTTCAAACTGTTTCACCCTGCACAAAACTTCCTGCAGTTCCTCTCTTTTTCTCAAAATATCTACTATATCTACTGCACATTTTTCCTCTGTATGCAGTGGTGAAGAACACAAAGAATTTTTGTGTGTATTTTCTTGTTTTGGATCTTTTTTCTTTAGGAGGCTTGCTTTCACTTGTATGCCTTTGTGTTTGACACAGGCATTTTCTTGCAGCCTGTTATATTCCTGGGACGCGCTTGTTTTTTGGACTCTGCTCTCAGAAACGCACACGTTCTTTTGTTGGGTAATTTGGGTCTGTGAGTCATGCAGACTGTCATTTACTTTTCCCTTCACTGCTTTCGCTGCTGGTGTAATCTTAGGCTGCTCCTGTTTTTTCTGAATTGTTACCATGTCTTTCTCTGGATGAATTGCTACATGGGTCTCGTTTATCTCTTTCTTCAGCAAGATTTTCTCCTCTCTGGATTCTCCTTTTCTTGTTTCCTTTTCATTAACTAATTTTTGTTTTATTTGGTTCAATTCCTGTTTCTGCAATTCTTGTCTGCTTTCTGAACATTTCGAATGTGTTTTTTCAGCTAATACATTCCCATTAATGTGCTCTTGGTGATCTTGCTTTGCCATTTTTTCTTTTTTCTTGGTGGTAAGACTTATGTCTTCTCTCTGCTTCTTCTGATTGTGTTGCGTGAAAACATTTTGAACATTAATTCCCTGCTGGCTTTGCTGTATTTCAGATTCTTTATGAGTCTCCTGCAAGCTCTGCTCTCCGATGGGAACCTTAATAGTTTTAACTTTGAATGTAGGGGGACTGATTTTATTTTGAGGCTGGGTCAGTTGCTCCACGTTCTTCAGCTGCTCAGGCTTAGGTAATGTCTGATCGGGATGCGTTTTTTCCATCTGACATGACAGGTTATGTTTTGCACCCAGTAGTACTTTTTTACTACTGTGATTTTCTTCTGAGGCTTCTAAAACTTCCTGAAGCTGCTTGGTGGTTGATGATGCAGATAGCTTTTTATCACCTCTGAAGCCTCTTGCTTGAAAATTGACATGAATATCAGAATCAGAAATTGTGCTTTTCTCTGGTATCCCTGGGGCTTCTGCGCCTTGTGCAGGACCTTGATCTTGCTTGTTTGGTTTCTGTAATAATGTTTCGTTTGGACTTCCCTGAACCTTGTTGCTTGTTCTGACTGACTCACAGCAAATTTTGACTTCCGTTTTCTCTCTCTCTTCCTTTTGCTGTCTATATTTTTCTTCAGCTATCATTAATGGAGTTACAAATTTTCGAATATAAGGCTTGGGTTTTATTTGTGCTTCATTCTCTGAAGGAACAGAAGGAGATTTCATCACTGGAAAAGTCTCTTTTTTCTGGACTGATAGAATCTCTTCCTGAGCCTTGGGTGAATAATCAGCCATTTCTGTTGCAGAGGAGAGTAGTCCTCCCTCCTCTGCTCTTGTGTGACTGCTCACTTGTTTCTGTTTATGACTAACCACATTCATCAGAGTTTCAGACTTGCTACTGTCTGCTAATATTTTGGTGATATCCGTTTCTGTGCGCATATGAAGTACTGTTGGCTCAAATTTAGGAGGTATTTTGGACTTGAGACCTTCCGGGCCCCTTGTGGGCTCCCTTCTGGCGTGGTTTTGTGATGATGCTACTGCAGTAGATTTACCTGCCACTTCAGTACTGGTATGAATTTGCTCT